>NC_056076.1:58737337-59351087 GCF_016772045.2 Ovis aries
GGGTCAAGGTCACTTTATCAGGGAAAAAACCCCCCAGAAGTTGAGAAAGAGAGACCAGCAAGCTAATTATGATGGAGCCAGCACGTCCTTGTCTCTGCATCGGGACCACAGATGTCCTGGCGGTGATGTCACTGGCTTCAGACGCATATTTGAAAAGAGACAAAGATCAAAGCGGCGGAGGGTGCGGTTCCTGCCTACTGGCCAGATGCTTGCGTCCCGACGCCCGTGGGCACACGACCACCCTGCTGTGGGCAGAGGCCGTTCAAAGGCCAGCCCTTCTACTGTCTACGCACTTCCTGAAGAATGAGCTGAGGCTGTGGTCGATTTAAAAGTCCTCTAATATTACAGATGGCAGACAACACAAAGTTTAAAGAAAAAGGGGGCAGGGTGGATTTTGGAAGAGGGATTTAGATCACACGTGTTTACACTCCATCATTATCTCTTCTTCCAAAGAAAAATGACCGTGATGAACTATGGGGCTTAAGAATTAGTCCCAAACGGATGAAACTGTGTAGCAGCCTCTGGCGTCCCAGATGCGGGGCTGGCCTGGCTCCTAACTTTCCTTATCGCTGAGCTAAATATCTGGGTGATAATTCTTCATCTTTCAGATACTGTAGGACAAAGTTCTGGGTTTAGAAGGTGCTGAGGCCAGGCATGCCTTCGAGTCTTGAACTCGCTTAGATAAAAGCACAAAGAAACAAAAGCCGCCCAGGGACTCATGGGGCTGGCAGGGCTTAAGTTAATTCTACTGACACTTTGCTGTTCAGTCGCTCAGTTGTATCCAACTCTTTGTGTCCCCATGGACTATAGCATGCCAGGCTTCCCTGTCCTTCGCTAGTCCCGGAGTTTGCTTGAATTCATGTCCATTAGGTCAGTGATGCCATCCAACCATCTCATCCTCTGTTGTCCCCTTTTCCTCCTGCCCTCAATCTTTCCCAGCATCAGGGTCTTTTCCAGCAAGTCAGCTCTTCACATCAGGTGGCCAGGGGAGTGGAGCTTCAGCTTCAGCATCAGTCCTTCCAATGGAAATTCAGGACTGATCTCCTTTAGGATGGACTGGTTGGATCTCCTTGCAGTCCAAGGGGCTCTCAAGAGTCTTGTCTAGCACCACAGTTTGAAAGTATCAATTCTGTGGCACTCAGCCTTCTTTACGGTCCAACTCTCACATTGGTACATGACTACTGGAAAAATCATAGCTCTGACTATATGGATCTTTGTCTAAATCATATCAAATTGTGAAAAAGATTTGTGATGGTAAAAGGGTCTTCAGTGCTCACCTAGCCCAACCGCCTTGTGTCTACAGAGGAGGAAACAGAGGTCAGAAGAGCTGCCTGTGCAGTGACATCCAGCTGGTAGCACTGGAGATGCTCTGTCTACCAGCTCTCCTGACTCCCAGGCCAAGGAACTTGCCGCTGCACCACAGCCGCTGGAGAGGCGAATCCAGAGTGTAGCCTGAATCATCAAAGCCAGCTCCCCACCTCCTCAGGGGCCCAGCGGTTAAGTAATGATTCTAATGTTCAAGGCATAGAATGTGCCTGTCCTTTCCCATAATTTTAATTATAAGGATGAGTTACTCCCCTCAGCTCCTACCCCTGATGTCCTTGGTTACTGGCGTTGGAACATTTTTCTCAGTAAAACATGAAAACCAACCGTGAGCCCTCTGTGACTACGTGCTGAATTCAGTAGAGACGAGTCACTGAAAATGAAATATGGAGAGATTCTTCCAGAATGCGGCTGCCGGGGGCAGGCAGTGGGACACCACAGGCAGTTTAAAAAACTGGAATGGTCCTGCTCTTTGTAGCTGTGATGCTTGGAGGACGCAGAGGAAGGAGGACAGAGAGAATTCAAAGCCCAGGCTCAGCTGTGCAGTGAGTTGGGCTGTTCTACCACGAACCCGCTCTTCCCGACAAAGCGGGCAGGTCCCCGCTGAAGTCACTGTGAGCAGGAATGACTGCCTGTCTGCAGGGCGGGACGGACAAGCGTCAGCCTGCTCTCACCCAGGAGAGGCCCCGTGATCTGCAGCCCACAGCCCCCCGCCGCCCCCGCCCCCAGACTGTGGCTGCTTCATCTGGCGATGACAGCGTCCTTGGCTGAAAGTCGACCAGATGATCTGGCAACTTCGGGCCCAGGGCTCAACTCTTCGATGCTAATACGTTAGAATTTTCCAAACTGTATCTTTCAGGACACTGCCATTTGTGAGAGGCTTATGAGCGTGTCTTCAGAAAATAATTTTGGGAAGTGCAGGTTTAACCAAAATTAACATTTTTTAATGGCACGCGTGTGTGTTAGTCGCTCAGTCACGTTTGACTCTTTTTGACACTGTGGACATAGTCCACCAGGTCCCTCTGTCCTTGGGATTCTCCAGGCAAGGATACTGGAGTGGGCAGCCATGCCCTTCTACAGGGGATCTTCCAACCCAGGGATCGAACCCAGGTCTCCTGCATTGCAGGCGGATTCTTCACTGTCTGACACACCAGGGAAGCCCTTTAACGGCAAGCTCGGAACATTTAATTCACTCATATCATGAATCCTGCAGAAGCAAGAGCAGTAAATACATTCTCCCTGAACATCTGAACACAGAACCTTTCAAACAAAGAGGCCTGTTGACATCTCCCAGGACCACAAAGCCCTGTGGAAGACAACGTGGGAAAATGCTGTAATAAATGGTTGGTAAAATCGTCTTAAAATGAAAGTAACAGTAGAGAAGGTGCAAAATCAATCAATACTTAAGACCACTCTGATTTTTTTTTTTAAATTGAGTTCTCAGCTTTAGAAGTCAGACTGGTCATCACTTAAATTCTTGATCTCTTGTACCGAAACTTCTTGTGTGTTTGTGTATGTTTTAAAAAGTGCAATTCATCTTTCAGGAAAGGGAACAGGAGTGTGGTCACAGGACCAACTCAGCACAAGAGACTTAATTTCAAAGCTGCAGTGAGACCTTCCCGTCCCCTGGCTCCTGGGCTGGGCACCTCTCAGAGTCCACCTTGCCCACAAGCAAGGCTGGAGGTGAGGGCCTCCCGTCACAGTCCAGCCTGTCACCGCCTTTGCCTCAGACCCATCCCTGGACAGGGTGGCTCTAGAGGGATGAGGGCGAGGAAGCTGAGAATTAGTGCAAGAGGCGGAGGCCACCCGACACCAAAGAACAAGTCGATCCAGAGTCTGACATCTTCCCCTAGGCTCCGGAGACTCCATCCGACTCCTCTGGTCTCCGCTAGGTAAGGTCGGGTCTCCGGGCAGACCATGCTAGCCCCTCCCCCCCCAGCTGGGCAGCGCTCACGGACGGCTCAGGTCCTGCTGTTTGGAGATCTGTGGCTTCTAACCCCACTCAGCGGTTGTCGCTGCCCCCTCTGCTGGTTCTCTCTAGACGGGCTGCTCAATGCTGCCCTTACACCCAGGTAAACAGGACTTCACCTGAATAGATACGGGAGACAAAGACACAACAGGGTTACCTGGTGGAGGACCCCTCAACCCTGAATACTCACTGGAAGGACTGAAGCTCCAATACTTTGGTCACCAGATGCAAAGAGCCAACTCACTGGAAAAGACCCTGATGCTGGGAAAGATTGAAGGCGGGAGGAGAAGGGGTGGCAGAGGTTGAGATGGCTGGATGGCATCCCCGACTCAATGGACATGAGTTTGAGCAGGCTCCGGGAGTTGATGATGGGCAAGGAGGCCTGGCGTGCTGCGGTCCATGGGGTCACAAAGAGTTGGACATGACTTAGAGACTGAACAACCGCCCAAGCCCAGGGGCTCGCTGGCTCGGAGCACAGCTAGAATTCTAATTCCAAGACGAAAATTCAGAAAGCTGCTTTCTTCTTGCTGACTCTCAAGTCAGCCTACACACTAAGGCACCAGTGGCAAAGTGTGCCTTGTGTTTTGATTGTTCTTTTTCCAGTGATATCCTTCCTTTCAATGAAGGACATAACCTAAGAGGTTAAGTGGACGATTCTCCTCCCCCAAACCTTCTCCACCATGGGACAAAAAGGATTTTAATTCCAAATGCTAATTTTAAAAAAGTAAGTAAGTAAATTGCTCAGTTGTGTCCAACTCTTTGTGACACCATGGATGGTGGCCTACCAGGCTCCTCTGTCCATGGGATTCTTCAGGCAAGAGTACTGGTGGGTGGGTTGCCATTTCCTTCTCAAGGGGATCTTCCCGACTCAGGGGTCGAACCCGGGTCTCCAGCATTGCAGGCAGACGCTTTACCATCTGAGCCACCACAGAAGCCCCATAGGAAATCAATCCTGAGTAATCACTGGAAGTGAAGTGAAGTGAAAGTCGCTCAGTCGTGTCTGACTCTTTGCGACTCCATGGACTATACAGTCCATGGGATTCTCCAGGCCAGAATACTAGAGTGGGTAGCCTTTTCCTTCTCCAGGGGATCTTCCAAACCCAGGGATTGAACCCAGGTCTCCTACATTGCAGGCAGATTCTTTGGCGGGGGATGGCAAAAATCTTTTCTCAATCAACCCTGATGCTCAAAAGACTGTGAGCCCCTGCTTTTCTGCAGCTCTGGGCACCTTGGCCCCCTGTGCTTCAGGCTTCAGAAAGCGTCACACTGAGCCCTCTGATCGAGTCCAAAGATTCCCACTGCCCACCCCTGTGCCGACTCCATGCAGACATTCCACGTCATTCCTGCTAGACGGCGGCCTGCTCATGACTCAGCCCGGCTGCTCTCAGGGCTGGCTTTGTAGTTTTCCTGTGCCCGGCAGCTGGTCCCCAGCTGTTGGCTGTCCCTGGCTGATGGCCACAGTGTCCACCCTTTTTAGAATATCAGGCTACACGGGAGAAGCGCTACCTGCTAAGCGCCCAGCAGCCCTGGTCCCTTCCTCTCCCTGCAGTTCTCGGATCAGATGATTTGCCCTGGGAGCCCTCTCCCCGTCCGGAGACGGCCCAGGTCCAGCTGATGTCGCCAAAGAGAGGAGTGTTCCTGCCTCTTTCCCATTCTGAGGGGGCAGAGCCGGGCCCTGAGCTCAGGGAGATGCCAGCAGCTTCCGGGCCCACCGGGGTTGGATACGGGGACTCAAAGGCCCCATCTCCCCTCCCCACCACTTACAGAAGGCAGTACATTCAGGCGGATCACATCCCTAAACCATCAGACGTCTCAGCTGAAGCCGGTCAAAGGAATACAAATGAGCTGCTCAACTCTCTGAAGAAAGGCCAGCTCCTACAAGGCCTCCACTGGGCACACTAAAGGCAACAACAACGAGTGACTAGAAAATGGTCCTCCACTCTCTCCATCTCTTTTTGCCCTGACTGTGAACCAAACAGCCGCTCACGCGCAGGCATGGGGCCTCCGGCTCTGCTACGGACGGCACCAAGGTGCACTGCCGCCTCACCCAGAAGCGTTTCGTGTTTTTATTCAGCCCGTTCGTTTTCCTTGGGGGAACCCCGTGCGTCTGGCCTCATCCCTGTCCCTCCTGGTTTGGTCTCAGCTGGTCCCTGAGTCTTGCCCATCTGTCCACGAGCATGCCCTTTCTGTGCTGGATGCTGAGCTTCTCCCAGTACACGGGCAGCTCGCGAGCTTTGCGGCCATCAGGCACCTCGGTTCCCTGGGTCTCCAGAGGTGTGACCTTCTGTCCTTTCTCTCACCCAGATCCCATCTACCATTCACATACATGCCACCTCCTGCCTGTAGCTTCCGGGGAAACCTGTGGGTTCCCAAGTGCCTGCCTGCCCATCCATCCATCCATCCGTCTGTCCGTCCGTCCATCCATCCATCCACCTGTCCATCCATCCATCCGTCCACCCACCTGTCCATCCATCCATCCACCAGTCCGTCTGTCTGTTCATCCACCCGTCCACCCGTCCATCCTTAGCGGGATGCTCCTCTTGGCCTACTCACCAGTGTCGTTGGGGTATTTGTCTTCCTTGGTGCACGTCCTGCCGTCGTCCTCCTGGATGTAGCCCTCCCGGCACTCACAGCGGTAGCTCCCCAGGGTGTTGACGCAGACGTGCGCGCACAGCGTCTCGTTGCTCGTGGCGCACTCGTCAATATCTGGGTTTGAACCAAATGCAGAGAATACTCAGTCTCAAAGAGACCACTTTTGATACAAGCGGCCTGGCCCTTCTGCTAATGTCGGCAAAGGACATTCTGCCAGACCTCTGTCGCCAGAGCCTGGGAGAAAGCGGGAAGCTAGAGACTCGGGCCGACCAGACAAGAGCACTTCCGGCAAAGTCACCATGGCAACAAAGGGATGGTTGATGGGCTTCCTGGTTGGGGCTATGCTGCCACCAGGTCACGTGGGTCAGTGCAGGCGCCGCTAGACCCTAAAGGTCTCCCTGGAGGACTCAGCAGTGAAGTCTGCCCTAAACATTCTGCAGGGCTCCTTGGAAGAGGAAATGAGATAACGGATGGCAATGTGTTTTGGAAAACCACTTTCGTAGAAATCACTTCCTACCAAGACCCTAGTGTGCAGAGGGTTTTTACAATCCTTTTCTGACCACAGGCTCCTAACAGCGTGGTGGTGACCTAAGGCCCCTGGCTCCTTCCCAGTTAGAGCCGCTTCTGATAAAGGAAAATAGTCAGTGGGTCTAATGGACAGAGTTTTCCCAGAAAAGTTCGGCCCCATTGATGACCTAAACAGACCCCTACTGCGAGGCGGAAATGAGCCACGACACCATCAAACAAGGAGCCGGCGAGAGTCCTTGTGAACCATGTATGTCTCAGACCTGCTCCCCTACTGAACCGGTGGAAACCACACCGCCTCCCCGCAGGAGGAGAGTGGGATGCCCAGACTCCATTTCCTGCTCATTGGCTGTGGACACCGGGCCGGGGCCAGGACACAGCCCCAGACTGTGCACACACGTCCAGAGGAGAGGGCCCTGCCCCGCACTCCAGATGCCGGCTGCGACCCAGCCACTCCTGGACCAGCTGTCCGGGGCCCAGCTCTGGCAGACCCTGTGTGCACACGAGGGGCACGTGGTCGCCTGGGTGCTCCCCACATGGCAGTTCATGGCGTGTCACCTGAGGACTGACATGTCACAGCTGACGCCTCCTCTGCAGTTCCTCAGGCTGACCGCCTCTGTCCACGTGCCCTGAGCCCAGGGACGAGGCTGCCTCTACTGTCCACAGCAGGGAGGGCAAGGTTGCAAGGGGAGAGAAAGAGGTGGAACTCTAAGCCGCAGGCCAGCGCCGCTGGCCCCAGGTGACAAGAACTGGGTACCGGGGCCACTGCAACTCGAATCAGTCAGGACACCTGGGACCCCAGGTGCTGACCGACGGGGGTACCTCGCCCTCCAGAGGAAAGCCCACGGGTCCCCCTTTCTTTGCTGGTGGTTTCAACTCCATTCCTGGTCAGTGGGAGGCGCCATCCCAGGTGCTGCAGGAGAGAAGCCAGGAGACCTACCATCTAGAACGTTTCTTAAAATGAGGCTCTCTGGAGCCCCCGGGGCAGAGAAGGGGGCTGCTTTATTTCCTACTCAGATCTCCCTTCCGTCTCCCCAGTCCATCTTCGAGCTGAAACTCAAACTTCACTGTGCATTTCTGCAGATGTAGATTTCTGCATCTACTCTCGGGAGCCGAGGGGAGCGTAGGAAACATTTTTTTTTAAAGCAATAAGCCCAGGTGTTTCTGAGACAGTTTAGCCATGGAAGGACCACACTAAGATACAAGCAGCTCCGGGGACCAAGGACCATGAACCTGCCTCAGACACCCAAGGAGAACAGGGCTGGGAAGGCCAGTGAGAGAGGCTGGCGGGAGCAAGCCGGTGGGGACGGACGCGCTGACTTTGTCCAGTGGGCCTGGGCAGGCTTCAGCTCCCTCCGACCCACCTCCAGCCTGCCTGCCGCACGGACCCCTCCCCTTCCCAGTCTCTCTAGCCAGTCGTCTTCTGAGAGAGGCTGCTTCTCGTCTCGCTCCTTCCGCGTTTTCCCATCTCTGCTCACTAATGTTCTTCTTGTTAACCTTATTCTCATTTTCATTTGATAATATTCTCCTTCTCGTGTTCTTACATCTCACTGCCAGCAAGGATCTGAGTGGTACCCCGTCCCTCAAGGGTCCCTTCGTTTTCATAAACATGGTGGAGGCAGTGACCTCTAGAACAGTACCACCCCAACTCCATCCAGCACGTACCAGGATGTAAGTACCACCCCAACTCCATCCAACATGTACCAGGATGTAAGTACCACCCCAGCTCCATCCATACAAGTACCAGGATGTAAGTACCACCCCAACTCCATCCAACATGTACCAGGATGTAAGTACCACTCCAACTCCATCCAACAAGTACCAGGATGTAAGTACCACCCCAACTTCATCTAACATGTACCAGGATGTAAGTACCACTCCACTCCATCCAACACATACCAAGATGTAAGTACCATCCCACTCCATCCAACACGTACCAGGATGTAAGTACCGCCCCAACTCCATCCAGCACATACCAGGATGTAAGTACCACCCCAGCTCCATCCATACAAGTACCAGGATGTAAGTACCACCCCAGCTCCATCCAACATGTACCAGGATGTAAGTACCACCCCAGCTCCATCCAGCATGAACCAGGATGTAAGTACCACCCCAGCTCCATCCAGCATGAACCAGGATGTAAGTACCACCCCAGCTCCATCCATACAGTACCAGGATGTAACAGGAGGGATCAAAGTGGCCCCTGGGGTCCCCAGTAACAAAGAATGTCCAGTAGGATCGCCAGAAAAAGGCACACCCTCGAAGCTGGGAAGTAACACGCACCCAGGCAGTATGGCTTCTCCCGTCTCCGGTGCCTCTCCCGGTCATAGCGGTATCCTGGGTAACACGTACACAGCACTCGGCCAAAGTTGTCCGTGCACTGCTGTTCGCAGGGAGCCTCGGCACACACATCATAATCTGAAAGAGAAGAGTGTGAGCTCACGTCAACCACAGGCACTCGCTAGGCAGAGGCAGGGGCCACCCGCCCTGGCCAGGAACAGACTTTCCAGCAAACTCTCAGCTCAGGGTGAACAGTGATGCGGCCTGCTACATGCAGAGGGAATGAGTTCTCCAGGTCACAGGGAAACTTCCAGCAGCGCTGCAGCGGGTAACCAAGTGTTCAGCACCTCAAAGCTTCAAGGAAAATATCACTTGCGATTTTCCCCTGCATCACCTAGCCATTATTTTTTTTTCCTATAAGAGCATCATTACAAACTGCAATAGCTTATTGATTGGCACAAACTATGTAGAATGTGAAAGTAACCTCACATTCATCTAGCTCAAAGATCTTCAAATCTAAATACACAGGTCCTGAGGTGAAAGGAGATTTTCCCTTGGGTACTTGGACACATATAACTTTAAAAAGGTCAATACATAGATATTAAAGCTTCATGTTTATTTAAAATATTTTTTTCATGTTTATTCTTGCTAAAAATTGATCTGAGAATTTCCACTACAGTCAAGAATTGTTTTCTCTTTTGTTGCCTTCCCCTGTTCCTTTTCTAATAGAACAGCTTTCTTAAAATATAATTCCCGTAGCACAGAATCTGTCCTCTTAGAGTGTGCAGTTCAGAAGCTGACCACTTCTTTTTTTCCAATTGGCGAACAGTTCTCTACCACGTCGTGTTCCTCTCTGCTGTAGAAGTTGGTCTCTGTCACTCATCCAGAGAACAAAGATGCCTTAGACGGCCAGGTTCTGCTGAATTACCTGGGGCCTGTTTGCTCTTTTCCACCAGCTGCTGTAGAGAGGGGGATTCCTTCCTGCTGAACACTGAAGAACAGCCAGCCCTGATGATGGGCGTCGGCGTCACCATGTGAGGGGTGGAGGTGCTGAAAGTCAGGCAGACTCCCAGGAGGAGTATGAGGAGGCTGATGTCTGGGTGGCCTGGAGGAGCTGTGGCGGGTCTGCATGCTGGGAGGCGGCTGGGTAAGGTCGAATGGCTGGGGATGTCCTTCCAGCCCTAACGTGCAAACTGGGGCGGATGCTCTATTTCATCCAGAATCAAGGCATCTCCATCTTTCTCAGTCCTTACAAACAAACCGACGTTCAATGAGCCTCTGAAGGGACTTGGCTGTAAGTCCGGAGCTCAGACTGCATTTATTTCGGACTAGACCCAGCATCTCATTAATCAGTGCACTATCTTCCCCAGGTGCTGACAGACACACCAGTCCTGGACACAGAGGGAGCCTGGCCGTGCTCGGCCACGTTCGGAGCTGGAGTCGGGGGGCTGTCAGGCCCCGATGCGGGCGGGGTCAGCGAGACCAGAATCACGGCGAACTCCTGACGGCGTGGAAGGCGGCCCTTGCTCATTGCTCCTCTCCACAGACGTGTTCCAGGGTTGCTTTGCCTGTGTGTGTCCCTGATCAAACGCGTTTTCTTCAACAAAGCATCACCTCGAGGCGACCCACGTTCTGTGCTCTTTTTGCTTAAGAACAACGGCTCAGCCGGGATTGGCGGTGGGCTGCCCAGGGGTAGCCAGTCAAGCTGCAGGTGGAGCAGAGGGAAGTCGGGGGTCCGCGGTGACTATTATTATGCTCAAAGACCACCGATTTTGACAAACAGCAGCCCCAATCTCTTCCTGCATTCCAGCTCCCCTGAGGCACCACTTGGCTGATTCTTTCACGATTTCCCTCTGTGTCCCTGAGTGCCTCCTCCGCCTCCTCCTCCTCTGTGTGCTAAGTACTCTCTGTGCATTTCCAGCCTTGGATGAGATGCGTTCAGCTCTATCACTGGCTCCCCAACCACCTCCACACTTCCTACCACCTCCATCCTGCCCCTGTCCGCTACATGACATTTTTGTTTGATACGTCTTCAGTGTTGGCAACATAATGACAGTATAAAAACTATTTTTGGCTGAGTCTGGAAGAATACTCTAATTCCCTATCTTTTCTGGAAGGCCCTTTTGTTTTTCCTGGTATTAAAATAGTTATCTAGTACTACATGTGTATTAAAAAGCAGAGACATGGCTTTGCCAACAAAGGTCTGTCTAGTCAAGGCTATGGTTTTTCCAGTAGTCATGTATGCATGTGAGAGTTAGACTATAAAGAAAGCTGAGCACTGAAGAATTGATGCTTTTGAACTGTGGTGTTGGAGAAGACTCTTTGGAGTCCTTTGGACTGCAAGGAGATCCAACCAGTCCATCCTAAAGGAGATCAGCCCTGAATATTCATTAGAAGGACTGATGCTAAAGCTGAAGCTCCAATACCTTGGCCACCAGATGCGAAGAGCTGACTCACTGGAAAAGACCCTGATGCTGGGAAAGATTGAAGACAGGAGGAGGAGGGGATGACAGAGGATGGGATGGTTGGATGGTATCACTGACTCAGTGGACATGAGTTTGAGCTAACTCCTGGAGATAGTGCAGGACAGGGAAGCCTGCAGTCCATGGGGTCACAGTCGGACAACAACATGCACCTCAGTGTTCATAGCACTATTTACAATAGCCAGGACATGGAAGCACTCTAAATGTCCATCAACAGGGAATGGGGCAAGAAGATGTGGTACGTATATGCAGTGGAATATTAGCCACAAAAATGAACGAAATAATTCCATCTGCAGGAACATGGATGGACCCAGAGAACATCATACTAAGTGAAGTCAGACAGAGAAAGACAGATCACTTATGTGTGGAATCTAAAAATTAAGACAAATAAATTTACAAAGTGGAAACAGACTTCCAGGCATAGAGAACAAACTCGTGGTTATCAAAGGGGAAAGAGGAGGAGGGGTGAATCAGGAGTGTGGGGCTAACAGCACCCACGACTACATACAAAGCAACCTCCCAGGAGGCACTCTGTGGCAGAGGGAGCTCTATGCAGAATCTTGAAACAATCTATAACGGGAAAGAATCTAAAATATGTGAAGACATTACTAAGAACTGAGAACAGCGCTGGGGAGTGAGCCGGGTGCGAGGGAGACAGGCTGAGGAGGGTCTTAAGCTTTGAAATCAGTTCAGTTCAGCTCAATCGCTCAGTTGTGTCCACCTCTTTGCGACCCCATGAACTGTAGCACGCCAGGCCTCCGTGTCCATCACCAACTCCCGGAGTTCACCCAAACCCATGTCCATCGAGTCAGTGATGCCATCCTACCATCTCATCCTCTGTCCTCCCCTTCTCCTCCTGCCCCCAATCCCTTCCAGCATCAGGGTCTTTTCCAATGAGTCAGCTCTTTGCATCAGGTGGCCAAAGTATGGGAGTTTCAGCTTCAGCATCAGTCCTTCCTATGAATATTTAGAGCTGATTTCCTTTAGGATGGACTGGTTGGATCTCCTTGCAGTCCAAGGGACTCTCAAGAGTCTTCTCTAACACCACAGTTCAAAAGCATCAATTCTTCGGCACTCAGCCTTCCTCACAGTCCAACTCTCACATCCATACATGACCATTGGAAAAACCATAGCCTTAACTAGACAGACCTTTGTTGGCAAAGTAATGTCTCTGCTTTTTAATATGCTGTCTAGGTTGATCATAACTTTCCTTTCAAGGAGTAAGCATCTTTTAATTTCATTGCTGCAATCACCATCTGCAGTAATTTTGGAGCCCAGAAAAATAAAGTCAGCCACCGTTTCCCCATCTATTTGCTATGAAGTGATGGGACCAGATGCCATGATCTTTGTTTTCTGAATGTTGAGCTTTAAGCCAACTTTTTCACTCTCCTCTTTCATTTTCATCAAGAGGCTCTTTAGTTCTTCTTCCCTTTCTGCCATAAGGGTGGTGTCATCTGCATATCTGAGGTTATATTTCTCCCGGCAATCTTGATTCCAGCTTGTGCTTCTTCCAGCCCGGCATTTCTCATGATGTTTTGAAATCATGTATGCCTAAAAATGCCTTTTTTCAACCCTTGTCGGTAGTCTGTATACAATTCTAGGCCTGGAAAACTACCTCAGAATTTTGAAGGAAATGCTCCCTGTCATCCAGCTTTCAGGCTGACTGCTACATCCTGTGAGATTCTAATTCTTGATCTTTTGAATGAATCTCATTTTTTTCTCCTTTAGTTAGTATTTTCTTTTTGCTCTGGGGTATTCATCTCTCACAATGATGTCTTTATGTGGGACCGCTTCAATTTTTGGCAGATTCTCTGAATCTAGAAATTCCTGTCCTTCAGTTCTAGAGAATTTTCTTGATTTACCCTTTAATGATTTCTCCCTTCTTCCTCTGTTCTATGTGGAACTCAATCATTTGGATGTTGCATGCCCTGAACTGGTCCTCTAATATTCTCACAGTTTTTCTTTTACTATTTTTTTATTTCCACAATCTGTTTTTTCTTCAGGCTCTCTGAGGTTTTCTCAGTCTCATCTCCCAAGCCCTCCCCCATTCTTGTTTTATCAGGTTTTTAATCTCTGAGAATTCTCTATTTCTTCTGGCAGTGTTCCTTTCTAATAACATCATGTTTTAGTCCCACGGATGCTATACCGCTTTTGTATCTCACTGACGTATAAACTGTAGTTACTTTGAAGCCTTGTTCTTTCTGGGTGGTGTTTCCTCTAGGACTCCCCTCCACCCCCACCCCCACCACTGTATGTTTCTTATTGTAGATTTTCCTCTAATGACTGGTGATCCTGTTTGGACGTCTGCTGTAACTGATTCATGGTTAAATAGAATAACTGGAAAAAAATTATAGCTAAGTGGAAATGAAGCTACAAAACTAGTTAAATAGAAGGCTACAAAATTGGCTAAACAGAAGCTTTTTGCATGCAGCAGACTTTGCAAACACTGGGCTTCATTTAAATGCTTTGGCTGGTACATTTCAATGTTAGTTTCTTTAGGACTTTCCCCTGTGATTTTCAGAATGTCCAGAGAGACATTTCCAAGTCCTTACCTGATAAGTAAATCCTGATCCTGGAACTCATGGGGAGAAGAAGGCTGAAAGTTTCAACATTTAACGTATAAGCAATCCTTTACTAATTAAATGCTTCCATTTTCAGCATCAGAGCCCTGCCTCCATCTCTGACTGGCACCCTGCAGTCCCAGGACCTTCTGGGTACCCTCTCAAAAGAATCAGCGTCTCTGGTCTTTTGCTGGTCTTGGAAGGGGCAATATTTCTTCTCAGTGGAATGGAGGACAAGTTCTGGGGGTCTGACTTCTTCTTAAACAGATTTTCAGTCAATTCTCCCGCTGGGACATCTCTTTCCACTTTCTGGGACCTCTGTTTCAGGAAGCCTTTAGGTTCTCTGACTGCTAGTTGTTTGGGTGTAAGTTGGGTTGTTCTTTAGCTTGCCTGGATGCTGGTTAAGGATTCAGCTTGGCCTGCACTACAGCCTCTGCTTTCCAGGTTCCAAACCTGCATTGCTGCTCTCTCCTCTCCCTTCGTCTTTGTGGGTTTAAGCGTCTTTTGTGAACCCCCTGGTCTCCACGATACACCTTTCCCCTGACCTATTTTGCAGGATTTCTGGGGGTGGCAAGATTAGTGAATTTATTCAACTTCCCCTTTTTAATGCTGGTTTTCCAGTGACTACCAGCTTCCTGCCATGTAGCTTCATTGCCACAATTTCTCTATTTCTACTGGTTCTGTTTCTCTTGTTACCCTTCTCTGATCTTCAGAACCTCCCTTGTAAATCCTCATCTCAAGATTCTTCTCCTTAAATGCATTCTGTGTAACAGCACCAGGCCAGTACTATTCTGAAAGCATAGCTCTGTGTGTGTCAGCACCTTGCTCAAAAGCCTGCAAACCATACTCACTAACGTTACATATAAATGGCTGACTCTTGCATTCGAAGTCTGGTATTCTATCCCCGAGACTAACACTTTCAACCTTAAGACTCATTTATGAATTCCTTATGCTTCAATAAGGAATATGCTCTCTTCCGCATCATCCCTTATCACACCCATGGCTTCTTCAGTTCAGTCGCTCAGTTGTGTCCAGCTCTTTGTGACCCCATGGGCTGCAACATGCCCAGCTTCCCTGTCCATCACCAACTCCCAGAGTTTACTCAAACTCATGTCCATCGAGTCAGTGATGCCATCCAACCATCTCATCCTCTGTTGTCCCCTTCTTCTCCTGCCCTCAATTGTTCCCAGCATCAGGGTCTTTTCAGATGAGTCAGTTCTTCCCATCAGGTGGCCGAAGTACTGGAGCTTTGGCTTCAGCATCAGTCCTTCCAGTGAACACCCAGGACTGGTCTCCTTTAGGATGGACTGGTTGGATCTCCTTGCAGTCCAGGGGACTCTCAAGAGTCTTCTCCAACACCACAGTTCAAAAGCATCACTTCTTTGGTGCTCAGCTTTCTTTATAGTCCAACTCTCACACCTGTACATGAATACTGGAAAAACCATGGCCTTGACTAGACGGACCTTTGTTGGCAAAGTAATGTCTCTGCTTTTTAATATGCTGTCTAGGTTGGTCATAACTTTCCTTTCAAGGAGTAAGCATCTTTTAATTTCATGGCTGCAGTCACCATCTGCAGTGATTTTGGAGCCACAAAAAGTAAAGTCTGTCACTGTTTCCATTGTTTCCTCATCTGTTTGCCATGAACTGATGGGACTGGATGCCATGATCTTAGTTTTCTGAATGTTGAGTTTTAACACAACTTTTTCCCTCTCCTCTTTTACTTTCGTCTTCTTACCCTGACACTTTGGTGTATTCTGTTTTCAACCTCTATAATGTCCAATCCACCCTCTGCTCTCACTCTCCGCATTTCATTACTGTGCCTACCCGGTCTCGAGTTCAAATGTCAGCTCTTTAAGAAGACTTCCCGAGGTCCTCCACAGAGTCTAGTGTCTGAGTCCCGCCGATCCCACAGGACGGGGGCTGCTCTGCCGTATCTGCCAAGGGCCCGCCGTGTGCTGGGCTCTATTTCAGGAGGCACAATGCAGGGTGAGGAGAAGCACAAGGTCCAGAGCCAGCCCTCCCCGCCTGCCACCCTCTCTGTGATCCTGAGGCCTTTAAGCCTCAACTTCCTTACCTGCAAAACAGGGATTCCCGTAAGACCAGCTTCATGCTGCTTTAAGGAAGATTAAATTGGGTGATGTAGTGAGTAAAAGCTTTGCCTGTTCTTTAGCTTCTTTTCCTACTGTTGTGATTGACTGTCTGGATATCCGACAGGGACTGCTTTCCCTGGAGTAACCAGCACTATTGGCTTCCTACAGTTTGTGTTCAATTAGTAATTGTTGAACCAGAACACGTCTGATTAGCCTATCATCTGGCCAATGTAGAGAACACTTACAGCAGGGGTTGGCAAACTTTTTCTGTAAAGGGGCCAGATAATACTTTTGGTTTTGCAGGCAGGCCTTTGTTGCAACTACTCAACTCTGCTGTTGTAGGGCAAAGGTAGCCACAGACAATATTTAAGTGCATGGGTATGTCTGTGTTGCAATAAAGCTTTATTTACAAACACAAGTGGTGGGCCACATTTGGCCCACAGACACAAGCTGCCGAAACTAAAACAAATACGAGGCAACGACACTTTTAAAATTGCAGCTTCTCCTCCCTAGAATATTTGTTTAGAAATTCTAGTCTGATTCTACTATCTGTGATGGCTAATTTTAAGTGTTAATTTGGCTAGGCCACAGTGCCCAAACATCTGGTCATTTTTCTATAAGTTTCTATGGAGTGTTTTTTTTTTTAATGAGATTAACATTTAAATTAGTAGATGTTGAGTAAAGCAGATTGCCCCTACTGTGGGTGGGTCTCATCCAATCAATTGAAGGCCTAAAGTAAAAAAAAGATGGCCCTCCACTGATAGCCAGGGACTTCTGCCAGCAGATGGCCTTCAGACTCAAACTGTAACTCTCCCCTAGATCTCCAGCCTGCTGGTCCAGTCTGCAGATTTTGGACTTGCATGCCTCTATAATCTCAAGAGCCAATTCCTTAAAATAAATCTCTCTGTTTCTTTGGAGAATTGTGACTAATATACCATCTTTTCTGAAATCCTACACTTTGCATTCTTTGGAAACAGAAACCTTTATGATTAAAGATTTCTTTAGTGATAAACAAACAAACACACACTGACTTATTCCCACAGAGGAAAACAAATCAACTTTAAAAAATGTTCCAGTGAAAAGCGATGGAACAGGGAGCCAGTTATGGCAAAGCAACTTTCAGCACTTGGCCCACTTTTCCTGGAAATACTCAGTTCTAAATTAAATTAATCCTGGGTGCTGATAATGTCTTACTGTAGAGTGAGGGAAACTGGTTTTAGGCTTAGATGTTAGAAACCACGACACCTATTATTTAAAGAAACTCGAAGCGTGTGGTATCCATGTAATGTGTTTTTCATCAGGTTGGGCAAGGTCTTTAACTGAGATCTCAAACTGATGGGCCAAGACTTAATTTTCTTTCCATATCTACCAAATTGAAATATAAAGGACTCAGCTGGTGACTAAGAGGAGCTGCTTATAAAAGAACCCAATTATTTTGACTTTTGTGGTTTTTTCCCCCACCAAGCTCTAACAAAACTAGCTGGCAGTTGAGAAATTCCTTCTTGGAGAGACCTACATAAATCAAAATACATGAAGAAATTTCCTAACCAACCTTTCCAAAGCAGCTTTCTCAGAGTCAGCAGCTACGGTTTAATGGACTCTTCTGCAAAACAGGGCAATAAACAAGAAGGATTCATTTAACTCTAACTGATAAAGAAACTGCTCCCTATGCGATAATGCAATGTAAATAGCTTGGCTGGGCTCCAAGTCCTCTAAAGCGACCTGGATTCCTGGCCACCAGTGAAGAAAACCATTTCACATTACCTACTCACCTGTCTCCAGCCCAGCCCCGTGCTGGCAAACTATCTCAGGCTCTCCCCACAGCTCTTAGTGTTTTCCGTGTCAGCGTTCTGCCTGGAATCCTTTGCAATTCTCTTTCTCCTACTGGTCTAAGTCCGGCCTTCCTCATAACCTAGCTCCAATCTCCTCTCCTTCTTGAGACCACCTGTGACCGGCCTGGTCTTTGGGGCTATGTGCCCCGCCCCCCCCAATATGTACGTCTCTATTATGCACACTGCAGTTATCAGTGATAGCAGCAACCACAATTTATGGTTGTTTTAACCGAGTCAGCCTCTGTTCCAAATAGTTTACATGGGGTAATACTCTTAAAACCACCACAAGTCAAGAATTAGCATTTTCTGCAAAAACGAAGTTTTAGAAAGTCATGTGCCTAAGGTCATGGCTAGCAGGATGTGTGTTATGGACTGAATGTTTGTGTCCTCTTGAAATCCATGCTGCAATCTTAATCCCACGATGTCATGGTATATTCGGAGGTACAGGCCTTTGGGAGATTATTTTATCAGAAGAGTGATGCCCTCATAAGTGGGATTAGTGCCCTTAGAAGAGAGACTCGAGAGAGTTCCCTTGCCCCTTCCACCATGTGAAGATACACCAAGAAGATGGCTGTGTATGAACCAGGGGGGGCTCACCAGACCCTGGGCTTTTTTGATGCCTTGTCTTGGACTTCCTAGTCTCTGCACAGTCTGAGGTATTTTTGTTACAGCTGCCCAGATGGATATGGCAATGTGGAAGCATGATTAAACCCCAGGCATCTCTGTTTCCACATCATCCACAAACCAGCGTGAGGGTGTGCATCTTAAGGGCTGCAGGCCCATCTGACCCCACGGTGTCTCTCCAGTGCTGGGCTGAGCAGTGTTTGCTGATGATCATGTGAAGGGGCTTCAAGTTTAGCTAATGAAAAGCAGGGAGAGGGGTTGGGAAGAATGGGTGTATTCTAACTGTGCATGAAATGCATGTAGAGAATTAGTCTCTACAACACAAAACCTGAAATATAAGAATTACTCAGTATGTGCGTATATTCTGGGTAATGATTTAGCTAGAGCCTGCCATGTACAATCAAACTGGCATTAGAAGAATTTAAAGCCAAAAAACAGAGAGAAATTACACACGCATGCACAGATAACACATAGACGTCCCGTGTAGTGCGTCTGAGCTTTACAGACCTCTGGCGATTAGCCATAAACAAGGTGAGAAGATATAACGACTTTCATCACATACCTTCTGGGATGCATTGTCCAAGGACAAACTTATACCCCTTGCAGCACTTCTTCCTAAGAGGGAAACAAAAACACCTTTTAAATGTGATCTGTTAGATTAAAAATATTCTTTTCAGTTAATGGTTTTAAATAAAATAACTTGTGCCTAAGATGAACTGAGGCATCAAGGAAAATCAGAGTAGACGGAATCTGAGATAAAAGGAAAAAATTTTATCAGTACCATATGACCACACCTCTTCCCCACCTAATATATGGCATTAATCCTTTCCATCCTATGAAGTGAATTTGGTGGATTCATGTCAATGTATGGCAAAACCAATACAGTATTGTAAAGTAAAATAAAGAAAAATAAAAATTAAAAAAGAAATTTATATTAGAGGATTATTGTGTTATAGGACATCATCCTACAGGACACTGATTCACATGACTTGCTAATAATTAGCTGGTTATAATAGCAGAATAATCATAACACAATGATTGATAATTATTATAATTAGGCAGCTAGTTACTATCAAGCCTGGGACTGGAGCCCAAGCATTCTGTTATGTGAGTGTCACCCTCCCTTTTTTAAAGACCTGGACCACATAAGGTATCCAAAGAATCCCCAATTATCTGAATTTTAAGAACAGCTAACAGGCATTTACTAACATAAACATCCGAGACTTGCATCTCTGACCTAGAAGTGGTGCCACAGTTCAAAACGCAAACCTCCAGTGGTGAGATCCCATCTCCACTACGGAGCTGTGACCTCCTAACAGACCAACCGCCTCTGCAGATAACAACTGAAAACCACGGAGCAATCAGAAGCCAGTGACCACCGGATGATTCTGGAGAGTCAATAAAAGCAGACAGGTTTCGGGGGTGAGTTGAAATTTCCCACAAGGAACTGACAGAGGGTAATTTCCCTGCTTTTCAGGGCTTCATCCTGTATGCAGATCACAGCCATGTGGAAGCTAAAAGTCAGAGATAAAACACAAAACCTGCAGTATTTTTTGGCCTGATCAGACAGAGGACAAAGCCTTGGCATCCAGAGTCACGAGAATTCGAGAAGGGATCCTGGAGAGGAGAGCCCTGGATTCTGGGTATGAACTCTGTCCAAGTCTCTGGCAACTCCTCCGTCCATGTGCGTGAGGAGCAGGCCCAGAACATCTCAGCTGAAGACAGAAGGGGCTGAAGAAAGACTTGAGCTGCTGCTTCCACAGGCCAAATAGTGTTCACTGTGTCTAGTTAACTGTCTGCTGAAAGAAAAATATCAATACTCTTTGGATTAACATATCAGGATGCAGGGTCTCAATAACAGAACATGTATAAATGTGACCCATTCTCAAGGAAAAAGACTGTCAATGGTGCCAGCTTTGAGACAACCCAGAGGGTGGAATTATTAGACACAAACATGCAACTGTGGTCAATGACATAAAGGAAAATACACTTGCAATGAATGAAAAAGTAGGAAATCTCAGCTCTCCACGTCGCCAGCCTCCGTCTTTTCCCTTCCCTTCTCTCCCAGCCGCTTTCTAAGTATGCTTCCCTTTACCACTTTCAACTCAACATATGCTAATTCAGAGTCCAAGCATCAGTGAGAGTCTTATGAGTCCGCAAATCTCAAGAACACACCAAGATATGTTGAGTTGACTATAATGGTTAAACTACCATGAAAAAACTCTTGGTAAGATAAATCAGATTCAAGGTTATTCTTATCACAATGTCATTCTCACTCATTTGCATCTGGAAATGCCTTCTAGGTGGAACAGAAAGGGGAGACGTTACAGACGCTTCACCAGTTAGGAGCTGGATGTCACCTGCAACTTACCATGGTGCCTGTGCTAACATGTCATCTGTGTGTATGAACCAGGGGCACAAACCACTGATTCGGAAAATTAGGCATTACCTAGATTCCAAAGCAAGTTCTCATTTTCATCCAATGGTCAAAACCTTCAACCAGGTTAGACAAGGCCCTGTGTCTCTTTAGAAGAATGTGACAGACTCAAATGTATTTTTTTTCCATCCCGTGTTAGTACAGAATAACAGCATTATTTTCCACTTTTACAAGTCAGTGTAATTTTACTGGTAAAATCCATTTTTGTGAACTGGTCTGCTAGGGGAACGACCACTCATAGGAGAAGCTTAGGCAATCTCTTCCCCAAGCTTTAAAAGTTTACAAGATTTTTATTAACTATTTTATACAATTTATAAACATCACACCTGCTAAGAGAACATTCTGATGCCTAACTGGGTCACAATATCACCTCGTTCCTCCTTGCAACATCTCACATGCAGCCCAGATTCCGCAGATGATCCTATTTCAAAAGCAAAATAAGTGGGCTTCCATTATAAAAGCAGTGACATCTGGGATGGTCCCAAAGCAGACTTGAGTAAAACAGCTAAGCCCAACCCCATCTCCCAACAAATGATACATTTGCCTGCCTGTACTGGTCCACTCAATAAAGATTATTCTGAATCTCTCATCAACATATTTTATGCTAAAAAGAAATACATATGTGTATGTCATTTACTGATACAGATGATCTGTGGCAATGTTCAGAGTCTTCTCATTAGACATAATTTCCCAATATCTCCAATGGAATTATAACTTTACTTGACAAGAGAAGCCCATGGGATATCAATTCATGATTATTTGTAACAGAGGTATTAAGACCTACCTTTATAATCTATGAAATAAACTACCTAATTTTCCATGGTTTAAAAAGTCCAAGATCCTAACAACCAAAAAGAACACTGGTTTAACAGAAAATCTCACATTTATTACTTACTGTACTCCTTGAGGCTGCCCTATAGAAACCCATCGGAGGAAGAGCAGTGTGCTAGATGATTCGAACCTTGAGTGATTCATGAGGAAGTCGGATGCAGGGGCAAAGCCTGTGTTTTTGATACGTCAAGTACAACACCACATTTAAACATATGGTTCTGTTTGTTTCTACTTAAATGGCACATCTAAGGTATTGCCTCGGAGATGTTCTATAGCGTTTTAAACTTCATACAAATGAATGAAATCCTTATTATCTCTTCTTCTACATCTAAGACATTAAACTTGGGCCCTCTAACCTTTCTGAGCACTTCAAGGGCTTGGGATCATCCACACAGTGGAGCCCAAAGTCACCTGTTGTTTGCTTTTTTGTGAAATTAAATGATAACATAGGGATTTGATATGCTTTCCAAAGGTGACGGAGCTCTGTCAGAAAATCTGAGCTTTAGGATGGACTGCTTCGTTTAAATACCTGCTCAATGAAGAGCTAAGTTCCCCTTGGCTGCTTTTCTTAACTGCCTAACTAACACTCTCTTCCTGTTCAAGGGAAAGCGCCCTGCGACTCCACTGTACCCATCTGTTTTCCCAGAGCTCCTGGGAATACAGCATTATTTTGCATGTTAAACAGCCGTCAATCATGAATCACCACTTAAACAATGAAAGAGTCCAAAGCATAACAAAATAAACACTGGCCACACATGTTATACCGTTTCAGAGATTACTTAAAACACAACTCACGCAATGATGAAGTTGTGCCGGCCAAACTGAAATCTCCTTGTTATGCAAGCACAGACACTTCTGAGATCTAACTCTAATGCATACATGGCTGTGCGGTTTTTATCTTTTAGAAAAACAAACCCAGACAGGAAAAGTGCACGTGGAGTCAGGGGAAACAGTCCTTCTTAATACGCTTCACGTGTCCTGGTGTGGTTTTCCAAATGCAAAAATGCTTTGCTCATTTCTTGGCAAGAGGAAGTGGCGATTAGATGGTTGTTACATAGAAAGGGCGACATCTGGTAATCAGGAAAGTCTGTGGAGGCTTCCCCTGGGTACCCCTGAGTATTAACACACATAAAAAATTCATAAATAAAAATAGTGCAGTCAGAAATATATTCCACCAACCAAGTGTGTGTGAAAGCTTTTGGAAGGAAAAACTAAATCAGGAAAATGAAGATAACAGAGATCTCATCATCCAGCTGTCTGCTGTGTGTTACCAGAGTCTAGAAAAGAAATTTTTTAAAAGCCACTGCCTGCAGAATTACAGGGCTAGTAGGCAAGATGTATTTCAATACTTGCTCTAGTGAGACAGTAAATCTTTCCAAGATTTACTAGGGGAGGTTTCTTTGCAAAAGGGCTTAGACCAGATCTATCAGGATTTTTAAAACATTAAAGAGCTGTACTTTTTAGAGTATTTGGAGTCTGTGGTGCTGAGCTGGATGGAGCCATGGCTTTGGAGTCAAGCAATTCTGGTTCTGACCTTGAAAGAGCAAGGGGTGTGACCTTAGGGCTCATTTCTTAAACTCGCTGAGCTTCAGATTCTTCACAGATAAAACAAGAACAATAAAATCTGCTTTATGGGGTTAATGCAAGGATTACAGATGAGAAAGGTGCCTACCACAGGGCCTGGTTTGGGGTCAGAAAGGTGTTCTAAGTCACAGCTTTATGAACATAGCAGGAAAACAGCAAAGGCAGTTCTTCCCAGATGCCTTCCTCTTTCAACTCATCACTTTCTTCTACTTCTTAATCACCAGCAGATGCTATTGCTTCCAAATCCAAGAGAGAAGGGTAAGGGAAGGGAGGGAGAGAAACTTCTAATTTCAAGATGATAGAAAAGTAACATTTTTGTCATCTTCTTTTATAAGTTAGCCCAAAATAACCCTGAGAACAAGAAATAAAATGCAAACGCATGTCCCATGGATTTAGGAGAATTGTTTAACTTCAGAACAGAATCTAGTTGTCACTCAGTAACTGCAGGGGATTGGTTCCAGGAGCCTTCACATACCAACGTCCCCAGATGCTCTAGTCCCTTACATAAAACGGCAGAGTACAATGAATACAGCTGGCACTCCATATCCACCCATAGATATGAAATGTCGACTGTATACTTACTGGAAAAAAAAAAAATCTGTGTATTGAGTGGATCTGTGTAGCTCAGACTCATGTTGTTCAAGGGTCAACTGAATGTAAACATGGCCCTTGGATGGAGGGATGGGAAGTAATTTTGCAGAGTGAAGCAACGTGAAACCTAAGTGTCTCCAGAGGAGGTGATCATGGAGAGGCAGCCAACCCAGGCTGCAGAACCTCCAAACCTTTGATGGCTGCAGTAAGCCATCAAAACTGGAGATTCCAGTTACTGGGGGAAGCAGAGGCCAGAAGACAGCAAGATGACCTGAAAGTCTGGTGAGAAGTTAGACTTCCTGTTCCTACCCCAAACACAAGAAGTTAGCCTGATACCCTTGCCTACTGGGCAAGAGGGAGAAGGTATATCCTTTTGGAAAACTATATCCAAGAAGTTCAAGACTAGGACACAAAATCAGAGAACCAAGCAGCATCTAACCCACTCACGGGTAGATAACCCTGCCCAGGCACACACAGGTCTCAAATGTTTTTCAAAGAGCCCTTTTGGAAACATGCAGTCCAATGTTCACTGCAGCACTATTTACAATAGCCAAGGCATGGAAGCAACTTAAATCTCTGCTGACAGATGAACAAAGAAGATATGGTGCATATATACAATGGAATGTCACTCAGCCACTAAAAAAGGATGAAATAATGCCATTTGCAACAACATGCATGGACCTGGAGATTGTTATACTGAATGAAGTAAATCAAAGACAAATATCATATGATATCGCTTATGTGTGGAATCTAAAAAAAAATTATACAAATGAACTTATTTACAAAACAGAAACAGACTCACAGACATAGACATAAACTTATGGTTACCAAAGGAGAAAGGTGGGATGGGGAGAGAGGGTTAAAGTGAGAGTCTGGGACTGACAGACACACACTACCATATTTAAAATAAATAACCAATAAGGACCTACTGCACAGCACAGCGAACTCTGCTCAATATACTGTAATAACTTAGGGGAAAGAATTTGTAAAAGAACAGATATAGGTATAACTGAATCACTTTGCTGTACACTTGAAAATAATACAGCATTGTAAATCAATCACAGATTTAAAAAAATGATGACTTTCAATTTAATATTTCATTCCAAGACAATGAAGCTCTCTTGCTGATGTCGTCTAAAGGCAGATGGATGGTGGCT
This sequence comes from Ovis aries, assembly GCF_016772045.2. NCBI lineage: Eukaryota > Metazoa > Chordata > Mammalia > Artiodactyla > Bovidae > Ovis > Ovis aries. Next base: position 58,762,217 of record NC_056076.1, read on the forward strand.
CCCTCACGTCTTCAACTAGTCAGTCCTAAGTGAAGGCAGATGAGACAGAGACAGTGTAGAGCCAACGGGCATCATTTATTCTTACCAGCTCAACCGTGCTGTGGTGTGCCTGAGCAGGGCGTTCACGAGAACCTTCTGCCAGGAAGAACACAGAACGTGAATCCCTTGGGACAGTATTAAAGGCCTGAGCATCTAAAACAATGGAAACAGTGACAGACTTTGTTTTCTTGGGCTCCAAAATCACTGCAGATGGTGACTGCAGCCTTGAAATTAAAAGACACTTGCTCCTTGGAAGAAAAGCTATGAGCAACCTAGACAGCATATTGAAAAGCAGAGACATTACTTTGCCAACAAAGGTCCATCTAGTCAACGCTATGGTTTTTCCAGTAGTCATGTACAGATGTGAGTGTTGGACTATAAAGAAAGCTGAGCACCAAAGAATTGATGCTTTTGAACTGTGGTGTTGGAGGAGACTCTTGAGAGGTCCCTTGGACTGCAAGGAGATCAAACCAGTCAATCCTAAAGGAAATCAGTCCTGAATATTCATTGGAAGGACTGATGCTGAAGCTCCAGTACTTTGGCCACCTGATGGGAAGAACTGACTCACTGGAAAAGATCCTGATGCTGGGAAAGATTGAAGACAGGAGGAGAAGGGGACAACAGAGGATGAGATGGTGAGATGGCATCACTGACTTGATGGACTTGAGTTTGAGCAGGCTCCAGGAGTTGGTGATGGACAGGGAAGCCTGGCGTGCTGCAGTCCATGGGGTCAAAAAGAGTCAGACACAACTGACTGAACTGAACTGAGCATCTAAAAGTCGTCCTGGGGTTTTTAGTAACCCTTAAGAGTGAGGAAGCATTCCTCTCTTCCTTTTAACCTTCTTCCTTTGTGGAAGCTTTTATTGAGCTTTGTACGACTTTGTGGGAGCTAGTAGAATTCCTTTCACACCAGATGACTTGAGAACGGAGTCCATAAAATGACTCACCTCCCAACTAGACATGCTTGATTTGAGCCTTTTAACCAGAAAGTGCTCCTCCCAGGCAAACAGAATAATATCATGGAAGTTTCAGAGACTTGTGGTTTTGAAAGATGGGTAAGGAGTCATGTTCAGGAGCGCGTTGGAGCAGACAGGCACCTGGCAGGACTTGCTCACCCCACAAGCTGAGCAGTTATATTTTGGACAAACTGAAGCAATTAGGCTTCAACCCAAGTGCTTTTGATCAAGTCACCTGGAATCAATATACAGTATTTATTAAGAAATTGCTTCAGGAATTTAGTGTATTATTTAATAGGATGTTCACTCTTACTTTTTCCACCTCAAATAACTGGCTTAATAGGCTTGCCTCAGAGAGGATTTTAATGGACTGATTTTCTGGATTTGTAGGATGCGTTTAAACCAGTGCATCTCTGCTCACACTTTTTCCTAAGGTTGCTAATTTTCAGAGGCGCTGAAGGCTGTGAACTGTGTCCTACTGTGTGGGTCACTGTCCATGGACAAAGCATGCAAAGTGGAGATGATTCCTGACAGCAACATGGCTCATTGTATGCAGGGACACTGTAGGACCCAAAGCCCTAGTCATTGACTTCATCTTTACTCTATTCTTAACTCTCTAAGCATTCTAGGAACACCTACATGGTTATTAGTAATATTCTATGGTGGCATTCATCAAGAAAATCCTATCTTTAGGTACTGAAACATTCATGATAAATGGAGCAACTCAAGTCATCTGTTATCACGGCTCTCCTGAGGTTTCCTGACCACTCCTCTGCCTTCTCCTCCCACTCTGGGGTTCCCCTGCAGTTCAGACTTTGTTCCCTCACTGCTCATGCTTTGCTTAATAACTTATTTATTAAAGTATAGTTGTTTTACCATGTCATATTAGTTTCAGATGCAGAACACAGTGATTCAATAGTTTTATAGATTATATACCATTTAAAGTTATTATAAAATATTGACCTCATTCCTGAATGACTATAACAAAACAGAAACACACTCCTCTGTTTCTTCAAAGGGTGACTTCGCCCTGAGGATCTCAATTCTCACCTCTCTGACACCTCAACTGCAAACCTGCAGGCATCTTCCTTGCCTTAATTTTGCTTCCTTGCATTTTCTAAGTTGTCCATAATTATCAGGTGTTACTTTTCATAGCAGCAACAAGGTATATTTTCAAATGAGGAAAAAAAATTAACTTCTCACTGTTAATGTGGAATAAAACAGCAACCTGGATGGAGCCAGAGCTCAAAGGCAAATAACCCATAAGCTTGTTTCTAAATATTGCCTTTATTTTTTTCCCCTAGTAGAAGCACTATATTACCCACAACCCCTGCATTTTCAGAAAGTCATTACTGAGGCACAGACAGCTAGCTGTTCCTCCTTATCTATTTTCTCTCTTTTTTTCCCTGTTGTTACAAAAGCCTAAATTGTGGCTAGGCATATAACCACCCAGAATAAAGGAGGCATTTCCCACCTTCTCATCCCCCAGAATGAAGGAGGCATTTCCCACCTTCTCATTCCCCAGAATGAAGGAGGCATTTCCCACCTTCTCGTCCCCTAGGCACGGCCTTGTGAATAAGCCTGGCCAATGGGATGTGAGCAACCATGCTGTGTGCAGCTTTCAGGTGTCGCCCTTAGGTGGAAGGGGCACATACTCTCTCCTTTTGCTTTCTCACAAGTGGGAGCGTGACCAGTGGTGGTGTGCCATCTTGGACAATGAGATGCACACCTCAGCAATGAGAGGATCAATATACAAGGAGGTGAGTGCACGGTGCCATTCAGCCACCATGAGCTAAGGATGACTGAACAGTTTTGTGCAAGAGAAACACACTTCCATCTTGTTTAAGCTATTATTTTTTGTTTCACTATAGGAGTGAAAGGTTGTTGTTGAATTACGACGCTGGGATTCTTGGCCCCCAGAGGAGTAGAATTCAATCTGGGGCCAGAGACAGGCTTGATCACTCAGAGCTTTTGTGTAATAAAGTTTTATTAAAGTATAAAGGAGATACAGAAAGCTTCTGATGTAGGCATCAGAAGGCGGCAGAAAGAGTGCCCGCTTGTTAGTGTTAGCAATGAAGTTATATACTCTCCAGTAAATCCAAAGCATGTCTGGAGGTTGTAAAGACCTCACCAGACCTACTCCCATAATTTACATTTTAAGATAACAGAATTAGCCAGAAGGTTTAATCCAGAGACTGTCCTCAGGCAGAAAACATTGTTGTTATATAATCCTAAGGAATGTAGAGAAGGAAAAAAAGTTTGTCCTTTCTTCCTCCTTGAGAATTCCAGACCCCTCTCTCCTTGGGGACCCCTAGACTTCTTATCAACCTGCCTAGGAAATGACTCTCTCAGGAGCATAGGACACCCCTCCTTCCCTGAAAGCGAAAATAACTGAAGGAAATAAAGCCATGGAGGAAAGGCTACTAAAATGCAAGGCTAGCCAGCTCAGAGCTGCCTGGAGAAGATGGAGCCATTTGTTCTGCTCCAGTAACAGCTGCGCATGGAGCCCTCGAGCCTTATGAAACGCAAATGTCTGAGCCTTACTTGCAAATTACGCAAAGCTAAAGAACTCTCTGCTTTGACAGGGCTACGATCCTAGTTTCAACACAGTGGGCAGAGTTTCCTGGGTGCTCAGTCCCCTTTCCTGCACTTCAGCATGTAAATGAGGCATTTCCAGACAGAGCTCAGTGCAGGAACATGCAAACACAATTCGCTGATTCAGATTTCTGCCTGGGGTCAGTCATTCAGGAATTAAATGAGGAAGTCTTAGAGACCTTACTTGTAATGACTTGGAAAGACAGAAGGGACCTGATATGAGATCCTTTCTTAGGTTAATTAATCATGATATGATATATTGCATACCTCACACATATAAACCCTTATGGAAAACAAAATACAACTGACATTACTCCAGGTCTGGGGAGGCCTTACAAATAGCTGTGAAAAGAAGAGAGGCAAAAAGCAAAGGCGAAAAGGAAAGATATAAGCATCTGAATGCAGAGTTCCAGAGAATAGCAAGGAGAGATAAGAAAGCCTTCTTCAGCGATCAATGCAAAGAAATGGAGGAAAACAACAGAATGGGAAAGACTAGAGAGCTCTTCAAGAAAATTAGAGATACTAAAGGAATATTTCATGCAAAGATGGGCTCAATAAAGGACAGAAATGGTCTGGACCTAACAGAAGCAGAACATATTAAGAAGAGGTGGCAAGGATGCACGGAAGAACTGTACAAAAAAGATCTTCACGACCCAGATAATCGTGATGATGTGATCACTAATCTAGAGCTGGACATCTTGGAATGTGAAGTCAAGCAGGCCTTAGAAAGCATCACTATGAACAAAGCTAGTGGAGGTGATAGAATTCCAGTTGAGCTATTTCAAATCCTGAAAGATGATGCTGTGAAAGTGCTGCACTCAATATGCCAGCACATTTGGAAAACTCAGCAGTGGCCACAGGACTGGAAAAGGTCAGTGTTTATTTCATTCCCAAAGAAAGACAATGCCAAAGAATGCTCAAGCTACCGCACAATTGCACTCACCTCACACGCTAGTAAAGTAATGCTCAAAATTCTCCAAGCCAGGCTTCAGCAATACGCGAACCATGAAATCCCTGATGTTCAAGCTGGTTTTAGAAAAGGCAGAGGAACCAGAGATCAAATTGCCAACATCCGCTGGATCATGGAAAAAGCAAGAGAGTTCCACAAAAACATCTATTTCTGCTTTATTGACTATGCCACAGCCTTTGACTGTGTGGATCACAAGAAACTGTGGAAAATTCTTCAAGAGATGGGAATACCAGACCACCTGACCTGCCTCTTGAGAAACCTGTATGCAGGTCAGGAAAGCAACAGTTAGAACTGGACATGGAACAACAGACTGGTTCCAAATAGGAAAAGGAGTACGTCAAGGCTGTATATTGTCACCCTGCTTATTTAACTTCTATGCAGAGTACATCATGAGAAACGCTGGACTGGAAGAAGCACAAGCTGCAATCAAGATTGCCGGGAGAAATATCAATCACCTCAGATATGCAGATGACACCACCCTTATGGCAGAAAGTGAAGAGAAGCTAAAAGCCTCTTGATGAAAGTGAAAGAGGAAAGCGAAAAAGTTGGCTTAAAGCTCAACATTCAGAAAACTAAGATCATGGCATCCGGTCCCATCACTTCATGGGAAATAGATGGGGAAACAGTGGAAACAGTGTCAGTCTCTATTTTTTGGGCTCCAAAATCACTGCAGATGGTGACTGCAGCCAGGAAATTAAAAGACGCTTACTCCTTGGAAGAAAAGTTATGACCAACCTAGACTGCATATTCAAAAGCAGAGACATTACTTTGCCGACTAAGGTCCGTCTAGTCAAGGCTATGGTTTTTCCTGTGGTCATGTATGGATGTGAGAGTTGGACTGTGAAGAAGGCTGAGCACTGAAGAAATGATGCTTTTGAACTGTGGTGTTGGAGAAGACTCTTGAGAGTTCCTTGGACTGCAAGGAGATCCAACCCGTCCATTCTGAAGGAGATCAGCCCTGGGATTTCTTTGGAAGGAATGATGCTAAAGCTGAAACTCCAGTACTTTGGCCACCTCATGCGAAGAGTTGACTCATTAGAAAAGACTCTGATGCTGGGAGGGATTGGGGGCAGGAGGAGAAGGGGACGACAGAGGATGAGATGGCTGGATGGCATCACGGACTCGATGGACATGAGTCTGAGTGAACTCCGGGAGAATGTGATGGACAGGGAGGCCTGGCGTGCTGCAATTCATGGGGTCGCAAAGGGTCGGACACGACTGAGCGACTGAACTGAACTGAAGACCCTGGAGGGAGAAACTCACAACCGCCAAAGCGGGATTGCTGCCTCCTGGTCATTTACAGGTGAGAGCAGGGATCCTGTATTTGTTTAAGATACCAAATTGCATAAATAATGATCCAATGTCCCACCAGAAATTTCAGTTTAGTTCAGAACTGGAAGCACTAAGCTTGATTTCATTCAACTAACACTTAGTTGAGTGCTTATGGTACACCAAGCCAAGCAATCGCCATAGATTATCTATTAGTTCTCATCTCATTGCAACTAGAGAAGGCCGACGTGCAGCAGTGAAGACCCAGTGCTGCCAAAGAATAAATACATAAAAATTCATAAATTAAGAAAAGAGAGATTGTGACAGAGTAGTTAAAAAGGCTACTGAAATAGCTGAGGCAAAAGATTAAGAGGGTTTAAAACAGGGCAATGGGAACTGAAAAATGAGAACAGATTTTAAAGAAATGTTGGAGGTAGAAATCTATAGGATTTCCTAACACACTGGATGTGGAGGAATAAGAAAAACCAGGATGTCTGAGACCAGAGACTGACTGTAGTGTAGTTGCCCAGAAAATGAGATCATTAACTAAAGCAGGTTAAGTCAGAAAGGAGCTAGATACAGAAGAGTTTTATAGCATGAATTTTGGGAAGACTAGAAGGTATTAACGACATTCGGATTAGATATAACTGCCCAAAATGTGAGGTCTAACAGCTCAAGGACGAGGCAAGAGTGGAAGTGTGCTGGCGACGGCCTTTACAGGGACAGGTGAAGCACAGCATTGGATAAAAACAAGTCGATGACAAGTCCATGATCTGGGGAGGTCTCCTGGAAGAACTGGGTTGAGTAAGCAAGCCAGAGAGGAAAAGAGAAGGACTAGTCAGAGAAATGATACCAGGGGAGCTGACAGACTAGACAAATGAGCTCGAGTAAGCCGCTGTCCTGGCTCTGGGTCTCTGCCTCCCACTCCAGGAAATAAAGGGCGTTGGACTGGGGTGGTCTTTAACGTCCTCCCTAGCTCTCGGGGTGCTGACAATGCCTGTATCTTCACTGTGGTCACATGGGTGTCTACTCTGTCAAAACTCACTGAACTGTCCACTGAAAACTGCAGCCTTTTTATCAAATGTAATTTATACTCCGTTGAAGATGATTTAAAAAAAAAATCTTGTCTCTAAGGAATAATCCATTTTAGGCAAAACTATGAATGACAATATGAAATAGTCCATTTCTGAGCACTTCTTCCTCAAAGAACAATATGGGTCAAAAAACTGCATACCCTTAATCCCCATGGGACAAAGAAAACCACCATGAGTTAGGAGAACTTGTTTTAAGAAATCAGTCCCCAATCATTCCGGACATTGGTGTGAGTGAGCTGGCATCTTGAAATGTTTTGCAAACACAAGGGAAAGTAATGGGAACTTCCAGTGGCCTCTCAGACATGGCATGAGTGGTTGGTTTTACAGGACCGTCCAGGAGCCTCAGGGAAGCAATGTGGCTCTCTTAGGACCTAGAGCTCAGTAAGGCCCTCCGGACAAATTCTCCAGTGGCGGTCCTCAGGAGTTTAACACGTGTGGGCCAACACATGGCTCAACTCGATAAGGATTTCTAAGGTGCAGGGATGGACATTCCTGGCGCAAGGCACAGGACTTCCCTCAGAGCTCAACTGGTAAAGAATCTGCCTGCAATGCTGGAGACCGGGTTCAATTCCTGGGTCGGGAAGATCCTCTGGAGAAGGAAACCATTTTATTTATTTTGACTTTTATCTTTTTTCTTGCCTTTTCACACTGTTTGACTTAAAAATTTTTTTTTAAATTTTATATGGGAGCATAGCCGATTAACAATGCTGTGATAGTTTCAGGCAGACAGCAAAGGGACTCAGCCACACATGTATCCACTCTCCTCTACAGGGTGTAGCCATGTTTAAAACACTTAAGCTCCTTGATACCTGAAGCATCATGTAACCAGAACGGAGAGGCTGCCCGCCCACATCCCTATGTGGAGTCTATTATGGAGCCTGCCAATTATTATGCTTTCCTTTGTGTGTGTGTGTGCAAGTTTTAAGAGGCTGTGCCTCAGAAAAACAAGTACGATCCATGACAACAAGGAATCATTTGGGATTGTACAAGACAAGTCGCTCTGCAGAGACTATCTTGGGAATCATGGGAGGATGCGTATATCTCTATCATCATACATACACAACACAGTCTGCCTCCTTTGACTGTCCGTGAACTCCTCCAGGGCAGAAATCAAGTCATATTTACCCTGAGCACTTAGTCCAGTGACTGAAAGATCAGATGGTCCACACATTTTGGCTGAACTGAACTTGGCCAGAACCCTTTCCTTGGGAAAAAAACTATCTAAGAGGCTATTTACAGTTATGGGTTATGGTTTTATCTTCCCTTTTCTTTAAAAAAAAAAAATCTTTCCTGGCCTCCTGTGTGCTCTCATGCTTCCTTCCCTCCTCCCTTTCTGTATTACAAGGTGGAGAAGAAATTAGGGACTGGCAGGAGAAACCCCAGGCTTCTTGCCTGGAAAATCCCATGGACAGAGGAGCCTGGCAGGCTACAGTCCATGGGGTCACAAGAGTCAGACACGACTTAGCAACTAAAATACCACCAGGAGCAATGAGAAGAGACTAAGAAGTGTTTGACCCCAGTAATGTTTCCTGCATGAAATATTGAAAAATCAATCGCCTCCGGAGGCCAAAGTTATTCAACTTTATTTAGAGTAAATAATACATGCTCTGCTGTTTGTGATGGACAGTGGGGAGACTCAGTCTAGGCAAGTTGTCTAAGACTGCTCAGTGGTGCTGCTGGAACCAGAATCCAGGAGATGCTCAGCAACTTGGCCCCCTGTCCAGACTAAACTGTCCCAGGACATTAATTTTGGATCCTGAGTGGGAGTATTGGCCTTGGCATATGGGAGGCCTCAATGAATCAAAACTATTAGGAAAGAGAAAAACATGGAGACGCTGAATGGTATCACAGTTACGGACAACTGTTTTGAAGTCAGGCAGAACTGAGTTGGAAACCTGATTCTACCACTTCTTCTTTCATAAACTGATACAAGTTTATATATAAATTTATACTTCAGTTTCTTCTGAAAAATGCAGAACCTATACTTCGTTAGGGTTATTTTTAATATTGACTGAGATGGGCAAAGTCAGATCCTTGGTATAGGAACTGTTACATAGGAAATGGCCAATAAAGGGACATGGGTAACGGCAGCAGTAGAACAGTAAGAGCAGTGGTGGTTATTATTGCTGTTACTCTTCTGTGTTCCCGCAACACTGGAGGTTAAAGTATATATTAAATGAACGTAAGTTATGGTGAAACACTGCGAAGCAATGGAAAGACTGGAAGATTAAACTGCATGTTAGTTTACAGTGAATCAACAAATCATTGAATATGACCCAGGGAAGTCACAGATGCACGTCCTTGGAAGTAGAAGGAATCCTAAGGTAAAAAGAGCTTCCACAATCATTTGTGCAGACACAGAACATAGGAAATGTTCAACGACAGTATGACCTCTGAAAACAATAAAATGCTCAGGATGTCAAAAGGCACTCAAGTCCATCCCAGATTATCAAAGGACAGGCCAGGTCCAGCCCAGTGGGATCTGCGAATTTTTCGTGGACTGGGATTGGAATCTAACAGGATGATTAAGCTGTAGCCCAACAGGGATGGGAGTGGAAGGCCACTCAGGGCAGAGGCAGGGCACCCAGAGGTGCTGGTTATCTTGGCCTTAGGGACGAAGCACCGAGAGGTCTTTGTCACACGGTAGTAGAAGGCCGTGCCTTACTAGCGAGACTCCTGAATTACGCAATACCCTCAAGCCTGGTGGCTCAGACAGTAAAGTATCTGCCTGCAATGTGGGAGAACCGGGTTCGATCCTGGAGTCAGGAAGATCCCCTGGAGAAGGGAATGGCAACCCACTTCAGTATTCTTGCCTAAAGAATTCCATGGACAGAAGAGTCTGAGGGGTGGGGGGGGGGGGGTTACAGTCTATGGGGTTGCAAAGAGTTGGGCACGTCTGAGCAACTAATACACACACACCCTCAAGCCAGAGATGGCAGGCACTGCCTAGCTATCCAGCCCCTTCTTAGGGAAAACCCCTTCATGTGCACTGGCTTCTGGACAGGTAGCCTGGATGGTTGGTCCTACTTTGCACCAAGAGGCAATGCTCTTGCCCCTCTAGGGGGAAAGGCTGGGAAGGGGTCCCCGAACCATGGGTGGTCAATCCAGCTGAGCCAGGCTGGGACCTGGGACCCTTTGCTGCAATGCTTGCACCTGGGTACACCTCTTCTCGAGCTTCAAAATACAAAGAGACTCTCTGGGGCTAAAAATCACTGTGCGCATGTGCTGTAGAGGCAGTTCTGGACCAGAAGATAGAGACCAAAAAAAACCCAGCGGCCACTTTTGAGGAGCCTGGAGTGGGAATGGGAGGTCAGGAGCGAAAGCAGGGTACTGCCCATGCCCTCTGCACACACCACCACCTGAGGGGTGAGCAACCCACCTAAGCCACCCTGCCGGCCAGAGTCCTGGACACACCCCTACCTTCACCCCATATAAGGAGCAAGCTCACCCCCAACCTTGGCGTGTGAGCAAGCAAGGGAACCTGTTGCTTGTTCCTGCTCCCCCCAGGGCAGCAGTGGCCCCAGCAGAGCCTTGACTGAGTATCTTGTCTGGCCTCTAGTCAGTTTCTGTTGATGGGGAAGGACAAGAGCCCTGGTTGGTAACACAGTCACCCCTCCCAGGACACAACGGCAAGCTGGACGGTCACCCACTCTGGTTCAGGGCTTTCCACCAGCAAACCCCAGTGACCAGGCTGGTTAGCCATGGCCGCATAGCTGAACCTCTGGCCGTAGAGCGAGAGATGGAGAGACCCCTGTGAGCTGAAACCCAAGTGAGCGGAGGAAACTGGGTACCAGGCAGACCCCTGAGAGCAGTGGAGACCTCAGGAGGGAGATGAGGGGGAGCCACCCCAGGTCCAGCCTGTTTTCTGACACCTCCTCCATCCTAAGGCCAGGTACCCCAAGCACAACGCCTTTGATTTCCGGATTCAAGTGGCATCTCTGTTCTTTGTAATCAAGATCTTCTTTCCCAGTTGTCCTGGAAACACAGCAAAGATCTAATTTTTGCAAGTCATAGTATAAAAGGTTTTTGATAGGAGGAAGCTTCAAGACAGGCGCTTCCCAGGTGGCGCTAGCAGTAAAGAACACACCAGCCAATTCAGGAGATGTAAGAGACACAGGTTTGGATCCCTGGGTTGAGAAGATCCCCTGGAGGAGGGCATGGCAATCCACTCCAGTATTCCTGCCTGGAGAATCCCATGGACAGAGGAGCCTGGCAGGCTATAGTCCATGGGTTGTAAAGAGTTGGACATGACTGAAGTGACTTAGCGCGCACACACGCAGATTCAAGAGGGAGGGGACATATGTATACCTGTGGATTACTCTTGCTGATGTATGGCAGAAACCCAGCACAATATTGTGAAGCGACTATCCTTCGATTGAAAATAAGTATTTTTTAAAAAAGGAGAAAAAAGGGGGCTTTGGATTTGGGGGTTAATTCCAGGTAGGGTTTCCACCATTGCTGTGTGTTTTATCAAAAGAACACATTTCTGTTTCCCGGACAGACGTCACCCCAGACAGCAGCAGACAAGAACGCGTCCATTAACCCGTAGCCAGAGCCCTGATGGCACACGAGAACTGGCTTCTGTCGGCAACAGCGGAGCCTCCAGGTGTCCTGGGCATTAGTGAGTTATTTACTGGTAAACTTGAGAAGGAGTTGTAGGTTGAGAGCTAGCTTAAACAATGAGAAATTAGCTGTATCAGGCAGAGCAAAGAGGAGTGAGAAAGTGTTTTTCAAATGAGAGCTCTCTGTAAGTAACAGGGATGTTCAAGTGTCTCTGGGCACAATAGCGTGTAATTCACAGGTGATGCCCCTGGCTCTCTGTCTTCTGTTTGCTTTTCCCTAGGTCTGGCTCCTTCCTCCATCAAAAGAAACCCTTCTGTGGGCTCCATTAGGAGAGAGAATACTAATACGCAGATACATCGAAGTTTCACGCAGCGGACCGCTTCTTGCTGTCGTATTACTGACAGACCCCCCTCCTCCAGCTCTTTGAAATGCTTTCTAAGCAGCTCTCCTGATGTAACCTCAGGCCAAGGGGCTCTCAAAAGCTGGAGAGTGCCATTTTTCTTTCCGATCCCACAGATGGCATTTAAGATGAAGAGCCAGCAGTGCTCCGTGAGTAAGGGATGCACATGAGTTTGAAAATGTGCCATAGCAGCTTCAGTGCTGGCGCACACTTTCTGGCCCACACCCGGCCAGAAAGTCTAGCGACAGAGGATTCTTTTCATGTAATCCTAGGGCAGAGGCAGGCAAGAGTCCACGAGGAGAACTTGGCACCCAGAGAAGATACTACTCCTTTAGGGCTTTGACTGTAAAAAGGGATGGCGTTCAACTCAGAGGAGTAACTCTGCAATGGAACGTCAGGCACTATGGAAAAGAATCCCAAATACTGGGCCGAGAGGGATGCTTTCGTGAATAGAGAAGGTGGGGGGAGGGGCAGTGCTTTCTGATGTTTAATAAATGATACCAGAGAGGCACTTCTTTTCCACACCGGACCTGAGGTATCGCTTCAACACTGGGGAGATTTGCCAATCTCTCTGGGGACTGAAGTGTGTTTACGTGTGCTGGGAGTGCAGGGTAGACCAGAAGGCCTTCCTGAGGAGCCACCACGGCTGCCCTGGGCACTCCCCTCCTGGTCCAGCATCCTCCTGATGCTCTGGGAACTGTGGACAGCCGTGCAGAAGCCTACCAGGAGGTGGACATTATGGGATTAGGATCCAGTTCTAGGCGCCCCAGTTCTACAAGTAGGGCCTAGCTTTCCAGCAGCTCCCTGGAGAATGGAGGAACACTGTCCTCTCCAAACCCTACCCCCAGGTCCACCGATGTCCACTCAGTGGCGCCTTCCTCCACAATCATACTGCTAGGCTCTGAGCTAACCAGCTAGACCCCCAGCACAACGCTTTCCTGCAGATCCTGGGAGCCCACCAAAGGGCCGGGTTCTCACCTCCTGACTCCCCCCGAGAGAGGCCACTGCAACTCCCTCCCACCTTTCTGTGCCTCAAGTCACAGAGAAGACAGCTCCGACAGTGGCGGGGACCTTCCGGAGAAGGTCAGGCAGGTCCTGGGGCAGGGATTCCCCTCTGGTTTGTTGCCTTCCTTCTGCAGAAAGAGGCCCTGACTCTAGTGGGCCACAGTCTCCTGGGCGGAGCATCCCTGCAGGTGGAAGACCGGGGACCACAGCTGGCTCCATCCACAGACTGCCAACGACACCCTTCTGAGACCCCATCCCATACTAAAAGGGGGCTCTGTCTGGGCCCACTGTCTAATAAATCCTGGGAGGAGGCAGCAGTGGAAACAGCGAGAGCAGAGCTAACACGTGGCCCAGCCCCAGTGCCCTCCGGCAGAGGCCAACAAGCCACAGTCCTGCCCGCCTCCTCCACTGACTGCGCCCCCACTGCAGCCAGGGGCCCTTCCCCGAGACGGCAGAGACAAGGCAGGGGGAGGGAAGAGTGCTGCTGTGATGTCCCCTGGGGTGAGTCATGGCCGAGAAACCGCCACCTCCTGTGGATGTTCACCAAACCCTCAGGAAGAGCCACAAGACAGTCTCTGATCACCCTTTCACAGGAAGAAACTGACTGCCAGGGCTTAAGAATCCTGCCCAAGGTCATCCTGCGAAGAAGGGCTGGAGCCAGCGCTTCAGTGCCCAAAGCAGGAGGCATGGTGCCGGGCTCAGAACAGCTGCTCATGAAAAAGATATGGATACAAAAAAAAAAAAAAATTCCAGACATGGATGTACTCTCATCGCCATCAGCAGAGCTGAGTTCTGAGCCCAGGAGTGCCAGGGTCCCTCAGCCTGAACACCAGCCTGCCTCCACGCCGGGGACTCTGTGCTGGGGCTGCCCTCCTTCCCTGAGCCAGCACTTTCCTCCCACCCGCCAGCTCTGGGGTAGCTTTGGGCCCACGGTCACTGCACTGGGACAAAAGTTCAGCTCAGTCGCTCAGTCGTGTCAGGCTCTCTGCGACCCCATGGATTGCGTGCAGCATGCCAGGCCTCTCTGTCCATCACCAACTCCCAGAGTTCACTCAGACTCATGTCCATCACGTCAGTGATGCCATCCAACCGTCTCATCCTCTGTCGTCCCCTTCTCCTCCCGCCTTCAATCTTTCCCCAGCATCAGGGTCTTTTCAAATGAGTCTTTGCATCAGGTGGCCAAAGTATTGGAGTTTCAGCCTCAGCATCAGTCCTTCCAAAGGAATATTCAGGGTTGATTTCCTTTAGGATGGACTGGTTTGATCTCCTTGCAGTCCAAGGGACTCTCAACACCACAGTTCAAAAGCATCAGTTCTTCAGTGCTCAGCTTTCTTTGTAGTCCAACTCTCACATCCATACATGACTACTGGAAAAACCATAGCTTTGACTAGATGGACCTTTGTTGGCAAAGTAATATCTCTGCTTTTTAATATGCTGTCTAGGTTGCTCATAGCTTTTCTTCCAAGGAGCAAGTCTTTTAATTTCATGGCTACAGTCACCATCTGCAGTGATTCTGAAGCCCCCCAAAATAAAGTCTGTCACTGTTTTCACTGTTTCCCCATCTGTTTGCCATGAAGTGATGGGACCAGATGCCATGATCTTAGTTTTCTGAATGTTGAGCTTTAAGCCAACTTTTTCACTCTCCTCTTTCACTTTCATCAAGAGGCTCTTTAGTTCTTCTTCGCTTTCTGCCATAAGGGACAAAAGTAGACAGAGCCAGTTTATCCTTTGAAGACAGAGGCTGGGATGGTGGGTGGTTAGCAACACGGAGTGAGAGCTGGGATGAAAGTGAGAGAGCTGAGTTGCTAGAAAACCTGCTGAGCATGCAGGAAATCCCTGAAATCTTTCCTTGCTGAACTGAAGTTGACAAGCCCTCCCCTGCTTGACCCCTGATCATCTTACCCATGCCAACTCAACTTTCTCCTCCTCCTCTGAGAAGCCTTCTCTGAATTTCTACCCACCATGAAGGGATTTCCAGGTCCTCTGAAAACCCACATTCCCACTATCAAAAAGACCAAATCAAACCAACCCAACAGTGGCTCTCAGTCCTGGCTGCATGCTAGAATCCCCCAGAGAACTGTTTCTGAAAAACAAAACCAAAAAAAAGATGAAAAAATACTTATGCCCAGGCTCAATCTCTAAATAATTACATTTCTGGGGCTGGAGTCAGGGAATCAGCATTTTGAAACATCAGCCAGGATTGAGAACCAGAGGTCTAAGGCCTTGAAATCTGAACGTGTCTTCTGTTTCCACCCAGACGGGAGCACCTTGGGGCAAGGCCCTTAACACTGAGTCCAGGCCTTGCGTGTCAATGGCACTCATCGATTGCACTGCATCCTCACCTGAAAATTCAAACAAACCCTGGGCAGGATACGGGACAATTTTTGCCTTTTTTCTGCGAGGTGAGAGTCATGTGTGTGTCATCCTGATTTGGGCAACCGGAGAAAACAGATTCCAAAGAAAATAAGTTCTCCCCATGTTAACATCCCAAGGGAGGAACAGGCTGTGCTGTTGGTTATCTCCTGCTTTCAATTAAGGAGCCTTCAGCCAGATTCCTTTGTGTGCCTCTGAGGCCTGAGCCTTGTAAATGGCACACTTTCAATTATTTATCTAAACAAAGGTGAGCCAGAGGGCAGTTCTGAACACTTGCCTGATGAACTTGAGCCCAACTCTGGGCCCTTGGAATTCCCAAGCTTACATGACCTTGGTTTTGTGGATCCAATTTCCTTGGGAAAAAAGAAAAGAAAAAAAGATAGGAGGCCATAAATTCCATTGCAGAAATGAGCCACAGGGACGCCAGGCTTTGTGGCGGTGATCCTGTTGCTAGGTTGCTGAAATCAAACAGTCATAACTCACTAGCGTGGAGGCGGACTGCTGAATCCCTTCCAGTCTTGCACTGTCTCACCCAACAAAGGATGCATAACGTTCTATGTCACCAGTGGACAATAAACCGGCTCAAAAAGGAACACAGAACCAACAGCGATCTGCAAATACAAGCAGAGAAAAAGCCACCCTCTTGTAAGGGAGGACAGGCTTCCGTTTTGCTGTCAGCAAGACAAGTGTTCTCCTTGGGGATGGGTCTGTGCCTCTTCCCTGTAAGGACCAGCCTGTGATGGGCAGATGGCCCAGCCAGCTGTGCCAATGCCACGGGTACAGCTGACACCCACGAGTGAGTAAAGGGAATGACTCCTATGGAAATCAAGTACCCTTCACTTACCGTTGGTGTCAGCTGCAGGGAAAGTAATTTGGTAACGATAAATCCACCAGATGTCAGAGCATCTGGGTCTTAAGAGCAGCAACAGCAACAGCAGCTATCATAGGAGTACATATTATGAACTGAATGCTCTGTCCTATCGTACCACCAAGAGGCATTATCATCACCATACAAGGGTCCAGAGAGATTGAGCAATTTACTGGGTCACGTGACCCATAAGTGACAGTGTTGGAATCTGTACCCAGATCTGCCCAACTCAAAAGCCAGAGTTCCTAATCTTCCTGTTACACAACATTCCTAGTCCCAGGACAGACACTTAAAAATATTTTGGGGACCCACCTCTCTTTCTCTATACTTGATCCAGACTACCTTAGTTCAGACCTTAAAATCTCTTAGCCTTATCATCTTTATAGCTTTTTAAATTCATTTTCCTGCCTCCAATCTACCCCTAATTCCATCAAGTGCAAATATTGAAAATACACACCTATTATCCTAAGTAATATGCTGAATCTCCAATACTTTGGCCACCTGATACGAAGAACTGACTCATTGGAAAAGACCTTGATGCTGGGAAAGATTGAAGGTGGGAGGAGAAGGGGAAAACAGAGGATGAGATGGTTGGATGGCATCACTGACTCAATGGACATGAGTCTGAGTAAACTCCAGGAGTTGGTGATGGACAGGGACTGCGTGCTGCAGTCCACGGGGTCTCAAAGAGTCGGATCCGACTGAGCGACTGAACTGAACTGAACCTATGTAATATTGCCTCTTGGCTCCCACCGTCTACAAGTCCAGTTCAGTCCTTTGCAAAGCACAGGTGGCCACACACCTTACCTTTTCGATCATTCCCCACCATGACTCAGTCTCATCAAATGTCCATCTCAGAAGATCCCTTCCCTAAAACATCCTGTCTCCTCTTTCCTCTCTCACTTCCTTACACATTTGTCTTTCTACCCACACCATGAGCTCCTAGAAAGAAGCTTATTTTGTTCACTCTTGTGACTCTCCCCAGATCTGGCAGAAAGTAGTCCTAATGTACGTTGCCCAGCTGACTCACTGATTGAATGAACAGAATCTCAAGATCGGAAAATTAGCAAAAAGCACTGAGTTTTGATGACTCACTATACATGCATACAGTCTCAGTACAATCATTGTTGACAATTCCTTGAATTTTACAGATTTTTACTTATCTCTGAAATAACCACAAGAAAATTGTTTTTAAAAAATTAAATCTTGGCTTAAAACATGTTTCCTCGACATTTTAGTCTAGCTTTCTTCCACTCAGAAGTATTTTCATCACTAAAGGTTCACTATTAGCAGTGGTATCTGATTCTAGAATGTCTAATCTTTTCCTTTCTTAGCCCAAGTACAGTTTTTTTGACTGAGGATTCTGGTTTAATTCCTGGTTTAAATAAAGAGCCAGTGCCTGAATTCAATTGACCAGCATACTACATTGGGTGTGCTTTAGATATATTAGACAGTTGCATTTTACATCTTGTGTTTCAGGGCTAGGCAGGCTCCGTGGCAAAGATACTCAGATGGCAACTTGCTAGAACGGACACTGTCTTCCTGCCTTCCCCATGCGGGCTGGATCTTAGCTAACCTCTGTCCACACAGCAAGATTTATCTCCATTTCCTCCTCTTTGACACAGCGCTGGCTCTTCAAGCCAAACAGGAAGTGACACCCCCTCACCCCAGTCAAATTTCCATAGCATGTCCTCGCAGAGCTGCTGCGACCCTGTTCAAGGTCACGTGGAGCAAATCATGGTGGCGCAGACTCTGCTGTGGGAGCGCCATCCCTACAGTATCAGGAAGGCATCGCAGGGCTCCAGGTGGCCGACTCCCCCTCCCTGGGCCTTCAATTTCTCATCACAAAATGAGGGAGCTAAGCTAAGTGGGTTACATGGCTTCGACACGTCCTTCCGGGTCTAAAAGTTTATGAAAAATGCCAGCTATCTTAATCGTAGTTGAAAGCACCCTAGAGGAGTGGAAGGTGAAATGCAGAAGGGCAGAACTTCGGGCCTTTGAACAGTGTTCAAACTGTTGAGTCGAAAACAGTGATTTGGATGTTACGGTCCTCTACATTTTCCAAAGGAGCGCACGAGGACTCCTCCAAAGTAAACTTGCAACCAAGAGGTGGCCCAGCAGGGCAGGAGTTACCGTCACCGGGCCCCATGCTGAAGGCTGCGCTAACTATGCTTCGAAATACTCATCACGAGAAACCTGGCTTCTCACGATCACACGTGAACTCAGAACGACACACACAGGAAAACCTGCTTGACATTCCTTTCGATGCTCAGTAAAGCATGAGCCACCAGCGTGCGTTCAGACAGAAATGCTTTATTCTTCTCCTGAAAGGCCGTGTCTTTAAAAAAATTATTTATTTTTAATTGAAAGATAATTGCAAAAAAAAAAAAAAGATAATTGCTTTACAATATTGTGTTGGTTTCTGCCGTACTTCAACACGAATCAGCCAGAGGTATACATATGTCCTGACATAATGCTTTAGATTAGACAAATATAGATCTCCAAAAATGTGAAAAATAGACGCTCAAATTTGATTCCTTTGAGGATGAGCTTTAAATTGTAAGCAATTTGGAGAAAGAGACTGAGAGAACCAGCATTCTTCTTCCTAAATTACACAATTTCTTATCTTGTCAAACAGTTTATAAAGATATGTTAAAATGAGAACAAAATAGCAGTTGTTCAAGACAAAAGATAGATGCAGCAGGATATAGGCTCAAGAGAGTTTCTATGGTTGAACGCTACGTTTTAGGGCTGATTTCCTGGCAGTTGAGCCCAAAGGGGGAGCTATGAGGAGTTAGTTCTGATACAGGTTTTTACAAGAGGTAAGAAATTTACAAAGGAGACATTCACTGAGTTCCCAACTGGAAACAGAAGTCACACTGAAATTAGGGTAATTCAAGCAGAGACTTTACTTTGCCAACAAAGGTCCATCTAGTCAAGGCTATGGTTTTTCCAGTGGTCATGTAGGGATGTGAGAGTTGGACTGTGAAGAAAGCTGAGTGCCGTAGAATTGATGCTTTTGAACTATGGTGTTGGAGAAGACTCTTGAGAGTCCCTTGGACTGCAAGGAGATCCAACCAGTCCATTCTGAAGATCAGCCCTGGGATTTCTTTAGAAGGAATGATGCTAAAGCTGAAACTCCAGTACTTTGGCCACCTCATGCGAAGAGTTGACTCACTGGAAAAGACTCTGATGCTGGGAGGGATTGGGGGCAGGAGGAGAAGGGGACAACAGAGGATGAGATGGCTGGATGGCATCACCGACTTGATAGACATAAGTCTGGGTGAACTCCGGGAGTTGGTGATGGACAGGGAGGCCTGGCGTGCTGCAATTCATGGGGTCGCAAAGAGTTGGATGCGACTGAGTGACTGAACTGAACTGAACTGGACTGTAGGAGGGATAGTTTATGAAGGAGCTAAAGGACAAATGTGTGAGCAGGGTGCAAGGGCCCACGGCCAGCGTGTTTTGCTCACCTGAACTTGACCACAGAGGAGCTGCTGCTGCCTGCGGTGGATCAGGTACCATCTCCCCTCCCTCAAAAACTCATGTCTGTCTAGCATGTGATGTCATTTGGGAATCTGCAAAGGACCAAAATGAATTCATACTAGACTAGGTCAGGACCTCAATCCAATAGGACCATCCATGTTAGAGAGAGAAAAGCAGAAAAGTTCACATAAGACGCAGAGAAGACAAGCATTTAAGATGGAAGCAGAGATTGGAGTGATGTGCTTTTAAAGCAAGGAGTACCAAGGACTGTTAGAAGCTAAGAGAAAGCATGGGCTATTCTCCTTCAGGACCTGCAGGAGGAACCAACCCTGATTTCGGACTTCTGAACTGAAGAGAATAAATGTCTGTTGCTATAAACCAGTTAGTGTGTGATGATTTGTTATGGCAGCCCCCGAAAACTAACACACCCCCTCATCCCCCGAAAGGTCGAAAGGGGGGAGAGTGACTGAGCCCCAAGGGAGAAACCATGGAGCAGATCAGAAGCGGAGCAGAGGCCTGCAGCCAAGGGCGGAGCCAACCAGAGGCAACTGTGCAGGCGGAAGCCGGATAAACACACGCCCCAGCCTGGGGCTCTCCTTCCTTCCTGGAATCTGCAGCTGGGGGTCCCTGCTGATCACCCCCACCTGGAAGCCAGCGGATGTGGGGCCCCTGCTGACACGGTCCATACAGACCAGCTCCCCATGCAGAGAGCAGGAGCTCAAAGATGGAGAGCCCATCTTGAAGAGGCAGTTGAAAGCGGCCAGCACGAGCTGAAATCTCATGGTGATCACTCATGGGATGACAAAGCTGGAAATGGTCAACCCAAATCCTTCCTTCCTGTAAAGCGACTGTTACTTTCCCCAGAAAAAGACTCCAGTCGCTCTCCTGTGGCTTCAAGGTGGCTCAGTGGTGAAGAATCCTCCTGCCAATCGAGGAGATGCAGGTTCGACCTTGGGTTGGGAAGATCCTCTGGAGAAGGGAATGGCTCCCCACTCCAGTATGCTTGCCTGGGAAATCCCACAGACAGAGGAGCGTGCAGGGCTACAGTCCGTGGGTTTGAAACGAGTCAGACACGACTAAGCGACTAAATAACAATAAAACTCCTGTGCTGGGTCCTCCTCTCCTTCAAACCTCTTTAGCCAAGGTTTCTATAACTCAAGGCCTGTCTGGCCGCTTTGTGCTTTTCTTTCAACTCCACACTCAGCCTTCCTCATGACCTTCAACGTAACTTACGACCCTGACATCCACCCAACCTCTCCCTCCAGCTTGAGTCAGTTTCCAAAGACCCTGGGAAAACTTCACAAGATCTCTCATGACTGTCTGAAAAGAGTCAAGCATGCCATCTTCTTTCCAAAACCAACACCGTCTCTGAAATCTCCCACCTCACTTCTCTAAACCATCTTGGCTTTCACTCTCCTGTTCATTCCCCTTCCCCAGACATCAAGGTCCTATAGGTTTTCATAAGGACACTGGGCTCCCACTCACCCCATCTCCATTTCTACAGCTCCCATCGCTTGCATCTGAGTCACAACCACCTTCACCCAGATAATGGCAAAGAAGCTCTGAGCTGATGTTCCCAACTCCAGCCTCCCAGGTCTTCAGTCTCACCGTGGCCATGGCAATTCTGCCGCCCTTCCCATGCCACGCCTATGCCCGAATCCTCCAGTGGCCCTTTCTGTCTCACGTCCTCCCCTGGCGGATCCATAACCCTCTCCCTGGCTTCTGACAATCCTCACATTCCAACTTCGTTCTCCTTTTCCAGCCTCATCTCCCATCATCGGTCAAGGAGAACCTTGGCAAGGCCAGGCTGCTGCCTCTGGGGTCCTGCCCAAACTCTGTGCTCAGACCTAGCCCCTTTACCTCCCACGAGCCCAGTTACCCACACTTTGTATGTCAGGATCTGCCGTAAACCCACTGGAACTGAAAGCATTTCTCAACAATCTCACAATGCACACAGCCAGCATTTCCTATGCCATCAGCAGTAAATACATACCTAATCATAGCCCTTTACATCTTTCCCTATCTCCTTATTTTTCAGATGAACCTACAAGCTATGTGTTACAGCAGTTTGCATTTCTCTGGACTAAGGAAGACAGCATAGCACAGATTAAGAATTTGGGCTTTGGAGCCAGACCAGACTTAGAATTTCAGCCCATCCACAGGCTATCTGTGTGACCTTGCGAGTTACTGACTTGCTCTCCTCTCCAAGCTTCAGTTTTCTCTTTTGTGAAAAGGCAATCTGAAGCTTGCCTCAGTATTATTACGAAGGCAAGAATTGTTAACTTATGTAAAACAGCACAGGGCAGGCATAAAGTTAGGCTCTTAATAGTATAAATAATGAACAACAAAGTCACATAATGTATATGAAAGGCCAAAAGGTGAAATCAATTTTTCATCAGATGCAGCTAGATACGGACACTGGCTGCTGGGTCCCGTCATGAGGTCCCCATTCCCATGACCCTGTCTTCTCTAAACACCAGCATTTCAGCTTGGTCACGCTGGCTCCGGGAACCAGCAGAAGTAAGCTTCTAGGTCATGGTTATTCCAAACAACCAAAGGTGGGAGTCAGTGCTTCTGTGGATCCCAGACTGTCCTGTATCCTCAATAAAACAGACTCTGAGAAACTGACCGCAGTGGGTGGTGACTGTCATGTTATTTCCATATTTATCAACGTTGAGAGCTCCTTCCTGGGCACTGCTTAGCAGTCAAAATCAAAGGCTGACTGAAAGGTTATCAGTGTAAAGATGCAAACAGGAATAAAATATTATATGCGTGTTTCCTGGATAGTAAAAAAAAAAAAAAAAAAACCCTTTCATGACACTTGCATAAATTATTGGCTACTGTTTAATACATAAAGGAAAATTCTGGCAGTTTTATTCTGATGTGCATTCACTGATGCATGACAAATACTAAGAAAATGCTAACATTTTTATTCTGAGTGTAATTAATGCAAGGGAAAAGAAAAGGAAGAACAACAAAGACTTCTGTCCTTAATCAGAATCCCTCATGGACACACACTAAAAGCATGAGCGTTTTGGACACATTTGGAATTGAGCACGTTTCTTAAGTTTGCAGAACACACCACACCAAAGAGGAACTTCAGCGCCTCATGAAAACAGGCCAGAATCATACAGGAGGGAATTAGGAAACAATTATTCCATGTGTGCTTTCTAATGACCTTCCTGAAATCCAGATGGTTTATTTGTTCTGAAAGTATTTTAGATAGGGCTGATTTATGGAATGTCATCATTAATGAGCTGGGTGAGAAACGGAATAATTGTTTCAGTGACCCAACGTGTTTTCAAAGCGATGGAACAGCTTGTTAGCTGCAAATTGCGTTCCATTCCTGTTTGTGGTTGAGGACATGAGTATAAAAACTTTATTAACTGAACTTTGCCATGGTTTGCCTGTGGTGTAGTTAAGGCAGCTTCCAAAGCAATTTTGTCTTGTTTTGTTTTCTTACTATAGAGTTCCTGACTAATATTTAAAAAATTACTTGCTATCTTATGGCACAGTATGTTTCCTGGTTAAACCTGGCTTTGGAATTAATTACAAACTTATCTTTAGGATAACAATTCTGAGGAAGCACAATTATGATGCATAACAAAAGCATCTTAGTTGGAAGCTTCTCATCTCCAACCTAATGACACGCCTCCCCCATATGTCAACCCTCAAGGGCATAACTTTTGACAATTGATAGAGAGAAATCAACCAGCCTCTCCCCCAACTTGGCCAAACTCTTTGAGGTACTACTTGGAAACAGCAAAAAGGATGTACCTCATAAAGCAAATCTGAGTCATCATAAAACACAAACGAACAAAAAGTGATGGAATGGCGATAGTCTTAGGGGAAGGCTGGGGAAGAGAGTGACTGCTCAGATTTCCATGCCAGGAGAACTGGAAGCCAACAGGGAAAACGTGTGAACCCAGACGTCAGGCCACAGGGATGCTGGGGGTTCAGGCTGTGATGGAAACACCCTCTTATCTGACCGCGAACAACAGGGGAACTTAGGGAGCAGCGGCTCTTGTCTCACAGAGCGATGACCACCGAGTCTCCCCGCCAGGGGAATAACAGCCAAGCCTGGGGCCGTGTGCCCTGCCTGGCTGTGTGCACGAGTCCTGATGGAGGCAATATGGTGACCTATTTATTAGGATTTAATTCTATTTCTTCATCTCTTCTTTAACCCTCCCCTTGTCTTTGGGTCCTGACTCTTATCAACCTCCCGTCTCTCTGCTTTCTTTCCTTACTCCACATACGAGATTGTTTTTCTACTAAGACAATCTTTTTAAAAATGTCAATGGCTCCTCTGCTCAGACTCCCACAGTGACATCCCACTGTACACAAAGCAACGTTCAAGGGATTTCCCTGGTGGTCCAGTGGCTAAGACTTCCGGCTCCCAGTGCAGGGGGCCCTGAGTTCGATCCCTATTCAGGGAACTAGATCCCACACACCATGAATAAAAGATCCTGCATGCCACAGTGAAGACAGCAGAGCCCACATGCTGCGACTGAGAGCCGGTGCAGCCAAATAAATAAATTAAAAAACAACATTCAAGCTCCCTGTGAGGACCTATCGGGTCCTATGGGGTCACGTCCCTGGGTTCCTCTCCAAATGGGAGTCCTCCCTGGTGCCCAGCTCCACGGGCCTGTGTCTGCCCCTCTCATCTCATAACCACGCCCATCATGCCTCGTATTCTTCCTCTGACACATGAATGGCTGAAGTCTCGGCATTCTTATGTCAAGTATGAGTTAATTCTTTAAAGGAATGTTGCTCTATCTACAGACCCGTCACAAACAATTTATAGACAGACATGCTTACTGTGCAAATCTAGACAAGGGCCCATCATTCCTCCCCACCAACCAGACCTCACCCTGAAGTGTCTGCTGTTTCAAATTCTGCAGCCTCTACTGTCGATGCCTGCAGCGCATCCAGAGTCACTTCAGTCGCGTCCGACTCTTTGCAACTCCATGGACTGTAGCCTGCCAGGCTCCTCTGTCTGTGAAATTCTCCACGCAAGAACACTAGAGTGGGTAATCATTTCCTTCTCCAGAGGATCGTTTCAACCCAGGGATTGAACCTGGGTCTCCCACATTGCAGGCAGATTCTTTACTGTCTGAGCCACCAGGGGATGATGCTGTTGTATTTCACGGACTCTGCGACACTGTCAACTGTAAGATGCACCATTATTTTATGTAACAATTTTTAAGTTGTCAGTTGAACTCTGACTCCATGCTTTATCACTGAAATTCTTTTCCACCTACAAAAATACCTCTTTTAGATGGACATGTACACACTGCTATATATAAATGGATAACCAACAAGAGCCTACTGAATAGCACAGGGAACTCTGTTCAATATTTTATGGCAGTCTGGATGAGAGGGGAGTTTAGGGGAGAATAGATACATGTATATGTTTGGGTGAGTTGCTCTGCTGTGGACTTTAAAACTATCATAACATTGTTAGTTGACTATACTTCAATGTACAATAAAAAGTTAAATGAAAAAAAATTAAAAATAAAAAGAATGAAATGGAAATTCCAAAACAAAAACAAACAAACAAACAAACAAACAAACAAACAAAAAAACCTCTTTTAATCCTAATTAGACAGACTGTCATAGTGATACGAGGATACACATAACAGAAAACAAGTGATTGGTTAAAATGTTCTTAAAATGTCTTCACATATGGAAATCAGTCTTCTGAGAGTCAATTCCTGCACTTTACCACAAAACACTGTCCATTTTAAAATGCATTTTGGTTGAAGGTGTCCCACTTCCAACGTAACGACACTGAGCCTTTGGGAGCACGGGTGATGCAGCGTTTTAAAGAAGACTCCGTAAAAGTTAGAAATTATTACTATCAGCCCTGCAGCTGACTCTCTGAGTATCTAGAGCCTGCTCTCGAAACTTCTGCTCTGGGAATAATTCCCTAAGACATCGGATTCACCACCACCCCACCACCTTTTGGTTCTTAGGAGTTTAAAGTCAACTGTGAATAATGCTTTACTATGTTTTCAAGACTTTTCTCCAAGTAGCTGAAACTCTAGATGCCCATTTTGAGGCTGGCATGTTTGCCATTTATGCACCTGTAGGTACTAACAAGCGGCTTCCCTGATGGCTCAGATGGTAAAGAATCTGCCTGCAGTGTGGGAGACCTGGGTTCAATCCCTGGGTTGGGAAGATCCCATGGAGAAGGGAATGGCAACCCACTCCAGTATTCTTGCCTAGAGAATTCCAAGGACAGAGGAGCCTGGTGGGCTACAGTCCATGGGACTGCAAAAAGTTGGACACGACGGAGCAACTAATACCACCACCAGGTACTGACGAATATACCACAACTGCTGCCTGGGTATAGTGAGCGAAAGACACATGCCAATTTCAGAGACGTTAAAAATACACACAAAAATAGGTATCTTAATCATGAACCAAATATTAAATATTATTGTATTCTAGTATTGTAGTCAAGAGAACTTGACCTTCTCACAGCTCCTGAATGACTCTCCATAGTTCAAAACATGTTCCTCCCACCCTCAGTAGGCACTAGCCTTGAAGGGGCCTGCCCATATGCCAGGCTAAGCCAATCATATCTGCTCCAGAGTTTTAATGAACAGAGCCTGATGGCATCAGTTAGCTGTGGGAAACAGAGCACATCTGAGCATCAATTGCCTTGAAAGCTGGGGTGGCGGGGCGGGGGGTGGGGAGGTGGGGAGAGAGAGAGAGAGGGAGAGAGTGAGTACAGGAAGATGGTAAGTGGAAGAGGTGGAATGAGAAAACGCAAGAGAAGCTGTACCAAGAGTGAACAGGACACAACTGAGCGACTGAACAACACGTTCAGTTCAGTTCAGTCAGTCGCTCAGTTGCGTCTGACTCTTTGCGACCCCATGAATTGCAGCACGCCAGGCCTCCCTGTTCATCACCAACTCCCGGAGTTCACTCAGACTCACGTCCATCAAGTCAGTGATGCCATCCAGCCATCTCATCCTCTGTCGTCCCCTTCTCCTCCT
Source organism: Ovis aries (assembly GCF_016772045.2). Taxonomy (NCBI): domain Eukaryota; kingdom Metazoa; phylum Chordata; class Mammalia; order Artiodactyla; family Bovidae; genus Ovis; species Ovis aries. Next base: position 58,788,839 of record NC_056076.1, read on the forward strand.
GCCCCCAATCCCTCCCAGCATCAGGGTCTTTTCCAATGAGTCAACTCTTCGCATGAGGTGGCCAAAGTACTGGAGTTTCAGCTTTAGCATCATTCCTTCCAAAGAAATCCCAGGGCTGATCTCCTTCAGAATGGACTGGTTGGATCTCCTTGCAGTCCAAGGGACTCTCAAGAGTCTTCTCCAACACCACAGTTCAAAAGCATCAATTCTTTGGCACTCAGCTTTCTTCACAGACCAACTGTCACATCCATACATGACCACTGGAAAAACCACAGCCTTGACTAGACGGACCTTAGTTGGCAAAGTAATGTCTCTGCTTTTGAATATACTATCTAGGTTGGTCATAACTTTCCTTCCAAGGAGTAAGCGTCTTTTAATTTCATGGCTGCAATCACCATCTGCAGTGATTTTGGAGCCCCAAAAAATAAAGTCTGACACTGTTTCCACTGTTTCCCCATCTATTTCCTATGAAGTGATGGGACCAGATGCCATGATCTTTGTTTTCTGAATGTTGAGCTTTAAGCCAACTTTCTCACTCTCCTCTTTCACTTTCATCAAGAGGCTTTTTAGTTCCTCTTCACTTTCTGCCATAAGGGTGGTGTCATCTGCATATCTGAGGTGATTGATATTTCTCCCGGCAATCTTGATTCCAGCTTGTGTTTCTTCCAGTCCAGCGTTTCTCATGATGTACTCTGCATAGAAGTTAAATAAGCAGGGTGACAATATACAGCCTTGATGTACTCCTTTTCCTATTTGGAACCAGTCTGTTGTTCCATGTCCAGTTCTAACTGTTGCTTCCTGACCTGCACAGAAGTACACGATAGCCTCACAAGTAACCCTGTTTTCATTGGAGGTAGATTTTGGCTTCCAGCAACTGGAAGGGCTGCGATGGAGGAGCTGGGAACTCTGCTCCCAGACCGAGCAGCCGTGAGCAGCCGGGCATCCTTGTGGGGTTGTGGCCGCCCCCCGGGCTCCGCAGCCCGCTGTGGAGACCCCCTGTCCCAGGCGCCTTCCCAGAGTGCAGCTCATAGGAACTGCGTGCTTTCTGCTTCGCGAGGTTCAGCTGCGCTTCCAATGAAAGGGCAAAAAGTCAGTGTCACGGAGAGGTGTGTCGGGGAGCAGGCTCGGGGTTGGAACCAGAGCAGGCGCACCCCCTCCCGCGGAGGGAAGGCGAGGGGGGGGGCTTCGCTGCCCACTGCCCGCTCCCCCCAGACGGCTGTCCCGGGGCCTCCGTGACGGAGGACTCGGGGATTTACAAAGCAAAGAAACGAGGCTTCCGTCGTCAGAGGTGGGCTCCGTCCGCGGGACCGAAGGAGGCGGGTGTGAGGGAGAGTCTGAGCGGAGGCAGGTCGGTCAGGAGGGGGCGGCGACCTTCCCGTCCGACTCCCCGACTTCCGGGAAAGGCTGCATCTCTGCGGCCGTGTTTGCTCCCGGTGCGCTCGTTCGGAGACGGCCCGGGGCCCTAACTGAAGCCACGGCCCTAACTGAAGCCACGACTTCCCGTCGCCGGGCAGGTGTGGAGCCAGCAGGGCAAACAGGGGCTCGAGGCTCCGCCCAGGGCACGGCAGGGGCGGGCTCCGGGGACGAGCGTGGGGCTCCCGGGGGGACGAGCGTGGGGCTCCCGGGGGGACGAGCGTGGGGCTCCCGGGGCTGCGGGGGCGGAAGAAAGCCCGTGGCCTTGGAGGGGACACAGAAGATGCCCCCGGCTGCCCCGTAAACTGGCTGACGCTCGCCTTCGACGAGAGGAGAGGCCGGTTAGGAGACGGAGCTTCATCTCCAACTGAACGCTGAATGAGAGATAAGAAAACAGATTCCGAGCAGAAACTCAGACGTGTCTGACTGCGCCTTCTGAGGTCCATGCCGTTTCCTAGGAAGCAGGCGGAGGGCAGGCCCCTTCCTGCTCTGGGGCAGGCCACCAGGGGCTGGCGGCGCGGGTACGAGGGGCTTGAGCGGCCCAGCTGCCCTCCATCAGACAACAGCCGCTTGCAGTTTCTCGTTCTTCAGTCGCTCAGTTGGGTCCCACCGTTTTGAGACCCCACGGACTGCAGCACACCAGGCTTCCCCGCCCTTCACTGTCCCCCAGAGTCTGCTCAAACTCATGTGCATTGAGTCGGTGATGCCATCCAACCATCTCATCCTCTGTCACCCCCTTCTCCTCCTGCCTTCAGTCTTTCCCAGCATCAGGGTCTTTTCCAATAAGTCAGTTCTTCCCATCAGGTGGCCCAAGTATTGGAGCTTCAGCTTCAGCGTCGTCCTTCCAAGGAATGCTCAGCATTGATTTCCTTTAGGATGGACTGGTTGAATCTCCTTGCAGTCCAAGAAACTCTCAAGAAGAGTCCTCTTCAGCACCACAGTTCAAAAGCATCAGTTCTTCAGTGCTCAGCCTTCTTCATGGCCCAGCTCTCACATCTGTACATGACTACTGGAAAAACCATAGCTTTGACTAGACGGACCTTTGTTGGCAAAGTGATGTTTCTGCTTTTTAAAACGCTGTGTAGTTTTGTCACAGCTTTTCTTCCAAGGAGCAAGCGTCTACCTTTTAATTTCACGGCTGCTATCACCCTAGTAATCCTAACAAAAACAGCAGTACGACCACCAGCTGGCAGGGGGTTCCTTGCTTCGTTATTCTTTTGAAAGAACTTCCACTCATACCACCCCGCTGGTCTCTCCCAAATTCGCAAGGTCAGTAAGCTCTGCAAGGGAGGGGACCACTTCTGAATCTTTTACAGCCCCATCAGTCTTCTGTGAAGCAGCGCGGTACACAGTGGCACTTAATAAGTGCTGATTACCTTGTCTGGACTCTTGGGAGCTCCCCTGACTTGACTCCTCCATCAACACACGGCCCTCCCAGCGAGTGGCCGAGGGGGCCCGTCCCTGCCGCTTTGATCTGTTGCTTTGTTTTCCCAGAGCTCAGCCCTTGGTGCAGCCAAGACCACAGCCTCTGGGCTCGTCTGACTTGGAAAAGCACGAATGACATTTGCAGCTGGCTCAGACCCTGAGACTGAAGCCTTGTGCGTGTAAGGGTAGCTTCTGGCAGGGGTTTTGTTTGCTATGGAATACAGACTTCCCTGGGGGAATTCAGGCATGTTTTCTTCTTTTTTTCTCCCTTTTCTTAAAAAAATAAAATAAAAGGGCTGCAGCCTTAATCTAAGTGGCATCTGCTGACTTTAAAGCACACACACACTTAATCCTTACCCCAGAGCACTCTTGAGCACGACACACAAAGCCTTTTGGTTTCAATCATCAGAACACAAGGGGAAAGTCATCCATTTTAGCAGAAACACTTTAAGTCGTTTTGGCCACAGTTCCTTAGATTTTTCAGTGGCCGTCGATAAATCTCATTTCAATTTCTGACTCTCCTGATTTGAATTCAACTATCCTTATAGAGGAACCTGAAATTATAATAATCAGGGACCAGGTTCTAATCCATATGGTTTTACTTTTACATTTGCAAAGTTGAGAAACAGGAAGTTCTGGTATCTACCTTTTAAATTCATGCACGCTGTAGCTCTCTCCAAAGATGATACAAAGTGCTCTGTGAACAAGGGTGAAGTGAGAGGGCAGAGAAAAGCGTAGGAAGGTAAAGTGGAACTAGAACGAAGCCTCCAGTAGAGCACGGTCAGTCCTCCCAGCCCACCTTCTGGACAGGATGCGTCATGAAACAGGTTCTGAAGTTTTCTGCACTGGTGTTTTAGTTACAAAAATAACAGCTATGTTTAATTTAAAGACCAACTGTTCAAGAATCACCACAATACTGCTACTGCTAAGTCACTTCAGTCGTGTCCGACTCTGTGCGACCCCATAGATGGCAGCCCACCAGGCTCCCCCGTCCCTGGGATTCTTCAGGCAAGAACACTGGAGTGGGCTGCCATCTCCTTCTCCAGTGCAGGAAAATGAAAAGTGAAAGTGAAGTCGCTCAGTTGTGTCCGACCCTCAGCGACCCCAGGGACTGCAGCCTTCAGGCTCCTCTGTCCATGGGATTCTCCAGGCAAGAGCACTGGAGTGGGTGCCGTGGCCTCCTCCGAGTCACTACAATACAGCTCAGCAATTAAAATCTGCGCTCAGTCACGTCCAGCTCTTTGTGACCCCCTGGACTGTAGCCCGCCAGGCTCCTCTCTCCATGGGATTCTCCAGGCAAGGATACTGGAGGAGGTTGCCATTTCCTTCTCCAGGGGAATCTTCCTAACCCAGGAAAGAACCCACAGCTCTTGCGTCTCCTGCACTGGCAGGCAGGTTCTTTTCACTGCTGTGCCACCTGCCATTCCCTTCTTCAGGGGATCTCTCTGACCCAGGGATCAAACCCAAGTCTCCCAGATTTCAGGCAGATTCTTTACCATCTGAGCCACCAGGGAAGCCTGCAATTAAAATAGTAACTACTTATTAAGCATTGACTGCATGCCAGGAATGGTGCTAAACACTTTCTCTGCAAACAAGAGTGGCTGCTTCTCCCGAGAAGGGCCTTGAACTACAATTTCCCATAAATGGTCTCACCTCGAAAATCGGGTGATTACGATTCTCCTTAGATCTTTTCTAAGCCACTCGGCTCCAAGTTTCTAAGATCAGCAACTCATGGGGTTCTGATTCTATCTCTGAACAGTTTGTCTGCATCATCAATACAGACCCTCTTGCAAACCTATCTAGGACACAATTTCAGATTAGAAGGCCAAAGTAATTTTTGAAAAATAATTCACCTTTGATGGAAATTTATAGTAAGAAAAATGATGCTTTGGGAAAACCACTGTCACCTTAAAAACTGAGCTAGCTCTAGGTTGCTTTCTCTCCAGTCCCTGTAAAATCACTCTGGAGGGAGGCAGAAGGAAAGTGACTGAGGTATCAGGCTGCCCAAATTCAAATCCTGTCTCTGCTGTGTCTTGGACAAGCTAATCTCTCTGAGCCTCAGTTTTCTCACCTGCAAAGTGGGCACAACAGGAAGATCGACTTTATGAGCTTTGATGGGAGGTTGAGGGGATAATGCAAGACACATGTAAGTATGGCACTTGCCTTACCTTGGTGCTAAAGACACATTCGTGTTTTTATCTCCTAATTAACTTTGCAGAGCACAGCTGCGCTTATACAAAGAAGCCGTGTTGCCAAAGAAAGGAACCAAGGACAAAGATTTTCCTCTAGTTTCTCTGTCTGGCTAGGAATGCAAATATCTCCAACTCTTCATTAAGACTGAGGAGTAAGAAAGAGCCAGTGAAAATGAGAAGGGCCAGCATGCATGTCGAGTGGCTGGTAGCAGCAGTCAATGTTTGTTGTTGCAACGGTACCTCGTGGGTGCCTGCGAGTCATTAACATTCCACTGATAGGGGGTAAAAAGATCTGTGCTGAAAAAGGAAAGTTGCGGAGGGGGTCGCCAGGGTTTATCTTTGTTTATCCTCCTGTGAGGACTCAGCTTCAGGGTCTGTTTCTCCTCTTGGGAGATGATTTGGCTCCTTGCCAGACACCTTCCTGGCTGGGCTAACCAAATTTCTGTTTAATTGGCTTCCACGCTGTGACCGGTCCCTTAGATTCCGGATGCTTGCTTCAGAGTCCAGCCTCAGTCCCCATGGGCAGGGTCACAGCGCAGTCAGTAAAAGTGGATGATAACATGCCAAGTGGCTGCCAGAACATCACAGCAAATGTTAAGAAAGCGCGGTAGCATCCATGACGGCTACCCACGCTGCTGTGTGCCGGGACAGAGTCTTTGTCCTCACTCAACCACTTCCCTTGTGTTTTCCTTAGAAAACCATCTTTCCTAGCAATATCTCATATATGAGGCCACCTTGAAATAAACCAAATACTGATTAAACTTCCTATTTCCAGCCAGATCACTTGAATACCACATTTTTGCCTGGTATTTTTACCGATACCTAAAATTTAAACCTCATGAACAGAAATGTCTAAACCAAGAATTTCTCATTTTCCCCATGGCAGGTGGGACAAGTTGCTGGAGAAAATCTCACACTATACTAGTCATGCAACATTTAAGCTCTCATTTCTTCATTTTTGCAAGAAGGGGAATAGATGAGATGGTTAAAGCCCTTTTGAGCAGAGGATGCTGAGAGAACAGGGCAACCGAGTGAACTGTATCATTGTGGATTAACTCACCGGTTCCCTTAAACAAGCTGTTCTTTCACACTGTTGTTGACTAAAGTCGGGGAATCCTGGACATATGGCATTCTTGGAATATTCACTTTGGTTCCCTCAGGGGCAAGGTTCCTTTTGTTAGGGCAGGAGGAATTTTCCCCCTTTTAATGTGTTCTTCTAGTCAAGGCTATGGTTTCTCCAGTGGTCATGTATGGATGTGAGAGCTAGACTATAAAGAAGGCTGAGCACTGAAGAATTGATGCTTTTGAACTGTGGTGTTGGAGAAGATGCTTGAGAGTCCCTTGGACTGCAAGGAGAGCCAACCAGTCCATCCCAAAGGAAATCAATCCTGAATATTCATTGGCAGGACTGATGCTGAAGCTGAAGCTCCAGTACTTTGGCCACCTGATGCAAATAACTGACTCATTAGAAAAGACCCCAAATGCTGGGAAAGATTGAGGGTGGGAGGAAAAGGGGATGACAGAGGATGAGATGGTTGGATGGCGTCACCAACTCAATGGACATGGGTTTGAGTAAACTGTGGGAGATGGTGATGGACAGGGAGGCCTGGTGTGCTGCAGTCTATGGGGTCACAAAGAGTCAGACATGACTGAGTGACTGAACTGAACTGAACGTGTGTTCATAACAACTGACTATTTTGACTATGCCCAGTGGCTTCCCTGGTGGCTCAGATGTTAAAGAATCTGCCTGAAAAGGAGACCTGGATTCGATTCCTGGGTTGGGAAGGTCCCCTGGAGAAGGGAATGGCTATCCTCTCCAGTATTCCTGCCTGGATAATTCCATGGACAGAGGAGCCTGGTGGGCTATAGTCCATGGGGCCGCTAAGAGCTGGACATGACTGAGTGACTAACACTTTCAGGTAAAAGTCACTTGCTCACTTACAAAGGATATCGTGCCACAGAGGAACTACACAGACCTACACAACCCCAAACCGAAGCTTACTGCTTACGCTGTGAGTGCACCATTATCTTAGTTTTTGATCCATCAAGTCTCATCGGACCCCAAAGCCCCGGGTCATGTGGAATCCTCATTTTAAGATGAGTGTGTGTGTGCTGATTAAGCGAGACCATCTGATAAGTTCTATTCTCTCTTCCTAAAGTCCTTTATAAGTTGCACTTACAAATAGAGGCTCCTAACAGCAAGCAAACAAAGAAGTGAGCTCTCTGGGCGCTTAGTGTTTCTACCTCACCATCAGCCATTTAACTAGCAGGGGGTCAGAGCCATAGCCACACAGTTTCGAAAAGATAATAAACAATCTCTTGACCACACAACACATGTGATCAGAGAGATGAGGGCATTTCAAAGATTAAAATGGATGCAAGACCGCTCAGCACATCCAAGAGTGTTGGGTGGCAGGGGACGGGCACCTCCACGACACTGTCCGTGGTTCTGAACCCAGCAGGGCGCGTCTCTGGGAAGCTGGGGTGGAGGACACTTGTACCCTTGTTGCCTGATCTGTGATCAGCCTCGTGAGAAAGGAGATGATGTTCTGTGCGTCTGGCCATAAAACAGGAGGCTCAAAGGAGTGCTGGGACCCCGGAGGTGATTTGACATTTTTCTGAAGATACACTCGTGCGTGCCCAGTCACCCTTTGTGACCCCATGGACTGTGACCCACCAGCCTCCTCTGTCCATGGGATTTTCCAGGCAACACTGGAATGAGTTGCCATTTCCTCCTCCAGGGGATATTCCTGACCCAAGAATCAAACCAGCACCTCCTGCATGGGCAGGCAGATTCTTTATCACTGAGCCACCTGGGAAGCCCAGAAGGCACACTCATGGTAGGTCTGAAACAAGAAACGAACAACAAACCAGTTCTTCAGGCTTCCCCTTGGGGGGTTTCTCAGATCTCAGCTGGATGGGAGTCACTAATCAATAAAACAACAACATCCAAGCCATTCGGTGCTCACTGTGTTTCAGTCACTGCCCTAACCTCTCTCACTTGCAAATACGTATGTGTATATACACAGACAAGGGGGTGTATCTGTGCGTCTATGTACACAGAAACACACGAATGTGTGAATGTGTTTATATACACACACACACACAGAAATACGTGCTTACATATGTATGTAGACACACACACATCTGCGTTAAGAACTTAAGAGTTTTTAATGTCTGTTCCTTCCTTGACATGAGTAAGTTGCCTTCTTGGAGAATCAGATTTCAAAATAGAGAGGGTTCTTTAGAAAGATTCTTTCTGCAGAACCGTCACCAGGTGTCTGGTGGGAATCTTCTGAAGCTCCCTCCTTTGTTTGGCTTTCGTATTTGAGAGAATATGTTCATATGTCACACCGGCCGGGAGGAAGACAAGAAATCCATGAATTATGAGCAGGTCAAAATCTGGAGGGGGCAGGGCACACTAACGGTGCCTCAGTGGCCAGCTAGCCGAGTCCTGCAAATTCGCAGAGTAGGAAAATGAAACTCCACTCCGAGCTGCCGGCAGGCTGGGATCTGAGAGCGGCCGCCCGGAGTCCCACTGGAAGTCCCTCCGCCCCTCTGTGCGCTTAGCTTCTTCTTTAGTTTCCACCCAGTAGCAGGCACAGTATTCCGAGAGCACTTATGCACATTTTGCTAAAAGGTCATGATTAAAAAAACAAACCATTCACAAAACAACTATAAACAATTCTCCATCACATGTTTGCTCATGGGTCTTCCCTGTTTGGCCCTCATGCTCACTTAAAAAAAAAACAACAACTTTAATCGAAGGATAACTGCTTTATAACATTGGTTTCACTTCTGCCATACATCAATGTGAATCAGTTACCTGGGTCCCCTCCCTCTGGAACCCCCTCCCCCCTCCCTCCACACCCCACCCCATCCCTCTGGGTTGTTACAGAGCTCCGGTTTGAGTTCCCTGAGTCACACAGCAAATTCCTGTTGGCTGTCTATTTCACACATGGTAACGTGTTTCCAAGCTTCTCTCTCCATTCTTCTCACCCTCTCCTTCCTCCCCACCCTGCCTGTGTCCATAAGTCTGTTCTCTATATCTGTGTCTCTCGTTCAAGGCCTGTATGTTAAACTCGCCTATTTGCTGATCATGTGTAGACCAGGAGGAGGTCACCTCCCCTCAAACAGCTCAGAAACCAAGGCACGCTGGGGGCACACGGAGGGTGTGGCCGCTCAGCTACAGGGAGAAGGGCTGAAGCACATACTCCTGGAGATATGTGTTCAGTCGCTCAGTCGTGTCTGACTCCTTGTAACCCCACGGACTCTAGCCCTCCAGGCTCCTCTACTCACAAAAATTTTCCAGGCAGGAATACTGGAGTGGGTTGCCATTTCCTCCTCCAGGGCATCTTCCCCACTCCGGGATTGAACCCATGTCTCTTGCATCTCCTGCATGGGCCGGTGGGTTCTTTACGACTAGTGCCACCTGGGAAGCTCAGAGATTGCTGTGCTTCTACCCCAAGTTTTCGATGCCAACCTGCAGCAGCCAGCATCTGCACTTTACTGAGGGCCTTCTCTGGCTGTGAGAGCCTGCCAGCCTGCTGGCCCGGCCACACACGGTGGGGAAGTGCCAGGAAATTAACACTTCCCTGGGAGCAGCCCTCATCCAAGCTGGCAGCTCCCGGCCTGGCTCTAAACTGTAAACTGTTGCCACAGTTCCTGGCAGGGTGAGCTCCAGCCCCACAGAGTGGTAACTTGCTTCAAGCACACCCCCTATTAGCCACCTTCCCTACCCTGCCTCATTTCCTCCTGAGTGTTCCTTGGGATCATCTCCCAGAAATTCCACACGATTAAAAACCTGGTCGCACGATCAGCTTCCGAGTGCTCAGCCGTGCCCAACTCTGTGACCCCATGGACTGTAGCCAGCCAGGATCCTCTGTCCACGGAACTTTCAAGCCAAGAATACTGGAGTGGGTTGCCATTTCCTACTCCAGGGGATCTTTCCAACTCAGGGATCGAACTCACATCTCTTGCACCTCCTGCACTGGCATGTGGATTCTTTACCACTGTGTCACCTGGAACAGCTTCTGGGGAAACCCAAACTAAATCCATTAACAAGAATACCTCCTATGTTAGACGACACCTGTCAGAGCCAGACGGCAGTGAACACACAAACTTGGCTCAGGCAGGCTGCTCTGCCCCGGCGCTGAGAGAGGCTTCCCCGGGGTTTCAGACCCTGGCCAGCTCTACAGCCCCAACCAAGGGGCTCATCAGAGAGCAATACCAGCTCCGAGTTCCTCAGACTTACTTGGAAGGGAACTCACTAAGAAGAAGAGATGGAGGAGAAAAAAAAAAAAAGAAAAATAGAGATACCCTGAGGTTGCAGGCTGATCTTACACCAAGTATGAGGCTAGTCCTCTGGATGCAAGACCGTCTCTGTGAGCAGTTCCCCATGAGCTAGAAAACGCATGGCTTCCAGAGCCTCAGTTTGAAATTAAACAGTTCTCTTTCAGCTGTAGGGCTGTTAAAACGGTGTGGTAGGGAGGGGAGGGAGCAAAAGTAAATGGACTCAGTTCTTTGATCCAGGGATCGACCCTGGATTTCCTGCACTGCAGGCAGATTCTTACCGTCTGGGCCACCAGGGAAGCCCTCTTTATAACTAGATCTGGTTTTATCCCAGAGGATGCTGTGACGACAGAGACATGCCACCACCACTTAGGAGCAGGCAGGGTTTGTGAGTGAGATGGGATTATTTTTAGTTTATGGAGTCAGCACGCTCAAGTTTTTGGAGCTTATCAAGAGCCTAACACAGAGTTTGAAGGCTCGTTCAAATGCAAGTTCAAAGTGATACATACACACACATATATTTGTATATTTTCCAATCTGTCCATTCAAAGAACGATTTACGGACTGTGACAGGCATCGTGGGAGGTGCTGGCAGAAAAGATGTGAGCCCATCCTCAGAGTTTAGAGCCCAGTGTGGAAGTATGCCTTCAAATCTCACACACACACAACTGCAAATGTGAAAGGCATTTTATTCAAGTGATAATAGCCACAGTGAGTGTGTGTCTGAAAAAGCAAGCTTTCTCATACGACACTGGCTGAAAAGAATCACCCGTAAATCCACAGCCCAGGATATGAAGCTTCTGGCAGCCATCCACTTACTCTCTTGCAAGCATTCGATGGTTGTAAATAGTTGAGCTCATACACTACCACGGAGGCGCGTCTTTCACCTCATTCACAGCATATGCACTGATTCTCACAATCTTTCGTTTAGGATGGCTGCACCAGGTTTTGCTATTTTTAGACCCAATTTTACTACGTTCCGTTTTCATAACCTTTGGCCTCATCTTTAAGATTTCCTTAAACTCAGTTACTTGGCCCAAGTTCTGGGATGTTTTGAAGGTGTTCAAATCACAGCAAATTGTCTAAAATCAGAAAAACAGCTTATTCTCCCATGCTTTAATTTAAAAGTAATACCTGGGTTTGGTCAACTTTTACCTAAAATGAATGACTTTTCCTAAATATCTAGAAGCGGCAGCTTCTACGGGGAAGATCTCACCTCTTCCAAGGAAAGCCCGCCTGTTATGCAGGACTAATTCACGCTGTCAGTGAGACTGAGGCGTTAAATATTAATATACGTTTTGGCCCATCAACAGGAGGAGTTTCGGATGAAGGGGAATTCAGCGCAGGCTATGTTTACCTGCTCGCTTTGACAATGACTCAAAGTCAGTTTCGGAGTGAGAACACATGTCAGACTTTTCCCAAGGACACTATTTTCCCCTGGTGTGTGGACTTTCAGTTCCCTGACCCGGGATACAGCCCACACCACCTCTCGGGGAAGTGCGGGTCCTGACCACTGGACTGCCAGGGCATCCCTGGACTTTTCAGAGAAGTTGTCAAAAAAAAAAAAAAATCCACACAGGGAGGGGCAACATGTTGCAATTTTACACACACATAGGTAACACACACACACGCACGCACACACACACACAACTAAAATCCCACAGAAGGAAACGAGGTTGACCCTAAGATTCAGAATACTTGAATTCCTGTTTCCTGTATGGAGAGTGCATGTTTGTGTGGTGTCTATAAAGCAATCAGTTAAAGTTTGAGTGTTTTCTTGTGCTCTGTACTCTATTAAATGTTTGGTAAGTTGGTAATTAACATATGTAATTTGGTTTCTGATGCCAATTATTTTTCTTGCTGATGATATACATTCAGCTTTAAGATAACCATACCAATCTTAAAAGACACTGATTTATAAAAATTGGGCATGAGTAGGAATATGACTGAGAAGGCAGTGGCACCCACTCCAGCACTCTTGCCTGGAAAATCCCATGGACGGAGGAGCCTGGTAGGCTGCAGTCCATGGGGTCACTAAGAGTCAGGCACGACTGAGCGACTTCACTTTCACTTTTCACTTTCATGCATTGGAGAAGGAAACGGCAACCCACTCCAGTGTTCTTGCCTGGAGAATCCCAGGGACGGGGGAGCCTGGTGGGCTGCCGTCTATGGGGTCGCACAGAGTTGGACACGACTGAAGCGACTTAGCAGCAGCAGCAATGTGGTTCTGGCAGACACTGCCCTACGGTTGCGATCTCTATACAGATTTTGAGCTGGACTTAATTTGGCTCATTGTCAAAACGAGCACCATGTTTACCACCCTGTTCTTCTCTGAAAACTGTTCATTTAAAGCCTTAAGACCCCGACAGAATCAACACAAATGTAAATTGACCCAATTTGCCACAAAGTCTCTTACAATTACCACAGTGCTGGGTGCTTTGTTGAAACAGCGATTTTTAAAAAGTAATAGACTGTTGCTGGTTTTCAGTCACAAAAGGACCACAGAGCAGTTTTCCCTCGATAGTCCCTTGATGCTGAACGTCTCCCGGTCCTCAATCCATCTGTCTCCATCCCTCACCACAGTGCAGAGTTTATAGCCCCAAAGTGGAATCTTTCACCTTCTCTGCCAACATCCCCTGACTCCATGCACTCTACTCACATTCGAATATTGCTCCATAAGAGCTAACATGACTATTTTAAGCAAACAAGAATGTTTGCTGAGTTGAAAATTAAGAGCCAAATTCTAAAAAGCATTACGCACTTAAAAAACCCCCAGTTCTGACATGCATCAGATTTTGGATCCCATTTCATGATTTCAACACAATATAGACTTCCCTGGTTCCTGGTTGTGGTGACAACATGGAAAAGTATGCATCAGTTACAGGGACCACAGATGAGCCTGGTGGGAGGCATCCTTCCCAGGGGAAAAGAAATCACTTGTTTCTTTTGTTTTTTTTGAGAAGCATTTCCCAAAAATCTGAGGGGTCAAGAGGGAATTTCAGGAGGATTTTGGGAACAGCGCATGGCCCTGATAACTAGCAGTGGACTCCAGGCTCCTCCAGAGAGTCTGTTCCTATTTCCCACCCCGTGTCCGAGAACTGCGGCCTTTCAAGGTTCTCCTCCTCCTGTGCTTGCTTCACTCCAGGCTCAGCTGATGTAAGAAGAGATCGGACACCACCACTGGCTTCTCACAAACCAAGCTGTTGTGCCACCTGACCAGGTTTTGTTTTTATTTTGTCTTTTAACGTGGAGTAAGTGCTGCTGGAAACCTGTAGGCTTCACAGAGAGAGGAATTTGGAGAAGTTTTACTTTTAAAAAGGCAAATTCATTGGACTTCAGGAACATCTTTTTGAGGAAAAAAAAAAATTTAAAGTCACGCTTACTTTTTCTTGATACTAAAACATTATCCGGTGGTTATATAAATTTGGAAAATGCAGACCATGAGTAAATGACAAATGCTTCATAATCCCACTTCTTATAAATACTGTTTACATTATATTGTAGAATGCATATACACATATCCTACAAACTTAGGACTGAACTCTTCATAGTATTTTATTCTTGGCTTTAATTTGAAAGTCTTGTATCTTTTGTAATTAAACATTGTGTGAACACATGACTGAGGCCACATTATTCTATTAGAGGATTAGACCACGTTTAACTTTTCTCCTTTTAGTGTGTATTTGTACCATCTGAGGTTCTATGCTAAGACATAGACTCCTTTAATAGATGTCTTTTACATGAGTCCTGGTTATTTTCTTATTATATGTCCCTAAACAAGACTGAAAGCCTCCTAATTAGCAAATCACTGACCGGGAAGTTCCAACACTCTTGTTACCAAGAGGTAAGTACGTTCACCCTCCTTCACCACCACTGGCATTGAGTTCAGTTCAGTTCGGTCGCTCAGTCATGTCCAACTCTTTGCGACCCCATGAACTGCAGCACGCCAGGCCTCCCCATCCACTGAGTTTAAAAACGTGTCTGCCAGTTGAAGACATATGTGTTCATCTTGTTTCCCAGGTGGCGCTAGTGGTAAAGGACCCACCTCCCAATGCAGGAGACCTAAGAGACATGGGTTCGATCCCTGGACCTGGAAAATCCCCTAGAGGAGGACATGGCAACCCACTCCTTGCCTGGGAAATCCCATGGACAGAGGAGCCTGGCAGGCTCCTCCATAGGGTTGCAAAGAGTCAGATGCAACTTAGCACACATGTGCGCGTTCATCCTGGTGCAGGGACAGTAGTTGGAATTAAGACACATTCCATTCCCAGCTTGGAGACACTGCTCGGGCAGAGACCGCGGCGGGAGGCACTTCAGTAACAAGGTAGTGTGCGTACCAGTAAAGTGCCCAGGTCTGCAGGTCAGACATTCTGGGTTTGTTATATACCAGCTGGGGGGTCTTAGAAGTGAAAGTGAAGTGGCTCAGCCGTGTCCAACTCTTTGCAACCCCGTGGACTGTAGCCCGCCAGGCTCCTCTGTCCGTGGGATCCTCTAGGCAAGAATACTGCAGTGTTGCCATGCCTTCTTCCAGGGGATCTTCCCCACCCAGGGGCTGAACACAGGTCTCCCGCGTTGTGGGCAGATTCTTTCTCATCTAAGCTACCTGGGAAGTCTAGGAGAGGGTGGCCCAAGGCTACGTCCCCAAAGCCTGGCCAGGTCTGGAGTGTGTCCCCCACAGACCACTGTGTGCCTCCCGTGCCACGTCCCCTGGAGGGCCTTGCGCTGTTGGCTCATATCCACTAAATGGACATGACTCAGGACTCGGCCCGTCTCCTTATCTAGGTGACTCATTTACAGACGGAAATCTGTTAGGGGGGTGATCAAAGGCCAGCTTTAGCATCTGCTTTTGTGTGTTAGCCATAGGGGCAGAGAGGCCAAACCAAACCCAGCCCCTGGACTAAGAATGTGCCTTTCAGGTCTTAAACAGCAGCAGGGTCCTTAGAGTCAGTCTCCATCTTGACTATTTGAATCAAGGAACCAAAAGTCAATTTTTCTCCTTCACATGTGGCCGGCTATGCACTAAGTTGGTGGTAGGCTATTAAACCCTCCTTAAAATCATCTCTATTATCAAAAATACCTCCCTCCCCAACAAAAAGAACCCAAAGCAACCAAAAAACTCTGAACCCCAAAATGTCTATGTCCCCAACACTTGGTTACCGAACTAAGAAGATTCAATTAATTCAAGTCCATCATTTGCTTTCAGAGGTCTCAGGCTCCTGCTGTGTCCAAACTTACTAGGTCTGGGCTGAGGTTTCCAAGCCGGAGAGGGGCTCCTCTGATGTAATCTTCCGTTAGCAGAAAAAAATAACCAAGGCATCAATAGGTGTACACTGCAAGGACTATGGCTGTCAAACTGGTATACGTGGTCAGTCTAGCGGGCTACCGACAGACAGAACTTTCTGGAAAGAAAACAGGAGGATCTTAGGGGGACAAGACTGAAGTCAGAGGGACCAGGTAGGAGGAGAGGCCGTTATGGAGGTCCAGAGAGAAAAGATGGGGGTAAACGTCATCGGGGGTGGATTCAAGGAGTAATTACTTAGAAACTTAACCCAGAGACATGCTGTTGGATCGGATGCAGGAGACGACAAAGAATCAAGGGTGACTACTGTTTCTAGCTTCAGGTGGCTCTAGCGGTAAAGAACCTGCCCGTCAATGCCAGTGCAGGCGACGTAAGAGGCACGGATTCAAGACCTGGGTCGGGACGATCCCGTGGAGAAGGAAGTGGCAACCCACTCCTGTATTCTTGCCTGGAGAATCCCATGAAGAGAGGAGCCCGGGAGACTATAGTCCATAGATTTGCAAAGAGTCAGACACGACTGAAGCGACTTAGCAAGTGTGGGTGTGCGGTGCTGCTAACATGGGAAATCAAAGATGAGCGAGTGGTGCTTGGGGGCAAATCCGGAAGCTGAAGTTCTCCGGGAATATCAAGGAGATGAGTTCAGCCGTCAGCGAGTCTGAGTGGAGGGAAAATTTGGGAGTCATCAGCCACAGAGGGAAAGAGAAGAATGCAGTCATTAAGAGACGTGCCCCCAGCAGGGCAGAGAGAGACGGGCAGTGAGCTAAGGCTGGAAGCCAGGAGAAACATCAGTAAGCGTGCTGCGGGGAAAAAGTCAAAGAGATCGGAGCCGGAGAGAGGACGTTCAGGGCAGCCGCGAGGGGAGACAGCTCGATGGGAAGCAAGGGTCTCATCACATCAGCGTTGAAAAGTGGACACTGCATGCGGTAAGCTGATCTTCCGCCGACCTCGAGAAGAACAATTTCAGAAGAGCACTGAGGCAAAAGCCGTATCATTACCGCATTAGCGGGGAAAGCTGAACGTGAAACCATGGAGACGGTAAGCTAGAGGATTCTTTTAAGAAATTTAGATGCTAAGTGGGGACAGAGAGATTGTTGAGAGCAAGCAGAAGCTGTAGAGTATTCTTTAGGTGAGTAGCAGTCAGAAAGTGGGCTTCCCGGGTGGCTCAGATGGTAAAGAAGCCCCCTGCAATGCAGGAGACATGAGTTGGGTCCCTGGGTTGGGAAGATCCCCTGGGGAAGGGAAAGGCCACCCACCCCAGTATTCTTGCCTGGAGAATTCCATGGACAGAGGAGCCTGGTGGGCTACAGTTGGAGGGGTCGCAAAAGAGTCCAACATGAGTTAGTGACTAAACAATAGTCAGAAAATAGCTGAGTGAAGATGACCAGTTTAGCAAAGTCTTTGAAGAAGCAGGAAGGAATGGGGTCAAGGTCAGAGTTCATCTTGAATAGAAGGGGGGCATCCCATTTCTTGATGATCATTTTCAATTTCTTTCCTGTCTTTTTCATCAGCTGGCATTCATGGAAGTGACATGGCTTCTGGGAATTCTCCGGAAAACCTGGCTTAAACTATGGAGTAGAGGATGAACAGAGTGATGAGCACACGCGCGGAACAGGTTCCATAAAGCACCATTTTCCCACTGTTCTAAGACAGTTTTCTCCTCCAACTCCTTGCTCATCAATAGCACTAGGTATTCTTGCTATTGCTATTCTAGATTCAGCTTTCCAAATTATGATGCAGCCAGTACCGGATCTAATTATTTCTTGACTTATCTATAATATTTTTTCAATACAATATTTTATGCAGTCATTACATAGATTACATATATGTAATAAATATATACTACATATATATACATATATTATATGTATTTTATGTGTTTTCTGCTTTATTACAACTTCCATTCTGTCTAAGTAAGGGCTGTAAATTGACGGGTTCAAAATTGCTAAAGTAAAATATCAAAATCCCACTGAGAACTTCCTCTAGAGAAGACCGTCTTGTTAAATACATCCGAGTACTCAATGTTCTTCCAGCAGAATAAAGGATCCCAGGGTGAGCTAAATGATTTGATATCCCTCAAATTAGTGAGCTGGCCACACAATTACTGAACAAAAAGAACTCCCAATGCTAAAAAAGAAATGACCCAGACACTGGAAATACTGTCTCATCATTGCCCCCACCGGAGTGAAAGACAGAAGAGACACATTCAAGATAAAAATAAAAACCACATTTACTTTCAGCCACATGTGATCTTTCCCCCTCTTTTGTCCAAGAGTCTCATAAGCCAGCAAATCAGATCTTGTATTAGAGAGAATACAAGAAAAATAAGAGGAGCAAAAACATATTTTGTCTCCAGGAACAAAACAGTTATTAAGTACCTACTGTGTGTTTACAGTTTATTGTGATCCACACAGTCAAAGGCTTTGGCATAGTCAATAAAGCAGAAATAGATGTTTTCTGGAACTCTCTTGCTTTGTGTTTACAGGACTGTGTGTAAGACAAGAAGGCGATGCCTTCCAACAGCAACTCATGCAGAGACTGAGACACCCAAGCATGAAATAAAGAGGAGTCCTTCAAGGGACTGCCCAGTGGTGCAGGGGCGAAGACTCCAAGCTCCAATGCAGGGGCCCAGGTTGGATCCCTGGTCAGGGAAGCAGGTTCCACAAGCCATAACTAAAGGACACTGCATTCTACAACTAAAGACCAAAGATTCCACACAGCTCAGCTAAGACCCGGTGCAGCCAAATAAATAAACAGAGAGAATTTTCCTTTTAAAAAAGAAACCACTCAAGTTAGTAACTGGTTAGCCCAAATGAGAGGTAGAGCCTTGAATGTTGCAGGCTTCCTGAGACTGTAATATAAGAGGGGGCGGGGCGGGGTGAGAACCAAGAAAGATCTCCCAGAAGACCTGGGAGTAGAGTCAGGTCTTAAATGCTTTCCCAGTCACCCCTATGACATTTCAGAAAAAAGTGGGGAGGGGATGAGAGCAAAGGGAGAAATTTAACACAGTGCATTTCTTCAGGCCTTGGCGAGAGCAGAAGGTGCGTATGGAAAGGTGATGGGGATCCATCTGCAGAGGAGAACGGGGCACGTGGCGGAAGGGCATCCGGCACGGCAGTTAGGAAATCCGACGTGGGGTGTGTGTGCATCTGTGTATGTGTGTGTGTAGTAGTAGCAGTGCTATAGTCCTTGACACACTCATTTTTTTCATTATTAAAATTCCATGTTGTCCTACCTGTGGTCCTGGAAATATATAAAAGTAAGTTAACTACAGAGAGACAGAACCCAAAAGATAATCTTCTGGACAGTGTAGTGTAATAGAAAGGGCACTGGAATTTAAGTCAGGCTATCTGACCTCCAGCCCCAATTCCAGGGACAGCTCACTCTGGTCCCTTCCCCCAGATTCTTCATGAGACAATGTGGAGTCAGATGACACTTTGTCACCCACAGTCCTAACACCTAACAACACGGATGTGCTGGCTGTCTAAAGCAGACACAAAGGCTGAGGATGATTGATGGGTCCTTGTGTCCTGAAAAACTGGAAAGCAAAGAACAAACACTTCAGTGAATGAATTGAGAAGAAGCTGAAGAAAGCAAGCAAGCCACTACTGAAAACTGCATGGAGATTTCTTTTAAAAACCTAAAAACAGAGTGCTCACATGGTCCAGCAATCCCACTTGTGGACATATATCTGAAGAAAACGCTAGTTCAAAAAGATACACGCATCCCAATGTTCATTGCAGCACTGTTTACAATAGGCAAGACACAGAAGCACCCTAAATGTCTACAAGCAGGTGAACGGATAAAGATGCGGTAGGTATATAGGGTGGAACATTACACAGCCATTAAAAGGAAAGAAAGACTGCCATTTGCAGCAATCACGCTAAGTGAATTTAAGTCAGACAAAGAAAGACAAGTATCATATGATAGCACTTAGATGACAGGTAATTTTTAAAAATCATTTAAAAAATGATACAAATGAACTTATACATAGCAGAAATGTTATGTACATTTCTGTACAGAGACTTAGGGAAGGAACTGTGGTTCCCAGGGGAAGGGTGGGAAGGAAGGATAACTGGGATGTTGGGATTGACATGCACACACGTCTATACCTGAAATAATCAACAAGGACTGTAGAAAGAAATAAAAATAAAGCTTAAAAAATGTCCTAGGAACATACACGTGTATGTCGGGACAAGCCTATGTAGGTCATTTGCTCACTCAAATACAAGTGTTTCGTTCACCTAACTACCAGGCATGGTGCCCAACGCTGGGAATGCTGAGAATGAGAGAGTTGTGGACTCTAAGGATTGGGGGTGGTGGAAGGGCACCCAAAGAAGGAAAAGCAGACCCATCAGTAACCGAGCAAGCAGCTCAGTGTTTCCTCTGAAGGGGACCCAGTGCCACTTCTCCCTTAGCCCCCAGGAGGAGCATGGGCTGCGTCAGCTGAGTGTGCTTTACAAACCTATTTCTGTGTCACTTTCATCTACTGGACACAGAAGAGATACACACATGACCGTCTATACAGCTCCTCCTTTAATATTCTCAGGGCGCTGTCTTTTTACGTGGGGAATGTCTGGAAAGCAGGATGGATGCCAAGAAACACGGTTTGGGGAATTCCTTGGGGGCTCAGTGGTTAGAACTCCACGCTTTCACTGCTGAGGGCCCAGGTTTGATCCCTGGTCAGGGAACTAAGATTCTGAAAGCCTTGAGATGCAGCCAAAAAAAGAAAAAGAAAGGACGGAAGAAACATGGTTTGAGGCATATTAACTTCATTCTTTTTAAGGATGAGGGCCAAGCAACGCGGACCTTGACCAAGAAGGTGCGAAACCTACAAAGCTGCCTGGCCTGCTGCTGTGCTGACCAGATGGGGCAGGAAGAGACGGGAGCTAACGTTGACTCCACGTCCGTAACCCACCCCGCTTCTCCTCACACATTGTCTCACGCCCCCCTCTAAACCCGGGACGTGATGAGAGCCACTCCACAGCCTGAACCCTTCAGAGAAGCTGAGGAGTTAACTGGGGTTAATTATAACGTAGCCTGGAATAGGAGGGGATGGTATATATCTAACTCCAGAGTTCACTTTCTTTCTCCCCTATGAGGCTACTTTCAGGACTCCAAACACAGAGAGATCAGATTAAACCTTCTTCCTGCGAGAACAAGTATACAAAATAAAGACTTACTCTCGAGCATATCTAGGCCTTGTTCATTTTCACCAAATCGCATCAGTGGCTCACAGGACCGCTGCCTCTGCCTGGTAATTGCAACCTCCTGTCGGGCAAGTCCCCAGAGTCTGTGGGCTTCAGAACACTTCAGTGTGGGCGCAAAGTGGGGAGCCAGAGACAGCAGGTCAACATAAAAGGAAGCATTGCATTGGATTACTTCCTTTTCATAATATTTTGAAACCTTGAGCCTGGTGCTTTTTAAATTTTCTCCCTAAGCTATTCTTGGTTTTCATTCCATCATGTTCAATATACGTTCAAACAAAATCTTTAAAGACAAGAAAACAGAAAGCAGATTCCAACAAGAAATTACGTTTTATTCTCAGCACAGTTAGGTTCAAAAGAAAATGACTCATAGAACTGTTAGGTTAAAAGGAAATGATAGTGACATCGGACGGTCATGCATACGATTTCCCATGACTTCAGATTATGACTCTAGACCTGTATTTTGAAATGAGAAAGAAAACTGGAAACTTCAACCAAAGCAAACTTTGTAGGAAATTTTAAATAAATGCTCCCATACAAGCCCAGTTATTTGTAGAAACAGACTACAAAGAGAGTAGCATTATCATACTGCTTTTAGTCCATACGTTCCAACTTTTATATTCACACATGCACGTATATAAACATACTAACCTTATTGAGTATGCATGACCCTCCCAAAGAAATGTAAGCAATCTGGAAGGAAAACAATTTAATTTGGTTCTCATTTGATTCACATTCAAAGCACTGTATTGTGAAACATAAAACATATACCGAAACCAACACAAAAGTTATATATTAAGTGCAAGGACTGCTTATCAAGAAAGACCTGTAAAAAATAGCATCCAGGTTAAAACACAGGTCTTTACCAGCACTCTAAAACTCATCCTACATACCCTGTGTCTACTCACAATTTTTTTTTTAAACAAAAGTATTTTGCTTTTCCATCACAGAAAGATTAGATCACATTGGTTATAATGTCCAAGTTACTCAAGAGGTCCATACATATGGGTTATATATGTGTGTGTCCCTGTGTGTACACACAGCGAAGGGAGCTTTATCCATTCACCCCCATCATAACTGCACTTCGTAAAGGCAGTCACCAGATGTTCCTGCTGCCGCACGTGCTGGACATCCATGAGCCCTGGCCGAGCCTGGTTCCATTGAGAGATTCCCCAATAGCTGGAAAACTGCAGGCTGTCAAAGCCACAGCCTTTTTAAAACTGTTTCACCGTGCATAACCTGTCGCATGGAGATTATAAATGCTGGCTCATGACGAATAAGCACATGACTATAGCCACCTTAGACACAGTGTGCCCGGCCACACATTCCTAAGAGTCTACTGACCTAACAATAACATACCTGTAACATTGGTATCATGGCTTGCCAGAATTTTAAAAATTCAAATTCAAAACAGGGATTCAATCAATAGCAGATGGTTCTTAATCTGCGAGGCCCTGAGGCTTCACTTAGTCTTATTTTTCGTCTTGTCTTTAACATTTAAAAACGCATGCTTGCCGTAAAATAAGAGAGATATACCAAAAAGCACAAAGAAGGAGAAACTATCCATACGTCTACCAGCCACACCTCCGCACACTAATATTGCGTCATGACACTCCATCTGGATTGGACCCTCGATCTGAGAGCCCCTTCCTGGCCCAGGACCTCCTCTACTGGAGGGCAAGTTTCTCCCAAGTGGTCCAAGAGCGGTCTCCATCATTAGCATCAACCAGAACCTCACTGCTGCTGCTGCTGCTGCTGCTAAGTTGCTTCAGTCGTGTCCGACTCTGTGTGACCCCATGGACGGCAGCCCACCAGGCTCCCCCGTCCCTGGGATTCTCCAGGCAAGAACACTGGAGTGGGTTGCCATTTCCTTCTCCAATGCATTAAAGCGAAAAGTGAAAGTAAAGTTGCCCAGTCGTGCCCGACTCTTAGCGACCCCATGGACTGCAGCCTACCAGGCTCCTTCGTCCATGGGATTTTCCAGGCAAGAGTACTGGAGTGGGTTGCCATTGCCTTCTCCGCCAGAACCTTACTAGAAAAGTAAATTTTATGGCTTCACCCCAGGCCCACTGAACCACGATCTCTGGAGATGGGGGCCAGGCGATCCATGTTTTAACAAGACCTCCAGGTGGAGAAGGGCATGGCTACCCACTCCAGTGTTCTGGCCTGGAGAACGCCAGGCACTGCATAGTCCATGGGGTTGCAAAGAGTTGGACACTACTGAGCAACTTTCCCTTTCCCTTTCCAGGTGGTTCTGATGTTCATCTACACCTGAGAACCACTGCTCTAAACAATGAGGCTCTACCCAGATTCAGTTCAGTTCCAGAAACCTCCCAGCACCCCCTTGGAAGCGCCTCCCAGTACAACTTCGGGTGCAGAATCCAGAGCTGTAGTTCAGTCTGTGCATCCTCTCTCAAGTCACCGAGTTAATCGTAAATGTGACCAACAGGCACTCGCTGGTGAGAAGCAGAAAAGCCTTCAGTAATCGCTAGGGTTTAGAAGACAGAAACTCCCCTTTTATCCATTGTTATTCCCAACTAAAAGATTAGTCCCAGTTTTGAGAGGTAAATGAAATGTTCTGCCATACTTTCTCCATAGCACAATTCCTACACTACAAGTTCTCCAAATGATTTCTAAAATCCATGTAATAGCAAGACTATAGAAAAAACTAATGCCCTTCCTTTGATCTTACAGCGCGCAATTCAGAATGCCTTAGTTTTGCCTTCAGTAGTAAATGAAATCAGCAGCCTGATTGAATCTTGACGCTGGAAATGTAAGAAATGTTGAGAATGTCGAAGCTGATGAGTGGAGACTGTGCTGAGGTCTCACGTGAAGATGGTACTCAATAAACATTAGCTCTCCTTCATAAAAAATAACTTCTTCCTCTGAAGTAATTAGAGAAACTCAGATTCATTTTACTAGACCTATCAGACTGGCAGCAACCTAAAGGCCTGATATAACAAAGTGTTGATGAGCAGAGAGAGCAACAGAAACTCTCCTATGCTACTACTCTAAGTGAAAATTAGCGTAACAATTTGAGAGCAGCATGCAAAAAAACTGGAGAAGGAAATGGCAACCCACTCCAGTATTCTTGCCTGGGAAATCCCACGGACAGAGGGGCCTGCCGGCTCTCATGCGGTCACAAGAGTTGGATACGACTGAGTGATTAAACCACCACCCCCGTACCTGAAAACATGCGTATCACCCCAGCAGCTCCAATCCTAAGAACACTGAGGACTTCAGCACTGAGAAATTCAAATATATGGGTACAAGGGCACACACACAAGAGAGACAACAGTTGTTTCAGGGCTGTTCTTAATAGCTAAAAGCTTGGGAAATAACCCAAACATCCATCAACAAGAGACAGTAAAAATGGTGGCTCACTCACACAGAAAAATATCACATTTTGATAATGTAAGATATTAAAAGTAAGCTGCAAAAGTATAGGTACATTCATGATACCATTAATGTCAACATTTAAATACTTGAAAAATTATAGTATTTATGATAAGGAATGGACACATATATCAGTAAAAGAACATTTCTGAGATATAATACAATTCAGATGTGAGACACTGTTTCTTCTGGGGAAAAGGATACACAGAGACCTTCAACTGTGTTTGCAATTTTTTTTTTTTCAGGTAAATACAAAGTGTTTTGATGATATTCTAGAACACTTGCAAAAAGATTGAAAATATTTTTAAAAATGGGTTTTAAATCTCAAGAGATTAAGAATATCAACTCTAGCCCTTACTTAGTAGTGAGACCTTGGTCAAACTAAG
Source organism: Ovis aries (assembly GCF_016772045.2). Lineage (NCBI taxonomy): Eukaryota > Metazoa > Chordata > Mammalia > Artiodactyla > Bovidae > Ovis > Ovis aries. The sequence continues at coordinate 58,813,446 of NC_056076.1, forward strand.
CTCCATGAGCCTTGGCTGTCTCATCCGGTATTGAAGAATTTTGAGTACAAAGGAAGTGAAGGTTGCCTTGGACTGAGGACAACTTTTGAGAAAAGTGGAGGTAAGAATAACAAAGTAGGGAACCACAGCTTGATACCGAAACAAATGAGAATAATGGGCACAAAGTCATGGAGCAAACCTGTATCGGACGGGCAGCCTCATTTCTTGACACTAAATCAAGGAAATAAGAGGACGCTTTTGTCTTTTGCTAACTTGTAAACTGGAAAAAGCAAGATAATTCTTAGAGCACAGCTGCTGGGTGTATCTGGGAGACTTCTGACCTCAGGAGCTAAAATTTTAAAAGAACTACCTTTTGGGCTAAGGTTTTCACAGTTAATCTCATCCATCTGATATTACGAGCTCTGGTCCATTATCAAGGCTGCCACTTTCTCATCTCGCCCCTAAACTTCAAGCTCAGACTCTTAGTGATCTATATTTATGTCATATAAATTGGTGATACAGTGCCAGCTAAACCACGGTGATGCAACGTTAGCCAAGCCAAGATGACACATACTGAGAAGGCAGCTGCCACACTTCTTCATTCAGCAAGCAAAATAAAGAATACAGCGTTCTGTAGGTTTACTCAAAAGGAACTTAGCTAATCCTTCTATTTTTAACACATTTTTCATCTCATCCATCAAACTCGAAGTTGAACTACGTGAGGCACCTCAAAGAATCTGACTCAGCGCTCTCCACCCTTCCTAGCTGCGCCATTGGGCAAATCATTTAATCTCCTCTACCTCACTGCTCACATCTGCAAAACGGAGATACTAAGAGGGCTTAGTTCATGAAGGTATTATGGGGACTAAATGAGTTATTTTAAATACCTTGACAAATTCCTGGAACACGGTAAGTGTGGTAAGTGCTTCTAAACAAGTACAGCTATAAATAAGCTCCACTGGCCAGACAAGGTGATACTGGACATTTTGCTTGTCCTTCAACATGTCCGATAGATAATGCATCTAAAGATTCACAGTCTCTTATACTAAGGATGTCAAGGGTACCACCTGCACATCGCAGTATACTATAAGACTAGCTAGTGTAAAAGCCATGAAATAGATGAGCTCATTCTCAAAAGTCCATACTAAATTTTAGATACTTCCCAGACTTCAGAGAACTTCGAAGACATGTCCACCTTCAGTTTTCAAAATCTACACGCACAGGTGTTTTCTCTCAATTTCCATTCCTAAAGGTCTCCAGTGAAACCATTATTCCACAGAACTTAGCTCCATTAAACATAATCATAAATACGTCTGTATCTATTGAGATACTTTCCAACGGAATAAAAACAAATACATCAGCAGACATCTCAAAGCTGCCACTCCTGCCTTCTCTCTATAAATCACACATTTTTTCTTGGCTATCTTATAATACATAGGATACATATACAGACATATATCTTCTTACATGGCTTATAATACTAGTATTTTCAAAAGGGCAAGTGTGCTGAAATACGGGAACTAGCAGACTCAGGGTGCTACACATGACCACTTGGGGAAAAAAAAACCACTGCTTCATGTAAAGAGAGACAAAACAGCCATGTGATTGAGAAAGTAAACTCTCACTCAGTTGAAATGTGAAAAGACCACAGTCCAGCCAACATTTGATTATAGGCTGTAAGAAACTCAAAAAAGGTCCCAGCCTGCATTACTCACCAACAAAAACAAATTTAATAAACATGCATTGTCTTAAGCTGCTAAGCTTAGGGGGATTTTGGTATGCAGCAACAGATAGCAAACACAAAGCTAATCAACTAATCACAACATCAGAACATCCTGGTCGTCCAACGGCTGGATGAATCTGACAGTATCTTCTGGTTCCTTAAAACCTCTAAACGTCCATTTATCATTTTTGAAACTAAAATGAAAAATTCTTATTGTCCTAAAGTTTATGTTGTCAAATATGCTTTAAAAACCACATAAATAGATAATCACGACTTTCAGCTTCTTTTAAATCATGTTATACCAGACTGAGATTTCTGTCAAGCTTTACTTTTATAGCGAATGTTTGCTGTTTTTGAAACACAAAACTATTGTATATTAAATACTGGTAAATAAGCTTTTTCAAATTCTACATGTCCTTGCGCCCCTTACAGGCTTCCTCTTTAATACACCTGGTTGCTTTTAAAGATGACTACATAACCTCGAACCCATAAATTTTTTTTTTTTTTTGGCCATGTGGTTTGTGGTGTCCCAGTTCCCTGACCAGGGATTCAACCTACACCCTTGGCATTGAATGTGGAGTCCTAACCACTGGCCCATCAAGGAACTCTCAGAGCCCAAAAAATCTTCAGTTCTGAGATAAACTTATTTCGCATGATAAATAAAACCATAGGAGTCAGGAGGCATATTTAAATGATTAGGGTATATTTAATCCATTGTTACTACTTTTGAGAAGCTGATGAACTAACTATAAATGCCTTTTACTTTTATTTCTTCCATAAAGTAAGGCAGTTAAACATTAGAATTAGACATTTTTATTTATTTGTTCTGGGTCTTTATTTATTTGTTCTGGGTTTTTGTGTTCTTCATATTGGTTCTAACACCCAAAGGGGTCAACAGCTCAGTTTTTATGTATTATCTGAGAGAATTATACACAGGGCCCGGAAAGGCAGTATACTTTAAGCCTTATACATAAATTGGAATAATTCAGGGTCAAATGTATTCTAATAAAGCTGAGCAGCAGTTTTGTCCATGTTAGCTAGACTGTGGTCAACCTTGGTATTAAGTGTGGGTAGTCATGGGGAGAAGGGAGCACTGTCATTTTTTTTTTTTTGAGGGGGTGGAGGAAAAGGGGTCTTTTCTGGCTTCTTACAGTTTCAAACCATAGTGGTTTGGTTTAAAGTACCAAAGCAATCCTTTCCCCAGCATCGATTTTCTCAATATAACCTCTTCTACAAATGAACCCAACCTTTCTGTGTCATGAGGTTTTATTCATTTCTTATTGAACTCAAGTTCTAAAACACGCATCAGCAAACTACAGCCTTCTACCTGTCTTTGCAAATAAAGTTTTACTGGAACACAGCAAGACTTTCATTTACATAATGTCTATGGTTACTTCCATGCTGTGAGGGCACAGATAGTAGCTCTGACAGAGACCATATGTGCCCACAAAGCCCAGAGTATTTAGTATCTGGTTCTTAATAGAAAAGGTTTAGGTATTTTTGTTCTAAAAAATGACAAACTCTAAGGAATTGTGTCTGCACAGTCAGTACTTCATAGTAAAGTAGAAACTGTTAGAAAAATAACAAATCAAAAATATAGTCTAGTTATTTCTTCTCTAGACGCAGGACTGAATTTGGAGTCCAAAGACTTACACTGGAATCTTCCCTTCATCCCTCTGACATGAGAACCTTGGGCAGTTAGTTCACTTCAGTTCTCAGAGACTGTTTCTCATTACCAAATGACATTAATATCTGACCCATTTCTTGGGGTTGCTTAATGACAGGGTGAATTTATATGCAGTAACTTTGTAAACCATCCATTTTTTTTTTCATTGTTTACTAGTATGATGCCCGCTATTGAGAGAGTCAATCCCTAGGCAGGTTGATAAGAAGTCCAGGGTTCCCGAGGAGGAGACAGGGGTCTGGGGCTCTCAAGGAGGAGACAGGGGGATGGAATTCTCGAGGAGGAGGAAAGGACAAACTCTTTTTTTTCCCTACATCCCTTAGTCTTAGTCACATAAAACGTTTTCCTCTTTAAGCCCAGAACTGACGACTACACAACACGCGACTCAATTTAAGCTCTTACTAAGGATTCTACAACAACAGCGAGCCCTGCCTGCGGACAGCGTCTCCTTCCTGAAAGCCTCCTGGCTAATCCTGCTATCTTAGAATGTATATTATGGGACATGTATATTACGGGTCTGGTAAAATCTTTCTGTTGTTAAGCCCTAATCCTGTTACCTCAAAATGTGAATTGTGGGAGTGAGTCTGGCAAAATCTTTACAACTTTGAAACATTCTTTTATTATAATAACTAATTAAAAAAGTATGCAACTCCCTTGCTTAGACTAGTGAGGGGGGTGCTCTTTCTGGCCCTTTCTGATGTCTATGTCAGAAGCTTTCTCTATCTCTTTCATCCTTTAATAAAACTTTATCACACAAAAACTTTGAACTATCAAGCCTCATCACCGGCCCCAGATTGAATTTCTCTCCTCAGAGGCCAAGAATCCTGGCATCTTTCACGGCTCAGCAACAACCTTTCACTATTCAACTAGAGGAATCAAGGACGATTATCTTGAGAATTTGGTCACTTAAATTCAAAGTCAGAAAAAAACAAAGTCATGATAAATGCACTGATGATAGGAAACCAAACGGCAACAAAGAGGAGAAAGCTGAGGTCATGAGTGTGTGGCAACAAAGAGGAGAAAGCTGAGGTCATGAGTGTGTGTCAGGGAGCTTCACAACAACCAAACGCAAAATTCCAGGGAAGTGCTTTTGAACGGAACTTTGTAATAAAGAGAGATGTAACAAGGAGAGATGTAGGGATCGCTGGGGACCAAACTGGGTCTACTGAGATGAGGCACTTCCAAATATCCCTGCTACTTTTTGGAGAACGTCACAAATCTAGTGGAAGTGGACACAGTCTGTTGCGAACATATCTGGGTTTCAACAAGATATGTAAAAGTCTCATGATCTTCAGAACAAGCTGGGGAAATATATATTGTGTTTGGGAGGTACTGTTAAATCAGTCACTCCAAAGGGCACTAGTGGATTAGTATCCCTCTCTGGCCCGAGATTGTTCTACATACTCATTAATGTCTTAGACAGGAATTTTAATGAAAGTTTGCCTAAATGTACAGACGACTTGAAAATGGGAAGTGGATAGCAAATTCACAGAATCTAAGATTTTCCAAAGCATTTCACTGCTAAATACACTTTCATATCCATCTTATATGCTCTGCAGCTCAGGAACCACCTGCTAAATGATGTGGTGATCACTTACAAAGCCTGCTTGAGTGGGTATCGTGACCATCTTCATTTTACATGGGAGGAAACAGAATGCAGCTGACAAGTGAGAAAACTGGGATTTAACACTGTGTTCTGGTGATAAGTCCCAAATTCTCTCCCCTGTGCATGAGCTGAGGTGGGACACACACACCCCCCGCCCCACCCAAAGATCAACACATTATAAAAATAAGCAAAATATAACAAAGCAACAAGTATACTGGATTCTGAAAACCAATTTCAGAAGGTTAAAGTGCTAGTTGCTTAGTCGTGTCTGACTCTTTGTGACCCCATAGACTGTAGTCCACCAGGCCCCTCTGTCCATGGGATTCTCCAGGCGAGAACACTGGAGTGGGTTGCCATTTCCTTCTCCAAAAGGAAATACAGAAAGAAAGAAAGTGAAGTCACTCAGTCATGTCTGACTCTTTGCGACCCCATGGACTGTAGCCTACCAGGTTCTCCCATCCATGGAATTTCCCAGGCAAGAGTACTGGAATGGGTTGCCATTCCCTTCTCCATTCAGAAGATTATAATGGGCTTAATAATAGCTAGCTTGACAAAGAGGTTAAGGTGTTACTCAGCCCTAAGTGTGGGTTGCTCTTCAATACAGCAGCTGTAAGGGATGAGTTAAGATAAGGTTGGTGCAAATATCATTCAGCCGTCACAAACTAGGAGCTCTTTCCATTTGTAACCACATGGACGGATTCTGTGGGCATTGTGCTAAGTGAAGCCAGATCTAGAAAGACAAAGCATACTGGATTCTAAAAACCAGCTTCCGAAGGTGAAGAGACAAACACTATATGATCTCACACGTGAAATCTAAAAAACACACAAATTCATAGAAACAGATCAGATTGGTGGCTGCCCGATGAGGTGTGAGGGAGCTGGGTGAAGTCGCCAAAAAGTACAGACTGCCAGTTATAAGTCACGGGGCTGTGATCCACAGCATGGTGACGGGAGTTAGCAAATTTCAATGTCTATTTGGAAGTGGCGGAGAGAGTAGACCTTCAAAGTTCTCATCACAAGAGGAAAATATCCATAAAGAAATATGATGTACATTAACCCACACATACATAATCGAATTATTACATTACACACTTTAAACTTATACAATGATGTATGTCAGTGATATCTCAATAGAACTAGGGGGAAAAAAGGGTATTTCAGCAGCAATGCGGTATCCAGAAAGGGGTAAGAGTTCTGTTAAACGCTGTCATCCAGACTTCCTCAGGGAAGGGATTTAGCTCCAGGTGTCCATGCTTCAGGAGTCACTGATAACAAGCCGTCCAGAGATCAGCAGGAGTGAGGGGCCACATTGGACATGTTGAAGGAAAAGAGCTCGGAGCAGGAAGATACAGGATGACGCCCTCCCAGTGGTCAAATGGGTGATGGGCTGGGATGGAGAAGACACCAGACTCCTCTCAGCTGCTTTCACCGACGTCAGCATTAGAGCCAGGATGCCAGCGGACACACAGCCGATTAATTAAGAAATCTTACTTCCAGTTAGAGTCGTTCGTTAAAGAACTTCCTATACATATGAATGCACTGTATTCGGCAATGCATTATTGCTGAATAATGTACTATATATGCCAATCTTGAAACTTTAAAGAATTTACGGGCTATCTGGTCAGCAGGAGCTGTAACCACCTTTACAAACATGAGATTCCAGAATTTCCACAGACAAGTTGCCGTAGAAACATTGCCACTTGGCATGATACATGATTAGTCCTCATACAAAGGCAGAACTCCATTCTCAGTGCAAACCCAAAGCACGCAGAGAGAAGTATTACACAGACTGGAGACCACTGTTTTTAAAAATTACACATATATTTTGCTGTTTAAAAGTATTACCATACAGATAAAGAAGAATGTGGTACATTTATACAATGGGATATGACTCAGCCATAAAAAAGAATGAAACAGCCATCTGCAACACCATGGATGGACCAGCACTACCATACTACGTCCAAGAAACACGTCATATGATATCGCTTATATGTGAAATCTAACATTAAAATGATAGAAACAAACTTATTTACAAAACAGAAACAGACTCACAGATTTTGAAAACAAACTTATGGATACCAAAGGGGAAACCCAGGGAGGAGGGAGAAATAAGGAGCTCAGGGCAGACAGACAGACAGCCCTACATACAAAACAGATCCCCGACAAGGACCTGCTGTACAGCACCGGGAGCTCTGCTCAGTTTTCTGTTTAATAACCTATATGGGAAAAAAATGTGAAAAAGGATGAAAATCAACAATAAAAACAATGCCACACCGGATCAGGAGAACAGCTCTATCCCTTCAGTGGGACTGATGAGAAAGCCATCTTTATGTCCCTGTGCTTTGCGCTCATCTGGAAAATGAAACGCTCTAGGAAAGGCAAATGCCGTTTCCATGAATGTCTGCCTTATTGCTGGGCAACTAGCAGCCCTGCTAAAGCGTGTCTGGTCAAGAGAGTCCACGGCAGACCAGGCTGCAGCACTTGGAAATGGCGCAGCTCCCCCAGACCACCCTCAGCAGAAGTTCCGGCTCCCTCTCCTCCGGGCATCCCCAGGGCCCCCAGGGAAGCACCTCCCGGGGACTGACCCCCTCCAAGCGTGACCTGCAAACGTCCCTCTTCTCTCGGCCACGGCTGGCTTCCCCATTCCTGCGGACCTCTCAAACCCCACCAGGGAGAAAGACCAGTTCCTCCAAGATCCCGCCAAACCCAGGCCACCCAGAAGCGATCGCTTCCCACTTCCTGAAAACCTCTTTAAAATTTTCTAAGGAACAAGCCAGGAAACATTAACTAGAATTCTCCTCAGAATCTTGGCTTCCTTCAAGAAGTCCCAGACTTCTCCCCAGTCCAACCCTAAATGTTTCATACTTGCTTAGACTCTAGGGGTGACCTGGGAATAGTTTAAAATGCAGAGTCCAGGGCCCCATCCTTGACTGGGGGGTGGGGGACTAGGATCCTCCATGCGGGACACCCCCTACCCCAGATCCCACCTGGACAAGTCCTGGGAAAGAATCTAGAAGTCTGCTCCAGGCTTATGCAAACTCTCATTAAACATCACTTAGGGAAGAGTTTTAAATGGAAGATGCAATAGTAGGCAGCTTTATTTTTCTCTCCTTTCATCCAGAAGAAAACTTAAATTGCACTTTTCTATAGCTAATATTTTAGGCTGTAAGAAGGAAAGGGTTTCATCATGCATATATGTTTTTCAGGGAAGTCAGACAACTTATTTAAACAGGAAAAATGATGGCTGCTGAGGTTTTTCTTAAGACTGAGGATTACAAAGATTGTACCTATGAAACCAGTATGTGAGGCTCTGAAACAACAAATCCTCACAGTTTTGGGACTCTCGGTCCATATTATATGAGCAGCGCTTTCTCACAAAATAAGAAAGTTGTAACAGGTATTCTAGAAGAAGGATATCTTTGCTTTTAGTATATAAAAGTGCTTTACTTGGAAAATGAAACACTGAGTATTATTTAAATTTTACTTTTTATAAAGCACAAAGATTAAAACAATATATAAAATATCCATGAGAATGAAGATAATACATGAACTGTACAGTCCACGGCATTCTCCAGGCCAGAACACTGGAGTGGGTAGCCTTCCCTTCTCCAGGGGATCGTCCCATCCCAGGTCTCCCGCACTGCAGGCAGATTCTTTACCAGCTGAGCCACAAGGGGAGCCCAAGAATACTGGGGTGGGTAGCCTGTCCCTTCTCCAGGGGATCTTCCTGACCCAGGAAGCGAACTGGGGTCTCCTGCTTTGCAGGCAGATTCTTTACCAGCTGAGCTCTCAGGGAAGCCCAATGCGTAAAATATCCAGGAGAATAAAGATAACACACGAACAGCTGATTTAAAGGCATAACAGGAATTCCGTCACTTTAATACATTTTATCTGTTACACAATAAAAACTTTTCCTAATGTTAAGAAAACAAACTTTCTCTGTGCTACTTTTGGCCATTCTTAAAGCTTACTTGATCCCTTCTCCATAACTATGAGGCGAGATGTAATAGTTCTAGGCATATGTTTTCTGTGAAAACCATTTTGCTTCAAGTTGCTTTTTACTAACAAAGAAATTTTAATGAAATTAACCCCCCCCCCACTATGAAATAAAAACTATTGGTCTCTATTTCCACACCATTGCTTCTTCCTCAGAAACATGGCAAGATCTGATACCATCTTGCAAACTACGTTTTCAAATTAAATGGCACTCCTGCACCCCAAGCACACCTGACCTTGCAGAAGCTCTGAACTAGACAAAAAATTTCTTTCTTCCAGATCCTGTCTTTTTCCACTGATGTGGCTTAGGCAGCCTCAGAGCACAAAACAAGGTATTACTAGGGACTTCCCCTGTGGTCCAGTGACTAAGACTCCAAGCGCCCAGTACACGGGGCCCTGGTTCAATCCCTGTTCGGGGAACTAGATCCCACATGCTGCAACTAAGACCTGGCAAAGCCTAATAAATAATTTTTTTAAAAAAGATGTTAATGACTTCAGAGTGAGTTTGGCTGTTAAAGGTCCATTTTCCCATTACACCTTCTGAGAAGTCCCTGCTTTGACGCGTACTCACTCCACGTTAGGTCAGAGGACACTGAGTAGGTTACCCCACAGTGAACACCTAACTGAACAATGGGCACCCTAGTGAGTCACACTGTCAAAGCCTTCATTCCTAATATGAATTTCAGACATGGAAAAAAGAGATCTTTGCAAAGCTTTATGTTAATAGAATCAATATGCAACTCTAAAAGCTCCAAATTAAATCATAAAAATATGCCTTTTATTACATGAATCCCAAGTGACTCACAGATCTTTAATTTTCCAGAAAAACAGAGAATAAGCCTGGAGGCACTGAAGGGAGCGCAGGGGGTCAGGAGAGGTTCCGCAGGCGGAAGGTCTTCAGGACCCAAGGAAACCTCCCTTCTCTCTGTGCACGCATCTACACACGTGTGTGATCTGCACATACAACACTCACACACACGTATTTTAAAGCGGTCTCCACTTTCCCCCTTTTTTCTCCCATCATAAAAGCAATGCATACTCATGATAAAAAATTACAAATAATCAAAAGCTCATTCAAAAAAAAAAGTAAAAATACACTCCCAACCCAAGTCCACTTCTCATTCTAGAACATGCACTCACCCCACGTTTGCCTTCATGAAAATGATGACACAGAATGGCTCCATCACTCCGCAGTAGTACATACAGATTCTGTTGTTTAGGCACCAAGTCCCATCTGACTCTTTTCAACCCCCTAGACTGTAGCCTGCCAGGCTCCTCTCTCCGTGGGATTTCCCAGGCAAGAATACTGGAGTGGGTTGCCACTTCCTCCTCCAGGGGATCTTCCCGACCCGGGGACTGAATCCACGTCTGCATTGGCAGGCAGATTCTTTACCACTGATTTAATTGTCTTAATATGGCTGTTCAATACTCACTGCATAGATTTATCATATTTGTCCATTCTCTTGCTGATGGGCTTTAGTATTCTAGTTTTATGGCCACGACAAATAACGAGATATGAACATCCCTTTGTAGTACGTTCTGGGGTACCTGTAGGAGGATTTTTAGCTGAAGAAGCGGAATTTGCTGAGTCATGCACATTTTATATTTTGAGCAGAGCTGCCAAAAAACCTTTTAAAAAGACCACACTAATATACACTCCCAGGGAAATGTATGCGATTCTCTCATAAGCTTGTCAACACTCTATGTGATTAATAACTAGATACTGCGTGTTCATCAGTTTCCAAATGAAAGCAGTGTCATCATTTTTATTGATATTTCCTGACCTCTAGGGAAAGGTGCATTTTTCATGTTTATCCATCATTCCTATTTCTTCAGTGACTTGCCTGCCCTGTGCATAGGGGACTGTGGCGCTGGGGGCCTACAGCGGATCACGCCCCTTGCTCATGCTCTTGTGTTTTCACCTCCTGCACTGGCTGGATTTGGCCATGTGATCAATACTGTACAGCAAGCGTGATGGAAACAGAGGCCTGATGAGCGCTTACACAGTGGGGCTGTTCCATTTGGAAGGCTCGCTCTTAGAACCCTAAGCCACCAGGTAAAGGTCTAGCTTCCTTGTAAGAAAGACCTCAGAGAAACTGAGAGGCCTGGCTGTTCTAGTCAGGCCAGCTGAGGCCTCAGGCACATCACCGAGAAGCCACCTGGAATATTCCCATTCCAGTGGACCCCACTTGGGAAAAACAACTCATCTGAGTCCCAGACTACAGATTTATGAGCTTTAATATTCAACCGTTCATTGAGGCCAGTACATTTTGGGCAGTTTGTTCAATAGCAATAGATAACAAAATCCTTGATCCAATTTTGTATTTCTTACTGAGTTGTAGAAACTTGTTATAGCTGAGGAATGTTCATCTTTTGCCCCATTATATATGCTGTATACATTTTTCCCAGTCAGCACTTTAAATGTGTTAATCTTCTATATGGTAAAAGATTAGTCAAATTTGTTAATCTTCCAGGTTTTACATGTATGGAAATTTCAAGTCAATATATTAATCTAAATCAACAGAGTCTTGGGTTATCATTTTACTCCCAAGTTAATCTTCATAAACGAGACTTCATTAGGCAATTCCCCACTAATTAAGTCCAAACACCTTCATTTGGCACTGGATGTGCCCTTGACCTTGGCCCACAGTGACCTTTCCAATGTTCAGAGTGCACACACACCTGTGACACACACCCTCACCCAAGACCCACGTGCCCAGCAGAAGCAGTGTGCTGGGGTCTCTAGGAGGACGGGACCCGGGTTGGGTTGCTGCTGCTGTTCTGCGTGTAGAAATCTGAGATGGTCCTGCTATGCCTGGAAAGATAACCTGCCTGAAAGATGAACACTGGGCATCTTGGCCAAGATTTTGAACTTTAACATATAATTTTATTCACCATGGATAAAGAGACAGCCATTAACAGGTTCAAGTGCTTTACACTAAATTGAACATGTCTTAACAGCTGTTTCATCACACGATGCCAGCTATCTGATGACCAAATGTTTGGGAGTGCTGGAGAGGACTGGGGTTCACCCAAGGTGGTCCCCTCATCTTACGAAGAAGGCAGCTGGGGTCCGGACCACATGGTTGGGTAGTGCTCCATCCAGGCTGGGATGTTAAGCCTCCTCTTCACCCTCAGCTCATTGCTCTTTCTTCGGGAAGAAACATGTCCTTATTATGAGAGCAAGCGGGAGCATCTGCGCTGATAAGAAACTACAGTCACGTGGACACTTTCAGATCGCTCTGGCTTCCATTCTCCAAATAGAGTGAATCACTTAGTTCAAGCTGCTAGGACAAGGTACCACAGACTGGACAGCTTCAACGACAAAGATTTCTCCATGGTTCTAGAGGCTGGGAAGTCCAAGATCAGGGATCAGGGTGCCGGCAGAGCCAGAGTTTGGTGACAGCCCAGCTCCTGGCTTGAGATGGATGCTCAGCTTCTACCCGTCCATCACCAGGAGGAGAGCAGGGGGGAGGGGGGAGAGAACCACCGCTTTCTTCTTCAGCTCAGTCGCTCAGTCGTGTCCAGCTCTTTGCAACCCCATGGACTGCAGCACGCCAGGCCTCCCCGGCCATCACCCCCAGAGCTCGCGCAAACTCACGTCCATTGAGTCGGTGATGCCATCCCACCATCTCATCCTCTGTCGTCCCCTTCTGCTCTTGCCTTCAGTCTTTCCCAGGATCAGGGTCTTTCCCAATGAGTCAGCTCTTCACATCAGGTGGCCAAAGTAACCCTATCCCTTTCTTCTTATAAAGACAGTGATCCCATTCATGAATGCTCTATCTTCACATTTAATTAGCACCCAAAGGCCCCACCTCCAAACCCCAGCATGTTGAAGGCTAGGATTGCAACATGTGAATTTTGAGGAGGACCCAAACACTCAGTCCACAACACCACCTAACAGAAACCCTAGGAAAGCAGCTCTGATTTTCCAGGCTATTAAAGAGGAGGGGTAGAGACCGCAGGGTATGGCTAGGTAATCACCACGATTCCTTTCAGATATCACAAGGAATAAAGATAAAAGAAGGAAAAATCCAGAAAGCTCTCCTAATAAATCCCAGGTAGGGCAAATCAGAAAATGAAATCATGGACCAACAAACTATTTGTAGAAAGCCCTTAAAACTAAGAGTAAAACTAAAAGGAAGATGCTGCGCACTGTGAGGCTCTTCGTTTCACTTGGAAATATAGCTCAGACGGTTTTACATGTCCTTTCAAAATAAAAGATAATCCATACTTCAAAACGGCAACATCTGATTTAAATATGGCAGTATTCTAGAATCTAACATTGGTGAAAATAAAATCTACATGCACCATGATGGCGGAACTAACAAGCTCTTTTAATTCTTATTCCGCCATCTCCAAACACGTTCCAGCAAAATTACTGAATTAAATCAAACACGCTGCAACTCAGAGGAGCAAACAATACTAACGGGGACTCCGTGAAGGGAGAGAAGAGCCCCGAAAAGTAAACTGAATTAAGAGCATGTCATATATGATCTCACTGACGGAGGCTGATTTTACAAATAAACTCCATCTGCTGTGCCTGGCGGAGAAGGCAATGGCACCCCACTCCAGTACTCTTGCCTGGAAAATCCCATGGATGGAGGAGCCTGGTAGGCTACAGTCCATGGGGTCGCTAAGAGTCGGACACGACTGAGCAACTTCACCTTCACTTTTCACTTTCACTCATTGGAGAAGGCAATGGCACCCCACTCCAGTGTCCTTGCAGGGAGAATTCCAGGGACAGAGGAGCCTGGTGGGCTGTCATCTATGGAGTCACACAGAGTCAGACACGACTGAAGCGACTTAGCAGCAGCAGCAGCAGCTGTGCCTGGGCCCAGGGACAGGTAACCCTTCAGTCAGCTGCTTAAGCCCTTGGCAACAACAGGCACTGAGCCCCAGTTGCCCCACTGCCTTCTGTCACCAGCTGAGTGAATGTGCCATGGGGGAGACGCCAAAACTCAGATGAGCAGATGAACAGCAAGGTCACGGTCAACAGCGCTGCAGTGACACAGGGCCCAGTTAGCCCTGCTGTGGGCAATAACCACGTTAGTGACCCAGAGCTGCTCCCCACACTGGGCATCCCTTGGACAGCAAGGAGATCAAACCAATCAATCCTAAAGGAAGTCAACCCTGAATATTCGCTGGAAGGACTGACGCTGAAGCTAAAGCTCTAGTACACTGGCCACCTGATGCGAAGAGCCGACTCCCTGGAAAACAGCCTGATGCTGGGAGAGTCTGAAGGCAGGGGGAGAGCGGGTGACTGAGGATGAGATGGTTGGATGGCATCACCGACTCAGTGGACATGGGTTTGAGCAAACTCCAGGAGATAGTGAAGGACAGGGAAGCCTGGCATGCTGCAGTCCACGGGGTAGCAAAGAGTCAGACACGACTGAGCAACTGGACGACAACACTGGGAGATAATGGCACTGAACTTGATTCCTCTCCACGAGCACGGCGTGAAGACCGCACCAGCATGGCATAGAGAGCCTGCCATCTTGCAGAGCCTGCTTCTCACTATTGTCCCCATTATACAGATAAGCATGCCGAGACTTAAACAACTTTGCCCCAGGACGCAGCTGAGGAAGCGTCCCCTCCCCTGTGCCAGGTGGCTGGCTGCCATGCCCGAACGCCTGCCACCTGGCTTTCTCGGGAGTCCACTGGAACGACGGTGTTGCTGGAAGGGGTGCTTCCAGAAGGGGTGCTTCCGTGAATCCTGAGAAAGCATCGCTCTCCATCTGACCCTACAGGACGTATGGACTCCTAGCTTTAGCCTGTCCACACAGCAGCTACCTGGGAGCTACGGGAGCAATTCAGTGCTCAAACCAGCCACAGACGGCCTTCCTAGTGGGCAGGCTTCCTCTGATTTAGGGGCTGGCAAACTATGACCCGCAGGCAATATCTGGCCCACATTCGTTTCTGTAAATAAAGTTTTACTGGAATACAGCTTGGTTACTTATTGCCTATGGCTGATTTCAAGCTACGAGGGCAGAACTGAGTAGTTTTAACAGAGACTATGTGGCCCGTAAAGCATAAAATACCACCTGGTCCTTCACGGGAAAAGTCTCCTGAGCCCTAAAGGGCCCGCACCCACAGTACAGTCAACCCCTGTACACTTGGGTTTGAACTCTGCAGGTCCACTCACATGCAGATTTTTTCAACAAATATTTTACTATCAGCTTCCCTCACGGCTCAGTGGTAGAACATCCACCTGCAATGCAGGATAGGCAGGTTCCATCCCCGGGTTGGGAAGATCCTCTGGTGAAGGAAACGGCAACCCACTCTGGTATTCTTGCCTGGGAAATCCCACGGACGGAGGAGCCTGACAGGCTACAGTCCAGGGGGTTGCAAAGAGCTGGACACAACTAAACAACAGCCCCAGTATTACAAGAGCACTGACTGGCTGAATCTGCGGCTGGAGAGCTGCAGATACAGAGAGCCAACAGTGGGCTCGAGCATCCTTAGATCTTAGAACCAACCCTCTCAACACCCCAAGGGATGACTGCACTTCAAACTTCAGAATACCAGCTCCTACAGCAGCCGCACTTCCCTGGTGAATATTTTCCTTCACTTCAGTGAACTGGACTAGGAAGTCCTTATAATTACAGTTTTGACCTCAGATGAGTTATGTTTGCCCAAGCCCCATGAGGTTAGAAAATTAGCAGCTGATAAATCCTGTAAGCCCAAGGATCCTGCTCCCAAAGAACAGGCTCTGAAAGTGTATGGGGAAACACTTCCTAATGAAGAGAAACAGACCAAAAACAAAATTATGCTTTTTGTTTCTGTATGCCAGAAACTTTTTTCTATTTATTTAAATTAAGAAAAAAATTTTTTTACAATGTTGCGTTGGTTTCTACAAAATTATGTTCTAAAATCAGTCCTTATCATCTGTTTATAAGAGACTAGTCCTTTAAAAAAAACTTTACCTTTCCAGCAATTCAGGACTTTTTCAGCGGAAGTGGGAGCTGGCTTTTAGCCAAGCCAAGGAGAATCTGGAATCGTAAAGATCTAGCTCAAATCACGACTCTGCCACTTGTTGCCTCTACAGCCCTTGGGCAAGTTCCTGGACCTTCCTGATCCTCGGTTTCTTCATCTGGATTGTGGAGCTATGTATCAGTTATCTGTTGCTGTGTAACAAACCTCCCCAAAACTCAAGTGGCTGAAAGCCACCATTGCTTGTTGGATCATCATTCTCTGTTTGAGCTGGGCAATTCTTGCCTTGGCTCACTCATGGCTCCAGCCATCTGGGTGGCTGTTCTGGGGCTGGAGGGTGTGAGATGGACTCATTCACACGCTTGGTGCCAGGGTGCTGGCTGTCATCTGGGCCCCTCTCTCCGCGGGCTTCTCGTTGTTGAGATGTCTAGCCTGAGCTTCCTTCGCAGAGGCAGGAATATTCCAAGAAGAAGAAGGCAGAAGCTGCCAGGCCTCCTGTGGTCGAGGCACGTCAGCACGGGTGTCACATTCTATTGGCCAGGGGAAGCCATGAGGGCGGGGAAATGGACTCCAGCTGTTGATGGAAAGAGTTGCAAAATCCTGTGACCACATTGTCCCCAGGGTATTTCTGCCTTTGTGTGATCGCTCGGGTAACACGTGTAGAATGTTTCTTCAGAGGATCAGTTCACAGACTATATCTAGAGGGTCGAGAAAGAATTTTTCTCTTCTTTCTCCAGTTTTAGGCAAGATCATATGTCTTGACAGAGACATTCCCCCTGTTCACGTACATCCTGATGCCAGTGCTGTCTGGAAGCCATCTGCCAGCTCCTTATGCTTCAGCTACGCCAAGTATTTGTTTGTTCACTTAATGATTTTAAAGACGAGTAAGTCAGAGTTGGCAATAGTTCCAGTATTGTTTTTTCTATCAGGTTTGCAAATATTACTCTGGGAAGTCGTCTAAATCAAAGAGGAAAATACCTTATCAAATCCATGTCATGTCAGGGGCTTCCCAGGTGGCCCCAGTGGTGAAGAATCTGCCTGCCCATGCAGGAGACACAAGAGATGTGGGTTGGGAAGATCGCCTGGGGTAGGAAATGCCAACCCGCTCCATTATTCTTGCCTGGAGAATCCCATGGACAGAGGAGACCGGCAGGCTACAGTCCACAGGGTCACAAAGAGTCAAACACGACTGAGCGACCCAGCACACACACACACACACATTTCATATCACAACACATGCTACGTGGCAGCCTACGTTTTGGATGGAGTATTTCCATTTGCCTTTTAAATAAAAGAATCGTGTAATCAATCATCCCGGGGAAAAGAAACACTGTTTATCTGTGTCCTTGAAATGAATGCTCAGCCTTGTCTGAGGGCACAGATTTCCTTGGTGAAGTGAAGCTGGTCTTTCTCTGATCATGTGACTGTCCTGTGTCTAGCCATTCAAAGGTAGAACAGTAACCCTGGGGAGATAAGGGGGAGACGGAAAAAATGGACTCTACTGATCACACAGCCACACTCACAGAGCCTTTGGGAGCGATCATCTCCGCATGCCAGGAGATATCCCCTACATGTAGGCTGCAGCCAACACATCCTCAGAGGGGTGAACATCCTAATCCTGGGATCAAGAAAAGACAGCAACACCCTGGTCAAGTCAATGAGATAATTTTTTAATGGTCCCTGTTCTACTCATCTGGAGTCAAACAGTTAAACTGAGGGAGAGTTTCTGTTCATTGAATCGCAGCCATTACTTTGAGAAGAGTCAAAGGTACACCTCAGCTCAGCTGATGCCACTCAACTGCCTTTGAGTACAGGCACACGTGATTACCATCACGGACTTCAGAGATACAGGGACCCTTTCATTTGACAGATGAGGAAACGTACAGTCACACTCGACCGGAGAGACTGCAACACACAACCACAGCACCAGCCAGGCACACGAAACCCAGAGGCCGTGACAGCCCTGCCCGAGAAGTTGGCGTGGGGCCAGAGCTGCTGAAAGATGCCGAAGGTGCCCTGTCTGCAGCATCATAAACTCAAGCCATTAAAACCCTTCCTGCTCCAGGGATGAGGGAAAAGGGGAGAAAGTTTGGGGCAAAATCCAGACCAGCCCCAAGTACCACCTTCACTTGGGAAAACCATTCTTTCTAGGTGAGTAGATACGCCCTGTAGGCTGTCTTCTGCTACTGAGCCCCAAACAAGGGAGGCTCAAATGCCACTGCTGATTTCAGTAACCGTGGTTCTCCGCAAAACACCAAGCTGTGTTTCCAACATCTCAGGCGCTGTCAGCACTGCGGTGACTTGGAGGCCTGCGGAACAAAGTCCAGGAAGTGTAAATAAAACGTCTGTGGTGTTGTAAAGCTGGCCCACGATGGAGAAGCTTTCTATGTCCTTCCAGATGTTCGAGAAGCCACTGCTGGGGACCACTAGCATCTAGGGGAGAATTCTGGCTAGTGATCAATGCTCAGTGAAATGAGAGAGTAGTTTCCAGACCAGAAGCTTGATGTGGAGTAAAGGAGGGAGGGAGCTGGTTCATCCTTTGTGGTCAGTTCATCACTGTGTGTCAATGTTACGTACTGAGTATGTTACCTACAGTCTGTTACACATTTTTTCTTTAAAACGATTGGCTGAAAACAATCCACGGGGTTGCAAAGAGTCAGACAAAGCATTTCTTGTCCTCACCGTGTATCGGAGGTCCTTTGAGCAACCAGAATAGCTATTTGTTATTGACAGTGTCTATATCATTCCCACTTTCTTTCATGTCACTGTTCCAAGAGGCCAAGAAGACCACAGGACTTCTGATGAGAGGTGAGCTCTGTGCAGAATGACAGGCTGAAACGGCCCTGCCAGATGACCACTGCTAGGATCTCTTCTGTCCCGCTTACATCAGCTTTTATATGACAAGGAGATGAGACAGTGTCCCGCAGTCCACCAGGGACGATCGAACTCATTCACACCAGGGAGGACAGTCCTGTAGAGAAAGTTTCCTGGGGGTGCAGGCTAACTGCTATGTGGAAATGGCTTCAAGAAAGAGTAGGGACCACCTGTCTCCAGCTGACTACCCCAGTGTCTGGAGAGGATAAAGCAAGTGGCCTGGAGGTATAATGGACAGGAGGCGGGAATGATGGCTCGAGAGTGTCCAGTTCTAGATCTCTGCCAGTAAGTAGCACGGGCCTTCGTTAATCCTGGAGCTGGTTTAAAGGCATTCGTATAAGACGACAGTTGGAGAATGTGATTTCTTTGATTCCTCTGGCTCAGACGCTCATTTCACTCTCACCCAGCCAACTTCATAAACAGGCACGTGTGTTTTTCATATTTTAAGGTATAAATGGCAGGTTTCACCCATTCTACTCTTATAATGAGAAAGTGAAAGTCACTCAGTCTTGTCTGACTCTTTGCGACCCCTTGGACTATACAGTCCATAGAACTCTCCAGGCCAGAATACTGGAGTGGGTAACCTTTCCCTTCTCCAGGGGGTCTTCCCCACCCAGGGATCGAACCCAGGTCTCCTGCATTGTGGGCGGATTCTTTACCAGCTGAGCCACCAGGCAAGCCTCAGTTTAAAGAGAAATTTTGTGATAAAGCACTTCAGAATTTGAAACGTTTTCTTGAAATGGCATAGTTTTAAAACTCATCAACAAGAGTTTTGAAAGGTAAAACTTGCAAACCTTTTCAAAACTTTCAAAACCTTTTCAAAACTTTCAAAACCTTTTCAAACCTTTCACTGCCCTACACAGAAAGGTAAAAGCCTGGAAGTTTAAAAGGACACAGGGCTCCTCGGCACCTCCCCTTGGGACAGGGAGCTGAACTTTGTGGCAAGCTTCAGCAGTTGCGTTACAGTCACTTACAGCTGCATGGGGACCCCGCGACCCACACCCTCACCCCTCGTTGTCTCTGTTACGTTTGCCAAAACATCATATGCAGTTTCTGCTCCAGAAGCCCAGGCCCAATGTCATACTGGAAGAATCTGGTTCCTGTGCCAGCTCTCTTTGGTACAATTTTTCAATTTCAGAAAGATTAAAACAGCCACTAAAGCCAGTCACACAGCTGCTTTAGAAAAACAGCTAGAGAGCTAATTTGCGGTAGAAATCTTCAGTTCCATTCAGAAGGTGCAAAAGATGAAAAAAAAAAAATATATGCTGCTGCTGTATCCCATGTGAATGCCGTTGACCTGGACTCATTCCTTACACTGTGTGAAGGGAAGTCAGTGTATGGTCTCAGCTGGGACATCCTGAAGAAACAGACCGACTCCATCTGTTGTAAATGACGTCCTGTCTTGGCAGGAAATCCACAGCTCAGGAGCTCAGGGGTATCGCAAGCAATGCCAGAGGGAAGCTTTGCTGCCTGCAGTCTCAGTAATGGAAAGCACTTTCTGAGCATCTCAGGGCATTCAGAATCTCTTTTCCAGGGTTCGCCCAGGACCACGGTCTCCAGATCCTAGCTCTGCACGCTCCCAGGTCAGCCACACCCGCCCCAGGGCCTCGGCTCCTCCCTCCTCTGACGCCGGACCTCCTGTCTGGCTCCTGCCTTGAAAGACATCTCAGCTGCTCTTGACCTGGGCTCCCCCTGGCAAACTCGCAAAATACAGACGAGGCTTTTTGTCCTCAGAGCACTCCGGGAATCTCAACGGAGTCAAATCCCAGCTGTGGACAAGTCCCAGGGGTGCTCAGGCCCAGCTGCGCTCTGTCTTCCAGGAGCAGTTAAAGTGGAAGACGTGATGGAGCCTGGAGCATAAAGAGGCCTCGGGTCCGCGGGACAGGAGAAAGTGAGCCGCAGTAACACCGCCTCCCACCCTCCTTTCCTGGAGATGACTAATGCGAGCTCTGGGACTGACCTTCATCAGATGCGCTGTAAGGACTTACTGAATATGACCCAGCTGCGGAGGACAGAGGGCTTTAAGCAACATTAAAGACAGCTGGAGTCAAAGACCCAGTGGCAGGGAGTGAGCAGAGCGCAGGGCAACGACCTTGTGTGTCAGAATTTAATTACGCTTCTGCGCAGCGAACCAGCCGTTTTTAGGATGCTCCGATCAGCTCTGAAATGAGTAATTATTTGGAGAATGAAAACATCATCACAGTCTGTAACTTCTCCAACCCACACTGGTGTTTTGGGGTTTTTTTGTTTGTTTCACTGGAGTGGGAGTATCTAAGGAAAGAGGTCCTTTCAAGCTTAAGTGCATTTTGTTAAGAGCTTAAGTCAAAACAGAGAGGAGAGGGTTGCGTTGTTTATGGGGATCTTTGCGAATCTGCAGACCCTGTTGCAATCAGGCAGCCCTGGCTCAGCAAGGATAGGACCGTGTTTCTTAGAATGACCAGTTCCCCAGGCATGTGGGGCACACGGGCCAAGGCGGGCACGGTCTGGAAGGGGAGGTGCAGCAGCTGCCCTGCTCTGCTTGCTCTCCGGCTGGCGCTGGACCCAGGGCAGCAGCTGGGTACCGCTTCCTCCCTCTGCCACGGAGCTGCCCGTGCCGGCTGGGGATGCAGAGAGGTTGAAGGATGGACTCCAAGGGCATTGCGCCTCAAAAGGCCCCAGACCCACAGAGTGAGGCCCCTGCTGGAGGAAGCGAGCCAAGGCTAAGGGATGCTCAGAAGCTAGCTTCCCTGGGCTTCAATCCAGCCAGAGTCAGGTTGAATGCCTCCAGGTATGAGGAATTCTCATGCTAAGGACGTGAAAGATGATGAGAACCCAGATCTTTACAAAGGAGTTTAAAATTTAGGAGTAAGACACGCGCCAATTCCCCAAAAAGTACAAAGTTATTCGTCAAAACCTCCGAATCAGCAGTAAAACCTCAGGGCTTAGAGAAGAAATGGAATCATCTGGGGAGCCTGCAGCAGAGACTGGGACTAAGAGTGGGTTTGAATAAGTGGAGGAATTGAGGTTCCCTCTCTGAAGAACCCACACTGGCTGACATGGAGAGTTCCAGAAGCCTGCGTAATACGCAGAGGTGTGCAAACAAATCCATCAGTTGAAAGAAACATAAGGGATAAAAAGAGACAGGAAGACGGGCTGTCAACACTTTCTTTTTTAGAACAGCACAGATAAAAAGCCTGTTAAATTCTCAAACACACCATCAAGGTTTCAAATTTTCTTCTCCCCCAAGAAACATCAAATACAACATCCACCTAATGAGTAAAACAGTCTAAGGCAGAGCTTTTCAGGCCGATACTCAGGACTCTTGTCCCCCGTTGTCATCAGCTAGGACCCCTGAGTCACAACCTCTGACCCCAGTTGTTGTTGTTGTTGTTAATGGCCGCTTGCCTCTTGTGACCATTTGGAGAAGAAATTGCCAGGCGGGGCGGTGTAGTGTTAGTCGCTCAGTCGTGTCTGACTCTTTGCAACCCCAGGGACTGTAGCCCATCAGACTCCTCTGTCCATGGGATTCTCCAGGCCATAATACTGCAGTGGGTTGCCATTTCTTTCCACAGGGAATCTTCCTGACCCAGGGATCAAACCTCAGTCTCCAGCATTGCAGGCAGATTCCTTACCGTATGAGCTACAGGGGGAGAGGTGAGGCCACTCTAACACTGAACAGGCCTGCTTAAGGCTCATATGCATCATTTGGTTGTTGTTCAGGCTCTAAGTCGTGTCTCTCTTCAGCCCCATGAACTGCAGCACACCAGGCTTCCCCGTCCTTCACTAAGTTCCAGAACTTGTTCAAACCCATGTCCATTGAGTCAGTGATGCCATCCAACCATCTCATCCTCTGTCATCCCCTTCTCTTCCTGCCTTCAATCTTTCCCAGCATCAGGGTCTTTTCTAGTGAATCAGCTCTTCGCATCAGGTGGCCAAAGTATTGCAGCTTCAGCATCAGTCCTTCCAATGAATATTCAGAGTTGGTTTCTTTTAGGATCATTTACTAGTAACTTAATCACACTCTTTAGAAATCAGCAGCAGCAGCAGCAACTAGTAACTTAATCACACGCTTCTTTAGAAATGCTGTGAAAGTTAGGAAATTTGAGCAAAGATATCAAAAAGTCACCTAAGAGGACAGAAGCTCTATGTCACTTAACAGCTTTAACCACATATAGGCATATCCAGTTAAATCCCTTAGTACAGCCTCTTCACACGTGTTTGGAAGAAGTCCCGATAACGGAGTACACAGGAAAAAAGCCCTTCACTGTCCCGAGACAGGAACGGAGCTCTCTGCTCTGCTGTCCGTAGCCAAGGATCCTGTTTGCGGATGCTGCTAACCTTATCTGAACGTATTAATAAAATCCCTCAATTTCCTTATAAGAAACATCTTCACGGACAGAGTGGCAGGCTAACACTTGCTTCTGTAAAAATATCACTCCCTCTGCCTTGCCCCCCACCAAGAAAAATTATTGGCTGCTTCCTGAAATGTCTAGCTACCAAAAAATATATAAAGCCTCATAAGACATTAAGAATACAGATGAAAGTCAGGGGGAAATGAGCAATTAAGATAAAAAGAAAAGAATCCCCTCAGTCTTAAGACAAGCTTCCTAAGGCCACCATGTTCATCATCACAAATCATTTGGCAGACTGTCTCCTTTCCGTCTGTAAAGTGAAGGGGCGAGAGGCACTGGTCACTTCCAAGGCGTCTGTCTTGGTTATGGAAAAATACTACGCTTTCATTCACTATCTTATTTCATGGCATATTTCTTGCTTGCATGAATGGCGGAGGACACTAACTCTTCAATGAGCTAATAGGGAAACACACACGGGGGAAGTGGTGGAGGGCCAAGGGATCGAGATCCTGTCTGATCCTCACTGTTGTTTAGTTGCTAAGGCATTTATGCGACTCTTTTGCAACCCCATGGACTGTAGCTGGTCCGGCTCTTCTATCATTGGGATTTCCCAGGCAAGAATACTGGAGCGGGTTGCCAGTTCCTTCTCCAGGGGATCTTCCTGACCCAGGGATCGAACACACGTCTCCTGCATTCGCAGGCGGATAATACCACTGGGGCACCAGGGAAGCCCATTCTATCCTTGACATCACCCTACTGTGCGTCCTCAGCTGCTACCACGTAGATTCAACAACAAAGTATTGATTCTTCTGGTGAGGCAATCAACTCCCTGCTGGTAACCGATGTCCCTTCACTCTGTCCTTTTCTAGGGCTGATGTTGGCCTAATGCTCTGCCTAGAATCGTCTGAGTCCATAGCCAACCATGTTATTTTGCTCAACAACAACCAAACACTATTCTGCTTCTGTCAGGAATAAAAGTCAGTATCAATAATGTAATAACAAGCAGGCCCGGTTCACTCCCAGTTTATCAATGGACTCAGATTTCAGGCACCAGATCAGATCTGATCTAAGGCAAGGCTTTCCCGGCGGCACAGAGGCGATGAACCGGCCTGCCAATGCAGGAGACGTAAGAGATGCGAGTTCAGCACCTGGGCTGGGAAGATCCCCTGGAGAAGGAAATGGCAGCCCACTTCAGTGTTCTTGCCTGGAGAATCCCATGGACAGAGGAGCCTGGTGGGCTACAGTCCGTGGGGTCGCAAAGAGTCAGACACGACTGGGCCCACACAGCCCTTTCCTAATGTTAAACTGCACTATGGAATTTTTAACTTGTTTTGAACTTTAAATTTGCCCACTCAGAAGGGCTTTTTAAAATTGCTGTTATGGCTATTATTTTTCTAACTTTTGAAATCTGAACTCACACAAAGAACCACAGTGAGGAAAATTCCTCTGGGACAAAAAAACGGGCCCCTGCTGGGGTCCTTCCAGCACTTTTCAAACCTGAACCCTCCTGTCTCAGCTTAGACAGGCTGCCCGGCTTAAACAACAGAGTTATTTTCTCTTAGTACAAAGTCCAGGATCAAGGTGTCAGCAGGTGCTCGGGTCTGCTGGGAGCTCTGAGCTGCAGATGGCCTCCTCCTCTGTCCTCACATGGCCTTCTCTCAGAGCTCCTGAGTGACAGCGAGCTCGTGGAGAGAAAAAGCTGCTTGTTTCTGCTTTTAAGGACACTAATCTCACTGGATCGGGGTCCCACCCTTATGACCTCATTTAACCTTATCCCCATCAGGGGCTTCCCTGGTGATTCAGATGGTAAAAGAATCTGCCTGCAGTGCAGGAGACCGGGGTTTGATCCCTGGGTCAGGAAGATCCCCCTGGAGGAGGAAATGGCAACCCACTCCAGTATTCTTGCCTGGAGAATCCTATGGACAGAGGAGCCTGGCGGGCTACAGCCCATGGGGTCTCAAAGAGTCGGACACGACTGAGTGACTAACATTTTCACATCACTTCATCCTCATCAAGGTCTTTTCTCTGAAGTCTGGGGCTTCAAAATATGAAGAGATACCGAACGGTAAAGCGCAGTAACTTCCTTACCCTGGCTGAGGGGAGGGAGCTTCCTGGGAGAGCCTGAGAGAGGAACTGTTTGGTAAGCTGTGTGCTACCGGAGCTCCCTAGGTGGTGCTAGTGGTAAAGAGCCCGCCTGCTCATAAAGAGACGTGGGTTCGGTCCCTGGGTCAGGAGGTTCCCCTGGAGGTGTGCACGGCAGCCCACTCCAGCATTCTCGCCTGGAGAATGCCATGGACAGAGGAGCCTGGCGGGTTACAGTCTATAGAGTTGCAGAGTCGGAAACGACTAAAGTGCCTTAGCACACACACACGCGCGTGTGCGCCTGACTGCCCGGTGCCGCTCACAAGTGGAGGGACAGTGTGACAGGAGGTGGACATGAGCCTACACACGGGGAGGACCAGTCAGTCAGTGAGGCTGAGCAGAGCCACCCTCGTAAACAGAGACTGTGTGTTTGCTGGGGAGGGGCTTTGCAAATCAGGCCTCGGAGCCAGCACTGAAAACAGTCAAGAGCCAGGGTCTGATCAGGGAGCGCAATGACGGGCCCGGCTGTAGCATTCCTGGCCTCCGCAGGATGCGTATATTCTTTCGGATTCGACTTACACCCCAAACGGCTGTGAGTGTCCAGGGCAGGGTCCCCAAGACCACAGCCAGGGCAGCGGGGTCCAGGGCAGTGACCTCCCAGAAAATGAAATGGAAGCTGCCCTCAGGGAGGTGTGGGGGCCGGGACCTCCCAGGGGCCGGGGCAGCTCATCAGTGCAATGGGAAAAGCGCTCTGGGTGTGCAGCTGCCAGAGAGGACAAAGGGTAGCACCGCAGCTGGGTAAAGGCACCAGGGCGGATCCCAGCCCAGGGCTCCCAGGGAGCCGGAGGCCCTCTCCGCCGCCCACCAACCAGCAGGCAAGTCGGGACATCAGAGCCTCTGGCGTTCATGTGGTCTTAAGCAGTGCCCTGGGCCCAGATCCCACCAAGCTGGTCCTGCAGCTGGGGGGCCATCTTGCTTCAATTTCATGCTCCATCAGAGAAGTAAGTTGACTGCTGAGTTGAAATATATGAGCCTGAGCCAGAAAATCACCCCACCGCTTCTGATTAGGGTCAGAGCCAACCCCCCAAAGTGAAATGTGCTTTCTCCTCTTTTTGGTCCACAGTGGAGCCAGGCCAAGACTAACTTACTTCCTTTCAGAGGTCGGCTTGCTGAAGTGCATCAGACAAAGCTGAAGCATTTGGCGCAAAGTTCTGTGTTCTTTGCACGATCACCTGACTTTCCCTTACACGTTTGTTTTTGCTCTTCTTAAAAAATATAGGTCATAATTCTTTGACAGTGATTTTTTTAATATACCCACCCATATAGTGGTTCTGTTAAATACTAAAGAAATGAATAGGTGAAATGGACAGTCAGTAGGAACACCAGCATCTTTGCACCAAGGCTGGTCTAACCTAATATTTTCTCTCTGACACACACAGAAGACTGATGCTCAAATGGTCCTGGCCTGGGATTTTGTTAGAAATGAAAATCCTCAGGTCCCACCTTGAGACTTACTTAATCAAAATCTGGGAGAGAGGCCCAGCTGTAAATGTTGTCTGGACCGCGGTCAGAGCTCACTACGTTTATTTTTTAAATATCCACTCATTTATTTGGCTGTGTCAGGACTTTCTTGCCTCACGTGGGATCTTTCTTTGGAGCACACAGGCTCTCTAGTTGCCTTACACGGGCTTGGTTGCTCTGCGACATGTAGGATCTTAGTTCCCCGACTGGGGATGGAAACCCACGCCCCGTGCATTGCAAGGCAGATTCTCAACAACGGACCATCAGGGAAGCCCCAGAGCTCACTGTCTTTAGACTCCTGAAGAGTCTAGTCTAGTCTAGACTTCAGCCACTGAGGACACCCAGTGATACCCCTGCATCTTTCAGAATGACCTAAAAATGGCACCAGGAGGGCCTCTGCAGCGGTTGTCCTGGCAGAGGTGGTATCCGGGGGAAAACGTAAATGAGCAGAACAGATTACGTGGCATCACTGTGCCATTCGTCGGCACTTTGACAGTCACCGAGCATGAGAAGAAAGAGGCCACGAAGCAAGCCCATGACGGTGAGGGAATGTGTGTTTCTTTAAAAAATGTCTTAGGGCATCAGATCAGCTTTGAGTTTAAGCGAGCTGAGGCAGTATTATTGTAGCTGTCACCAATCTTACGTTTTTTTTTTCCCCTTGCCCTGGTGAAGCTGGAACCAATTGTTGTCATAGGAAGACTAAATAAAAGAGGTCCTGGATTTCCTGTTACTACAGACCAGTTCTCTGAGACGTTAGGCTAATATCATATGTGCGTTTGGGTTTGGGGGGCAACGTGATTAAACCCATGTGAAATGGCATGCACAGACTTGGCCGCAGATTGTTTTGACAATGTTTCCAAGTGAATTACTTCAAGGAAAAAAAATGACTATATAACAGTACCCCCAAACATCCCCTATCATGGTTTTATATCACACTGACTTTTTGGGGAGAAAAAGTCTGCCTTATATAAAGTGTCAAAATATGTAAATCAGTCAAGGTAATTTATATTGTTTAGGCAAGCTTGGTTGGATTAACTTCATTCACTTCCAAACTTCACCCAATGGAGACAAGCAAGCCGGGTGACCCAGCCTTCAAATGGCAGGAAGCTGAAACCCAGGACAGTTTAGGGGAATGAACTCTGAGCTCTGAACATCCATGCTTCATTCGTGAGGCAAAGTTTTGAGACACTGAAGACTCTAGAAGTTCATGAGTCCCTGAGATGGTTAATGTTTCAACTTGGCCAGACTATGGGGACCAGTCGCTCGGTCAAACACTAGTCAAGATGTTGCTATAAAGTCATTTTTTTATGTGATGAACACTTAACTCGACAGACTCTGGACAAAGCAGATGACCCTTCATAAATGTGGGAAAGATTGAGGGCAGGATGAGAAGGGGCGACAGAGAATGAGATGGTTGGATGGCATCCCCGGCTCAACAGACATGAGCGTGAGCAAACTCTGGAACACAGAGAAGGACAGGGAGGCCTGGCATGCTGCGGTCCATGGGGCCGCAGAGAGTCGACGCGACTGAGCAACTGAACAACAACAGTGTGGGCAGGCCTCATCCAATCATTTGAAGACCTTGAGAGCAAAGAGAGGGAGGAGGAGGAGGAGGAACTCTGCTCCAGACTGAAACCCAGAACCCCTGCTTATTCCAGCCTTCACACTCAACACTGCAGCATCAGCTCTTCCTAAACCTCCTGCCTACTGGTCTGACCTGCAGGTGTCAGACCTTCCAGCTGCCACAACGGCGTGGGTCAAAGTTTCACAGTAAGTCTCTCCCTCTAGATATGTATCCTATTGATTCTGTTTAGCAGGGGGCTCTAATATAGCCCCCAAACCCGATCCTTCGGCCTGTACTCTCCGTAACATTCACGCTACTCTCTCGTTCTCTGCTTAGTTGACATAATTTATCAGAGGAAAATAAAGTTGAGAAACTTGCTAGAGTTACTGTAAATCTAAGTGCCACAACTTCCCAGGTAGAGAGTGAAGTTATTGGTGTATTATGGTGCCTCCAAATTGGAGTAACTGCCATAAAAATCTGAAATTCTACAGAGCTTTGTTTACATTCCCATTATTTATTATAGGATGCTATTCATATATTTTTGTTATTCAGTTCACTGTGAACATCTTGAGGACAGGGATTGTCTGAATTTTTTTAATCTTTATGCAATGACATTCAGTTCAGTTGCTCAGTCGTGTCCGACTCTTTGTGACCCCCATTAGATATATATTTTTGCTAAATGAATGGTCAAAATCGTCAAATCAGATACCATTCTAATGCTCTTTTGCCTCTTCACAGCTCCCCCCTTCACGGTGGGACACTCTCTCTGTATTAGGCCAACTAGAGAAGGAAATGGCAACCTACTCCAGTGTTCTTGCCTGGAGAATCCCAGGGACGGGAGAGCCTGGTGGGCTGCTGTGTATGGGGTTGCATAGAGTTGGCCATGACTGAAGTGACTTAGCAGGGGCAGCAGCAGAATAGCAGCTGGAGTTTAAAGACCACACAGGTGCCAGTAACTCTTGAAGTACCTCAGAGCTGAGCCATGGCTGGCTCACACCAGTGTCACCCACGTGATGAGATTACAGTAACATCAGTGGGCATTTGCTGGGAATCTAATTAGACCACAATGATTCTGAGACTGACTTCGGGGGTAATACTCTCACATAATTTATAGTATGGTGATTTGGTCAGATTCTCTTTGCTTTCACACTTCTGGAACCTTAACTGGAAATAAACTAATGACCTAAAATTGAAGCTCAGAGTCATACTATAAAATATTTCCTTAACAAATCACTGACAAGACAGCAAATGGCTAATGCTGTGCATTGGAGAAAATGAGCTCTAGCTTTAAAACACTGTAATAGGAATTCTAGGGCTTCTCTGGTGGCTCAGATGGCAAGAAAAGCTGCCTGCAATGCAGGAGATACTGGTTCAATTCCTGGGTCAGAAAGATCCCCTGGAGAAGGGAATGGCTATGCACTCCAGTATTCTTGCCTGGAGGATTCCACAGACACAGGAGCCTGGCAGAGTCACAAAGAGTCAGATGTGACTGAAGAACTAAGGCTTTCCCAGGAGGAATTCTACTGCCTGAGAAAAGCCTGGTAAAAACTGGGTCAACACCATTCACAGATCTCACCAACTCTCTTGCTCACGGTGTTTCAGTTCAGCTCCACACGGATTCCAAGAAACGTACCTTTACTCTTCCGTGCTCCAGTTTTGATGAAGGATAAACACACAGTCTGCTTTGATGTTGTGTTCACGAAATAGACTGCACTGCAGCCTGGCGAGACGTTTAGCTTTAGCACCATGGCTCCTGGGCACCCACGTGTTTGCCCAACCGGCAGTGAGGAGAGACCTTTCAGGCTGTACCTCCAGGTGGCCGACTCTTCCTCCAGTGAAAAAGCAGGAACTGATACACTGTTACAGGCTGAACTGTGTCCCCACCCAAAACCCTCTTTTGAAGCCCCAATCTCAGAATGTAACTCTACTAGTTAAGATGAGGTCATACTAAGACTCCTCGCGGCGCTCGACGCCGGGTTCGACCCCTGGGACAGGAAGGTCATACTGGAGTGGACCCCTAACCCAATACACTGCAGTCCTTATAAAAGGGGGCAGTCTGGATACAGACATCCCACCAGGAGAACATCATGTGAAGAGGAAGGCCGAGATCGGGGTGATGCCGCAGAAGCCAAGGGGAGGTCAAAGGTGGGGAGAGAGGATGGGCCACGTTCTCCTCCATTAGCCCTCAGAGAGAACCCACCCCCCTGACACCTGGATCTCAGGCTTGGAGCTTTGAGAACTTGAGAAACAGTAAGCTTTTCCACAAGCCACCCAGTTTGCACCCCTTTGCAGCAGCAGCCCTAGCAAACCAACCACACTCCTACCTGTAGTACACAGAATTCACGCAGACCACCACAGAAGGGCAGACGGCACACATCACAGGGCACGGGGTTCAAGAGCAGGGCAGGGTCAAGATAGATCACGCCCCTCCGCAGATTATCCAGAGAGCCGACAGCCTGGATCTCACGGAATCCACTCGGGATCACTTGAATCCACTCAGGACAACAAACCGCTAGGAATAGTGATGACACGTCCTTACAAAAGTGGCCTCAGAGACTGAGCACATCCAACAAACTCTCATCCAGACCTTGATGCCAGGAATGAATGCCTAATACAAACTAGCGAAACACGGTCAGGGTAGACAAAAGACAGCAGAATGTGGAAGTGAAGGGGATGAGGCCAGATGGCCCTTGTAGAGCCCCACTGCTCATGTCAAACCGAAGCTAACCGCACTGTCCTTATTTCACGTGTGCGCCCTCAGGCCCCATTAACCCGTGCCGTGGGAGTCATTCACAGAGTCCTAAGTCAAGGTGGTTGGAGACGATCCAGGACACTGGACCCAGCCGGCTTCAGCAGCCACAGTGCTGCAGGTGGGCAACGCCCACGCCCATGGGTGATGTCGTCTCCCATCCATCTTTTTTTTCTTCTTTATATTCATTAACGCACAAATTAAACCCAGTAAAATCTACCTTTTTCAGTGTTCAGTTCTCCAAGATCTGATAAGCGTAGTCAGTAACCACCATTGCCATCAAGAAAGAACAGCTCCGTGACCCACAAATCCTCCCCTCCCTGCCCCTTTAACTGACACCTTCCCATCAGTCCCAGGGCATCGTCTTTAATTTCCATTTCTGTTCCTTTAATTCTTCCTCTGCAAGAATAACACAGAAAGGAAATCACACAGGAGGCTGTAGCCTTTATGCACCTGACTTCTGCCACTTAGCATAATGCACCTGAGATCCAGTCACGTTCTTCCGTGTAACAGTGGCTCATTCCTGCGGTTTGCTGAGCGGTATCTCCACGGTATAGACGCAGCTTAGCCCTGTGCATCCCCCCAGATGAAAGATCTTTGGCCTGTTTCTGGTTGTTGGAGATTATCGACATAAACTACTATAAACACTTGCATACGCATTTTTGTGTGGACACAGGTTTTCATTTCACTTGGCTAAATACTCAGGAGTGGAACCACTGGGCATATGATGAGTGTATGTTTAACTTTGTAAGAAAATGTCAAACAATTTTCCCAAATGGCTGTACCATTCAGATCATTATTTTTCAAATAGTTTTTACTTTTTTCTCCCCTACATGGGCTCCACAGTCATTTTTCCCTGAATGTCAAGTGTAAAATAAGTTAGCAAATATGCTTTTTGGTGAGTGGCTTCATTAGAAATGTCAACATTTAGTGGGGTAGAAGTCTGAGGCTTGTCAGAAACCTTGACATTTATGACTAAGGCAGAAAAAAACACCGAAGCTGTAAGGAGACAGAGGCATAAGACTAAGAGCTACTTCTCACTCCCTTTATTTGGTTCTGATTCAATGAGGGATTGTATCACTTTTGCCATCTCCCCTGCAGTGAGGAGCTGTGTGTGGAGCCAGGACGTGGCTTTCACCCCTCTGAAATTGTTCCCCATCCACTCACCCCACCCACCCACCCCCTCCCCGACCACGGGCGCCTTGTTTGGCCTCTGAGCCAAACAAATAAACGATCCTTTCAAAGCGATGGAGGAGGCGAAATGCACCCATTTGTTAAGAGTTCCTGCATCTTATCCAGACTGCCATTTCCCCAGGGATCTGTCTGTCCTCTTTCAAAGCGAGGAAGCCAACAAGTCTGCAAACTGGACGCTGCCTACCTGAAGAGGTCCTTTTGTTCTGACTCCTCCAGAATCCCTTTTATCCTCTGAACTTGACTCCTGTCTCGGATGTGGCTCTCTGCACAGGACCTGGAGAAATCCCGTAGTACATCTGAATAAAGGCCAGCTGGCTGGCATAAAGGAAACCCAACACCCTTGTTCCTTCCTCTGAAGGTTCCCTGGGCATAGCTGGGCTTGTGGGAAGCAGAAGTGTCTGTGACTAGTGTTTGAATATCCTGAATTCAGACGTAGATGGGGAAGGGATGGCGGAGTTTGAGAGAGAAAGGCACCAGCATTAATGACACACTCATACCAGTGAGCTCTTAAGCGGGAGGAGAGGTTATGGGGCCCCAGGGCTGGCACATCTATCTGGGATGCTGCTTTAAGTCTCTAGGTAACAGAGATGAAGCCGGTCCTCTCTTCAGCCAAAGCCAAGTCTGGCAGTACAATAGGAGTCTGAAGATTAATTTAGTGAAAGGAAAGCTCCCTGGAAAAACACGATGGGCCAATGTAAGCTGCCCATGATTGACGGCACTTCTGCTATTCCGCCAGTTCTAAAGCTAATGTCACAAAGTCTTCCCCAAATATCGTAGACCATATTTGATGAATCTATACTCCAATTTGCTTGCCATGCAGATGGAAGCGTTAATAAGATCTGTGGATTTTTAAGAATCAATTATATCCATGAAAACATGAGTAGGTTATATAGACACATAACAAGCCTGTGACCTACACACCCCGTGTATCTAACTGGGAAAACTCACGAAGACAGGAGTTGTAGTATTACTCTAACAAATTAATTTTGAATAGATGTAGAGAGGAAAAAAAATCAATGATGTGATCCAACTGAAGCACAATCCCACAGAGCTGAGATAGTTTAAACAGAGGATACTTGCCTTTATGATCAAAAACATGAAGAAAGTCACAGCACAGATACGGATGTTTGTCATGTCGCCAGCTTAAAGACAGATTAATTTCAGCCTCACTGACATCTAATCACTAGATTCTCACAGATGGAATGCTATATAATTTCTTATTCAACATCTCTCAAAACACAAGAATCCCCTTGACAAAAGTTTGACAGGCGATTCATCTCTGTTGACAACTGCTATAACTGCCTGTTTGGCAAACGCACTTATTAGCTTCTCGGTTTGTAAAAATTAGCTAGGAAAGCAAGAGGAATTTTAGCACAGAGGTGAAATCAGCAACATTTGACAGTTCCATAAAGGCACGAACAGGACCTGGATCATGAACCTTATCAACACCCCCCAAGAACAGCTTGCCCGACTTCAGCTGCACGTGGGAATCTTGTGAGGATCCTTAAAAAAGGTGGGTTCCTGGATCCGCTTCTCCAAGATGCTAACGTCCATGCTTTTAAAGCACCTGTGTCTCCTGGCTACTTTAAAAGCTCCTCCCTTCACACACAGTAGAAGCTGAAAACTACCTTTCCTGTGGTCACAAATGAGGACATCTTTCATTGAATAACCCTTCATAATACATCTGTCCAGATGGCAACCAAGTGACTCCCCTCCCAGAACACTGAATTCCAGAGGAGCTTCATTACTGCCTGTGTGCGGCACTACCCACCCGCCTGGAACAGGGCGACGGAAGGAAATGTTCAGGGCTCCGGTAGCCTCAGTGAGGTCCAGCTGGGACTATCCCCAAAGAGTGGTGTTCTCTGCCCTGTCCAGGGATTTCTATTTTACAGGACACACTAACCCGTTTCTCAACGTTGGAAGAGGACACGCCTTGCATGTACTGAGCTACCAGTATCCGCCTTCACTTTACTAGAATAACCAGTGATGCTGAGTGCACGCGCGCACACACCCAAAGGAGAAAGGCACCTCTGGGCATCTGAAGACAGGAGAAGAACAGCCTAAGAAAATCATTCTGAAGCGCCTCCCATAACTGAAAGAGAGCCAACCTCATCTGATATGAACAGAATTCATTTTCTACGAAGACTGTCTAAGAGGGTGAAGCCACTGTTGATTATTCAAAGTCTTAGGATTAGAAAACACTGGAAATAATTTAGGTCAACATTCTCACCTGTGATATTAGGCTTCCGAGGCCGGGAACCTAATGACCTGTAAGGGATTAGCTGCTGGCTGGGCCAGGATGGGGGTGGGGGCCCCCCGAGTCAGCCTGTCCTCCTCCCCTTGGACTATCCTACTCGCCTCCAGTTCTATGCCCTGCCGTGATCAGCTGGGCACTCAAGGGCCTGCCATGTGCTGGCCAGGCCCCGGGCCTGACGGCGGTTTCCATCCGCTCTGCACCTTTCCATTCGAAGCTGCCAGCGGGGGATGAGAACTGGCACCAGCGCTGTGCTCTTTCTTTTGGTTCCTTTTGTTTATTTCCCTGCATTTGAGCAACAGCTGCCAGTGCACGTGAAGCTGAAGTGACAGCTTTTCATCTTGCTTAACACTGCAAGGCCGAAAAGCAGAATGTAAGTTGACCGGAGAATACCAATTTACCCGACAGAGTTTCTAGTTCTGGTGGGAAATGCTCAAGGCGTTCCCACTTGTGTCCCCTCAGCTTTCTCAAAAAGTCCCGAAGCCTCAGATACTGGGTGCCAGGAGTTAAGTCATGTGCAAGGGGGGCCAGCAGACCTCAGCTTGGAAACGCCCAGACTTACAGGGTAACAGAAGCTAATCCTGTCTTCCTCTGGCTTACAGACGTCCCCATGGTGGCTACCACTTTGGGTAACTTAAGGAAAAGAGGGATCAAAGGGGGTTTTCTGGTCCTTCCAAATACACCTATCCCTAGGGCGTTCTCAACCCCAGAACTGCTGGCATTTGGGGCTGGTTACTTCTTTGCTGAGGAGCAGGAAGGGAGGTGGTCTTGAACCTTGGAAGGCATGTAGCAGCATCCCTCACCTCTGTCCTTAGAGGTGAGTAGTGAGCACACTCCATCGGAATGACCCAAATACCTGATAAGAAAATGCTGGCCTGCAAGTGTGCTTTGTGGACCCCTCTGGTAGCTCGGATGGTAAAGAATCTTTCTGCAAGGCAGGAGACCTGGGTTCGATCCTTGGGTTGGGAAGATCCCCTGGAGAAGGGAAAGGCTCCCCACTCCAGTCTTCTGGCCCGGAGAATCCCATGCACGGAGAAACCCGGCGGGCTATGGTCCACAGGGTCATAGAGTCAGACATGACTGAGCGAGTAGCCCTTTCACTTGGTGTAAAAAGACCTCGAAGATCTGTTTGGAGGCCTCAGCAGAGTACGAGGAAAGAGAGACTCCTGGCTTCGGGAGTCCGGTGCTTCTGCTCAGCTCCACGCCCTTCTGAAGCCAGGGAGGAGGAAGGGGGTCCCCTGTGGAGCCACAGGGTCAGCCCCTGATGGCTGCGGGGGTCCAGATGCGCTTACACCCGGGCGCTGGGTCAGGAATGCCCTCAGCAATTCTTCTAAGACTTGGCAGAAGAATGCCTCTGCTTGGTTCCTGTGTGCCTGACAGGGTACACCGTGTGTGGGCGCTCCAGTGGCAGGCACGGCCGTGGGTGCCCCAGGCGGGTGCCCCCGCTCCTGCAGTGATCTGCAGCCCAGCTCCAGCGCCCGAGTCGCCCAGGGCCCGGCAGTGCCCAGCCTGTCAGCCCCGCAGCCTCCCCGTCAGCCGCTATGCTGTGAAGGGCCACCTGGGCTGTGCCCCCAGAGAGGCTGCGGCAGACTTCAGGGTAGGACACCACCCACTTCCTCCCTGCATCAACCTGCAGCAGCTTTCTGGGGGGGGCTTCCCCGGCACTGTTCTGGCAGGTTCCACTGGCACAGGATCACAGCAGCTTCTCCACCAGCCGCTGAGCCCCAGCCATGCTGTCTGCAGCAATGTCTGGGTCTCACCCCGTGGGGGCTCCTGGAAACGGGCCTGGGGTCTCCTCCCTGAGAGCTCAATCTCAGCCCTAAAGGGAGTACGAAGCCTGTCCCTCATATTGTCAACTCGCAAACCTGTCTGAAATGCCTTACTTCCTGGGAAAGTACAGTTCCTCAGTAAAGAGCACATGAGGGAGAAAAAGCTCAAACAGGCCATCTTCATGTAGGAACAGAAAGTTACCCCCATAAACTGGTTTTGCTGAGGTATTCTACCAAAGCTTTGAAGAGGAGATGAAAAAAGTGAAGGTCACTCAGCAGTGTCTGACTCCTTGTGACCCTGTGGACTATACAGTCCACGGAATTCTCCAGGCCAGAATCCTGGAGTGGGTACCCGTTGCCTTCTCCAGGGGGTCTCCCCAACCGAGGGACTGGACCCAGGTCTCCCACATTGCAGGCAGATTCTTCACCAGCTGAGCCTCCAGGGAAGCCCCCGACTGGGATAGATCCAATATTAAATAGCCTACCGCTGATAGCCCCCCAAAAGTATTATAACCAGCATCACAATTAATATTGATATAAATTGCCAAAAGTGAAAGTGAAAAGTGAAAGTGAAGTCGCTCAGTCATGTCCGACTCTTTGTGACCCCATGGACTGTAGCCTACCAGGCTCCTCCCTCCATGGGATTTTCCAGGCAAGAGTTCTAGAGTGGGTCGCCATTTCCTTCTCCAGGGGATCTTCGCGACCCAGGGATCGAACCCAGGTCTCCTGCATTCCAGGCAGACGCTTTAACCTCTGAGCCAATTGCCAAAAGGAGAAAGCAAGTAAACTCTAGTATCTCAGTAAAATGCACCATGGCCAATTGTATTTAGGAAATCCCAACCGGGACGGACTCCAGGTTCAATAGTAGGAAGTGCATCAATAAGTATAAGGTGTTAACTGATCTAGAAAGAACCGTATTTCCATAACGCCAAAAAAAAAAAAAAAAAGTCTGCCAATTCAATATCCAGTTTTGACTGAAACACACACACGCATGCTCAAGAATATAGGGAACACCACACACACACTTCAGTCCTAAAGTTAGCGTCTTACTTACTTTTTTATCTCTTGGTTGTGCATGTGGCTTATGGGATCTTAGTTCCCTGACCAGGGGTTGAACCCAGGCCCTCAGCAGTGAAAGCGCAGAGTCCTAACTGCTGGACTGTCAGAGAATTCCCCGTTATCTACCTTCCTCAATGAAGAAATTTATTAGAGACATTTCCACTATGGTCAGGAACAAAACATTGATGTTACCATTTAACATTAACATTGTAATTAGCCAGCTTGGGCAAACCAATTAGAGGCATAAAAGTGGAAAGGGAAACTATCTCTACGTACATAGGATACCTAGCAAAACTAAGCAGAGTAACGCAAAAATATCTCCATGGTCAAACAAGTTAGTATGAATAGCAACATACAAGACAAGTTACTTAGGAATACACTTAAATTTGCAAAATCTATGTGCAGACTATTTTAAAAAACCTTCCTGAAAGACCATACCAAACAAAACTAGAATAGATGTCTATTTTTCTTGGATTAGTATAACTTAACATCATAAAAGTCTCAGTTCTCTTTAAATGAACTTATGAATTCCAACAAAATTACCAACTCCAATAACTTTGCTTTTTACAGAATTAGACAAGTGCACAAGGAAAGCAAACGTGCAAGAAGAGCTCACAAAACACCAGTGATGCAAAGCTGGAGCAGGGGATGAGGAACGCAGCGCTGGGAGACATTAAACATGCAAACCAGGCTTTTCAGAATACTCGCACACCAAAAGGACAGACAGATCAGTGAGAGAGAAGAGAAAATCTAGAAACAGAACCAACCGTAGTCAAAGTTTAGTCTGTTAAACGCGGTATCAGATCACTGAGATAAAAGATGCCCTTTTTAATAATAAATTGGAATTGGACAACTGGATAGTCATTCGCAAAAGAAAAAAATAAATCAGATCCAGACCTCATGTCATAAACAAGAATAAGCCAAGCAGATCTGAGACATAAACGCAAAAACTGAAACCACAAAAGTGCTAAAAGAAAACGTGGGGGAATTCCTCTAAGCATGAGTGCAAAAAGCAACCTTCTAATTATAAGCGAACTCCACACGCAACCTTAAATTCATGAACTTGACCTCATAAAAATAAAAACCTTTGCATAGTGAAAAATATCAGAAGTAACATCGAAAGGCACATGACAAACCTGGAGAAGACGTTTTCAACAACTTATCATAAATAAAAGGCTGATATATATACGGTATATCTATCGGGGCTTCCCGGGTGGCTTAGACAGTAAAGAATCTGCCTGCAATAAAGGAGACCCAGATTTGATCCCTGGGTTAGGAAGATCCCCTGGAGAAGGGAATGGCAACCCGCTCCAGTATTCTTGCCTGGAGAATCCCATGGACAGAGGAGCCTGGCAGGCTACAGTCCATGGGGTCGCGAAGAGTCAGACACCCCTGAGTGACTAACACGTTCATAGATATATACTACCACGTGTAAAACAGAGAGCTGGTGGGAACCTGCTCTATAGCATAAGGAGCTCAGCTCAGCGCTCTGCAATGACGTAGAGCGGTAGGATGGGGGAGGTGGGAGGAGGCTCAAGAGGGAGGGGGTATATGCATATAGTTGATTTACACTGTTGTACAGCAGAAATACTTCATTAAAAGCAATTATACTTTGATCAAAAAATTAAAAATACTCTCATTTTAAAAAAGTGTCTTGGTAAGAATAAGCAAATCAGTGCAATTAGCAAAATGCAGAGTGTGGGAAACTCTACAGACCAAACGGCCCAAGATCCTCAGATAGACTGTAAGGCAAAGGGATAGAGAGAAACCTAAGGATTTAAAAGATAGCCTGAACTGAAAAATGGGCAACCCCCAAGATTCAGGGACGCACACGCAGATGATAAAACTATGACGGCAACGTCAGGAAGTACTAGGAGAGTGGTTCCTTTCGGAAGGATGAACGGTTTACGTATTCATGGTAACATGGGGGACTTCTAGATGGCTGACAAAGATTCTTCTTGACTTGCATGGTGGCTGGACGTATTTGCCTTACGTTAAGCTGCACAGTTGTTCTGAGTGTCTTCTAGATCTGTATCTCATTTCAAAATAAAAAGCTTCAAGAAAAGACTCAATTCCCAGCCATCTCAGTTGCTCAAGTGGTGCTTATCTGCGGGCACCCTTGAATCCTGAGCGAGCGCATTTCTGACACTCAGTGCCATTCCATGCCACCCTCCTTCCATTAGGAGCCGTGTGATTAGAGGACACATTCTAATTTTCAAATTAGCTTAAGAAAAACATGAAGAGGAGGCTTTGAGTTTTGCCAA
Source organism: Ovis aries (assembly GCF_016772045.2). NCBI lineage: Eukaryota > Metazoa > Chordata > Mammalia > Artiodactyla > Bovidae > Ovis > Ovis aries. The sequence goes on from NC_056076.1 coordinate 58,853,028, forward strand.
CAATAACTTCTGTAATGCATTCCAGCACCGAACTATCAATTCTGTGCTTGTTCTATCAGCTGTTTCAGATTATCTCCATTGCCATTATCCTTCAACAGCACATAAAATGAAAAAAATAAAATGTAAAAGCCTTCCTTTCCTAAGAAAAATCCCCCCAAAAGGTTTACAAAAAACCCCAAACCCTAATGCTATTACATAAGACAAGGCCTAAAATTTTCTGAACTCGCCGAACATATTTATAATCATTATAATCCTGGCTGCAGGCAGCGCTGACTTGAATATTCCCAAGATTCTTGATTTGTGCTGACATTTGAATATTTACAACATTTGCTGGGATGGGGGGTGGAGACATTAATCAGGGTTGTTCACATCATCCAACTTCTCTCAGTTGTACAACCTGTAACTGATTAAGTCTGGTACACGGGCTGTTATTAATAATTGATCACCAATGGTGGTAGCCTCTGGTCTAGAAACAAAAGCCATGTGACTTAGTGGGCACCTGCATGGGGACCATTTCCCTGCAGGGAAATGGGGACTTTTGATTTCAATAGCAGCATCATTCATTCTCACCTGGCACATTCTGGAACCATAGTCCCCGATAAACCCAGGCAGGGTTCTGGGTTTAGACTGTTCCCCTCTGTTCTCCACCTCCTGCAAATCTAGATAAAGCTACAGGAAATGTTTGCTTCAGCAGAGTCCAACCAACAAGCCAAGGCAACCTCGTGAAAAGCATGTTCTCTCTCCCTTCATGGTTCCTGCCACACTGGGGCCCAAACAAAGGCGACTTTCATCCCCTACCTTCCTCCTTAAGCATAAAACAGCTGTTTAAATAGTATCTCAATGTCTTCCTTCCTTCTATTTCTCTAAGTTAAGTCCCTCTAGATTTTCCTCTAGAAAATCTGACTGTTAAAAGGTAAAATAGTGTCCAACCGATAGGTATTTATCTAAAAGAACTGAAATCAAGGTTTTTAAAGTCAGAGTCTAGTTTATCTGCACTGTATTAGCTTCAAGTGTACAACATCAAGGGGCTTCCCAGGGGAGCTAGTACTAGAGACCCCGCCCGCCAATGCAGGAGACACACGAGATGCGGGTTTGGTCCCTGCACGGGGATGACCCCCTGGAGGAGGGCATGGCAGCCCACTCCAGTGTTCTTGCCTGGAGAATCCCGTGGACAGAGGAGCCTGGCGGGCTACAGTCCTTGGGGTCACAAAGAGAAGGACATGACTCAGATGACTTAGCATGCATGTACAACAGAGCGCTTCAGTATTTTTATAGGTTACACTCCAAAGTTATTATAAAGTATTGGTTAGATTCCCTGTGCTATAGAATATATTCTCACAGCTTATTTATTTTATACTTGGTTGTTTATGCCTCTTCATCCCCTACCTCTTCCCACTGTTTTCTTATCTTTTATTATACTAAATTTTTCTTAAATGGAAGGGATGATAGTATTTCTCTTTGTTTCTGTATTTACTAAGTATCACACCCTCCAAGTCCATCCATGTTTCTGTAAATGGCAACACTTCTTTTATGGTTGAATAGTGTTCTGGGCTAAACATATGCTTCCTCAGTACAAGCCTCCCCATTAGATGATATGTAATAAATGTAATTATAAGAAAACAGAGCTAATTAAACAGGCTCCTGTTTAAAGCAGAACCCGGGGCCCTCTTTTCCCTCCTGTGGGAAATGGCTTTAGTCAGAGATGGTAAAGGACCATTACCATTTACACCCTCCTCCCTGCCACCCCTCAGCGAGCTTGAAATCACTTAAGGGATACCAACTCCGAGCCTTGGGGGTGAGGGGTGAGGATGTCAACTGGAGAAGCCGGGGAGGTCTACACTTCTGTGTATAAGGAAAGGGAGCGAGCTGCTGGGAGGGGAGAATCTCCATGGGGGAGGATCTGGCCACAGCTGGGGCTGGGGGTCACGACTGAGGGCTGGGCCGAGGCTGGGGATGGAGTAAGGGGAGGGGGCAGGGCAGATGCAGAGAGAAAGCTCTGGAGCCACCGCTTTTAAGAGACAGACCTTGGGACACGGAGGGGGCTTTGTTGACCACATTTTTCCAAAAGGACCTTTTCCACTCTGCACATCTTTAAATGATTAGCAAATTCAACATCTGATCAGCTTGGTTATATAGGAAAGTTAAAAATGTTTCAAATTTGTGGATATTTTAGACATCAGACAAGACTGGAATGAGAGAAAAGGGGTCCACCACAATTCACGCATGCTTTCCGTGGCTCATATGACAGGTCCCATAAAGCCAGTGAAAACCTAAGCATAGTACCAGCTCTTGGCAGCAGGATGCTTTAGGGTGACAGGAGAGGCTAAAACAACGAGCTAAATTTTTTCATGACTTTCTTTCATCTGTCTGTTTCTGTTCTGCTTTTGCCTCTTGATAACCATGTCAAGAGAAAGGCCCTGAGGTTACAAGCATTATCATCTTCGAGTGATTTCTTCCGTCTTCCATTGAGATTTACCAGCATTGCATTAAAGATTCAAAGCCCTGGCCTTCTTCCCTTACGTTTCATTTGTGCCCAAGTGCTTATGCTACAAATTCAGCATAAAACCACCGGATGGACAGATGAACAAACACATCTCCCATCTGCAAAGACCTTGGTTTTTCCTGTATTCATGTGCAGATGTGAGAGGTGGACCCTAAAGAAGGCTGAGTGCCGAAGAACTGATGCTTTCGAATAGTGGTATTGGAAAAGACTCTTGAGAATCCCTTGGACTGCAAGGAGATCAAACCAGTCAATCTGAAAGGAAATCAACCCTGAATATCCACTAAAAGGACTGATGCTGAAGCTCCAATATTTTGGCCACCTGATGCTAAGAGCTGACTCACTGGAAAAGACCCTGATGCTGGGAAAGACAGAGTAGGAGGAGAAGGGGGCAGCAGAGGTTTAGCTGGTTAGAGAACATCACTGACTCAATCGACCTAAATTTGAGCACCCTTATGATGGAAAGTGAAGAAGAATTAAAGAGCCTCTTGATGAAAGTGAAAGAGGAGAGTGAAAAGTTGACTTAAAGCTCAACATTCAGAAATCTAAGATCATGGTATCCTGTCCCATCACTTCATGGCAAGTAGATGGGGAAACAGTGGAAACAGTGGCTGACTTTATTTTTCTGGGCTCCAAAATCACTGTGGATGGTGACTGCAGCCATGAAATTAAAAGACGCTTACTCCTTGGAGGGAAAGTTATGACCAACCTAGATAGCATATTCCAAAGCAGAGACATTAGTTTGCCAACAAAGGTCCATCTAGTCAAGGCTATGGTTTTTCCAGTGGTCGTGTATGGATGTGAGAGTTGGACTGTGAAGAAGGCTGAGCGCCGAAGAATTGATGCTTTTGAACTGTGGTGTTGGAGAAGACTCTTGAGAGTCCCTTGGACTGCAAGGAGATCCCACCAGTCCATCCTAAAGGAGATCAGTCCTGAATGTTCATTGGAAGGTCTGATGTTGCAGCTGAAACTCCAGTACTTTGGCCACCTCATGTGAAGAGTTGACTCATTGGAAAAGACCCTGATGCTGGGAAAGATTGAGGGCAGGAGGAGAAGGGGACGACAGAGGATGAGATGGTTGGATGGCATCACCAACTCAATGGACATGGGTTTGGGTAGACTCTGGGAGTTGGTGATGGACAGAGAGGCCTGGCTTGCTGCGGTTCATGGGGTCGCAAAGAGTCAGACACGACTGAGTGACTGAACTGAACTGAACTGAACTGGGAGACAGTGAAAGACAGAGAAGCCTGTTGGGCTGAAGTCCATGGGGACACAAAGAGTCAGGCACAACTTAACAACTGACCGACAACCAGAGCCCTTGCTAGAAACCACCACACTATGACAATAGAAAACACCCACAACAAAGACAGGGTGTGTGAGAAGTCACTGTGCGAAGGGAAAACGCCACGCTCCGAGTGGGGAGAAATGAAGAGAGGATCACAGTGAGCTGAAAGAACCAGGAAAGACTTAATGGGAAACCTTGAAGCAAGAGTAGGACTCAGGAAAGTAAGAACAGAATGGGGAAGAGGGATCCCACAGGAAGGAGCCAGGCGCTGAGCAAGGGGGCAATCCCACAGGACACAGAAAGGTCAAAGCGCCCAAGAATCGGGGGAATTGCTACTGGCAAATTATCTTGCCCAGTAGTAGTGGGACCCCAAGACCACAGAGGGGAAGGTTGCAAGATGGCCAGTCTCCAAGCCCAAATGAGAGCATGGGGTCCAACAAAACCAAAGACTGTGCAGCTCAACGGTAAGGAGCCCAGGGTTGAAGTGAGCCTTGAGGTTAAAACCTGGCCTCAAATTCATTCCCAGGCTCCCATCCCTCGGACACCCTGCTAAACCTCTGTGTCTCACTGTCTCGAACCATACATGAAGTGATAAAGTCGTCATGAAAACTCAAGGAGAAAATGCCTAAATTGCACTCACGTGCTCCCAGGAACACAGAACACTCAATTTTTAGCTATCATTACACACCAAAGACTAGCAAAACAAAATATTGAGTTTAAGATCATCCTAGACAAAAATCCAGGGTGTATGGATACTATAATCAACGCTAACCACTCACTCAGGAGGTTCTGGAATGACCACTGGGAGAAAAACGGTCATGGCTCCTGCAGCCTCAAATATCAAGGAGTAGAATTTAGTCCCTGGGGCTTGAAACTCTGCTCTCGGAAGTTGAAGGAATGGGAGCAGCTCTGTGTTGCAAGGATGCATCAATCACACGTCAGCTAGGCCTTTCAGGTGCTTGGCTGAAAGGTTTCGATAAAGTTCTTATCATTTCTAAAACAATCTTTCTCCTCTACTCCTGTGAAGAGGCAGAATCTGACAATGATACAGATAATGATGGCTCACCTCTCTGTAAAACATCTGAGTTAAATGTAGTCTTTGGCTTTCTCCAAGGAGCATAGCTCCCAGCTTCAAAACAAGGTTTTGCTCATCTTAAAGTAATTAGAGAATTCTCTGCTAAGTAATTCTATGTTCCTATGTTGTTGTGAAATTCAACAAGAACACAAAATGAAATTAACATTCAGCTCCTACTACAAAGTGTTTTTTTTTTCTTCCATCCCAGAAAATTCTCTTATCTTTTATAAAGAAACATACTAATTTTATTTTAGGAGAAAGACAACCTCCTATCCTTGTGAAAATACTGGAGACTGAGCAAACACATCATCAGATAAGAGAGAGAAAACACAGTTCAGACATCAGAAAGGGGATCTGAGGTAGCGCCTGCAGCCTGGAGGGACCTCGAAAGTTCTATCCAACTTCCCCAGGCTGAGAGGTTTTCATCCTCTGCAGGCCTCAGTTCCTACATCCAAAAAGGACGCGCTGTGTAGGGTTGTGTGTGCGACTCTTTGTGATCCCGTGGACTGTAGCCCGCCAGGCTCCTCTGTCCCTAAGATTTCCCAGGTAAGAATACTGGAGTTGGTTGCCATTTCCTACTCCAGGGATCTTCCCAACCCAAAGATCAAACCCATGTCTCTTATGTCTCTTTGTAGGATTATAAACTGATGAAGCAGAAAGCCTGACACTCCATACCCATGACAGCTGATAATGTATCTGTTACCTGTTGAGAAGTCTGAGTAAGAAAAGGTCTCCCATGTTTCTCTTGGTACTTTATCCCATCTCGGGCAGGCCGATAAGGAAGAGTCCTTGGGAGAAAAGAGGCAGAAGGGATTGGAAATTTTGTCTAAGTTGGGCCCCTCTTCACTCCAGGAAGGTGTTAAGCGTCCAGGGACGTATAAAGCCAAAAGTGTTACTGGACCGAGCCATGGTCCCAGCCATACAGAAGAGGTTCCCCTCTTTGTACACTTAGGGGTGAAAGAGACACAAAATAGAAACTTATCCACTAAAAAGCAAAAGACGGTCTCAAACCGACCCTTTCCTCCACAGACCGCTTTACTAGAACATACATAAAAATCAGCAATTTTACTACTCCTTTGATCTAAACTAACATGCCTCCTAAGCACCCGGTTACAATCACCTGTATTTAGGAGTTAATTCCTCATCTACTTTTACAGCAAAAAATGGCAACTAAGCAATGTCGATTAAATGGTGATTTCGTGCTGATAGATACGGGAGAGTTAGTAAAGGAGCAGCTTCCACTGTGTATGATTCCTCTGGTGAGTATTTGCATCCACGGTCAACCTGAACTACTGTTCACCATGAGGCCTTGATATGTACTTGACCAGGACCCCTGGTCCTTCAAAATCCAACCATGAGTTGCCTGTTTTTGCCAGCTTAGCATTAAATGTATTTTGAGGACATATCCAAGTCTTTCAAAACTTACCACTCACTCAGGGGCAGCTATTGCTGAGTCCCTGCTCGGGACACCTCTCCTACGGAGCAGGGGCTGGGGGGCCTGTCCCGTGAGAGGCAAAGTGAGCAGAAATAGAGAAAGGGGAGGTGGGGTCTGGCGGCACGAGGAGCCTCGTTCTTTCTGATAGAATGTCTTCTGGAACATGCTGCAGGTAAACTGCTCTAAGGACAATAAAGCCTCTGTGTGGATATGTGCATGCTTAACACAACAACAACAACAAAATAAGAAAAGCCTAATCTCGTAGATCCAGAGAGGAGACCTGGGGTGACCAGAGGCAGGGGAGGGAGGCAGGCAAAAGGAGTGAGGGGGCCCAGGGCAGGAATAGGGCACCGGCACAGACGGAGGGGAGCGCCTTGCTGCCCGGCAAAGATGGGGAGGGCTTTGCATGGAGAAAGCACAGCTCAAACTGACCCCGAAGGACAACAAAGAGTGGTCCAGGTGGGTGCTGGTGGTGGGGGCGTGGCAGAGGAAACCACGCCCTGCGCTGGCCCGTCGGGTCCGAGCGTCTCACGCACTGACCGTACTGGGCAAGTTCCCGACCTTCTTTCACAGGCGAAGACCTCGCTGGGAAACCAGGCACCTAACGATGGTGGCAAGGAGCCCCTTCCACCTCCACGCAGACCCTCCCGACCTCATGCGCTCACAGACCCCGCCCTCTGCCTCTCACTTACCCCCGTAACACGTCCCTAGCTGGATGAGAGAGCAGGACGCTCCAAGCGGAGAGTTAAAAGGCGTCTAGGTTGTCATCAGAGATGAAACGCCCAAGGAAGCCTTGACTGCCCTAGAGCTAATGGGACCCCAGCCCAGCAAGGCAGCTTTGGGACGGCCTGCCCTCCTCCTGGCAGCTTCTATGGGAAAAGGTGAAGGTGGAAGCGACCTGCTCCCTGGAAAACCTCCTAGGCCAGGTCTCTGGAAACTGGGGTTGGAGATCGGCTGAGGCCAGGAACCAGAATGCTTGAGTTTCCCAACTCTAGCTTCCTGCCCGAGGCAAGTTACCCTCCCAAGCCACCGAGCTGATCTCAGCTCCTACTGTGCTTTGGGATAAACTCCAATTTACCCCAAAGTTAAAGTTGGACAAGCAGAGTTTTCTTCGTAATATAGCTTAATCCTTAACTGTTCAGCAACTACTTCAGGAAAATGCTTTGCAGAGCTCTCGGAAGGCAGTTCACGCCCGAGGGTCTCCTGTAGGCTCCCCGACTGAGCTTAAAAGCATCAGAACTCCCCAAGCTTGGAGTTTCAGTTGCTCAGAAGGAAATTCCTCAGATGCAAAAGAAAGGGATATAGTGACCTTTCAGGGAAAGCAGAAAAGCATCTGTGATGAAGAAAGCAATCACACAGCCAAGCACAAACTACACCCGTGAAATGCTGACTTCCTACGCACCTTTCTCCTACTTTTGTTTATAAATGAGACTGTTTTAATGATCTACAAACCCAACAAGGCTGTTATGACATCCCATTACAAATCGTCTTCGGATACAGCAGTAAACACGACTTTCATCTTGGAAGATAACACCCATATATAAACCCCTACCACCTTTGGGCCCTGTCTTGGAGCCAGCTACACAGCTGTAAATCAAGCATCTCCATGGACCACAGGGTGACATAAACCTTGGAGGGGTGTCAAGAAACACATCAAGAATAATCCCTGGAGGCTATATTTTATCTTGGACCTTTTTGTCACCCAGGCTGTTTCATAATGCAAAGAAAACCCGGTTAAAGGTTTTTATCTGAGAATTCTGATTTTTGAGCCTCAGTTTCCTTAACCAAAATGGGTTCACCTTATGTTTATAAACACAAATGCTGGTTCTCTTGCTCTACATTTTACCAGCTGCTCAGAAAAACCTTTTACTGTGAACACCCACATTCTTAATGAAAATCCGTAAACACGCTCATCGCATCAGACTGATGAAGGGAAAGAACAGTATTTACTCTTAGACAAAACTTAATCCACAAATCCTGCCCAGTATACCTGGAAACGTACAGCTGAGGATTTAGTCCTTTGATTTTACATAGTTTGGGCTGATCCTTATATAACCATATAACAGTGCTGCGGACCAAGCTCACGAGCTCGTGTAAGACACGAAGACCCTCTTCTTCACGCTCAATGCCTGATCGTCTTTGAACCAACTCAAAGATGGACTTCGGCACAGACGTAGCTGCACTGCAGTGGAGACCCACCACCGTTTCCAGCACTGTTCAGTCTGCAGAACCATTCCAAACTTCCAACAGCTGAAACACAATGAACTGCGGGGCACAACTCATTTACTACTTGGGAACATGAACGTGGGCAAGACTGCTCCAATACTACAGACCAACCGAAGCAAAAAGGAAGACGGCGGAAGGTCGACATTCAGCTCCTCGTTTCCTTCCCTGCCCTCCTGCTGTGCCCTTCAGCTGCCCTTGAGAGCATCAGATTTCACCCCAGAGCTGGAAGCCTGGGAACTCACGCAGCACTGTGGTTAAACTTCAGCATCTACCGTTGCTCAAATTCCACCCACTCACTATGGGACACAAATACTCTTCAAGCCACAGGTTGTCAGCTTCAGTTCAGTTTAGTCGCTCAGTCGTGTCCGACTCTTTGCAACCCCATGAATCGCAGCACGCCAGGCCTCCCCGTCTATCACCAACTCCTGGAGTTCACTCAGACTCCCGTCCATTGAGTCAGTGATGCCATCCAGCCATCTCATCCTCTGTCGTCCCCTTCTCCTAACTGTATACAAAACGGGGATAATAAAGACGTGTCTGAGGCACTGATACTAGAAACTAAAAAGAAATCTCTAACAAGCTACTCAGTATTTGACTCACAAGTACTGAATAAGTGTTAGCTGGTATTATTGTTGTGCTATTTACAAAGCTTTTTCCCCAGAATGTTTTTTAAAACTTCTTATAGGTCAACACTATAGTGAACTTTCTGTTCCAGACCCCAGGGCCCTACTCCTGGCTTGTTAAATAGACTATTTCATAAACAGGCCAAGGTGCAAGATGGGAGACAAAATAACTTCATGTTGTTCCTACCAAGGACTACCAAGGCATTTCTAAAGAAAGGAGGTCCCATCGGCCTCCACTGCCTTAAGAGGCATGTCGCAGGGAAAGTATAAGAAGAAGGCCTAACTTTAATTTTATATTAGCAATGGAATGATCTGAGGAAGATTCTTTGTCTGAAGCTAAAAATCTGTCAACTACTCAAGAAAAGTAAAGATTTCTAAGGGAAAAATGGAATTGAACTGTGAACAGTTCAAATTCTATTAACATAATTTATTATTATAAGGTGTTTACATTATGTAATGGGCTTCCCTGGTAGCTCAGATGGTAAAGAATCTGCCTGCAATGCTGGTGACCTGGGTTCGAGCCCTGGGTTGGGAAGATCCCCTGGAGAGGGAATGGGAACCCACTCCAGTATTCTGGCCTGGAAAATCCCATGGGCAGAAGAGCCTGGCAGGCTACAGTCCATGGGGTCACAGAGAGTTGGACACGACTGAGCAAATAACACAAACACCTTATATAATAAAAATGAGGTGTTTACTGTGGATGGACGTACACTTACTTGATCCACACAGAACCCCAAGCTTCACCACCTTAAGGCCCAAAGACTCAGGCCGATGCACCCATCCATTCATTCACTCACTTTTCAGCTTGTTCATTCATCTGCATTTTGAACGACCATTTATTCAGCATTTTCTGTGAACCAGACTGTCTGATCTGGCTACTGGCATGTAAGGTTTGTGTACTATTTTAAACTGCCTTTTAAGTAATTTGACACTTGAGGTGAACGGCATCAAGTATCCTTAGAGAGGAAGATGCACGTCTGATTCAAATGGAAGGCTGCAGTTTTAGTGGGGCAGTTTTCAGGGAGGTCTCTACCACAGGACTGGCTAACCACTCGCTATGATGTTGGTCATATTCCACAGCTCTGGTGTCCAATACGCGGCCATTAGGTGGCTACTGCACCCCCGAAACATGGTTAGAGCATTTAGGAACAGAAACTCTCGAAAAGTGAAAGTGTTAGTCGCTGTGTCGTGTCCAACTCTTTGCAACCCCATGGACTGTAGCTTACCTGGCTCCTTTGTCCATGGGATTCTCCAGGCAAGAATACTGGAGTGGGAAGCCATTCCCTTCTCCAGAGGACCTTCTCGACTCGGGGACCGAAGCCGGGTCTTCTGCATTGCAGGCAGATTCTTTACCATCTGAACCACCAGGGAGCATTTAGGAACATAATCGCTTAAGTGTACATAATTTTAATTAAATGTAAATAGCCATAAGTGGCCCATGGCTACTGTACTGGACAGTGCAGCTCTTGAGAAAGTGATGCTGAATGACTCGTAAGACAATTAGAAGTTTCTCCCAATCAGTGGTGGATAAACGAAAGGTTCCTGCAAAGGTCCAGTGGCAGCAACAGCCTCAGCCTCCTGGCTTCTCTGCCGATTTATCTATATCCTCACACGTGTCTTCCGTCTGCTATTCCTCCTCAGTGGAAAGAAACAGTTTCTCTTCCCCAAAGATGACCCTTCCACTTTCGTTTTGGACTCCATTCCTTCCCATGGACCAGTTTGATTACGTCTTCTCTTGTCCATCATCAAGTTTTCCTTTGACACTGGATCTTTCCCCCTCTGGCACATAAACATGTTTGTGCTTCTCTCAGATTCAAAACAAAACCTCCCTTGAACCTACTGTTCCCCTCCTGCTACCATCTGTTTTGCTCAGGCCCAGCCTAGCCTCTTGAAACTGGGGTCTGCCTCGGCTGCTCCCTTTCTCTCCTTATCCAGCCTGCGTTGACTCACACTGCAGCCTCTACCCCACCCTTCCCCTGACACGGCTCTCCTGAAGGCCCCCACGTCCTCTTCGATGCCAGATCCAGTGGACCTGAGTCTCGCCTAAGCTGACTTTTGTCACGTCCGGTCTGTGGGGCAATTCCTCCTTTCTGAAACCAGTCTCCCTATTTTCAGGACAGCACTCATCCCTGCGGGGCCCTAAATGGGAAACCTTAAAAAAGGGTTAGCTTTGCGGTCGGAAACTAAGATGGCGCCTGCGGGAAGAAATAGGGGCGTGGTCTATGTTACAGTTTTTGATTGGCTCTCTTGATTTCCCTGCACGTGGACAGCACGTGATCACCATAGACTCCTGTTACCATGAAGGCACATGACGATTTGACCTTTAATGTGATTGGTGCAACTATAGGAAGTCCCTCGCAAAACCCCCCTGCTTGCCTATATAAACCAAGAATTTGTGGCAATAAAGCGGAACTGCTTAGATGGAACCGTGTCGCTTATGATTATCTGTTGCTCGCCAAGGGGCTGGGTTGGTGGACAGCAGTCTCACCTCTCCTCAGGACTCCTCGGCTTTGCTGAGGGAAGTTCCACTGCGTCTCTCTTTCTGCGGAGCGCCCCCCTCACATCTCCCTCTTTTTTAGGCCTCGACCCTTCACACTGCTTCGCGGGTTCCTTGGTGTTCTGATGGCTTTTGTCTCCAGCCATTTCCCCTCTCGCTGCACACGCTCTTTTTAGGAGTCACATCTACTTCCATGGTTTTATCTGACATTCACGTGCCAATGACCCTCAGAATTCTATTTCCAGCACCCATCTCTCCACTGTACCCCAGCCTCACATATGCAGTTGCTTACTGGACATCACAGGCATCTCAAATTCAACCAGCCTAAACATTAATCCATGCTCATCGCCATTAAACGGGTTCCCTCCTAAGAATTTCATATGCTAGAGACTGGTCTATAATGAACAATGAGACCACAGCCAGACAGAAACCGGTGTTTCCTCCACATCTGGTCCACCAAGTCCTAGAGGTTCGATCCTCACCCTTTCTCACATCTTTACACTTCTCTCAATCCAGACGGCCACTGTTGAGCTAAGGACTTCATACTTTTCTGGCCTCAGTTCAGTTCAGTCGCTCAGTCTTGTCCACCTCTTTGTGACCCTATGAATCGCAGCATGCCAGGCCTCCCTGTCCATCAGGGAGGACAGATTCACTCAGACTTAACGTCCATTGAGTCCGTGATGCCATCCAGCCATCTCATCCTCTTTCATCCCCTTCTCTTCCTGCCCCCAATCCCTCCCAGCATCAGAGTCTTTTCCAATGAGTCAACTCTTCACATGAGGTGGCCAGAGTACTGGAGTTTCAGCTTTAGCATCATTCCTTCCAAAGAACACCCAGGGCTGATCTCCTTTAGAATGGACTGGTTGGATCTCCATGGGATTTTCCAAGGAAGAATACCAGAGTGGGTTGCCACTTCCTCTTCCAGGGGATCTGCCCGATTCAGAAATCGAACCTGCGTCTCCTATGTCTCCTGAGTTGGTCGGCAGATTCTTTACCGCTGTGCCACTGGGGAAGCCCCTCTGTGAGGGTTTATTCCTCTTCCAATAACAAACATCACCAAAGCGCGAGTTTCCCAAATGAAAAGCTCCGCTAGAAAACAATCCAGTTATGGGAAACAAGTTATTTCAACATGATTGGACAGGAAAAAGACTCCATTCACTACTAAGACTGCATTTCTGCACCAGTCAATACTCTGGAATTTGGTATATTCATGCAATGGGATTTCACAGAAAAGTGAAGATGGATTACCCAAGCCTGCCTGGGTCCACAGGAATTCACACAAACACCTAATACTGAGCAAGGGAAAACTCATAAAGAATAAGGAAAACATTTCATTTATGTGAGGCTTAAAAACATGAAACACACATCACTTAGGGGACACACATGTAAAAGCAATGAAAGTGAGAGGGAAGTATGTGGAAACAACAAACACCAGGTTTAAATAGTGGCTTAATCTGGCTGGCACAGAGGTTTAAATAGCAGCTTAGTCTGGCTGGCACAGAGGGGGCTGAAGTCAGGAAGAAAAACCAAGGAGTGTTAACTGCACTGAAACGTCTGATAAAGGGCGTTGGATTCAGTGACACTTTCTGCATGCTTATATTTTTCAGACATATTAATACCAGTGAACAACTTGTTTACCAGTAATTCCCAAGGTAAGACATTAACGCAAAGACCATCTCATGTTGTTCCAAGTTCCCCCTCTCCCTCCCCCAAAGCCACCCTGTCATCGTGTTACAGACCAACAAGCCACCAGAACAGAAAGCACGGCTAGACTCCAGCCAAAGGAAATCTTAGCCTCGAGCAGCATTTGATAAAACAAACCACAGAACAATAGAAGACTCTGGAATCCCACAGAGCTGGCCTGAAGGTGCTCTGAGGGGACTGCTGGAGCATTCCTTTTCAGAGGACGTTAGTGTGATGTTCCGCGCATAACAGCACTGCCTGACCTGTCTTTGAAATAGGAAAGAAACACGGGCACCTGTAGCCATTTCCTGAGAGGGCTCCAAAGTGCCCCCGGCCAACGATCTGGCACCCCCCGCCCCGCCAGGTGGACACCTGATCGGAGCAGAGCCCCAGACAGAGACCGGAGGCGACAGGTGCGTCCCCCAAGCGGCCAGCAGGCAGAGCGCCCCTCGCACACAGCGCCTCCCTTCCCTGCCAAAGCCCGGGGATCCATGCGCTGCCAACAGGGGGCTGGCAAGCGCAGCCCCAAGGCCCCTCTGTGAAAAGTTAATTTTACGAGGGCCCCTGCAAGGCAACGCCCTTTGAGGCAGGCTCACGTGGCTCTCCAAATCGCTTTCACTGTGTAGGCCTCATGCCTTCGCACTAAGAAAATGAATACAGAAGCCATCTGCAGTATGGCACTTTTCCTAAGGACTGGGCGGTCAGTGTACCTGGCAGGTCTCCCAGCTGGCACGGGCACTCCCATCAGAATAACGGGGCCTTGAGCCGGGTTCAGACGTCACAGGGCATCAGGGCGCGTCCTGTCATTCCTTAGGTCTCACCAAGTAGGGCGTCGCCTACACCTCCTTCCGGCTGAGGGTGTGCAAGTGTGCCAGCAGGATTAGAGGGTGATAACGAAAGGAAAGGACCCCTGTTCACGTGTAGCCTTTCTTTCCGACCCTCTGAGCACAGCTCATAAAGGAAACACAGCAACTGAGATTTTTCAGAAAACAGAAAGATCACAATTGAAGACTCTTCTAGAAGCCTACGCTTGGCAAGAGGGCTTCCCAGGTGGTGCAGGGGTAAGGAAACTGCCTGCCAACGTGACGCAAGTTTGATTCCTGGGTGGGGAAGACCCCCTGGGGGAGGAAATGGCAACTCACTCCAGGATTCTTGCCTGGAAAATTCCATGGACAGAGGAGCCTGGTGGGCTATACAGTCCATGGGGTTGCAGAGTTAGACACAGTTGAACAAATGAGCATGTACAAACACTTGGGCAAGGCAGAGGGTTTATCAAAAAGCATTTCTCTGCTTACTGAATGCAGAAAAAAAGGGCATTATTTCTAATGGGTTTCTCTTGAAACCCTGAACTAAAGGTTTCAACACCGTGACTGAGGCTTAAATACCAAGTTCAGGTTGAAGTATCCACTGACTGAGGTTTATCACCACGGAGGAAACAGATGTCTAAACAGTCTTAGGAGCAGGATGAGGTCTGCCTGGTTTGCTAGCTGAAATCTATTCAATCTATGCACTCCAGAGCCCTGCTTGGATGCGAGACTGCAGGGATTTTACAAGATTATTCCCGCTCTGGAGTCAGCACACACCCCTGCTAAGAGGCCGTGGAATTCAGAGTGGAGCGGCAAGCCTACAGGGGAGGCTAGACGGATGGTTTCTTATCAACAATCCTCGCTCCCCTCTGCATGGGTTAAGAGCAAGTAGGAGGAATCCCAAGTTTCAAATAAGATCTTCATCTTTTGGCAGAAGTACCACTTTTCCACGTGGCCTAACCCTCTCTCTAGCCAGCAAGGCAATGGCAGCTTGGAAGGACGTGCTCCGCAGAGGACCCCAAGCCCCGGCCGTCTCCAGGACAGCAGAAACCCGGGGCTGCCACAGAGGGCCCAGGTGCCTCCCCAGTTGCCCTATCCTCCCTGTGGGCTGCTCAGATGACAGGAGCGTCCTCAGCTGAAGCTGGTGGCACATCCCTTCTTCCCTGGAAGGTGGAAGCTTTCCAGGCAGCTGGCTTGCCAAAACAACGTGCATTCATGGGGCTTTATTAATGTGCCAGGCATTGGACTAGAAAGCTGAGTAAACTGAGACTTGGACAGCCTAAATATATCTGCCAAGTGCACACAGCTAAGAAAGAACGAAGCCGAGTCGGGACCCACGGTGTTCTGAAGCTAAGTTTGTGCCGTGCCACGGCACCACCTGACAGACGACTCTCACACAGGGCCAGCTTTTCCTTTTCTCATTCTTTTCTTTAAGCACATCTGGGAGAAGACTGGCTGGAATGAAGATGTGAGAAACAGAGAGATGATCTTCCTAACCAGAGCAGGAATTAAGACCTACATACAAAAAGAATGGGAGACCGTGATGAGAAAACGTATAAATGGCTAAATTGCACAGTATGGACGTGAAGCTCTAACCGAGTTGAGAGAAGACAGATCTTAAGGAAGCTCTGTGATCCAGGGCTTGAAATGGGGGATGGAGTGGGGAAGGGCAAAGACCTGCACTTCAGGGGCCAGGACTACAGGGGAACCAGGAGAGGGTGGGTGGGTGGGTGTGTGTGTGGGTGTGTATGTGGGTGTGTACACATGCATGAGGGTAACTACTCAGCCACTCAGTGGCCGGCAAGGCACAAGGATTATTCATCACCATGTGAGCAGAGTCAGAATGCAAGCCGTAAACTAGATTTTATGTCAGTGGGCGTTTTGTCCCCTTGAGAGTGGTACAGAAACTCATTCAAGTTACTTTGAGTTTTCATTCATTTGAAAAACACTCAACGTATTAAAATTTATAAATCCACACACCTTAAGGAAGCTCAACATACAAATCTATATGAGCACATTTCTGCAATTATTTTTCAGGGGGACTTCCAATTACACTCGATTTTTAAACTGCATGTGGACATTTTCAATGATCCATTCTTTTTAGAGTATGTGGGATCTAGTTCCCTGACCAGGGTTTGAACCTGGGCCCCCTGCATTGGAAGCGTGGAGTCTTAGCCACTGGACCCCCAGGGAAGTCCCAGGATTTTAGTTTTAAAATAGCACTATGATTGGGTTTTTAAAAAGCTGAAGGATAGCTGATTCTCAGCGTTCTTCGTTTCTGGTGTGCTGCAAAGTGAGTCAGCTATGCAGAGTACTAAGGATTCAGGCCCCATTGTGGTTTATTGCAGGAGACGGAGTACAATTCCGTGTCGTGCAGTAGATCCTTATTTATATGTAGCAGTTTTCATCTGCTAATCCCTACCTCCTCAGTTTGCTCCCCTCAGCCTCATTTTCCTTTGGTAACCTTAAGCTTGTATTCTATGTTTGAACCTGTTTCTGTTTTGTAAATAAGTTCATTTGTATCCTGTTTTATATTCCACGTGTAAGTGACCCATACAGAACCTGTCTTTCCCTTCCTGCCTCATTTCACTTAGTAACAGAACCTCGAGGGCCGCTCCTGCTGCTGCAAATGGCATCATTTCATCCTCTTCATGGCTGAGGAATATTCCGTCGTCGGTATGTATGGACCACGTTTTCTGTGTCCAGTCCATCTCTCAGTGGGAACTTAGGTTGCTTCCATGTCTTGGCTATTGTAAATGGCGCTGCTATGACCACTGGGGTGCAGATCTTTTGGACTTCGAGTTGTCTCCAAACATATGCCCAGGAGCGGGACTGCTGCACCGTGCGGCAACTCTATTTGCAATCTTTTGAGGACCTTCCATGCCGTTTTGCACAGCGGCTGTGCCAGCTCACATTCGCACCAGAACTGTAAGAGGTTCTCTTTTCTCCACACTGTCTCCAAAACTGTTATTTGTAGCTTTTCAATGACGGCCGTCTGACCAGCGTGGGGTGTAGTGTTGATTTGCATTTCTTTAATGATCAGCAGGGTTAAGCCTCTTTCCATGAGCCTGTTGGCCATTTTCATGTCTTCTGGGTTATGTCTACTTAGGTCTTCTGCCCATTTTTTGATTGAATTGTTTGGGGTTTTTTTTGTTACTGAGTTGCATGAGCTGTTTGCGTATTTTAGAAATTACCCCCTTGTCGGTTACATTGTTTGCAAATGTTTCCTCCCAGTCTGTAGGCTGCCTTTTCACTTTGTTTATGGTTTCTTTTACTGAGTAAAAGCTTCCAAGGTTTGATTAGGTCCCATTTGTTTATTTTTGCTTTTATTGCTATTGCCTTGGGAGACTTCAGAAAATATTGCTATGATTTATGTCAGAGAATGTTTTACCTTTCTCTTCTAGGAGTTTTATGGTGTCATCTTACATGTAAGTCTTTAAGTCATTTTGAGCTTATTTTTGGGTATGGTGTGAAGATGTGTTTTAACTCGATTTGCATGCGGCTGGCTGTCCAGCTTTCCCAGCACCACTTGTTGAAGAGACCGTCTTTTCTCCTTCGTATATTCTTGCTTTGTCAAAGGTGCATCGACGCCGCATTAAGGTGCGTGGCTCTACATCTGGGCTCTGCATTTTGTCCCACTGATCCGTACGTTTTGTGCCGATATCACTTTGTTTTGGTCACTGTAGCTTTGCAGTACTGTTGGAGGTCTGGGAGGGTTACAGCTTCAGTTTTGTTCTCTTTCCTCAGAACCGCTTTGACAATTCTGGGTCTTTTATGGTTCTACGTAAAATTTCAGGATTATTTGTTCTAGCTCTGTGAAAAATGTCATGGGTGCTTAGATAGGGATTGCATTAAATCTGTAGCTTGTTTGGAGAGCATGGGCTATTTTTCTATTGCTTCGAATCACCTTCAATTTCTTTTACTATGATTAAGTAGTAAGATTAATGTTTCTCATGTTCCTATACTTAAACAGAAGTCCAAACCTCTTACTCAATTATCATTTAAAATTTTTTTTGGCTGTAACATGTAGTAGGCAAGATCCTAATTCCCTGACCAGGGATTGAACCCATGTCCCCTGCATTGAAAGCGCAGGATCTCAACCCCTGGACCACCAGGGAAGTCCCTCAATCACCTATTTTAAGTTTATGCAAAAGGATGTTTTCTTTCATAGAGAACATTTTTATTAATTCTAAATATCACTAATATTTAAAATAACAGATGTATACAGATTGGTCTTTAATCATAAATATAAGTGCTTAATTTACTTTATCATTTTTCTTAACTCAGTTTTCACTTAAATTTAAAACACACTTAATCCACTAAAGAAACAATCAAGCTTTCCCAGATGACTGCCAAGTTGCCTTCCTAAACTAATTTCAGGGGATTTTTTCTGAGCTGGCTGCATTTGTACATTGACCAGATACAGAACAAAGACAACCAAGGCAACTTTTTCAACACCCTGTTTTAAACTTGTTATATCCATACAATCCAGAAAGAAAACGGTCTCAGTCCCCATCCCTAAGACTTAAGTAGCAATCGAACCCAAGTCTCTGGTATCTCCAACATTGGCAGGCGGATTCTTTACCACCGTGTCACCTGAGAAGCCCTAAGACTTAAGTACAGGTTACCAACTCCTCAATCCTGAGGAGTCTGAATACTGGGATTGTAGTTAACCTTGGAACCGGGCTGGACTTTATCCCATCTGCCTCTGGGCTCCACTGACCCTGGTGGTCACAGCTCCAGCTGGTGATTCAGGTGTCCCGACTTCCATTCATTTGGTATTAAATGGGGCGTGGTTATCCCACCCCACGTGGGATATTTACGTCTCAGGATTGACCTCAGGACAAATGTTAAGATGCGAGAAAGAAACACGTCCCCATCACAAGCCATTAAGCCCCTGACAACCTCCTCCCCAAGCCCTGGTGTGTCCCCCATTCTCAGTTGGTGGCACCTCCAGATGCCCAAGCCAGAAACCTGGTCTCCTCTGACTCCTTGCTTGCCTCACACTTAGCACATCCAGGCACAAATGCTGAACAACCACCGGCTCAGACTCTTCTCTACTCTACGGACCTATGACGGAGACCAGAGCCATCACCACGGCTTGAAGGGAAGACACCCAGAGCTTGGAATCCTAACCAGTCTGCCCTGTACATTTCCCTTGCTCCGCCGAGGTGAGCTCTGGAACACACCATTCTGTGAAACCTGGAATAGTTTCCTCTTGTCTACAGGGCCATCCCTACAGGTTCATAACGCTCTCCAAAGCTTTACTGCCAGCTTCGTTCCCTGGCGGATGCCCTCACTCCTGGCCATACTCAGATACCACACTCATCACCCGTGTTCTGCTCTCTGGCCTGCCCAGTTCCTCCCAAATAGAGCTGCCTTCCCTGTCTGCTCAGATGCCAAAGTCATTCTCAACGCCCTCTGCACGGGTCGGCCCTTTCCTGATCTGTTACGGAAAAGAACTGGTGATCACATGTGGTTCCACTGCACGTTGTACATCCCGACTGTACTAAACCACAGTTAATTCTCTGTTTATTTCCTAAATAGGCTGTGAACGGAGGGCCAGGAACAGTTTCACTCTTCTTATCAACACAGTACTTGGCATGTTATTTATTTGCCTTGCCGCCTCGCTCCGTAAAGTATGAGGTTATTCTTGGCACAAAGTAGGTGCTAAATAAATGTCCTCCCTTGCTCCACACCAACAGTGCCTAAGAAGGCAGGACTCATGAGGCCGCTTCATTCACTGACACAGATTACTGCACACAGCAGGCGCTCAATATTTGAAGAAGAGAAGAACAAGAAAGGGGAAAGCAGACAAGTCAAGCTCCTTTAGAAGAAAAAGTATGCTATCCAAAGGGACTGTTGTAGGACAGAAAAGGGTTTTGATTTTTTTTTTTTTTACTGGAAACCAACATAACATTGCAAACCAAGCATATTCCAATAAAAATTAAAGAAAGAAAAACAGAAAACGTTATTAAAAAAAAAATCTACTACTATGGCCATAGTGAGGTCAAGAGAAATTCTGATGGAGTCACAGAAGGAGGGCAACCAGGCCCTGCTATGTAACGAGGTCCAGAGCACATGAATGGGTGGCCTGGCTTCCTCGCAGCCCAGGCACCCAGCGCCCGCCTCCTGACCCAGGCTCAGTGGGGTACAAGCTCCCGAGGACCCTCCAGAACTGTGGAGTGCGGGCAGCCTTGCCAAACCAGGCTGTGTTTGGGCGTCTGTGCTGGGAGGTGCAGGATCAGGCAGAGAGAGGGAGGGAGAGGGATCAAAAGACGGCAGATACGGGGACACTTGCTTTAAAAGAAAGGCTGGCCAACGAGGGACAGGCAAACACGGAAGGTGAGCCAGAGGAGGCCCTGCACAACGACGGTGAAAAGATGGATGGGGGGCCCCAGGTGTGGCTGACACAGACTCTGCGGTACGGAATGCCAGGTTAAGTGACGCTATCTCAAACATCTGGAAGGCTGGATCCATTTCAAGTGTGTGTGTTAAGAACATAATGGACGAAGGAGCCGCCCCTCTCCCTGCTCCCCTGGGATGCCGACTCCCCAGAGAAGGAACGCACACCCTCGGCTCGGGGGGCAGTGCATCCTGGCTGGAGCCCACCCCCTGGGGCAGTCCTCAGAGACTTGGAGCCAAGTCCATCCCTTCAGTCCCAGCTCCTCTAAGGGCCCCATCACCTCCTGTCTCCCATCCCCACCAGAAGCTCAGTGCACGGGCGAGAGACAAAGAAGACTGGGGCGATTCCAGGGTCAAACCAAGTGCATGAGGTTTCCCAGAAACTGATTCTTAATGCAACAACGAAGGAAGCTCACACGATGCCCATGGTGTGAAGGACAGATTGCCAAATTTAATTTCAAAGTCCACTCGGACGGAAGCGTTTGTTTTTCATCCTAACGCTGCCGCTGACTAACTGGGTAACATTGGGTAAGACGGTTCATCACTTACGCTAAATGAGACTAAAGCTGTCTTCTCTGCTTCCCAGGGTAATGGGAGCCACTGATTCTCAACCTTGGCCGTGCAAACCCAGTAGTCCAGGCTTCTCCCCTGACCAGTTATATCAGGGTCTTTGGGAGCAAAACCCAAGCATCAGGGATTCTAAAAGCTTCACAGGGATTCTAGTGAACAGCTAAAGTCGAGAACCCACTGCACCATAGGAGTTTAATACAATGACGGCAGAAATGATGCTCCACATACTCACTAGATTATCTAGCCGTAATCACTAGATTGTGGCTACATGTGATTGGGCAGGGAGGCGGGGGGTCGGGGGGGGAGTTGTTGAAAAAATTACTCTGCAGTCTCCTTGGAAACAGGAACCAGATGTTTCTTTCGTGTTTCCCATCTTTCGCTGCACACTTTCGGCACTCAGTTACTTTCTGAAAGTCTAAGGGAATTTCGAAATGCATACAGATTTGGGTCTGAGATTCTTTGTTCAGGGAAACCAACTTTAAAGACAGCACGTGTGTTACCACAAGCCTAGATTACGGTCAAGGCCTCACCCGAAAGGATGCTCCTCAGCCCAAAGGTCAGCTGCCAAGAAAAGGAACAAGAGCCAGGAGAATAGGGATTTTATTTAAAATGGAAAGAAATGCGATTTTCCATCAGGGGGGTGACTGCCTATCTAGGCAAGAGCAGGTCACAGGACAAGATGTGGGGTGAAGAGAGGGGGCTAACACCCCTCAGGTACTTTTTAGACTTTTCCCAGTGGGTTGGAAGCAATGCTCCCATTGCTGTGGGTGGCTCTCAGACCCACATTTTCCCCTGGAGAATCATGCCAGTGGGCTTTTCATTTTTAAGCCTGTAAGGCATCATGTTAACAGAGACATTTTTCAAGACCATACTTCTCTGCCTTGGGAATTACTAAGGTCGGACCTGAGCTGTGCTGACCTCGGGGTCTCCACGTCTCAGAAAGCTCCTATTTGATCTATTGCCCCCCCACCCCCACTGAAAAGAGCAAGGCACAGTGCCTGATCTGATCAAGACAGCACGTTGCGCAGGATTAATCAGACACCGGCTAAATGAACTGATGGATCGTACCACTCACCTCAAACGAAGTCGCGTATCGGTAGACGTAAGGTCCATGATGGATGAAGTCTATCTTTAAGAGTTCAGTGAAAATCTGAGAAATATAAGATAGACAGCCCATCTGAACTAATGGTACTTGTGTATTGCAACCCACTCCAGGATTCTTGCCTGGAGAATCTCCATGGGCAGAGGAGCCTGGAGGGGTACAGTCCATCGGGTCCCAGAGAGTTAGACAGGACTGAAGTGACTTAGCACACACACACACACACAAGATTTAAACTTTTTCCCATATCTAATTTTTATATCAGTTTTGTTAGGAAAAGGAGAATTTACCTACTCTAGGAAAGAAGACTGGAGTGGGTAGCCATTCCCTTCTCCAGGTCTCCAGGGGTTCTTCCTGACCCAGGGATTGAACCCAGGTCTCCTGAGTAACAGGTGGATTCTTTACTGTCTGAGCCCCCAGGGAAGCCCTCTGTGTACATATAAAGATGCAAAATTTGGAAAAGCCAACTCTTATTCCATGAAGTCTAACTGTATGACCTTCAGAAATCTATATCCAAGATATCTTCCTAAGAAAAGTTTTCCTTTGGAACTAAATCTTGAGAGCAGTTAAAAGGTATCTGTCTCTACTTAGAATGAAAGAAAGTGCTCAAATTTATGATGTGCTTGTAAACTACCTGGATTTTTATAACTGATACTGTAACTACTAGATTTGAGACCAAGAAACTTTACGTAACTATTTTATTCAATACTTTATGGAGAGGTTGATGGACAAATAGAATGAACATGTGCTACCTCAAGTCCTGGGTAAAATAGTTACTTGATTTCAGTGTTCTATGAAGATTGCTGAACATTCATAATTACATGGCAACCCACTCCAGGATTCTTGCCTGGAGAATCCCATGGACAGAGGAGTCTGGCAGGCTATGGTCCTTGGGGGCAAAGAGGTGGACAAGACTCAAGTGACTTAGTATACACATAATTACAAATTACAAGGATTTCATATTTTTAGCACTTATAAATTCTCTAATAAATATATTAAGAGAAAACAGAAAATCTTAAGAGAAAACTGAAAAATCTTAATATGTATTACTCCCCAAGTACCTGTTTATATTAAAAGCATAAATGATTTAAGTAATCACATTGGAAATCATGATACCATCATGCATTATGCATTTACTATTTGTCTGGATCCTAAAATGAAACTTCAAAATATTTTACTTTTTCCTCAATGTCTAGTTAGATTATCAAACGAGTGATCATACTAAGTTTTTTCCAAATTCCAAGCCTGTTGTCCTAAAACTATATATTAATTCTTCCTTCTCATTTGTTTGTAGTATCTGCTTGATTATAAAGTCTCAGATGTTCTAGTTCCTTTTATGATTCATCCCATTGAACATTTGGGTGGATACAACACACACTTAAATGAGTTCGTCTTTATATTTATTATTATTTGATTAGACTGGCCACATCTTAAAATTCTCTCACCGCTTTACTGCTCCAAACAGATTTTATATATGATTTTAAACCCACAGATATAAAAATACAACCTCTCCTTATTTGGATGAAGGGAAGGAGTCAAACTACTTCAGCTACACTCATACCTAACTTCAGCTTTTTTTGTTTTTGGTTACATGGCATGCAGGATCTTAGTCCCCCACCAGGGGTCAAACCCGCAGTCCCTGAAGTGTGGGTCTTAACCACTGGACCACTGCAGCAGTGTCCACAAACTGCTAGGGGTCTACACATCACTGATGAAGAAGAGAGACCGGATCCTCTGAACACCAGTCACAGGCGGGAAGCTGATGGCAGAGAGGCAGACCAGAGAGGGTGCGGACTCACTGTCCCATTTCTCGTTTCTACAGCTTCTGTCCTTCATCCGTGTAAGCCGAGCTGGGAGAGCAGGGAGGCGGGCGCAGAGGTACCCGTGGAGGAGGACGCACAGGGGCAGCAGACAGACGCACACACACCCCCCTGCATCATGAGACCCCCACGCCGGTCCCCCTCGCAGCATGAGACGCCCCGCCGGGCCTCCCCGCAGCATGAAACCCCTGTGCCGGTCCCCCTGTAGCATCAGAGCCCATGCCGGTCCCCCCCACAGCACGGGACTCCTGTCCCCGGGCCTCCCTGCAGCATGAGACCCCCCGCGCTGGGCCTCCTGGCAGCATGAAACCCTGCACTGCCCCCCCCTCCACCCCCGCAGCATCAGACCCCCGCACCAGGCCTCCCCACAGCATGAGAACCCCGCGCCTGGCCTCCTCGCAGCATCAGACCCCACATCGATCCCCCTCACAGCATCAGACCCCCGCCCCCGGTCCCGGTCCCCCCACGCCGGTCCCCCTCGCAGCATGAGAGCCCCGCGCCCGGCCTCCTCACTGGCCTGCGCGTCTCCGTGTCACCTCGGGCCTCTGGGCTGCTTCCTTCTTTCTCCCAGGGACCTGGAGGAATTCCCTGGATGGGGAAAAATCCACTTCTGCTCAGGCTTCCTGAGCATGTTCTGAGCTGGAAGGGACCACCTGCAGCGCTCCGTGTATCTCCCCCTGGCTGTGTAGGGAGAGCATCCAGAGGAAAAGCCGAGCCCCTTGTGGCTTTCAAACGCGTTTGTTTTTACCTGAGTCAGCACAAGTCCTCCCATTGTACTTGGCAGGATCTCAGCTTGGTTGCCAATGGAAAGGGCTTCCAGAATAATGTTCCTGCACTGGCCAGGCCCCTCAGGGCAAGTGAACTTCGGTGCATGGGGCCGGGAGGGGGCAACCACTGTGGGCAGAGCAGGTATTTGAAGGCGGTCATGCGGTCCAGCGCAGCACTACCCAGAGCTGGGAACGTGCAGTGAGACGGTCAGAACGATCCAGAAGGCCAGGGCTATCCTGGAAAGGCTTCCGGGACTCTGCAACAGCACAGCAAGGGCTGGGAATCCAGGGGCTGCTGGGAAACAGCCCAGAACAAAGCCCACGCACACTCAGGTCAAGCAGATTTAAGAGGGAAAGGTCTGGAGTCTACCCTTGGTCTGAAGGTGCAAAGATGGACAGTCCGTCAGGACGAGTCGAATCAGCCCCTCATTCCTGTTGGACTTGAACCTGGACTGGCACATCTTCTGAGAGCCTGGCCACCTGTGCTGGAACCCTGGCGTCAGTGCTCCCACTGCCCACGATGGGCACTGCTGGGCCTCCCGCCTTCGAATACAGAGGGCTCAGATGCATGGATGCGTGTGAGCGAGCGTGCTAGGTCGCTTCAGTCCTGTTCAGCTCTTTGTGGTCCTATGGATGGTAGCCTGCCGGGCTCCTCTGTCCATGAGATTCTCCAGACGAGGGTACTGGAGTAGGTTGCCATGCCCTCCTCCAGGGGATCTTCCCGACCCAGGGATTGAACCCACATCTCTTATGTTCAGGTACATCGATAAATAACCCTAAGTAACAAGTGCTACAATTTTAAGCAAATACTGCATGCCTCCCATTACCTAGGTTGTAACCAAATCCCAAACTGGTCCTCCAAAAAGATACGGGACCATTCCCATTTTACAGATGAGCAAAAAGAGGCTGAGAGGTGGGAAACCTGCTGGTCCCGCTGCTGGCTGGACTCAGATCTCTTGACTCCAAAGCCTATCTCCCTCCTGTCATCTGTGTGGCCCCAGCGCCCAGATGAGAGAAGGGGACAGCCTGTGTTGGGGATGGGGAGAAACACAGCCACCAGCTCTTCATTCATTGCCTTAATATCAGACGCAGGAGCTTGACTCCACATGGGGACCGTGCAGTGCCCAGATGCTATGGTTAGAGTTGGGCCATGGACTCACGCTCACACTTCATCTACAGGAGACTCCAGCCTACAAGACAGTTGCACAACCCCTACGCCGAGAACCCCGTCTGCAGGGGCCCTTCCGCACCCCAGCCCTGCCCCTGAATGAGTCAGCGCCTGCCTTCTCTCAGCGCCGCTCCACCTCGTCAGCAGGTGCCCAACTTTGCCTCCAGGTCCAACGTCCCCTTGCTGTTCTCTTTCACGACACTCCCCAAGGGTGCTTCCCGCCGTTACCTAAGTGCTCCGGAGAACCTTCAATGACGGGGCCACCTCAAGGCCACCCGTCTTAAGTCCTGCATGGATGAATCAACGGACACGGTCCTGCCCAAATCATCATTTGACCGCAGAGTGGCCATTCCACACAGACGCAGAGGTCAGCAATCCTGCTCAGAACTTCGTGGGACGTCACCTACTGGAGTGAGCGGCACAGGCTGCAGTGCACCCTCCTAAGTGTTCTCACGAGCAGCAGCTCTTCCTGATTGCTGCAGGGTTCTGGTGCAAGTCAAGAGCTCTGCGGCGCCAGATCTGACGGAAACACGGCTGAGAAACCTGACACTGTTCG
Source organism: Ovis aries (assembly GCF_016772045.2). Classification (NCBI taxonomy): domain Eukaryota; kingdom Metazoa; phylum Chordata; class Mammalia; order Artiodactyla; family Bovidae; genus Ovis; species Ovis aries. Next base: position 58,879,543 of record NC_056076.1, read on the forward strand.
GGATTTCAAAGGCAGCGCAGACGGCAGGATGCAAAGGGCCCGCTGACCGCACTGACTGCCGCGTCCACCGCCGCGTAACTGCTGCCATTTGTGAGTGCCCGCGCTGAGTCCTGTGAAGCTCTGCCCACTCCCTCAGTCAGCTGGGAACCATCACTGTCTCCCACGACACAAAGACCATGGTGCATGGGCAAGGCACATGTCCAAGACACGGAACGCAGAGACGGCGGAGCCAGAACGCAAGCCCAGCTGCCTCCTGGCCCCACCAGCCGGGTGGCACCCTGCCTCTTGCTGAGCACAGTCTGCTCAAGGACAGGGGTCCTCCTGGGTCCTGACTCTGCAGGATCACACCCTCGGAATACATCCACCCACGTGGAACTTGAGCGGCCGTGGGCTTGACCCTCTCCCGAGTCTCACTCCGTGCCTGCTGGGGCTCAGAGCAGCACTCCCGAGCCGGGAGGGGGCACTTTTTGTTTACGAATCTCGGATTCAGCCTTCTCTCCACTCAGAAGGATAAAGACATTCACCAGCGACCACAGAGAGGGGTAGAGTCTGCGTTACCGAAAGCACGGCTGGTTTGTTTTTAAGGACACACATGAATTCAAAGGAATGCCTGGTTGTGCAATCAAAAGCACAGGCTGAGAGCAGAAGAGAGCCAGTCACGAGCGGCCCCTCACTCTGGGGGAGGCGGTCCAAGGCTGTCAGAATGAATCGTGTGGTTTTTATTAAACATGTTCCCCAGTGCATAAAGACCCAAACCACAAGGCCACTAGGAATAACTCGTTCCAAATGATGGAGGGGTGTGTGTGTGTGTGTGTGTGTGTGTGTGTGTGTATGTGTGTGTGTGATGAACTGAACGGAATCACACAATCACCTTTCTGCATAAAAAAGAGGGCGGTCTGGCCTCCGAGGTCACAAGAAAGGCAATTTAAGCTGTGCAGCTGCCTGCTCGCTTCTCAGAGCTTCTGGTCGAGAAGTTCTTTGCAGCGCTAGCTGCCCTTATTCCTCACTGCCAGGCTGGCAGAGGACATTATTGATATTTCCTTTTCATTGGCCAGACCTTAACATCTCAGCCTCAAATTCCCGTTGGCCTGTGACAGAACCATTCCAAGGCCATGAGAGAACATTTGGGACCCAGCTGCAGAGACAAGAGCATCTCGAGTTGAAATGAGGGGACGCGCGAGGGTGGGAGGAGGAAGCAGCGGGGAGGGATGCATCACTCCTGAAACACGCAGGCGATTTCAACTGCTTCCTCCGCTTTTAAAATTTGTGACTGTTGGCATGCCAACATCTAGCAAACATAACTTTCCAACCTCAGTGTACTCTAGGGACTAAGAACAAAAAACAGAGTTAGGCTTCCTGCTGCTTAAACAGAAGGCACAGTTGAGTTTTTCAGTACTGTTAGAGGTGGTGGCCACGAAACAGGCTGAGCAAAGACCAAGAGGGCCTCGGCTTCCTCTTAATACAAGCACAGAGGCCACAGCTGTTGCAAGCCCGAGAGGCTTTTAGACACGGCAAAAAAAAAAAAAAAAAAAAAGGAATGCGCCTCAGACAAGCTCAGAGTCAGACTTGCCACCAGCCCCTATTGGCCAGGTTGCTTCCCCAGGGTTTCATCTGGGTTCACCAGCCCTCAGTCATTCCTCGGGCTCTTATTAGTTAATTAATCACCGGGCTCTGATTGTGCTCAGCAGCTTAGTCATGTCCGACTCTTTGCAGTCCCATGAGCTGCAGCTGGCCAGGCTCCTCTGTCCATGGGATTTTCCAGGCAAGATGACTGGAGTGAGTTGCCATCTTCTTCTCCAGGGGATCTTCCCAACCCAGGGGTTGAACCCAGGTTTCCTGCATTGCAGGCAGATTCTTTACCAACTAAGTCAACAGAGAAGCCCAAGGCTTTATTACTTTACTTGTATTATTCACTGACCTTAAGAAGGCAACGTGCTCATGGATAAAGGAGATAGTGTAAAAGGGAAGAACAAATCTGGCCCCACATTGGATCTGTTTCTTCAACATTGTATTCTGTCCCTTTTGCTATAAGAATTGTTGCCTATTGTCTAAAACATACAGGAAGGCCCATTCTCAAGGCTCCAACCTTTAAAGGTATAAATTTTCCCATTCATATGGAGATAAAACGTTGCAGACCAAGAACAGCATGCCGTGTTGGAGATTTACCGGAACACCGTGAACTGACCTATGTGGACAGTTGCAAGAACAAAGGCTCCTGACACCAAGAAGCCTGCATCACTCAATCACACCACCACCACCCCCTTTAGTATAAAGGAAGCATCAACTCTAACCCAGGTTAAGATGGTTCTTTGGGACAATAGCCCACCATCTTCTGGGTCTGTTGACTTTTCAAAGAAAGTCTCTATTCCTTGCCCCAACAACTTGTGCTTTGATTTACTGGCCTGTTGTGTGGTGAGCAATACAAGTTTGAACTCAGCAGCAACAAGACCTCATGATAACTGATGGTTCTCAACCATGGCTCTGCACCAGCTGCAGGGTTTAATGTATCACCCACAGCCCAGTCTCCAGGAGGCCAAGGCATCCAGGATTTTTAACCCCACCCCCACCCCCGTCCCAGGTTGGACACTAATGTCATAAATGGAATCTGAGATGCCCTGCTTTAAGTAGAAGGTCAGACCCACACAAAAGCATCAAACCGTAGCCAGGTACTAATGTTTACAGGGAGCTTTGGAGACACGCAGCCTCCTCGTGTGCAAAGGAGACAGAGTAAGTTCTAGAAAGAGAGCCACCTTCTTACCATCTGAGGCAACATTCTTAAGTGCAGAGCCAGCAGTGGGTGTGATTTAGGAATTTCTAAGGCGGTAAAGCGTCTGCCTACAACACGGGAGACCTGGGTTCGATACCTGGGTCGGGAAGATCCCCTGGAGAAGGAAATGGCAACCCACTCCAGTGTTCTTGCCTGGAGAATCCCATGGATGGAGGAGCCAGGTGGGCTACAGTCCATGGGGTCGCAAAGAGTCGGACACGACTGAGCGACTTCACTTTCACTTCAAGGCAACATTCAATGCTGACATTCTGGAGTTCTTAAATCAGTCATGATCACTTAGGTGAAGTTAATAAGAAAATTATAAGAGCTAAACATTTTGAGTGAAAGTACCAAAGCACAGAAGTGGGTACTGCCTCGGACGAACATGCAATGGACAAAGGAACAGAATGTTTACCTAATCCACTTTATGCAATAAGTTCCTGAGAAAAAGAGCCTATTGAGAGAGTAACTAAAGTTCCATCTTCAAGTGGTTTAAGTGGTTTATTGAAAGAATCCCACAGTATGTTCTGGGATAAGTTAGTCACTTTCAATCCATCTGTTTAGAAAGTTCAAGCTTTTCACCATGTAAATGCCCCTAGGAAAAGCACTGTTTTCAGGGCCTGGCTGACTCATAGAAGGCTCAGACGCGACTTCTGAGGACAGGATGGGGAGAAGAATGTCACAACCATGATAGAACAGCCACCAGTTACTTACTGAGCTTCTACTGTGATCCTGGCACTCAAGCACCTTAATGTGGGAAATAAAGGGCATTTATTGCGTCAGGCGCTGTGCTAAGGATTTTACACATATTTGCTCCTTTAAATCTCCCAGCAACAATGAGGTAGGTATTATTCTTATTTTACAGAGAGACAAACGAGAGCGCTGAGGACCTCATCCAAGGTCACTGCGGGAATAGTGGTGGGGAAGGGTGGGCCCCCGGGGCCACCTCACTCCAGAATCCATGCTCTCAGCCCTGCACTGTGCCACCGCCACGCGATCAACTCACCACATCCTCAAAAGAGCCCTGCGAGATCAGTACCGCCAGTGTGCCCATTCTACAGACAGGAAAGTTAAGGCCTGGGGTCACTGAGGGCTGAGGTTTGCACTGGGTAGTCCTAAACCTGCCCTCTTCTGCCTCTCTCCAGGCTTCCCAACTTGGTCCGTGGTCTTAGAAATTCACGTACATCCATTCCCAGCTAGAAATCACTCTCATCACTTTTCTTCTGATTCCTCTCCCTTTCAGAGAAGCACAAAGCTGATTTCGTCCTTCAGCAGTTCATGGGTGTGCTGGATAGAGACCCCCATTTCAGTCCATTCCTTTTCATGGTGATTCTAGACGTTTCCTGGAATGACCCATGCTGCGAAACGCACCAGCCGGGCTCTGAGTACACTTGGTTGTGGCAAACCCCGACGTGAAATGTCATGAGTCGGGGGTGGGCGGTTAGAGCTTGTCTGCAGTAGTCCAGAGTTTCACAGAAGAAATATGACGCCAGTGACTAAGTCAGCTGTTCATGTTGATGATGCGGCACTGCCTGAGCTGATGCTGCATTTTACAGCCCAGTCTTCTGTTTTCTGCCTTCAGCACCGTAGTGAGTAGAGCTGAGTTCCCCATAAGATACGTTCAAGGCTTCACACCTCTGGCACCTGGAGGAGTGAATTTATTTGGAAATAGGGTCTGTGCAGATACGTTCAAGTTAGGATGAGGTCATATTAGATTAGGGTGGGTGCTAATCCGATGGCTCGGCTTCCCAGGCGGCTCAGTGGTAAAGAACCCGCCTGCCAATGCAGATGTGGGTTTGATCCCTGCATTGGGAAGACCCCCTGAAGGAGGAAATGGCAACCCACTCCAGTATTCTTGCCTGAGAAATCCCATGGACAGAGGAGTCTGGTGGACTTCAGTCCATGGGGCCACAAACAGTCAGACAGAACTTAGTGACTTAACATGAAGCAGATTGTGACAGCTGCGTCTGAGCCCTAATCTAACCCAAAACCAGGCAACCTTTCGGGAAGCGTGTCTTCGTTAAAGCCTGGTCTTCACCCTGACCGCCAGCCCGGCATGCCCAAGTGCCCACTCACATCTCTCTCTGGATTCCAACAGCCCTCTCTCCCCAATGCCACACTGCCCAGGGGATTTCCCTCGTGGTCCAGTGGTTAAGAATTCACATTTCCAGTTCGGGGGCATGGGTTCGATCCCTGGTCAGGGAAGTAAGATCCCACATGCCGCACAGTGTGTCAAAAACAAACAAAACTGCCCAAGTTGAACAGCTCATCTCCCCCAGACTCTTCTCAGCTGCCCCAGCCTCCTAGTTACAGGCCTGCAACCCTGCCTCTGCTTCCAGTCCAATCCTAACCCAGGAGCAAACCCTCTCAGCTCTACCTTCAGAACGCACTCGAAACCCAACTCCTACTCACCTCTCCCATCGCTACCTCTGGGGGCTCTTTTCACCACCCACTCTCAACCACATTTCTTGCAACAGCCTCCTACAGGGTCTCCGAGGACTCCCAGGTCCCGCACAGTCTATTTGTAAGTCAGCAGCCAGATCCTCCCAAGACACAGATCAGTTCCTATTATTTCTGTTCAAAACATTCCCCATCTCACAGAGCCTGCGGCCCCTTGCAATGGCCCGCGTGGCCCTCCAAGCTCACCAGTTCCTACCTAGTCACAAACAAGGACTCCCAGCTCCTTCCCGCTACCAGCTTAAGGCCATTCCACCAAAGGTCTCGTCCTCCCTGAATGCCCTTCCCCCCAGATATCACATTACTGGTTCATCTAATCTCTTTCTGGCGTTTGCTCAAATGCCATTTTCTGGATGAGATCGCCCCTGACCACACTCTCCCCGCCCAGGCCATCCCCAATCCTGTTCTAGTCCGTTTTCTTACTTCCAGCTTCTGAACACCACGTTTCATGTGCTTATTGTTTATTGTCCCTTTTCCTTGAGAGAGGCCACCCCACAAACACGGAATTTTTGTGCATTTTGTTCACGAATACCTTCCCAGAATCTAGAATGCTCTCTGGTGTGGGGTCTGGGCTTCCTGACTGTGGGTTGACTGACTGAGGGGGGAGGAGGGCTGTCCTGGCCCCTTCAGTTCAGTTCAGCTCAGATGCTCAGTCGTGTCTGACTCTGTGCAACCCCATGAACCACAGCACATCAGGCCTCCCTGTCCATCACCAACTCCCAGAGTCCACCCAAACTCATGTCCATCGAGTTTGGGATGCCATTCAACCATCTCATCCTCTGTCGTCCCCTTCTCCTCCTGCCCCCAATCCCTCCCAGCATCAAAGTCTTTTCCAATGAGTCAACTCATCATCTGCAGTGATTTTTAAGCCCTCCAAAATAAAGTCAGCCACTGTTTCCCCATGTATTTGCCATAGCTTCTGACAAAGAAATCACCTGCTCTGTTAACTGAGCAGGTTACCAGTGCTGTGTCCTGGAGCAGACCCTGAGCTGAGAGTCCTTCCTAGTGAAACTGGGTTCTCAGGCACACATACAGCACACATGCCCGGTGGGTCAGAGCAGCTTGGCAGGGGTGGGGGAGGTGCCCACGGGTGGAGAGCGCGGGGAGGCCAGGACAGCCCACAGCGCGGGCAGCAGGGCCCAGGCCCAAGGAAGATGCATGTGGGTCAAGTCCCTGGCCTTCCCAAACTTGACCCTGGCCACCCCCCTGCCCAGGCATAACAAGGCTCTGGGACAAAGGACAGGCTATACGTCTTCAGGGGGAAGAAAGAGGGGAGAGGGGGAAAAAAAAAACAACCAAAATTCCAGAAAGGAAGCCTCCTTCCTATTTTGCAAGAGCACCAGTGGAATTCGCTCCCCGTGTCTGCCAAGATCCATGTGCAGGGGAAACAGGAGTCCTCCGGGTCCCCAGGGGCAACGTGCGGCAAGGCTGTGACAGCTAGTGAGATGCACGCCTCTGCCTCTCTGTCCCGCCGCACGGCACTCCCCGGAACAGGAGGGGGCAGCCTGCCCGCGAGCTGCTGGCTGGAGGAAGACATGTAGTTATTCAGACGTATTATTTAAAAGCCTTTTGGGGGAAAAAAAGTCGTTTAATCTTTCTTCATAAACAGCTCTTTTTATAGCACATGTCGGCTGAGATCACAGTCAGTGTAACGTGAAGCGTGTCTGGTCCTGACATCCTCGTTCAGGCTGAAGAGACGGCAGTATGTTCCCGTTCTGCATCACTGGGTAACGGGCCATCCCAGCACGTGGGGGCTTCAAGCGACCGCCGTTCATCACCTGGCACTTGGCTGCGTCAGGAGCTCAGGCAGGGCTCAGCTGGGCGGCTCTTCTGCTGCACGCAGCATCAGCGTCTGCGGTTCTCTCAGCCGGGGGTGGGCTGTGCCACAGGCCAGTCTCACTCCCACGTTTGGCACTCGAGCCTGGACCACTCGAAGGCGGGGCTCGGCTGAGGCCTTTGACCAGAGCACCTACCCGTGGCCTCTCCAGCCTGGTGGCTCACTAGGAAGTTACATGACGGACACAGGATCCAGGATCCGGTGTCCCAGTGAACAAGGCTGGGCCTGATGTCACCTTGCCTTGGAAGCCTCACAGTGTGGCTTCTGCTCTACACCACTGGGGGATACATCACTTCTCAGCTAAAAGAATTCTGAAGAATTGGAGGCTAAGTTTTGAAGCCAACACACGGCTGTTTCTTAATTTACACAGCATGGCCTTGATTTTCTACCCTTTCCCCGGGGACCCTGTGGCCTTGTGGTGCTCACAGTCCCTCCCTGCCCCATTCCTCATTAGCCAGGAGTTGTGCAGCACGTCCTGGATATCCAGCAATGCCCACACGCTGGCAGCTGTCAACGCAAACGTGCTGCCTATGGTGGGCTCGCGGGTGCTAGGACCGAGGTCATGGACATCTGCTCTCTGCGAGTCCTGCATCCGTCCTCTTCCCTTTTGGAAGTCACACTTCCATTTCCCCGTGGGGAATGATCTGCTTCCCCCTTGCAGTTCATGCAACTGGGGTGGGCACAAGACCCAGCCACCCAGAATTCACGAAAGGCCACTGGGATAAGGACCTCCGAGCGGTAGCGGCTAGATCGGCTACTCCCACACCGTGCAGACTGCAGGCTACTGCGCCTTGTGTCGGAGCGTCGTGGCTGTGGTCCCACTGCCGCGACTCACCCCAAAGCGCCTCCTTCTTGGCTTCCTAAACTAAAGAACCTGGAGAAACGGTGAGGCGCCACGACAGCCTACACTTGCCATCCGTCCCCACTAGGTGGCGCCCCTGCACCAGAGAGGCAGAAACCTGGGGTTTCCCGTGGAAGCAGCCGGTGCTGAGCTCAGTCGCCCAGTGCAGTCTGACTCCTTGTGGCCCCACGGACTGCAGCCCGCCAGGCTCCTCTGTCCACGGGATTCTCCAGGCAAGAATACCGGAGCCGACTGCCATTTCCTCCTCCCAGGGATCTTCCCCACCCAGGGATCAAACGTGGGTCTCCTTCATTGGCAGGCAGGTTTCCCACTTGAGCCACCTGGAGGCTCCAATGGAGACAGACGAGACCCTTAAAATGAAGTACTGGTGGTCTGCACAGGAATCTTAGAGTGAGGGGATGACAGCAACGTGTGGCAGCAAAAATCTGGGTCAGCTCACTACTTTAAAAATATATTTATTTATTTGGCTGCACAGGGTCTGGGTCTTGGTTGGAGTGCATCGGCTTAGCTGCCTTATGGAAGAGGCCTCTTGACTTCTTTGGTGGCTCAGACGGTAAAGAATCCACCTGCAATGCGGGAGACGTGGGTTTGATCCCTGGGTTGGGAAAATCCCCTGGAGAAGGGAATGGCAACCCACTGGCCTGGAGAATTCCATGGACAGAGGAGCCTGGGAGGCTACAGTCCAAGATGTCCAAAAGAGTCCGGCAAGACTGACTTTCAGGAGGCCTCTTAGTTTCCTGACCAGGGATCACACCCACATCCCCTCCACTGCAAGGTGGCCCACTAGGCCACCAGCGAAGTCCCAGTCACCACTTACTCAGTACCTTCCTCTGCAGTCAGCCTTGGATTGCCAGTTTTTGTCCTTTGGATTCAAACAGAAGTGAACATGGACATTCATAGACCTTAAAAATCTCTTCGTTGTTGTTGCCATCTAGTTGCTAAGTGGTGTCCAACTCTTTGTAATCCATGGACTGTAGCCTTCCAGGCCCCTGTGTCCATGGGATTTCCCAGACAAGAATACTGGAGTGGGTTGCCGTCTCGGAAAGATCCAGAGGATCTTCCTGACCCAGGAATTGAACCCATATCTCCTGCATTGTCAAGCAAATTCTTTACCACTGAGCCACCTGGGAAACCCAAAAATCTCTTTAAGGTCCAGTTACAGAGAAGGAATAACCACGCACTGAATTTTGTGCCACAGGATAGAGGAACAGCTGCTGCTAAGTCACTTCAGTCATGTCTGACTCTATGCGACCCCATAGACGGCAGCCCACCAGACTCCTGCGTCCCTGGGATTCTCCAGGCAAGAACACTGGAGTGGGTTGCCATTTCCTTCTCCAATGCATGAAAGTGAAAAGTGAAAGTGAAGTTGCTCAGACGTATCCGACTCTTCGAGCCCATGGACTGCAGCCTACCAGGCTCCTCCGTCCATGGGATTTTCCAGGCAAGAGCACTGGAGTGGGGTGCCATCGCCTTCTCTGAGAGGAACAGCAGACTCTCCAAAGACCGTGTTAGGAAAGTCAATCCAAGCGCCTCGCTGCGAGCCAAAGAGGCCCCCAAAGACTGCAGGGGCGCCTCAAGGTCACAAGAGACATAACTCAGGGCCGGGAGTCAGGGAAGGGCCCCGGCGGACAGAGGTTCCAGGCTGTGCCTTCACGACGGGGAGTGATTTTAACCAAGAAGGGAACGGCATGAACCAAGGAAGAGGACCGTGAGGTCAAAGTCGGACGCCCACTCTCGAGGCTGGGCCATTTTATTTTTGAAACTGGCCTTAAGCATTCTGTGCTTGAATAACTTAATCAGTAACAGGATGATTGAAAACAGCTTCCTTCTTCCCTAAGCGCACCTCTAATTCATGCTTGGGGAGCTCACAGGGACAATGCCTTATAAACCCCAGTAAATGACAAATGACCCCCGGTGATGGATGTCAGCGGGTTCAAAGCGGTAAGGCACTCTGCAGCAAGTATTTATGTTGTCATGCAAGAATAACAACAAATTTTTTGTTGTTAAAAAGGCTAAAACTTCCTCAGCCCCCTGTCACTGGGCTAATGACCAATTAGCTGGAAATAACTGCAGCGTAACTTCCCACCCTCTGTCTCACATTTCTTCTCTGGATCCAATTTTCCCTCTGAGATCGTCGCTCGGAGGATCACCGCAGATCTTTTTTCCAAAGGTACATTAATTTTCCCTAGTTCAAGCGCAGGCGTGTGTTCTTGTTCCATTATTTATTGCTTACAGCAATAGTTATTCCTCCCGCTATTGAGCTCCTGTCCCCATTGAGAATGAAACGCTTCTCTCCCTTGGCATCGTCTGCACATTTCATTAAACTGGGTTTCCAGGCTCCTCTGGATCCACCACTGAGTTACTGAAGGACACTCAGCCAGCAAGAGCCCCCTGAGGCGGAACATGGAGAGCGCTGTCTGAATTGTTAAGGGGCTAAGCAGCCAGGAGGATGCGGGGCAGCCAACCTACCCAAAGACAAGCCGCTTCTTCCTGTGTTATACACACTCTTATGTAACTCAGAATTTTTTTTTTAAGCGAAGAATACTTTAGCACAAATTTTATAGCAAAATGTTAATTTATTTTATGGTATCAACATTCCTTCCACTTGACATGGGGCCCAAACAGAAATGATAAATTTTCAGTTGCACAAACACTAAAACTTGGGGTCATATCTTGACTTAAGCCATCGGAAAGCATTAATCAAGCTGTGGATGAATATCTCTGACCTTAAGGGAGACACAGTCGATGTGGGAAATAAAACAGGCCAGGAAATGTGCCTATGAAATTGCTGGGGTTGTAGTCAACGCGCAACCAAGAAATGAAGAGCTTCCTGGTACTTTGGGTTTCAACAGCCTGAAAATACTGTGATGTGAACCTAACACGGGAAGTAAAACCGGGAACTTTATAGGCTAAAGTTCAAACTGAAGTCAAAGAGAGTTGATCCATGAACAACAGGAGTTTGGAGTGTGTGGGTCCACTTATACGCAAATGGTTTTCAATAATAAATATCAGTTCAGTCGCTCAGTCATGTCCAACTCTCTGTGACCCCATGAATTGTGGCACGCCAGGCCTCCCTGTCCATCACCAACTCCCGGAGTTCACTCAGACTCACGTCCATCTAGTGGGTGATGCCATCCAGCCATCTCATATTGTTTTTGCTTTGGCTCCATCCCTTCATTCTTTCTGGAGTTACTTCTCCACTGATCTCCAGTAGCATATAGGGCACCTACCGACCTGGGGAGTTCCTCTTTCAGTATCCTATTATTTTGCCTTTTCATACCCTGGAGAAGGAAATGGCAACCCACTCCAGCATTCTTGCCCGGAGAATCCCGTGGACGGAGGAGCCTGGTGGGCTACAGTCCACGGGGTCGCAAAGAGTCGGACACGACTGAGTGACTTCACTTTCACTTTTCACTATACTGTTCATGGGCTTCTTGAGGCAAGAATACTGAAGTGGTTTGCCATTCCCTTCTCCAGTGGACCACATTCTGTCAGACCTCTCCACCATGACCCACCCGTCTTGGATGGCCCCACATGGCATGGCTTAGTTTCACTGAGTTAGACAAGGCCGTGGCCCACGTGATTAGATTGCCTAGTTTTCTGTGATTATGGTTTCAGTGTGTCTGCCCTCTGATGCCCTCTCGCAACACCTACCCTCTTATTATAGTAAGTTACAAAAACCATCTGCCACGGCTGGTTGAATCCCTAGATGCAGAGGAACCCTGGATCTGGAGGGCTGGCTCTAAGCTGTAAGCGCGTCAGAAACACACACACACACCCTGATGTTCAAGGATCAGCTGTACTGTCATGCTGCACAATGGTAACAGGACTCTCAACAGTTCCACTCAGGAAAGGCTGTGCCAGGGAGAAGCTGCTGGCCAGGGAAAGCAACAAGGAAACTCCTTGGTTTGGGCCTCAGCTCGGGTAGAAAAGAAAAGGCCTCCCCATGAGTCTGTAACCACAGGTCCATGTTCGCAGAGTTACCTGCATGACCCGGGATCCCTCAAGCTGAACATTAACTGAAGTGGTCCCCATACCAAGGTATTTCAGGGTATTGGAGCAGAAGCCAACCCAAGTCTCACCAGAGGAGCAAGACTTCACAAAAGCCAGGCCTTTTAGGATGCCTGTGCAGGCTTCCCCGGTGGCTCAGCGCTAAAGAATCCAAATGCTGTGCCGAAGCCACAGGAGATGTGGGTTTGATCCCTGGGTCAGGAAGACCCCCTGGAGGAGGGCATGGCAACCCACTGCAGTATTCTTGGGCCTCCCTGGTGGCTCAGACAGTAAAGAATCCGCCTGCAGTGCAGGGGACCCGGGTTCAATCCCTGGGTCGGGAAGATCCCCTGGAGAAGGGAACAGCTACCCACTCCAGTATTCTTGCCTGGAGAATCTCCATGGACAGAGGAGCCTGGTGGACCACAGTCCATAGGGTCGCAAGAGAGTCAGACCCAACTTAGTGACTATGTACACAGGCATGCAGATAACGGCAGCTACATGTGAGTTCGCAACAAAAAATTACAAAACACTAAGGAAACAAAACTCCCTGAGCTGGAGTCAGAAAAGAAAAGAACCAAAGCCAAACGAGAAACAAAAATACAGATTTAGAAAACCCAAAGATATCAACATGACCGTTCAAATGATAAAACCAATTTAAGAGAGGGCTTAAGTGACAGGAGGGCTATGAGAATGAGAAGGTCCAACATATGTCTAATGAGGAATCCACAGAAAGAACAGAAAGACAGTCAGCATTTGGAGAGAGAAGGATTTCCTAGAATTGATGAAAGACAAAATGCTCAGACTGCGGAAGCACAATCCATTCTAATTAGCGAAGGAAGGAGGGAAGGAAGAAGAGAGGCAGGGAGCTAGACCCAAAGTAAACACACAGAAAGCAGAGGCAGCTTACAGGCAGACAGAAAAGACAGACTACTTCAAAGCAGTGACAACTTGAATCAGACTGTAACAGCTGTAGCTGGAGCCAGATGCCAGCGAAGGAACTCCTAAGTACGGTGAGGGGATACCTATCAGTCTGGAACCGCGGGTATAGCTATACTGCCACTCAAGAAACAAAGCGAAACAGGATTTTCAGCAAACCCAAAAGTATGAATAGCACACCACCAAAGAAAATGCCGATGGATGTATTTCATTACAAACAACAATTATCTCCAAAGGGAGGTCTGAGATGTAGTAAGGAAAAGCAAGCAAAGAGATGGATGAACGTGGTGAAATCTAAAAAAAATCAGCAACTAAATATCTAAAATATTGATAAAAACTTATAGAAGGTATGGTCAAAGTAATACAATTCTTTATGATTCAGAAGGAGAAAAAGGTATTGTCTAACAAGAGACTTGAAAGTCAATGCATTAAAAAATAAAAAAATAAAAAAATAAAATAAAAGCAAAAAAAAAAAGTCAATGCACATATTAAAAATTTAAGAGTAACTCACTAGTTGCAATGTGCAACTTCCCAAAACAGAGAGAGAGAATATGTTTAATTGAAAAACTCACAGGAAAACAGGAAAATAAAAAGGAAGCAGCGTAGAAAAGAAAAAAAGCACAATTGATGAGGTATAAACCATCTATCATAGCTTAAGTCCCAAAGGATCTTTTAAAAATGATCCGATTATACTGTAAAAACTAAACTCTTAACCTGTGCTGCTTAGAAAAGATATATTTAAAATATGAAGAGATGGAAAAGGAAGGCAGAGTGAAAGATGATGGAAAAAAAAAGCAATATTAAAACCAGACAAAATAGATGCTAACCACTTAGGATAAGCAGATTCATTTGATCTTGGCAGTATATGGAAAGAATGAAAACACGCTGTAAATTTAATCAGAACATGTATACGTATGGTTGAGTCCCTTTGCTGTTCACCTCCAACTATCACAACATTGTTAATCTGTTATACAATACAAAATAAAAAGTTTAAAAATTTTTTTTTAAATCAGAGACCTCAATCAGATTTCCATGAAAAGCACACAGCAATACATATCTTATTAAGTGGTCTCAGGCCTAGGTATTTGGAGATAGGATAACAAATTTTCTCTGAAGGAAAACAGCTTGATCCCAGACCCTGAGAAAGTCCCACAGATGAAGATCCAAGCAACAAGAGTTCACAGTTAAAGATCACAGAACACAAAAGGAACCCAGGGTAAGGCTTATCGCACTCTGAAAATAAGAGCACTTATTTCCAAGAAATAAGAGGCCTCTTTCAAATGTACAGTTAAACATCACCCTTATAAAGAAAGCAATAATATCCACCACAAACAGACCCTCCCTAAATGAATTTCCAAAAGATACACTTTATCATCCCACACAAAAGACCAGAGGCACAAGGAGGAGCAGTGAGCAGCCATCCTGGGTGCAGGGGGCCACACTGGAGCGAACACGGGCAGCAAAGTCGACGGTGACGTTCAGCTCGTCCTGTCGGGGGCGAGCAAGGCAGGTTCCACCGGGAAGTGCTGGTCTTCAGGTTCCTTGAGAGGAGGTGAAGACACCGATTTTGTACCTAGTGTCTTAACTGTGCAGATAAATATCAATAATCCTTGGTGCGAAGTCTCCTAAGGATCAAATGTTTTTGTGCGTATTTCTCAGGGTAAAACTCTACAGTGCAGACTCTTTCGAAAAAACTTTCAATAAATGCTGGAACTATTGATTATGTGTAATGCTCTCAAATGATCAAGAATGGAGGTATGTAAAGAGAACAATCTGCTTATAAAGTCAAAGTTAAATCCCAGCAGTATATCTGGAACTCACACATGCAACTACAAGCCAAGTGTGTCTTACGTGAACAATATGGATTAGTCTTACCTGCTCGTGTTTAGGACTGCTACTTTGGTGCTATGTTTTCTTTCACTGTTAATCTAACATCTTAATGTACGATGACTGCATGTTTTTTTTAATCCCTCAAAATTAAAATTAGCAGATGTTTCACTACAACAAACCACAGGACTCATAGAAGGAGGAGGAAAAAATATGATTTATCAGTTACTGAGAGAAGTGTGTTAATCTCAGTCAATCCAAAAGAAAGTGAAAAAGAAAAAAAAGAACCAGCAGGACAAGAAAAAAAAAACCACACAAAATTAAGCTTTGGATATTAAATCAAAGAAGTAAAAGGAAGAGAAAATGAATGAAAATAATACAAAGAAATCAAAGCAAAAAGATTGAAGCAAAGTTTTTAGAAAGAAAGTAGGAGAGACCAATGAGCAAACAAATCAAGAAGATAAACACTGGAAATGAAAAACTGCATAAACTCAGATGCAGCAGTGATTTTAAAATAATATAATAAAGCTCATGCCTGTAAATTTTAAAAATGACAACCTCACGGACACAGATAAATTCCTAGACAAATACAACTTAATAAAAGTGATTCAAGACAAAACAGAATACACGAATACTTCTATAACCATTCCATAAATTAACTCCAATTTAAAATGCTTCAGAAAATAAAAACAAGGTCCAGATGGTTCTCCAGGCAACTTCTACTGAACGTGCAAGGAACAGGTAATTCTAATCTACACAAACTCTTTCAGATAACAGGGAAAGATGCAACAATTTCCAGCTAACATTATAAGGTTAACATAACCTGGATAATGAAACCAAACAAGCACACTGAGAGAAAAGGAAATTGAAGGGAAATCTTACTCATGAGCATAATGAAAAAATATTAACCAACTAAATCCAGCAACGTACCACAAACATAAGGCATCATGAACAGGAAGAGTTTAAGCTAGGAATACAGAGATTTTAAGCAAAACGAGAAAGTTGATTATCTCACAACTGAATTATAGGAGAAAAAAAATCTCAAAAAGATGAAGATGATGAAATTCGACATCAATGCATAATTTCAAAACACACTCTTAGCAAAGAAGAAACAGAATTATACTTCAACTGACAGAGAACACGCACATTCCTTGCAAAGAACATACCTCATAGCGAAATGTCTAAAGCATTCCTCTAAACATCTAAACAAGGGTGAGGGATCAACTTCCAATTATGCTGGCACTTTCGTGCTAGAGTAATTTTTTGAAAAACTACTAACCTACCGACGTTGACTGTGCTGGGTTTTCATCGCTGCACTCAGGCTTTCTCTAGTTGCAGCCATGGGGGTGCTGTTTTTCATCACGGTGTAGCAGCTTCTCACTGTGGGGGCTCCTCTCCCCAAGCGCAGGCTCTGGGCACCCCAGTGTCAGTAGCTGCTGCCCAGGGCCTCACCGGTTGTGGCTCGAGGGCCTGAGCAGGTGTGGAGTCTTAAGCTTGGGCACGCTGGCTTTAACTGCCTACAGCATGTGTAATCCACCAGACCAGGGACTGAACCCGCGTCCTCTGCAGAGGCAGGCGGATTCTCAGCCACCGTACCACCAGACAGCCCGGAGCAATGGTTCCTGAAGAATAGTCCTAGAGCAGCATCAACATCTCCAGAGTTCTTGCTAGAAAGAAACATTCTCTAGCCGCAGCCTAGACCCGCTGAATCTAACTCTTGACAGTGAAGCCCAGAAATATGTTTTAAGAAGTCCTCCAAGGAATTCTGATGCATGGTTAGGTTTGAGAACCACTATACTAGAGATTTTAAGTAAACTAATAAGGTAAAAAAATTATATGAAAATTTATGATTATCACTGCTGTAGGATGCAAAAATATAAACCTCAAATATTAAGAAACAGAAAATGTGGTTTGAAAAGGATTCCACTTATAATACTGAAAAATTTTAGAACACATATAATAAAAGGCCCATAAGCTTTTATGAAAAAAATTAGACATTTTTATTAAAACATATTAAGGAACTTATAAAAGAGTAGATAAATATGCTATGTTCATGGGTATGAAGACTCTTGGGGAATAATTTTTAAATTTTTGAGTTTTACATTTAATTATTTCTGGTGAAACTTAAGCTGGTTCTAAAAAAGAAATTGAAAGGAAATGCAGATAGTCAAGAAGAGCCAAAGCATTTCTGAGAAACAACGTAGGGATAATTTTCTACTAAATATCAAGACTCATAAATCTACAGTAATCAAAATAGTTCAATATTGATGAATACAATGACAGGTAGATGGAACAAAAATTGATACATGTACAATTCATGTACATGTCAAAACTCAGATACATGAACCTGTGGAAAACTGATTTATAACTGATGACATGGAAGGTTAGATGGAGTATTAAATAAGGGAGGCTTGCACAACTGCGTCTCCATTAGGAAAAAAACGAGTTGGATTCACTGCTTACACAGTGTGTGTGTACTAAGTCGCTTCCGTTGTTTCTGACTCTTTGCAACCCTATGGACTGTAGCCCGCCAGGCTTCTCTGTCCATGGGGTCCTTCAGGCAAGAATACTGGAGTGGGTTCCGTGTCCTCCTCCAGGGGACTTTCCTGACCCAGGGATGGAACAAGCATCTCTATGTGTCCTGTATAGGCAGGCGGGTTCTTTACCACTAGCGCCACCTGGGAAGCCGATCTTACATGGTACACGAAATCAATTCCAGCTAAGTTTGAGAAGGAAAAGCTGTAAAACCTTAAGAGACAATACAAGTGGATATTAAAACTAAAAGTACGTATCAAAAGATAAATTCAGTTATACTGAAGTTACAAGTATCTTCTCATCCAAAGTTTCTGTAGCACATAAATGGACAAAGCAGTAACAATAATAAATCCACGAAGAATCAATCAGTGAAGGAAAGAGCTACCTGGTAGCAAACTGGGTCAAGGGCACTTCACTGAGCAAACACAGAAGACCTAACAACTCATGGAGAGGTGACTGAGCTCATTAGGAATCAGAAATGCCAATTAAACCACCCTAGGATAAAATCAGAAGCACTATTTCACGCACACATGATAAAAACTTCAAAGTCAGACAAAGCCTCTCTGTGTGAATCAATGAGAATGCTCATCCACCACTGCTGAAGAAAACAAGCGTTCTCTAGCCAAGCTCGACAGCCCTTCCCCAAGGCTCTGCAGGTCCATTCTCGGAGACAGCCTCGAGAAAAACTTACCATGTATACTGGAAGACACTCCCAAGAATGTCCATGGCATCAGAACTGTGAAAGCAAAAACCTCGGGACAAACCACCAGTATCAACAGTAGAGTCAACCGTGACGTTCTCATACAATGGGAGATGACGCTGCAGGCATAGTGAGCCAACTACACGGGGGAAACTGAGTCTGTAAAATACAGTGTGGAAGGAATGAAGTAAGTCACGGGGGAACGCTTACATTTAGGAGAAAGACTATCCTGTTAAAGATTGATGAGTTCATGAAAGATGTTTGGGTGACACCTGAAGATAATTTATCATCAATCACTTTCCTTTGCGTCCTCCCAGATGTCTCTCATTTGCTATTAAACTGCAATATACCTCTCAGAAAAGTCAGTTCCATTCAAACCAGCGACCAGCTATGGCTTTTGACTGCTGCTGCTGCTGCTAAGTCGCTTCAGTTGTGTCTGACTCTGTGCGACCCCATAGATGGCAGCCCACCAGGCTCTCCCGTCCCTGGGATTCTCCAGGCAAGAACACTGGAGTGGGTTGGCACTTCCTTCTCCATGGCTTTTGACTAAGGTGTGTGAATTTAAAGATCAGTTCAGTTGCTCAGTCATGTCTGACTCTTTGTGACCCCATGAACCATAGCACGTCAGGCCTCCCTGTCCATCACCAACTCCCAGAGTTTACTCAAACTCATGTCCATTGAGTCGGTGATGCCATCCAACCATCTCATCCTCTGTTGTCTCCTTCTCCTCCCACCTTCAATCTTTCCCAGCATCAGGGTCTTTTGCAATAAGTCAGTTCTTTGCATCAAGTGGCCAAAGTATTGGAGTTTCAGCTTCAGCATCAGTCCTTCCAATGAAAATTCAGGACTGATTTTCTTTAGGATGGACTGGTTGGATGTTATAAAGTAACTGGAGTAACTTCTATTAAAGTAACTTGTATTAAAAATAGAAGATTTAGATTTTTAATTTTAATGGAGTCATTTATTTTCATGGAGTCATTAACAAAGCCCTCTTTAAGGAATGCATTCAAAGCCTGTGTGCATGTGTGCGCACAAATAATACTGGTGTGCATTTCACATATCCAATCATTTCATGTTGTCATCTGTTTATCTTTTCATCAGATCTCACCTTAAACATGTGATTCTCTCTAATTTAGAACTCACCCTTGAGGTAAAGAAAACAAAACACCAGAGGCCAACTGGAGCAAATTTTCTGTTGGTTTCAAAGCAATTTAACCAGAGCCTGAAAAGCATCCTGAGCCATAGCAGTCGCTCTGGAAGCTTAGAACATTCCCAAGAGGGACGCTCAGTATTCCCAGTGGGTGTTCCTTGGTCAAGTAACTTAGGGAACCACTTCTTTAATCCAGCTAAACAAGTTTCCAAACAGCAAGTCTTCTCAGAACCCTTAATATGCTAATACTTAGGCCACCTGATGCAAACAGCCGACTCATTGAAAAAAACTGATGCTGGGAAGGATTGAAGGCAGGAGGAGAAGGGGACGACAGAGGATGAGACGGTTGGATGGCATCACCAACTCAATGGACATGAGTTTGAGCAAGCTCCAGGAGATACTGAAGGACAGGGAAGCCTGGTGTGCTACAGTCCATGGAGTCGCAAAAAATCGGAAACGATTTAGCGACCAAACTACAAATATACTGAATGCCCGAGTGAGGAATACAAGGAATGCTTTGCAAACAGACTTGACCACAGAGCCTTCCTCTCCCACTGTGAAACATCCCACGCGATTAGTCTTCTGTTGAACATAATTGAGACACTGATCTGGATCACCTAAGGAGCCTACTGCCTGCATGCATGAGTCTGCCATTCTCCGGCTCTAGAAAGGACCCCTCCCAGGTCCGATCATCCTAGGGAGCCATGTCAGTCTGTCCTCAAACGAAGAACGTAATATTCCCAAACCACTGTTTTTCCCAGTCATGCTATTTCTTTCAGAACCACCCCACCAGGAAAAGAACGATTTGATTATGTAATCAAATGACCATGTGGTTAATGCTTTCAAGGACCATTTGCATTACAATGAGCTTACTAAATTAAAGTGAGTCTCTAATTGGTACAATGTGTGGGGAAGGGTTTGGACAGCTGCGTGCCTGGTGCCTCTTACTCCCCCCTGCATTGACTCCAAGCTGGGGGCGGGGCGGGGCGGGGTGGGGTGGGAGAGACTTTCCACCCACTCCTCACTGCCAGTCACTAAGTCAGAATATCATTTACACATGGATTAAAGCCCAGAGAAGAGGCTTTTCCTGCTTCTCCACAAAGTATCAATGAAAAAACAGGTATTATTTCCAATTCTTGCTCTCAAGTCTGTTTTTTCTATAGATATAAAAAATAATGATAATCAACAGGAATATGTTATATAGCACAGGTTACCATAGCCATTATCTTGTAAGAACTTTTAACGGCGTATAACCTGTAAAAATCCTGAATCTCTACGCTGTGTACCGAAGATTAATACAAGAGGGTAAATCGACTATACTTTAGTAGGAAAAAATGAAATTCTATCAAAACACAACTTTTGTTTCCAGTGTCAGTCTGTTGGCTTAGAAATCCTTGGAACGTCACAGATTCACAAAGGACTTCTGAGAACCAGGATTTTACATCTGACTATTTGACACATGTGGTATATGGTTATGGAAAACACCACGCTGATGTTGGACCAAGTCCTCCAGCTTCTCAGCGAGCGACAAGCAAAGCAAGGGTTCACAGCTACTCACCTCCTTCTGGAGTCACCCCTCCGAAGCCCTCAGCATAACTACAGAGCTTCTTCCCAGTCAAAAGCCATCCCCTGCTCCCAGACCCCATCCCACTAAGGTCCCCCTACTCTGAGCCACGGAAAGGGCAGTTTAGGTTAAGATGTTAGAATCAAACACTCTGTCTCAAGACTGTCCAAAAACTAGACAAAATAATCTGGGCAAAGACATTCCCATCCCTTATTCAAAGGAAGCTGTAGACACTGTAATCCAAGACCTAAGTGGTTTTGAAATCTTTTCCACTGGGCTTTGCCCATCACCTAAATTAAGGGCATCACAACACAGCAGGGAAGGGGGCTTCCCTGGTGGCTCAGTGGTAAAGAACTTGCCTGTCAACACAGGGGTCACGGACTCCATCCCTGGTCCAGGAGGATCCCACGTGCTGCAGAGCAACTCAGCCCGTGCACCACAACCACTGAAGCCACTGCTCCTGGGTGAGGGCTTAAGCAGGTTCTCGCCCCCGCCCCCTGCTGGGCTGGGAGCATCTCTTTGGGCAGGTGGTACTCCAGGGCAAGGTCTTTCTCAGGATGTCCCTGTGTACCCAGAAGCCCGTGCTCCACAGTGAGAAGCCCGAACACTGTAGAAAAAAGCCTTGCAGCAACAAAGACCCAGCACAGCCAAAAATAAATAAAACATTTTAAAGGACAGTAGTGTAAGAGAGGTAGAGAATATTTTTTTGGAGAACAAGTGGAGAACACTTTCCCTCCTCTTGCCTCAAACCAAGGAAGAGGGCTTCCAGGGAACGACTTAAGGTGCAACCTGTATTCACTGGAGTCTGTAAGGCACAGTAACTTGTGATGGAATCGCAACATAAAAGCCTAAAAGGCTACCAAGATGGACGATTGTTCTTAGAATTTACTGGGGCCAAGGAAGTGTGAGTTTCCTGAGAGAGAGCTCTGAACCGAGGGAAAGGCTTGGGACTGGGACATCCTGAGAAGGACCCTGCCCTGGAGGGCCACCTGCCCGAAGAGATGGTCGCAGGCCAGCAGGTGGGTGAGAACGTGCTAAGCCCGTCGCGCAGGAGCAGCGGCCAGTGCTCAGAGGATGCTGACGCAGGTGGGGGTGTAATGCAGGCAGAGAGCTTAGAGCATCTGAGCAAGACAGTGAGCTCAGGCTCTAGGGGACTGCATCCCTGGGAAATCAACACAGAACTGCAGGATACTGTGGCAGCGTATCCACCCTTAAATGGCTCCATGATCGAATGTGTTTAAGAACAGCTGCCCTAAAGACATAATCACCCCTTCTCAACGTCCTCAGCAGAGGTTTTTGATGGGTCTTGTGTAGAATGATTTCAAAACTGCTTCCTGATGAGGTGCTGAACCGTCTGCTTTAACCATCAGCCAAACTGTGAAGGGAACCACCAGGCCCGCAAGAACACGGAGAACCCAAGACGACGGCCAGATCCCCGCAGCGTTCCTTGAGAAAGTCACTGAGCCCACGTTAACCCCCAAATGCACACTGGGGACCCCCAGTCTTCACAGACCAACCGTGTAACACACTCTGATCGTCCTGTGGCCTACGGATGGGAACATGAGCTCTAAAGAAATTTGCTGAGTTGATTTTATCCAATAATAGAAATAGTGGCTAGAACAACAAGCCAATGCTGAGGCTAGACTCTTCAAAGAAAAAAAAAAAGGGGGGGGGGAAATAACCCTGGTAACAGTTTCCCAGACTCTCTTCTTTAATCCCTATTTACATTTGGTTTCATTTCTACCTAAAAATATCCACCATGTATTCAGTAACAAAAAACTACAGCCTTGAAATGTTTGCAATGAAGTCTATTAAGTCATCCCCCAATATAATTATTCCATATTATTTTAATGATTCTGTAATTAATGATGTGAGAATAGTCACCCTCTAGTGAAGTCGCTCAGTTGTGTCTGACTCTTTGCGACCCCATGGGCTGTAGACTGCCTAACTCTTCCGTCCATGGGATTTTCCAGGCAAGAATACTGGAGTGGGTTGCCATTTTCTTCTCCAGGGGGATCTTCCTGGCCCAGGGATTGAACCCAGGTCTCTGGCATTGCACGGCAGACGCTTGACTGTCTGAGCCACCAGGGAAGCCCCCACACTTCTACATTGACTTGATTAACTTGGGGTACAATTCAGCAGGCTTCCCAGGTGGCCCAGCGATAAAGAATCCACCTGAGAAGCAGGAGACACAGGAGATGTGAGTTTGATCCCTGGGTCAGGAAGATCCTCTGGAGGAAGAAATGGCAACCCACTCCAGTATTCTTGCCTGGAGAATCCCATAGACAGAGAGGAGTCTGGCGGGCTACAGTCCATGAGGTCACAGAGAGTCAGATACAACTGAGCACGTATGCACGCATGGAAAAATATGATTCAAAACATGTACACGTGAGAATAATGAGAAATGTACACTCACATATACATTAAGATGGGAAGGCTAATCAATAAAACATTGAAAATGCAACTTGTGGTTGACTTGTTTTCATACTTTTGTAGGTGTCTGTATTTTCCAAGTTTTCTACCACGAACACTTTCTTTTGCAATCAGATTTTGTCGTGACCCAGCTTACTCTGTCAGCTTACTCCTAACAACTGAATTGGCAGCACATTCCTGTGTCTGTTCATTTCTTCTCTTTAGAAAGGTCTGGGCACTTTGCATAATTGAGTCCAGAGTCAAAAAAAAAAAAAAAAGAATGCACTCGTGTTCCAGACCTGTCTCTCCACCTGTGAATGATGACCTCCAATTGATTAAAACATGCAACTTTCAACTGTGTACTTATGAAGAAAGAACAGAATTTCCAGTGTTCTGTTCCATGGTGCACATTTCCCTTGTTTCCATGAAACAAACTGAAATTTGATTCTGAATAAAAAAGAAAACAAGGCATTTAAAACCTTAAGGAGTTCTTACTAAGTAAAAATTTCTTTAGAGTGTGCATTCTGTGTGTGTGAGAGAGAGACAGACAGACAGGGACAGAGGGAGAAAAATAATGAATGAAAATTAAAGAATTTACTGGCTTATTCCCAAAGGTTGAGACACAATTTAGATTTTTGCACACACTGTTACCTCCAGACCATCTCAGAGCGTCTATGTCTATGTGAAAGTCGCTCAGTTGTGTCCAACTCTCTGCGACCCCATAGACTATACAGTCCATGGGATCCTCCAGGCCAGAATACTGGAGAGGGTAGCCATTCCCTTCTCCAGGGCATCTTCCCAACCCAGGGATCGAACCCAGGTCTAAGCAAATGACTACATCAACACTAAACTGACAAATACAAGTGGATAGAGCAAAGGAAAATAAAGGCCAAACGGGAGGAACACAGACAGGACCGTGAAACCCCACGGTGCCCCATGTCCGGTGAGTATTTCTAAGCTTGGGCCGGAAGCAGCCTGTGACGCAGAACACACGATTACGGTTTAGTTACTAAAATACAAGAAACTTCTCTCGCTGCCCTTACCTTCCAGACGAGAATGGCTGTCAGGACACCAGTGTGGGGCCCCCCCTTGACCCTGGTGGTCCTGCCTCTGGGCTCAGCCTCCTGATCCCCTACTAGGACTTCCTCAGCCAACACTATAAGCCCAGAAAATCCCCTCCATGTGTTCGGCAGCCCAAGGGGCAGTCAACATTCCACACTGAAAAGCGAGACAAATCTACACCCAGCTCTCCTCATTCATCAAATCGAAAAAGTCCTTTATCAGTTCAAGGCTTTATGTAAAAGGCTGGCTCCCCCTACTAGAGCACTTTAAACCAGCTTACTGAGCAATCACTGGCATACGTCACTGTCAAAGTTTAAGGCATTCAGCTCGACTGTTTGATTGATGCATTGTGAAAAGATCACAACAGGCCTACCTGACATCCATCATCTCATACAACTTCACTAAAAATTTCTCCTTGGGATGAGAATGTATGATCCACTCTCTTAACCGCCGTCTGATGTACCGCACAGCAGGGCTAACTTACAGTCACCGCACTGTGCATGACATCAATAGCACTCACTTGTCTCCAGACTCAAGTCTAACTCTTGACCACCTGTTTCCAATGCTTCCTCCCAACAGAGCGCTTGACTAACACGTGACAGGCGTGTGACATGCATGAGCTTATGTCGCCCCTGAGGAGTCACGTCACAGGTGGGGAAACTGGGCCTCTGAGAGGTCAAAGAAAGGGCCCCGCTGCCCCCGTGACTGCTGAGCAGCAGATGTGCATTTGGTCCACAGCTTGCCGAGTCTAAAGCGCATGCTCTTTCAAGCAGCTCCCAGCTCAGCTGCTGCGGGACTTTAAGGGGGCAAACATCCTTCCACGTGGCCTGTGGGGAGGGGCCATGCAAGGTTGGGGGGGGGGCGCGGGGCCGGCAGCTCCAGTCCAGATGTGGGAGCTGCAAGAGTGACTGAGCGGAGGCCACTGTCCAGGAGCCCAGAGTCCCCAGCAGAAGGAAGGAACCAGGAGAGGGCTGCTTGGAGGGGCACCTGGGAAGGGAGGAGGGGGCCTGCCTGGCTTTGCCCACCTGTTTTGGTGCCAGTGTGGGAGGGGGTGAGAGCCGGGGTTGCCCAGCCAGGGAGCCCCCTCATTCCTCCCCTGCACAGTTAGCCCAGCTTCAGGGCCACAGAGGTGATGTGAAATATGGCAGGATCCAGGAGCTACTCAGCACGGCTTCTGCCCGCAGAAAAACAGCAGAATCCCATGATTAAGGAGACCTGCTTTTTTTAAAGAGCACACATATAGAACGGTAGAGGCTGCTCCCCCGATCCACCTAGGCCTGGATAATATGTTAACTGGGATGGGGAGGGACCAAGCCTAGCTGCCACTTCACTTCTGCTCCAACCCTCTCCCAAGTGTCCCCCGCATCCCCAGGGGCCTGCATGCGAATGACATGCAACCTCTGTTCCCATCAGCTGTTATCACTCCCTGGGAAACCTCCTAACGTGATTGAGTTCAGGAAGCCTCAGACGCGCAGAGGACAGACCTATAGCTGTCAAGGCGGAGGGCTGAGGGGAAGCTTGGAGTGGAGTTTGGGGCTACTAGACGTAAGCTATTATCAATCTATATGGAATGAATAAACAAGGTCCTAGTGTACAGCTCAGAGATCTATATTCAGTATCCTATGATAAACCATAATGGAAAAAGACTAAAAAAGAATGTTATATACACATAACTGAATCACTCTGCTGCAGAGCAGAAATTAATATTGTAAATCAACTATACTTCAATTTAAAATTAATTACAAAATAAAAGTGGCTGAAATGGTCAAAACAAGCAAGCAAAAGAGGCCCCTAATCCTTTCAGTGTGAGAGACGATGGTTTCAGAGCACATGTCAGCACAGGCTTACTCCAAGTGCACCTTGCTCTCAAGGGTTTATCCCAGCTGGCATCTGGAAGTTCATGCATTCTAACATCCCAGGAGAGCTCCCCAAACGTGCCAAGCCCACACCTCTCCCTGCGACCATTCTCTGCTTGATCTTATAGCCGCTTTCCTGCTTTTAGCTGCTGAGCATCTTTATTTTTAGTTCCTCCACTCTGAGTGCCTTGCAGTCTCACCTGAAAACATACACCCATTTTCCGCATCCAAACCACACCTGGGAAGGCGACTCAAACTGGCAACAGGGTGAACCATGGTGCAGGGGGCGGGGGTGGTCAAGCAACAGCAGGTAACAAATGAATTAGAAGGAAACAGATTCTCTTTTGTGCACGAGGAGCAGCCACAGAACCTGAGAAAGAAACTCAAGTGTAGCTTGAAAAACTATAGCACGAAGGGGTCAAAGTGAATGTTCCAAGAGTGTATTAAGAACGGATTGTTTCCAGGTCATGGCCAGCTAGTGAACCTGCATATTGCTGGGATTTAACCTCCCCCCAGACAGTGAGGGCACCTCAACTGCTTCCCTTTCAGCAAAGGTGTGAACGGAAGCAGTGGAGCCCAGAAGGAGAAAGCCCCGGGGACCCCACAAGCTCCAGCGTGTTCCGCGGAAGATATTCAGGCAGCTTAGATGGCTTTCCTCTAGACAGTGAAGCGGACCTGGGGGAAGAGGGGCAGGCCCTCGGAGCTGCCGCTGGTCCCCGAAGGGAAGGACGCAGCCTGCCTTGCTAGGAAACAAAGCCAGCCATTGCTAAGGGAAAAACCACCACTTTTTCAGGACAGGCTCTGCCAAGAGTGCCTGCCAAACGCTGATTCTTCCCTTCAGATTGAGTTTATCAGGTTTGTTAAGTGATTGGGCCGACAGTCATCCACAGAACTAAATCAAGATTTCTCTGTACTGCTGAATTTTTTTTCCTAAGAATCAAAGAATGTGTTTGCTGGGGTCAGTATACCCATAGGAAGAATCTTTTCTGAGATGGAAAGCAATTGACAGAACTGCGGAAGATTAATCCAGTCTCCAAGGAGGGCATTTTTCAAACCAGGATGTCCAGGAAGAGGACATCTTGGTAAGTGCACAATTTATAGGTTGTAGCCTGGTGACATCACCTTGCACCTTCAGGACTAGCGACCACGGCGTGTAAGTTTCAGCTGTGGGGACACAAGGTGAAGAGGGGTGCCATCATTTATATAAAACACCTTTCCCA
Source organism: Ovis aries (assembly GCF_016772045.2). NCBI lineage: Eukaryota > Metazoa > Chordata > Mammalia > Artiodactyla > Bovidae > Ovis > Ovis aries. The sequence goes on from NC_056076.1 coordinate 58,906,721, forward strand.
GGGGCTTCAGCCTTGGAATCAAAGACACGGGAAAATTCAGCTCTCTTCCATCACGGAGGGCTTTTGAGGTGGTGCTAGTGGAGAAGGGGATGACAGAGGATGAGATGGCTGGATGGCATCACTGACTCAACGGACATGAGTTTGAGTAAACTCCATGGGGGTCACAAAGAGTTGGACACGACTGAGTGAGTGAGCAGCAGTGGTAAAGAACCCACCTGCCAATCCAGGAGACACAAGAGACGCAGGTCCAATCCCTGCATCAGGAAGATCCCCTGGAGTAGGAAATGGCCACCCACTCTGCTATTCTTGCCTGGAGAACTCCATGGACAGGGGAGCCTGGTGGGCTGCATGCAGACCATGGGGTCGCAAAGAGTTGGACTGACTGAGCACTTCCATCACAGATGGGAAGTTAGGTACAAGGGTCCCCGCTGAATCTCTTTGCCTTTCGTCATCAGCCATGACTCCTCTCCCATAGGCAGAGGTCAAGACTGAGCCCAGAAGATACTGGGACAATTGGGCTCTTTCTACACCCTTGGTTTCTATGGTCAGTAAAGGTAACACAACACACTGACTCCCACCTGACTCTCTCTAAAATGTGAAATCCACGCTATAGCCCTCTGATAAAGCCTGAGTCTACAAGAATAATATTTTGTGACAATAAGGTAAAGAGGGAGAAAAGCTTCCGCTGTCATCCCAACTGGACTCAGAACTGAGAAAAACATTTCTCCAGCTGGGCAAAAGGGAATTCCAGGTCTAGTGAAATCTGATGTCCACCCCACTGTGCTTTTATATAAAATTTTGCAAAGACAGCAGAATCAGACTGTTCTAACCATTTCACTTTCCGGAACCCCCTCTTGCCATGTTCCTCCCCCCCCCCGCAAAAAAAATCACACAGATGCAGCATCAGCCTGGATGAAATTACCCCTCTGACGTCACACCCTCCCCTCCAGCTCTCGGAAAGATTCATGCTCTTGTCCCAGCCACACAGAGCTGGCAAACATCCCTCCCGCTCCCCAGGGGTCTGGGGAGACCAGACTACACCTCTGATAGACACCCTGAACTCAGCTGAGGGTCACTCCTTCAAGGATGGTACAAGATCTCAAAACTCTTCACACCCAATTAAGGGCAAAGTTAACCTGGTCTTTTAAGTCCACCTGCTTAATAAAACCAATGTATTTGAGGGCTCATCACCTTCAGTAGGAAAGTGAAAGTGCTAATCAGTCATATCCGACTCTTTGCAACCCGACCAACTGAAGCCCTCCAGGCTCCTCTGTCCATGGGAGTCTTTAGGCAAGAATACTGGAGTGGGTTGCCATTCCCTTCTCCAGGGGATCTTCCTGACTGGGAGTTGAACCTGGGTCTCCTACACTTCAGGTCGTTTCTTTATTGTCTGAGTCGCCAGGGAAGCCCATTTTAAGTAGAAAATCGTTTAACAAATCACACACACACTACTATACTCAGCATAGATAACTAGTTTTTTGGGCTCCAAAATCACTGCAGATGGTGACTGCAGCCATGAAATTAAAAGACGCTTACTCCTTGGAAGAAAAGTTATGACCAACCTAGATAGCATATTCAAAAGCAGAGACATTACTTTGCCAACAAAGGTCCGTCTAGTCAAGGCTATGGTTTTTCCAGTGGTCATGTATGGATGTGAGAGTTGGAATGTGAAGAAAGGTGAGTGCCGAAGAATTGATGCTTTTGAATTGTGGTTTGGGAGAAGAGTCTTGAGAGTCCCTTGGACTGCAAGGAGATCCAACCAGTCCATTCTGAAGGAGATCAACCCTGAGATTTCTTTGGAAGGAATGATGCTAAAGCTGAAGCTCCAGAACTCTGGCCACCTCATGCAAAGAGTTGACTCATTGGAAAAGACTCTGATGCTGGGAGGGATTGGGGGCAGGAGGAGAAGGGGACGACAGAGGGTGAGATGGCTGGATGGCATCACGGACTCGATGGACATGAGTCTGAGTGAACTCTGGGAGTTGGTGATGGACAGGGAGGCCTGGCTTGCTGCGATTCATGGGGTCGCAAAGAGTCGGACATGACTGAGCGACTGAGCTGAACTGAAGAAGCTACTGAATTGCACGTGGAACTCTGCTCAGCACTCTGTAAAGGCCTCTAAGGGAACAGAATCTAAAAAGAGTTGGCATGTGTATATATAACTGCACAGTAGAAACTGAAACACTGTAAATCAACCATACTCTAAAGAAATTTTTTAATTAATGAAGTAATAAAATATCACATAGCTTAGAGGCCTCTATCTGGAGACTTTACAGCATGCTAAACACAGAGCTTCACATGCTTCTCACTCATTCTACCAGCTTTCTCCTTGCAATAATTTTATGAGATTAGCACCATTAGTTCTACTTTGTAGACAAGGAAACTAAAGCTCAGAGACATTAAAAATAATTCCTCAAGGGCACCCAATAAGCCCCCAGATTCACTCTCAACATGAAGCTGCTCTGTGTTCCCAACAGAGCAAGAAATCCCAGGAGACAATAAAGAGAGGGGAAAAAACAAAACTGGTGAGTAGGTATAGTACTGTTTCCACTTACAATCTTTTATTATAAGTCAAAATCAAATACTAATTACTATCCAATTTAACATTGAGCCCACTGAGGAGCAGGAAGTAGAAAGTCATATCAGAAGCGGACTACACTTGATGACCCCAGTGTTATTTTCAGGCTTCTGTGGTCGGCTCAGACGGTAAAGAATCCACGTGCAGTGCACAAGACCCAGGTTCAATCCCTGGGTCGGGAAGATCCCCTGGAGAAGGAAATGGCAACCCACTCCAGTCCTCTTGCCTGGAGAATCCCACGGACTGAGGAGCCTGGCAGGCTACAGTCCACACGACCACAATGAGTCGGACACGACTGAGCGACTCCCCTTTCTTTTTTCTTGTGACCAATACTGATGAGCGTCATTCAACACAGAAATCCCAGGACAATGTCTGCACACATGGGTCAGGAGCCTCAGTCCCCAAGCACAGCTCCCTGAGACTGGTCACCTTTTGGGAGCAACGTCATGAAAATCAAGTGGATGAAGGCCAAGCCACTGAGCTGAAGGGCGACGGCCACGATGAGACAGGATTCAAAGCCGTGTTAACAAACTGGACGCAGTATCTCTCGGCCATTTTTCAGTAAAGGACCAGATTGTACATTTTTTTAGGCTTTATGGACCACGCAGTCTGCTGCAACTACTCAGTTGTGCTTCAGTAGCAGCAAACTTGCCGTGAACAACATGGAAGAAAATGGGGCAGGGGGGGTGGCGGTTGGGGGGTGGGGAGGTCATGTGCCAATCAAACGATCACGGAGCCGGAAGGCTCTGCGCATGCGCCTTCTGCCCACCCCGAGACAAAGGATTCCTCTGGGTCAAAACATCCCCCAAGAGGCTGGTGGAGCTTCAGAGAGCCAACAGATCACAGTTCAGTTCAGTTCAGTCACTCGGTCGTGTCCGACTCTTTGCGACCCCATGAATCGCAGCACGCCAGGCCTCCCTGTCCATCACCAACTCCCAGAGTTCACTCAGACTCACATCCATCGAGTCAGCGATGCCATCCAGCCATCTCATCCTGGGTCGTCCCCTTCTCCTCCTGCCCCCAATCCTTCCCAGCATCAAAGTCTTCTCCAATGAGTCAACTCTTCACATGAGGTGGCCAGAGTACTGGAGCTTCAGCTTTAGCATCATTCCTTCCAAAGAAATCTCAGGGTTGATCTCCTTCAGAATGGACTGGTTGGATCTCCTTGCAGCCCAAGGGACTCTCAAGAGTCTTCTCCAGCTGGTGGCCAAAACCTGTCCGTCTCCACATGAGAACCCCATACCTGGCTCCTGAGGACTGCCACTCATCCATCAGACGTCAAAGCCCCATCTGAAATAAACACACCACTCAGACAGCAAGGACGACCACACTCACTTTTCTTATGAAGCCTGATAACAAGCCTGGGATGTTTTCACAAACCTGTAAGCATTCCAGTCTGGCCGTTTAGCTTTAATGTTGACTCTGCCTTGAAAGTGGCAGCCACCATTACAGAATGTGTGGGGGCGGTGGGAGGGCAGGGCAGGGACAATGAGGTGCCCTAAAATATACTCTCTACTCTGGACTCTTTCCAAAAGACGGAGGACAGCTCCCAAGGAATGGAGTTTGCACACTGTAATTTTACAATTAGATTTTCAACATGCAGGTCCACTTCAAGTGAATCAGAAATAAGAGGGTTCAAGAGGGTGGAGTAGGTTTTGGGGGACGGGACACAATAGTGAACACGAATTCTCATATCTAATGAAAAAACAAAGCTGATTATTTCGTACTATTTTGAAACAGTAGAGAAAAAATTTGAAAACCCTGCAAAGCAGTCATGGTTGTGGCACATGTGACTGCAGAGCATTTGAAGGAGCATTTTAAGCTACATTGAATCTTAGGAGAGCAACTAACTACTTGAACACTAAGGCTTCTTAAATGTTTGCTAATTGCCAGTTTGCTATACAGGGAAGGAGGGTGGAGGTTAAGTTAATTTACCTTCCAGAGAGCCACTGCTTTAAATTGGTCTTCACAAGAGAAGAATTTTTAAGGACCCTCGCTCTGAGGACATGAATTCCAGGTCATTAGTTTTTAGTTCCTGATGGTCAGGAACAGCATCTGGGCCTAATCATTCACATGTGTATCTAGAGGGCAACTGTTTGGTTAACTAATATATTTTAAGAGGTCAGCATTTTTTTCTTTAAGTGATGGAGTTGTAAACACAAGGCTTATTATTTGCCTTAAGAACAAAGATTCTTACATATCAAATACCAATTTCACAGGCTTCCTCCTCTACTACAGAAACTTCTCTGGTTAGTATTACTTTCTACTCAAGTAATGGTAACTTTTGGTTAGAGGGAAGGGAGGCCCAAAAGTATCTACGTCTGGTTGCTGAAGCACCCAGAGGTCACCACTGTAATCTGCCAATAACTAAGCCCAGAGATCCTAAAAGGCAAGAAAGAAACTATTACAACTGGGAAAATGAACCTAAGGTCTCACATAATATACTGGCTTCACAGATCGTTGTCTGGGACGATAGAAGGGCAGGCCCGAGTTCCCAGAATATTCCTGTTGTTTGTCCCCCAAAGCCTGAGAGTCCACCTTGGGCTTTCCATGTCCGTGGTCCCATGATTTCTAGCAGTCTGGTACAGAAACACAGTTCCTTTCCAGATCTACCAGTCACATACCTGTGCTGCAGCAGAGAGCAGTTCAGATCTAGCCGAGCTACCCAGAAAAGCACCCAGAGGACAAGACCTCAGCTGGGTCGTATGTGAACAGAAGGGCAAGAGTTGAAGCTTTGAGGCCAATCTGTAGTGAGAGATGCTGGAGAGCCAGGGAACCCCAAGAAGGTGGCTGAACTGAGCAGCTCTGAAAGAGGGGATGGGAGAGGGGAGACTAGAGACCCCAAGACAAATGTCCCCTCCGCGTGCCTCCTATCTGATCGAGCAGGGCACTCTCGACACAGCCAGCCGCCGTCTACATTTCCAAAGCGCACCCAACTCTCAGAATCCTCCTTAACCAGGACTGCTTTCATTGATTCTTGGGGTTACCTGAGTACCAAGATTGTTGACACCACCAAGATTTAGGCTTAAGAACACAGTCTCTTGTATGATTAGGAAGTTCTTTTTGGCTCTGCAGCCTACAGGATCCTAACTCCCTGACCCGGCAACAGACCTGTGCCCCTGCAGGGGAAGCACAGAGTCTTAACCACTAGCTCAGTCGTGTCTGACTCTTTGTGACCTCATGGACTGTAGCCCACCAGGCTCCTCTATCCACGGAATTCTCCAGGCAACACTGGAGTGGGTTGCCATTACCTTCTCCAAGACCACCAGGAGTCCCACAATTAAAAAAAAAAGTCTGATGAAGAAATAATGGATACTTAAAGCCCCACACAACTTGGCTGTAAGGAGGGCACATTACAATGTCCTGCTCTCAGAGGCAGGATATCAGAAGAGAAGCCAGCCGAGGGCCATGAAGGCAGACGGCCCAGTTTTGAAACGTTGTTCAGTAGCTAAGCTGTACGCAACTCCTCGAGACCCCATAGACTGTAGCCCGCCATGTTCCTCTGTCCATGGCATTTTGTAGGCAAGAATACTGGAGTGGGTTGCCATTGCCTTCTCCAGGGAACCTTCCCAGCCCTAAGGACTGAACCTGTGTCTCCTGCACCGCAGGCGGGTTCTTCACTGCTGAGCCAAGCGTATGAGCTGTGTGACCCCGGCCAGGGTCCCTAACTTCTGTGTCACGGTTTTACTCATCTGTAAAATACAGACAGCAATGCTGCTTACCTCCTATGGCTACTGTGGGATTCAATGAATTAAGACACACAGAGCGCATACAGGGGTACCTGGCACGTAGTATTAAGTACTCAATAAACATTACTGGATCTCATTGACCCCTTATTGTAAGTAAGTACGTTCCATGAAATGGGGTGCTCAGGGCTATACAATCAGAAAGGCCCGACCAGTTTATATTTCCATCAGCACCATTACAGTTCTTATAGCCCCCTGAGCAATAATGTTTAAAGCTGGAAATGGAAAGCAACTCAGGCCTGTTCTTGTCACATGTTTCTGTGCACGCCTTCCGCACACATCTCAGAGCTGTCAGGGTCGAGAAATAATGACTGTAAGTACTCTGATCTCCTTGGAGAGAAATTGCATGTAAATATTGAGGACTGTGTTACAGAAACTTTATGAAGAAATGGAGCCTCCCACACATTCCATAAATGCTTGTTGATATGGTGAATTAAAAGAACTGACATGATCTTTTTTTCTTTTTAAACAGGAGCCAATTCTGAATAGGAGGAGCCAGCGCCGACACCATTCAATCCAACATAGACTGCTCGCGTGGCTTTGGACCGACCAAGTCAGTCATCAAAGGCCTGCTTTCGACTTTCTCCCAGGCACCAAAAAGTGGTGAGGTGAGCAGGCAGAAACTTACTCTCAGCAGTTCTGTCAAGAGTTCACAGAGACTTCCCTGGTGGTCCAGGGGTTAACAGTCTGCCTGCCAGTGCAGGAAGCACGGGTTCGATCCCCGGTCCGGGAAGATTCCACCCGCAGCAGGGCAACCAAGCCCAGGTACCCCAACCACCAAAGCCCGAGCACCATAGAGTTGGTGCTGCACAGCAAGAGAAGCCCCTGCAGGGAGAGGCTCGGCAGGGAAGAGCAGACCCTGCTCTCCGCAACTGAGAGGGCCCGTGCGCAGCAGTGAAGACCCCGGCAGCCAAGAACAAAATTAAGAAAACAAAGAATTTACAAGTGATTTGGCTGCTCTTTAAGCAATTAGTATTCACTGCATGCCAAAATGAGAGGAAAAACATGACATGGAACAAAAACCCGTCGAGTCTCATCCAGAGCGTAGCCAGAAAGGTTAACCAGGCTCTGGATATGCCCGACCACATCATCAGGGTTTCTAAAGAGCCAGGGGCCCAGGAAACATGGCTGGGCTCGGCCACACTGTCCTGACGTGTACAGAGCAGAGAGCCTGTTCGGAGTGTGGAAAAGTAGAAACTTTCCCCACTGTCAGCAGGAAGCTGTGTGATCAAACACACGGACCAGCGCTTCTTGGACCACAATCTGCTCATCCATGCAATGAGATGGGGCTTCCCTGGTGCCTCAGTGGTAAGAACCCTCCTGCCAATGCCGGAGACGCAGGTTTGATCCCGGAGTCAGAAGATCCCCTGGAGAAGGGCATGACAACCCACTTCAGTATTCTATCCTGAAATCCCATGAACAGAGGAGCCTGGTGGGCTGCAGTCCATGGGGTCGCAGAGAGTCGGACATGACTGAGTGACTCAACAGCAGCAGCAAGATGGAGGTACAGACATAACAGGGCTCAGAGGTCCCTCTCAGTTCTGTGTCTGTGACACAGAGTCCCTTTACCCCTAGCACCTCCTTCAGAGCATTTTCCTCTTCTCTCTTTAGAAGTGTCCCTAAGCCAGATGATACGCAATGCCCGAGTTTACTGGATCCCATGCGTAAGCCTCCAGACGTCTACTTCAGTAGCCTCTCCAGGACTCAGGACTTCTCCACGGTTGTCCAGCTTTGCTCTGAACATGGGCATCCAGTTGCAAGAGCCACTGGGGGCTGAAATCCAGCCTGCACTCCGCTGTGTATCAGCCCAGAGGAATGGACGCCTTATCTCAATTCCAACAGAAGCATCTTACCTCCTAGCTGCAGTCTTTCCTGGAGACATGAACCTTCTCACAAAAGCACAAAACTCAGTAGTAACTGACCACGGGCCTAACACACGTGGCAGCTCATCTCACCCTCAGAGAGTCATTTCACCAATGGCGCAACTGGGCCTCTGAGGGTCAAGGAGAGGGCCCCACTGCCTGTGACTGCCTAGGGGCCGATCTGCATTCCACCACAGCTCGCCGAGCCTAAAGCACGTGTCCTTTCAACCACCTCAGCTACTGCTGGGTTTTATTGAAGCAAACATGGCTCTATTCCTTTCTCACAAAAGAAAAAAGCGTGCAGCAGGGTCCCATGCATTATGGAACTCCGGTCCAGGTGTGGGAGCTCCAAGAGTAACTAAGCCAAGGCCACTGTCAAGGAGCTCAGAGAACAGAGACCCCAGAGAAGGAAGGAGCTGCGAAAAGGCTGCTTTGAGGGGTATATGGGAAAGGAGGGAGGGGGCTTGGCCAGATTTTTCCATTTGTTTTGGTGCCAGTTTGGGAGGGGGTCAGAGCCAGGATTACTTGGTTGGGGAGCCATCTCCCAGAGCCCCTTCTTCCTCCTCTGCACGGTTAGCCCAGTTTCAGGGGTCACGGAGGTGATGTGAAATACGGCCGAAATACGCAGAATGGCTTCTGTCCACAGGACCAACAAACATTCCATGGAATTAAGATGAGTAAAGAAATGCAAATGTCCTTGAAAGAGAAGCGGACTTCTTACAGAGAGCCCAGGTCCTTACATTTTACAGTCTTGTGTACTAAGGAAAATAGTTTAATATTTCATTCTCAGCAACTGCACTCTGATTCCTAAACATCAACTTCAGTTGCTCTTTTCAGAATATTCCTCTTGTGATATTCTGGGTATGTTTATGCAGAGGACAAAGCCTTTTTAAGCCTGCAATTAAGCATTTGGTGAATATAAACTATTTGAACCACACCATATAAATACTGCTCAAGCTCAACTTGGACATGTCTGTGTTCTTCACCGCGTCCGTTGTAGGGAGTTTATAAATGTCCACCTAAGTCAAAGACGTGGTTCTGTCACTACAATAAATGAAAACCCAGCCCAATTTGTTTTGCAAAGATATAAAGTAATCCCCAAATTATTCCTGAGAGGCTCAAAAAATTAGATTCACGGAAGTAATCAGCTGAAACTATTTTCTCATTGAAATAACTCTGTAATTCCATGGCCAAAATGTCAATCAACCACAGATTTACAAATGCCCTTTTTTTTGCCCTGACATCCCAGTACCTGGCAGACTCTGGGACTGAAGGGAAATGTATAAATAAATACATCTTTGTAAACTATTTCCTACTATGACTAGTTGATCATGTACTGGTAATTTTTTTTTTAATGTGTATTTTCCCCCCCTGACCGAAGCTATTTTCCCTGGAGATGTTCCAACAATATACTGCTAACATACTCCCATTGTGGAATTCAGCTGGAAAATTTTGCAACTTAAAAAAACATCTCAGCCATCTAACCGGTGTCTCTATGGACCTACAGACTGGAGACCAAAAAAAAAAAAAAACCACAAAGTAAATATTTTTGGTCTAGCTCAAAAGGAGTTGGGTGATGTGTGTGATTGAGCTTGTTGTTGTTCAGTTGCTAAGTCATATCCGACTCTTTGCGACCCCATGGACGGCAGCACACCAGGCTTCCCTGTCCATCACCAACTCCCAGAGTTTGCTCAAACTCAGGTCCATTGTGACTGACCTTGTTTACAATAATTTACTGAAGAAGTTAGGACTCTGCATTCACATCCATTTGGTTTGGGGGTTAAGGATATGAGGGTCAAATGTGCACAGGGTCTGACTCAGAGCAAGGGCTCAATAAATATTTGTTGAACAAATGAAAGCTTCGAGTGTCCTGCTCGCTAGCTGTCTGCCTTGGCACAAGACACTGAAGTTCCTGGAGCTTTAGTCTCCACAGTGCAAGAAATGCATCCTCATCATTCACGATAATTATGTTTTACTATAGCTGTCACAACTGTGATTGCAACAAACTCGAAATTCACAAATACTGAACCATGGCTCCTAGAGGAGGTTGAGGTTCCTGCAAGCTTCTGGTGACAGCAGGTTTGTCAACTGACCAATACATAACCTTGTTTGTGTGTGTTTCTGTTTGAAGACATTTAATAAATATCAGTTTACTAACACTGATGTCACAACCAACAGCACTATAACTCACGCCTGAACGAGGTTTATCTAATGCACATATTGTCTCTGAAAGGCACATCCCAGCTTTTTTATGCTTAGGGATACTAGATAGCGCTTCTTCACGATGTTTAGGGGCATTTTAAACAGTAAAATCACCAAAAACAAACTAACAAAAAAACCCACAAAACTTAAAAATTTGAGCCTACACTCATCACTATGAAAGGACTCTTGCTTAGAGTCTGGGTGGTGCGGGGAGGGGCACCGCATCACCTCGGCTGGAAACCCACATCAGGACACAAACTTTTCACTGTTCTGCAGGTGCCTAAACGACCACAGAAGTCCCACACGTGTGATTTTAGGTGCAGATAAATGCTACTGAGCAGGCAAAGTTGCAAATATGTGGTTGCAAACCATGAGAGTCAACTCTGCTGCTGCTGCTGCTGCGTCGCTTCAGTCGTGTCTGACTCTGTGTGACCCCACAGACGGCAGCCCACCAGGCTCCCCCGTCCCTGGATTCTCCAGGCAAGAACACTGGAGTGGGTTGCCATTTCCTTCTCCAATGCATGAAAGTGCAAAGTGAAAGTGAAGTCGCTCAGTCGTGTCAGAGTCAACTCTCTTCGCTCCCTAAATACTGAGAGCTTCCTCAGTGCCAGCCACTATGCCAGAAGAGGGCCAGAATGGACAGGTTCCTCTCTTACTGTGTAACAGTCTAGTGGGTGGAGGTAATTAGTCCCCCAAATATGTAAGTTACAAAGCGTGATGACTGTGTGATGTAGAAGATCTGGGAACGTATTGGGTGGGGGTGGGGGTGGGGGGAGGGTCATAACGCAATAGCAGGTTCAAGAGGAGGGTAACAGTTGCGCTCAGCACCAGAGCACAGCTTGGAGTCGGCCAGGCGAGGGGGGAAGAGCTGGAAGGCAGAATGCAAGAGCCCAAAGGCAAGCTGCTGCTGCTGCTGGCACCAGGGCACAGCTTGGAGTCGGCCAGGCGAGGGGGGAAGAGCTGGCAGGCAGAATGGAAGAGCCCAAAGGCAAGCTGCTGCTGCTAAGTCGCTTCAGTCACGTCCGACTCTGTGCGACCCCACAGACGGCAGCCCACCAGGCTCCTCTGTCCCTGGAATTCTCCAGGCAAGAACACTGGAGTGGGTTGCCATTTCCTGCTGGGGTGTGATTAAGTCAAGTCACATTCAGTAAAAAGTACACAACAGAATGAGCTTAGAGAATGGCTCCAAGTTCAAGGTGCTTAAGTTTGGAAAATGAATGAATGACTTTAAAGATTTACTGAGCAGTTCCCACATGACTGGCACCACGCATGGTGTTAGGGACCCAAAAGAAGAGGATAAAATGTACTGACACGGAGCCCATGATTATTGGGGGGATGGTGGTAAGACCCTCTACGGAAGAGGGAGAATACAACTAACAAACCAGGTAATCACAGGAGAGAAAGGAATCCACGGGTATTTTTATCCCTTCCAAGTAAGTTCTGGATAACTGTTGAGCTTATCAGATAAGGCAATCTAATATGAACATTCAAAAATTAAGGTGATACTATATTGCTTTAAGCACTAATTTATGTGGAAATGCTCATATCCTATAGATCCAATAGCAAACACCTCAATCTTGTGGAAATATCTGGGTATCACTTCACTACATAGACAACAGGAAAACACGATTTTCTTCTGAAGGCGAAAATAAAAGCTAATCTCTGGATGTCAAGAAGCAGTACACTCAAGAGCAGCCATGTTGCACGTACATTTCATATGAATGAAGTGAGTTCACGTCTACCCTCTGGGCCAGTTTCTTCCTAGTTAAGTGCCTCTCACTGAAATAGCACCTTGCTAACCAGGAGACAGGGCAAATGGGTCTCTGAACATCCATTTGCGATGTGGCTATTACTGTCAGCTGAGGAACATGGCTTTAACTGAGCAGGAACACTGGGGGCTGAAGTTCATCCATCAAGTTCACCGACATGTGAAGGGTACGTAACGTGCGAAACACTCCAGTAAATAAAGCTGGTGGTAACTCCCCAGGAGCGGGGAGTGAGCGGTACGGACTGCCCCCTGAGAGATTGTCCTCTGGGGGCAGGGGCTAAGGGCTAGCGTTTCCTGATGACAGTCTCTTTAGAGAGAAAAAGCATCAGCATTTTAAAGGCCTGCTGGGGAAGCTCCCTCTAGCTTTGCTGAAGCAGGGAGCACTCAGCAGCCGGAAAGGGGTCACTCAGGAGAAACCGGCAAGGTTTATAGAAACTGCCCAAATGCGGGCAGGGTTTGCTGGTATCATAAAAGCTACAACAGATCTGCAAGGCGCTCTTTCCTACCTCCTGGACACGTTGACTACAGAAATTAGAAACTATCGGTGTGGTCCTCTGGGGTCCGGGAGGGAAGTTCTGTGATGGAGTTATTTGCAAAGACACGCACGGGGTTCAGGGAGACCGACCCGGACGCGAAGCACGGAGCGCGTAACAGCAGAGGGAAGCTGTCACCGCCGCTGGCTTGACGGCACAGAGGAGAAGGCAGTGGCGGGAATCCAGAGAGATGGGGGCTGGAGCTGTAGGCAGGACCGTGGGCTTTCACGGACGCACTCAGCCAACAGCAGAGTCCACAGGAGTGGAAGCAGAGAGCGGGCAAGAAACAGGTCAACCTCTCTCTTCCCAGCCTCTGCCCTGCTGCCAGGGCGGTTATTGGCTAAATCCTATAGAAAGCCAGAAGGTATGTGATTAAATAAGAGTCAGGTTCTGGAACACAGGACACAGAGCAGGATGGAAAAGGGTAGACAGCAGGGGCTGGGGGGACAGAGAATAAACCTGCCCCCAGCAACTGGGATGAAAAACAGCCCCACTCCCCAGCAGACTGGCCATTACCTACACAGTCACTTACATTTCTAAGACTGGATAAAAATTCAAGTCCGTCAGGCAGACCCGGATGGAACCCAGGCTTCAGGGGCACCTCCGGGCTGTGGGACCATGGTCAAGCTTATTAACCACATTCCTTAGCTGAAAGATGTACCCACCTGGAGGGGTCACTGTAAAATGAGCCCACAGCGTGTGGCATGGAATGGGTGCTCAGCAACAGGGAGCCGTGATCGTCACCTTTACAGATGCTGCGTCAGCCCGCATGCCCAGCTGGCTGCCACAGAGTCAGCTAACTGGCTTCACAGGACACACGTTTCTTCCTCTCGCTTGTGTGATGTGCACGGACGGCCCAGGCTGAGGCGCTGATGAGCTGATGCTTCTTGCTGTCCCACCTCCAACGTGCGCTTCTGTACTAGTTTCTACACCACGTCTGCGCTCCAGGCAACAGGACACGGCTAAGGGAAGGGTGTGCCTTCCTTTTTTTAAAGGGAAGACCCTGAAGTGTTATGTTTTTGACCATGGTTACAATTTATTCCTGTTGATTTTTTCATCCCACAGTTAAAGAAATGAACACTTTGATTTAAAAAAAAAAACAAACTTTTTCTTAGTCTGTTTGAACTCCTTTAGAGTTCAATACTGGAGAAGGCAATGGCACCCCACTCCAGTACTCTTGCCTGGAAAATCCCATGGACGGAGGAGCCTGGTAGGCTGCAGGAGTCGGACACGACTGAGTGACTTCACTTTTACTTTTCACTTTCACGCATTGGAGAAGGCAATGGCAACCCACTCCAGTGTTCTTGCCTGGAGAATCCCAGGGAAGAGGGAGCCTGGTGGGCTGCCATCTATGGGGTTGCACAGAGTCAGACACGACTGAAGCGACTTAGCAGCAGCAGCAGCAGCAGCGTTTAGTACCGTTGACTCCACAACACCATAGACTCCAGAGTGGCTTAAACTACACAAACTTATTTCTCAGAGTTCTGGAGACTGGAAAGTCCACAATCAGGGTGACAGCCGATTCGGTGTCTGGTGAAAGATCTTCCTGGTTCGCGGACGGCTGTCTTCCTGGTGTAGCAAAGAGCTCTCTGGCCTCTTTTATAGAAGCTGGAATCCCATTCATGAGGGCGCCACCCTCCTGACCTCATCACCTCCCAAAAGTCAAAACTTCCAAATACCATCACACTGCAGATTAGGTCTCAACATATGAATCTGGGGGAGATACAAGTATTCCATCCACTGCAATTTTCAATAAGTTTACAAATGGTAATATTCTTTCAAGTGGAGCAAAAAATAAGCGAAATATCAACCCACGTCTGAGATGATGAAACATGGGCTTAGGATGGAAAGGCTGACTCTAAGGGAAGATATATGAGGCTGGAGATGTTATCAGCCTCTTTCATAATTCAGGCTTGCCTAAAACCACGCATGTGTGTTCACAGCTATGGGATGGCTTACAGTCTATATAATCCAACTATGTAACCACCACCTTGGGGCCAGTATTCAAAGCAGACGAGCCTGTCTATTCCTTAGACAAACATACTATTCACTACCAGACATCCCACCACCCTACATCAGTCTTCCCAAGCAAGGTTGCATCTCATCACTCCTTTGAACCAAGCATTTCAGAACCTTTCAAGATAAAATCTAAGCCCAAGACGGACACTCAAAGCTTTGCCACAATTTGGCATAGAGCGGAGCTCTGCAGAGAGTAGCTGAATGCCACCAAGGGAGAACTCTCACTTAAACATGACTGAGCTCGGGAAGGCAAGCAGCTGACAGGTCCTGAACACTAAGAAAGCAGTTCCAGCACCCAGCAATAAGGACTGGGAGGAAGAGGAGGTAGGTGACAAGAATGTGGTTTCACTAGTAGTATTTCTGAAGACTAGCAGCTGCAGGAAGAGGCATGGAGGAGGAGGAGATAGGGCAAGAAGGGTGATTATGCTGAACACTGTTCAGGGAGGGATGAGGGGATACAGGCCTGAACACGAATGCTGAAGGGGCGCGTTCCAAGGCTCTTATTAAGGGTTGGATTCGATAGAGGAAAGGACGGACAGAAGGCAAGGAAGATCAACATTCACTCCAGGAAAGCAGGTTCAATGAGCCAGGGAAATCCTGGCCCCACCGATAATGAGGAGGAGGTTGGCAGGATGGAGACATGCAGACACAATGAGGGGTTTCCCCGGTGGCTCAGGGGTAAAGAAGCCTCTACTGGGAAGCCCAAAGCAGCAAGAGATGACTAGAAGAAATAAGTTCTGATTGAGGAATGAATAAAGAATAGACTAGCAAAACTGGACACAGGATGCCACGGCTCCCCCACTGAACAAGCCACACGACGCTGAGGAAGTTGCTTGACAAGGCTAAGCCTGAATTTATCTCATCTGTAAAACGAGGAATATAAACAGTTGACCCCTGAACAACATGGGTTTGAACTACATGTGTCCACTTATATGTGGATATCTTTTCAGTAGTAAATACAGGTAGGGGTGCAGAAGGCCCCTACTGTAAGTTATCCGGGATTTTTGACTATGGAGGGCCAATGCCTCTAACCACACATTGTTCAAAGGTCAACTGAAGTTACTTGTAAGATTCCCCAGAGGGGTAAAGAAAATCATACTGCTTAGCACAGTGCTTGGGACACAGTTAGTGCTCAATACATATTACTTACAATTATTATTACAAGCGAAGTCCCTATTTCTGAACACAACCAAAATTTATGTTTCTAAGTGCCTATTTGGCACTGTCCAGAAAAACTTAATACAGTCTCTTCTGCCATTTCACAATATTTGCACTTCTAAGAAATCTTGTATAATCAACAACTGTATTATAAAAATAACTGCTCCCGGGGGGGGAAACGGATTTAGGATCTCAAGTTTCAGGAATACAATAGAAGTTATTTTCTATAGTTATTCCTATAGAATAACTATATTCTATATACATAGAATATAGGAAAATAACTGCAGCTATAAAACCTAAACATCCCTGAGCAAACACAGCATTTAATCACATCCAGGTTCTGCTCAAAAGGCCTTTCCTTTTCTATCTTCAAGACGATCATTTGTACTTTCTTAAACACCTCTTTATCACCAAAGAATTCTCATAAAGCATCAAATGGAAACAGGAGGGTTAAAAAAGCCTCCAAAGTTAAGATCAACCGCAACTTAGATCCTTGAAGGCCACTGAAGGAAAGACGTCTCCGCCAAAGCCCACACCAACTCAGCTGCCCAAGTCAAGTATCCCAACAACTGCTGTTGCCATGAGCAGTTCTAGTTCCTGGGAAGAAAGCTTTGTTCAGACAGTGCTTGCTCGTGACACCAAGGGAGCTCTCTAATCTGCTGCACTGTATCTGGTTTAAAGCTGATCCTACAGAAGAAATTTCTGCTTTCGATACTACCCGTGGCACTAAATAAAATCTTAATTCTGCTCATTCTATGATTGGTAAGTTCAGTGACTACTTTGGGCTCTTTATGGGGGTGGGAGGAATCAAGCAATCTTAACTAAATCTATAGCCACATCACCTGCCACCCACACAGACATGCTTGTGTGCACACGCACACACACACACATGGTTATGAAACTCATGAAGGTTTCTGTTCCTCACAGTACAGGTTTGCGCTGCACAGACTCATGCTAAGTGGACAGCTCCCACAACCAAAGACGGACTTTACAAAACTAAGGAAAATAACTTCCTCTGCCTTTTAATCTCCACTCTTTAGAATCCCACTGACTGTGAACATGTTTAAGCCCTTAAAGGCAAGCCCCACAGCATTCAGAAGATGGGAGGAGAAAGCCAAATTCATCCAGAGTGAAGAGACAGTTATCAAAGATGAAGATAAAAGGAGGTTTAGGACACTGTCAAAATGCAGTCTGGGAGACGAGCACTGCTGAAGCTAGAAGATGCTGCTGGAGGAAGTATGTACACAGACCTGTTGATGGGATGGAAGATCCCAGAAGAGTCTAGAAGGACAGGAGGGGATCTCTGAAGGTGTTTCAATAGGAGCAAGTGCAAAGAAAATGCAGTGGTAATGGCCAGCAGCATTTAGTTAGGACAAAGAAGAAGTTAAAAATAAAAGCAAAAAAAAAAAAAAAAAAAAACGGTATCCGCCCTCCCGCTCCGGCCCAAGCCCAGGTCATCTCCTGCAGCGGCAGCATCATAAACCGAAGCAGCAAGAGCAGTCACCGCACAGCACATGTCGCTGTTTGCATCCGGCACACAGAGCCAGGACAGCCTCACAGGGTCCCGGGCACGGGCCCTAAACAAGCTGTACTTGGCAGAACAGCAGCGGCCTATATCGGAGGGCCACAGCAAGAACTACTCCTGTGAAACTTGCTGTTTGGTTGCTAAGGCATATTCCACTCTTTGCAACCAACCTGGATTGTAGCCTGCCAGACTCCTCCGTCCATGGGATTTCCCAGGCAAAAATACTGGAGTGGGTTGCCATTTCCTCCTCCAGGGGATCTTCCCGACCCAGGGTTCGGACCCATATCTTTTGCCTCTCCTGCACTGCAGGTGAAATCGCTACTACTGAGCCACCTGGGAAACCCACCCCCACCCCTGTGAAACTTACCATGTCCATCATAGGGACGATTTTCATGTTATCTGTTCCTTTTACAGTGACCCCTGCATGAAACTTCTCTTTAGTCTAAACGTAAAGGACAGTTGTAGTTCCCAGCAATGCTCGGCTTTCACTGTGCGGACTTGCATAAACCATCTTTCCTCACTGGCTGCTAGAGGGCTCAGAGCCCGGTGGCCCATCCACAGCAAATCAGTGTCCTCACGGTGCACATTCTTACCCTCGGTGCTGGCTCCACTTCTTAAGCTTCCAGCCCTTGTTGTCCTTCTAATTTATGCTCCCTTCATATCGTATGTATTATAAACTGCCTTACATACCTGGACTAGATCCAAGGGTAAACTTAAGTGCACAGATACTACACATGGCTCTGTTTCAGAGGGCGACCTTACTAGACAGTAACCGTGCACACTCACGGTCCATAGCACAGACGCGTGTCCTGCAGGGAACACAGACCGAACTCCACACTAGGCACAGGGCATACAAAAAATACATGGAACAGGCTCCGCCCCGTCCCTCCTCTAGTCAGGAAGAGACAGACAACAAGCAACAAGTGGTTTAAAGTGTGAGAAAGAAACAAGGATCTGAACCACACGGACAGAGGGAGGTACTTGTAAGCAGAGGGTTTGGGGAATATCTCACAAAGGAGGTGGACTCAGTTCCCAAGGACTGGGAGCTGGGATCAGTAGCTTTTTTTTTGTTTGTTTTTAAAGCAGGGGAAGACCTTTAATCCAGGCAGAGGGAACAGAATGAGCAACTGGAGATAAGCATTTAAAGACACGGGGAGACTGAGCTGAACCGAGGAAGGAAAACATCCCAGTGTGGACAGATCAATCAGGATCTTACAGGCTAGGGTGAGAAGGAGAGAGTCTGTCTTGCGGCTAATAAGAAAGCCCTGAAGGGTTTTAAACCTCGGTTGAGAGGGGAGGAGAGGGTGAGATGGATGGATGGAGTCACACGGACACTTGCATTACTGTGTGTAAAAGAGACAGCCAGCGGGAATTTGCTGTATGGCTCAGGAAACTCAAACAGGGGCTCTGTATCAACCTCGAGGGGTGGGACTGGGGGGGAGATGGGAGGGAGGTTCAAAAGGGAGGGGATATGTGTATACCTATGGCTGATTCATGCTGAGGTTTGACAGAAAACAGCAAAATTCTGTAAAGCAACTATCCTTCAGTAAAAAATAAATTAATTTAAAAAAAAAAATCCTGGATTGGACACCATCTGTTACAAGGTTCAGGATCTCACTTTCTGCTGCACGGGAACCAACTGTAAGAGATGGGATAGGAAGAAAAGAGATGCTGCAGTGGTCAGGCCAAAGGGGATGCTGGCAGGGGAGTCAAAGTCCAGATGCCATATATGTGATGAAAGGCTGGCACACAGGACACACAAAAAAGGATGCTCTACAGCTGCTTCTGCATCTCTCTCTAGAGCAACTCACGAGGCGTTAGCGCCACAAGCGAAGGCACCAGGCTGTGTGCTGGGAGTGAAGCAGAGTCAAAACTGTCTGTCTGGACGCGCAACCTTTGGAACGTAAAAGCAACCAGCAGAGATCTAGAGAGTGGGATGCGTGAACTGCCAAACTTCAAAACAACAACAACAAATACCCCTCCCAAGACACTCTCTCAGGAAAATACTAGACTATGAAAAAAGTGTCAGTTAGTCGCTCTGTCTTGTCCAGCTCTTTGCAACCCCATGGGCTGTAGCCCTCCAAGGCTCCTCTGTCCATGGGATTCTCCAGGACCGAATACTGGAGTGGGTTGCCATTTCCTTCTTCAGGGGCTCTTCCCCACCCTGGGATCAAACCCTGGTCTCCCGCGTTAGCAGGTGGATTCTTTAGCACCTTGAGCCACCAGGGGAGTCTATGCACTCTACCAGAAGAAGCAAAATCAGAAAAGGGGGAACATGGGCTCCAAACACCTGGGATCCAGCACCAGACAGGTCTCCCCGGCTCACAGACAGCGAGAGCAACCCTAGGCCTCAAAGGACTTAGAAACCAGTCTGGATCACGGCAGGCCTCGAGGTTCTGGGAGGAATTTCTTCAAGATGGTTGAAATGACAGGGCACCTACTCAAGTCCGAATATATTGAGAGGAACTTTATACAAATGAGGGTAGCTTGGGTAGTGGATTCATTTTTCTGTTCTTAAAAAAAAAAGAAAAAGGTGAAAGATGGGGCAATAACGACTTACAAGGAAGGCAAAACACAGTAGAAAAAAAGGACTCGCCTCGTTCCAGCAGGGCTGGGACACCAAAGCACCTCTGCAGTCACAATGAAGACAGGGAAACTGATCAATCCAGAACTACCCCGGGATGAGCAAAAGGGGGAGCAAGCGTGTGGACGGTGGTCGACAGCCAAACTCTCTTCTCCCCGAGAAGAAAGTCGAGAGACAGGACCAAACGCTGAAAATAAATTATGCTGTAATGTAAGTTATTTAGGGCCATGGACACAAAATGCAGAAGAATAAAGTTGAAAAATTGGAATAACTGCCATGGGACAGGAAGGGAAGGTCTGGGAGGGGTTGAGGGTCGGCTGTTTGTCTTACCAGCTGTGGTGTAATTTGAATGTTTGAAGCTAACATGTATGTAAAACGTTAATTATGCAGGGTAAATTATACCACTGATTTTAAATATGTAAAACATTGAAAGGGTACATAAACAAATGACATCAGAATATAAAGACAAAAGAACATTATGGCTTCCCTTCATTTCAGAAAATCTAAGTTGCTTTTTTGATTTTGCTATTAGTGAAGCAAATGTATTGAGTGTCAATGCACAGTTTTGCTGTCAGAAAGGCCTGTTCAAAAAAGGGTAACTGACAGAAATAGAGAAGAAACTGGTTGTCGTGGTTGTGTGTGTGTGTGCGCTTCAGTGGGGAAGTACAACTGTTGTTTCCATGTCGGGCAGGCTTGCGGATGTTATTATACAACGTGGGGAATACAGACAACATTTTGTAGTAATGAAATGAAAAGTAAGCTTTAAAAATTGTGCAAAAAAAAAAAAAAAGAAAATTTTAAAAGCCTGTTCATTTGGGTGTAAAAGGCCCTTAAATGTAAGTGAAATATAAATACAGATAAATACAAAAACGAAATGTTAGCTTTCCTGTTGAAACTATATTTTCATCTGCTAAGAACATACCTCATTCACATGATGGTATCCTGAGGCTCAAACGCATGGAACTACCTTTAAGGTGAAGTACTATTTTTACTTGCGAAAACAGTCTTTTCACTGGGCCATGGCCTCACACAGAGCTCCTCCCCGTTACAAAGGGCGCAACAATGTGGCATCCTGGGGGCCCTCGTGGCATTTCCATTCTAGAAACGCTCAGAGCCACACACACCTGTTCAAAAGCAAGATCATTCATTGGCGGCGACAGAAGTACCCCCTCACCCATACGACTTAGTTCAAGAGAAAGAACTCCACAAAACCCAAATTTTATTTGGGGAAGGGGGAGATGTTTAAAAATGTTTTGGTGTGATGACATTTTGGCAGTACAGAGATATGCCACATTTCTTCGGGATGAATATTAAAATATCTTGTCGTAAAATGACATGTCTGGGGTTTGCTTTCATATGCTGTAGAAATAAGAGATAAAGCAAATAGTGCAGAATCTTAATGATGGATGAGCATACGGAAATTGATTCCCCTACAGCATTATTTGAAGTTTCCCTAATGAAAAAAACACATGGAAGGAAAATGTGGTCAGATTTTCATCTTCCAAAGAAGAGAAGTTTGTGCATTTTTTCCTTAAGAATATGATGCAAGTAAAGCACATTGAAAAGCACAGGCTGCTGTGGAGATTTATTTCCATCCAAATTACAACCTCGCCCCAGTGAAAACTCCTTCAAAAGTATGCGGACAAGGCAAGCCAGGGTAAGTGAACAGAAAGAATCAAGCTTCAAGTTAACGAGGAGCCTCTTGGTGCTGTGCTTAGCTGCATGCGCTCGCAGCAGAGAGAAGGGTGCTTCCAACAGTACATGCTTGGCGAGTGAAAGAGATTTCTTTTCTCTTTAAATAAATAACTAGAGCTTCCCAGGTGGCGCCAGTGGTCAAGAATCCACCTGCCAACGCAGGTGATACCAAGAGATGCGAGTTCCATCCTTGGATCTGGAAGATCCCTTGGAGAAGGAAACAGCAACCCACTCCAGGATTCTGGCCTGGGAAATGCCATGGACAGAGGAGCCTGGTGGGCTATAGTCCACGGGGTCGCAACGAGTCAGACACGACTGAACACACACACATACCCAGTTCAGTTCAGTTCAGTCAGTCGCTCAGTCCTGTCCGACTCTTTGCGACCCCATGAATCGCAGCACGCCAGGCCTCCCTGTCCATCTCCATCTCCCAGAGTTCACTCAGACTCACGTCCATTGAGTCCGTGATGCCATCCAGCCATCTCATCCTCGGTCATCCCCTTCTCCTCCTGCCCCCAATCCCTCCCAGCATCAGAGTCTTTTCCAATGAGTCAACTCTTCTCATGACATGGCCAAAGTACTGGAGCTTCAGCTTTAGCATCATTCCTTCCAAAGAAATCCCAGGGTTATCTCCTTCAGAATGGACTGGTTGGATCTCCTTGCAGTCCAAGGGACTCTCAAGAGTCTTCTCCAGCACCACAGTTCAAAAGCATCAATTCTTCGGCACTCAGCTTTCTTCACAGTCCAACTCTCACATCCATACGTGACCACTGGAAAACCATAGCCTTGACTAGACAGACCTTAGTCGGCAAAGTAATGTCTCTGCTTTGGAATATACTATCTAGGTTGGTCATAACTTTTCTTCCAAGGAGTAAGCATCTTTTAATTTCATGGCTGCAATCACCATCTGCAGTGATTTTGGAGCCCCCAATAATAAACTCTGACACTGTTTCCCCATCTATTTCCCATGAAGTGATGGGACCAGATGCCATGATCTTCGTTTTCTGATTGTTGAGCTTTAAGCCAACTTTTTCACTCTCCTCTTTCACTTTCTTCAAGAGGCTTTTTAGCTCCTTTTCACTTTCTGCCATAAGGGTGGTGTCATCTGCATATCTGAGGTGATTGATATCTCTCCTGGCAATCTTGATTCCAGCTTGTGTTTCTTCCAGTCCAGCGTTTCTCATGATGTACTCTGCATAGAAGTTAAATAAGCAGGGTGACAATATACAGCCTTGACGTACTCCTTTTCCTATTTGGAACCAGTCTGTTGTTCCATGTCCAGTTCTAACTGTTGCTTCCTGACCTGCATACAGATTTCTCAAGAGGCAGGTCAGGTGGTCTGCTATTCCCATCTCTTGAAGAATTTTCCACAGTTTATTGTGATCCACACAGTCAAAGGCTTTAGCATAGTCAAGAAAGCAGAAATAGATGTTTTTATGGAACTCTCTTGCTTTTTCCATGATCCAGCAGATGTTGGCAATTTGATCTCTGGTTCCTCTGCCTTTTCTGAAACCAGCTTGAACATCAGGGAGTTCATGGTTCACGTATTACTGAAGCCTGGCTTGGAGAATTTTGAGCATGACTTTACTAGCATGTGAGATGAGTGCAATTGTGCAGTAGTTTGAACATTCTTTTGCATTGCCTTTCTTTGGAATTGGAATGAAAACTGACCTTTTCCAGTCCTGTGGCCACTGCTGAGTATTCCAAATTTTCTGGCATATTGAGTGCAGCACTTTCACAGCATCATCTGTCAGGATTTGAAACAGCTCCACTGGAATTCCATCACCTCCACTAGCTTTGTTCGTAGTGATGCTTTCTAAGGCCTAAGGCTTTCTAAGAAAAACTACCCAAGGCATTTTAGAATCAACAGCTCACAGATGGCTCTCCTGCTTCTCAGGCTGGTTGGAGATAAGAATCCAGACTGCCCCACAGTCTCTACACTTCACGATGGCCTTCCTTGTGTCAAGCAAATCCTCTGCGCTGTAAACGAAGCTGGCTTCTGTTTGCTCTGCTGTCTGTGGAGCAGGGAGTGATCGGTCACAGACCCCCAGAGCTGGAAGGAACTGGATCAGAGCCCACCCTCCCACAGTGAGGACCAGAGTCAGGGGGTTACGGGGACCCCTGGCCGCATGCCCCAGGGGTCACACACTAGAGGCTACATCCTGCAGGTTCCAGACCAAAACTCTATCTGCTGACTCTAGATTCTTCCTTGCTGGTTCGTCTAGGTAAAACATGACATATTTGACATCTGCATCTTAAGTGAACCCACTGAAACCCTCAGCCTCTGCTAACTGCTTTATAAAGAGCTCTCCAATGAAGAGATGAATTGTGATGTATCCATATAATGAAACATCACGCTGTAAAAATGAATCACCATCCCACGTCATGACAAGCGTTCTTTACCTATTGTTCCTTGAAAAAAGCAATCGCAGAACCAGCCCATTTCTATGAGTAACAACTATGCGTACGTTTGTTAGTAAAGGCACAGAAAAGATCAGGAAAACACACTCCAGTCCCTTGGTTGTTGTTATACCGAAGCAGCAAGATTATTCAGGATCCCCCATTCCAAGTCATTCATGATGTAAAACATGTCAAGAGCAAGTATTGCTATTATATCAAAAAGGTAAAGTTAAAAAGACGATTACCTCTTTCTTGTGCCCTTTTGCGGTAACCATTCTTCCTTTACATGTGTCTCTAAAAAGGTGTTTTCCGCTCATCATCATGACGTCAATTTCCCCTGGGAGTCAAGCCCCTCAGGTGGAAAGTCCTAAGGAGCACGGATGAAACCTTCATCACTTCAGGCACAAGGAGTCTAATATGGTCCCCACAGCACCCTGCTGCTGCTGCTGCTGCTAAGTCGCTTCAGTCATGTCTGACTCTGTGCGACCCCATAGACGGCAGCCCACCAGGCTCCCCCGTCCCTGGGATTCTTCAGGCAAGAACACTGGAGTGGGTTGCCATGTCCTTCTCCAGTGCATGAAAGTGAAGAGTGAAAGTGAAGTCGCTCAGTCGTGTCCAACTCTTAGCGACCCCACGGACTGCAGCCTACCAGGCTCCTCCACCCATGGGACTTTCCAGGCAAGAGCACTGGAGTGGGGTGCCACTGCCTTCTCCGCCACAGCACCCCAGGCTGCACCAAACAAAGACTTCCATCACATCGACGGTACCCACATGAGCACATAGCCAAGTGTGTCAGGACGGTCCAGAGTCAAGCCGTGTGGAAGCTAAGGGGTAAATGAATATCCTCAGATGATGCAAGTCCCTATTGTAAATGGCAGACAGCAGAAACTGCTGTTAAAGACAGCCAAGGCTCAAACAGGGACTCCGAACCAACCTAGAGAGGTGGGATGGGGAGGGAGGTTCCAGAGGGAGGGGTCATATGTATACCTATGACTGAGTCCTGCTGAGGGTTGATAGAAAACAACAAAATTCTATAAAGCAATTATTCTTCAATTAAAAAATACATAACATTTAAAAAGCCAAGGAAGGATTCACTGGAGAGGCAGGATTCGGAGGAACAGCTTTTGAACAAACAGAGCTTGATGGCCAAGAGCTGTAAGGAGAGTGGTCTACACTGGAGCATCTCCATACACATACATACACACAGACAGACACATACACACACCCTCGCTGTCCAGAAAGGGCTCCAGGTGTGCCGAGACCTCAATCTCCCCCTGCCCCGGGGCAGCAGGGTGGGGGCAGCAGCGGGGCAGCCAGACTGCCAGGCCATCAGCCCAGAGCATCCAGCCTTGAGCATCCGTGTCCCAGACCTCAAGATGCCCTTCACAGATGGCAACATTCGTGCGTGTGAACACCTGGAAATGCGTTTCCCAAACCCAGGGGCCTCTGGGAAAGGACCTGAAGACAGTGGGGACTGCAGGAGTGGCTCATAAATCGTTAGGCTCCTTTCACACTTCCTCCTAAGGTTTTCAGTCTCCACCCCAATCGTATCCTTTCTAACAGAGTGCCACACTCATCACGCTGTCAGACTCGGGACAGCAGTTAAGAACTCAGATCATTCATGAACAACTTTACATCTCGCCAGCCTCCAATTCAAAGAAACCCATTATTAGGAACCTCAAGAACACATCTACCCAGGAAATGCAATTACCTTTCCTAAGTTATAATAACTTCTATGATTTAACAGCAAGATTGCCATGCTACTCAAAAAAAGATGTGATTATATGTAACACTGCATTCCACGTGGACCTGTTTGGGGATTGCCTGGTTTAAGGCCATAAGGTAAATACAGGGCTTAGGTGATGACTACACAGTCACACCACAAAGCTTATAGTTTTGTTTTGCTAGAGTTAGTGCAAAGCTGTAAAAAGCCTGTGTCGGCTGGGGGTTGAGAAGCTCCTTCAGTCTTCAGAGGGGAGGCCTGAGGAGTTGAAAAGCAACACAAAAACGGAACGGGAAAAGACCTGCCAGCACACAGACCCCCTATCACCCGACGTGGAACAAAACAGTGCTTCTTACCAGGAAAGAAAAGCACAGCTTGCCACGGGAAGTGTTCGTTTCTAATACGCTGAGCTGTGCTTGCATCTCGGGAGAAGGTTCATACAGAGCCACAGAGCACTTTTTTTAACAAAATGCAACAAAGGTCACTAAGTAGCTCCAGACACCAAGCTGACAGGCTGCGAGAGGGAATGAGAAATGATGGCATTCATGGGATTTAGGACTGATGAACTTAAGAAACACCAAGCTTACAAGGAAGGGGCCACCCTTCTTGATCCACCCCAGCCACTCCCCTGAATGCCCCTGGAAAACACCGACTCAGAGGAGACAGGCAACGGCAGGAGGGGAAAGCGGGACGCACAGAAGAGATGGGGGCACCAGGCACCGACAGCAGCTTTAGGGGCAAACGTCCCCGCTGAGGGGCGCGGGCCTGCCGTGACCGCACAGGACGCGAGGATCGGGCCTAGAGGCCACAGAAGGGGGACGGGGGCCGCTTCTCCCCAGGCAGAGAGCCGGCGGCCCGCGCCCTTTGGCTCTCTGTCGCCCCAGGTTTTCAACCTTGGCTGCATGATGGAATCATATGAAGAGCTTCAGAAATGTCTGGGGGCCATATACAGACCCTAGAAAGATGGTATGGATGAACCGGTTCTATGGGCTCTAGAAAGACGGTACAGATGAACCGATTTGCAGGGCAGCAGTGGAGAGCAGGCACAAAGAACAGACTTAGGACACAGGAGGGGCAGGGAGGCGCGGGGAGGGGTGGAGAGGGAAGGGGAGGAGAGGGAAGGGGAGGGTGGGGGAAGAAGACAGGACGAATGGAGACAGCGGCCTGGAAACAGGTACCCGCCGTGGAACAGAGGCCAGCAGGAGTCTGCTGAATGACTCAGGGAGCTCAGACCGGGCCCTGTGAGAACCCAGGGGGGTGGGATGGGGTGGAGGGCCTCGAGGGAGGGGACACATGTACACCTGCGGCTGATCCGTGTGCGGCAGAAACCAACACGATATTGCAAAGCAATTATCCTTCAACTAAAAGTAAATTTAAAAAAAATTCCCAGTGCCTGACACCTAGCTCTGGAGTTTGACGGAACTGGTCTAGGGTGCTGTCTGGACAGCGGGATTGCTTTTTAAGCTCACCAGGTGATTTCCACGTGCAGTCTAGGCTGTTCAGCCACAGTAGGAAGCAAAGGACAGATGGTGAGAGGAAGGGGGCCCTGGAGCAGCATGCTGACCCTCAGGACGCACTTCTTAGTCTAACGTGCGTCAGAAACACCCTGTGATGGCTGTTTAGTCGCCAAGGCGTGTCCAACTCTACTTCGACCCCAGGGACTGTACCCCGCCAGACTCCTCCCAATCTCCATGGGATTTCCCAGGCAGGCATACTGCAGTGGGTTGCCACGCCCTCCTCCTCCAGGAGATCTTCCCACCCAGGGATCAAACTGGAGGCTCTGGCGTCTTTTGCCTTAGCAGGCAGGTTCTTTACCACTGAGCCGCCCAGAAAGTCCAGGAAACACCAAGGGACCAGTTAAAAGACAGATTTGGATTCAGTAGGCCTCGGGGTAGGGCCTCACCATTGTAATGATGATGTCTCGATGTGGGGAGTTAGAACGGTTCAGAGCCTCCAACATTTGGCTAGAGAAAGAGGGACCGCGAGAGGGGTCATCATTAACAGTGTTACAGATAAGTCCTTTCCCTTCTTCGATGGCATCACTGAAGGCGCTCTAACTTCACCGGATAACTCAGGACCACCATGGTGGACAGTGACGCTCATGGAAGTCAGTGCGCATGAAAGGATCCCCTTCACTACCTCGCCCTGGGATGTGCTGGGCTTTACTGGCAGGGGATGTGAAGGGCTGAACTGGGTCCTTCCAAATTCAGACCTTGGAGTCCTAACTCCAGTACCAGAGAACATGACTGTTTAGAGACCAGAGCTTTAGCTTTAAACAGGCCACCGGGTTAAAATGAGACGTGAGAGCAGGCCATGATGCAGCGGGACCTGGTGTCCCTATAAGACGAAGACCAGGATAGACAAGATCAGAGGGAGCTGTGTGAACACACCGCAGAGCCGTCTGCAAGCCAGGGAGAGGCCTCGGGAGGGATCAGCCCGGCCACCACACCCGTCCCAGCCCTCCCGCCTCCAGAGCTCGAGAGAACCTCTTGCTGAAGCCTCCTATGGCAGTGTGCCTAGGCGTTCCTGGCAAACTAACACGGTCAGGGGAGAGGGCAGACAGGTGCTGGCTCACGTGTCTACTTTTGACGACGTGTCCGACTTACGTGGTCACCAGCAGGACTGACGTTTCTTACCTCTAGCTTCCTCCTTTCCTGGTCTACGTCTCTCTTAAATCGCAGCTGGCAGAAGGCAAGGTAACCGTGACTGTCAGGCCTTCCAGAAGTGTCCAGTGGAGTCAGACTGCCTGGTCTAGATCCCCAGCTCTGCTGCACACCTGCCCTGGGGCTTGAGAGGGCTCACGGGACAACAAGCTAGTTTCTGACGGTGAGCCTTTGGTGAGAAACGGACTGTCATTTCTCTGATCTCTGGTTTTGTATCCAAAGCTCCCCCAGACCCACCCTCTGCTTCCTCTCCCCTCCTCTCAGCTGGATTCCAGGCAGATAGAAAAGGTCGCCTGATTAAGTGACCCCCACGTAGATTTTATACACAGCTCCAAACATCTCTCTCCCTGTGTCCTCCCAGCCGATGGGCAAGGGTGATTTCCAGAAAACTGACAGAACATTAACGTTGCTTTTTACAGGATTAAAATCTTTCAGCCAAACTTTCTCAGAGATAAAACCTCATGAATGTTACATTCTAGATTCCTCTGCTGCTGCTAAGTCGTTTCAGTCGTGTCCGACTCTGTGCGACCCCATAGACGGCAGCCCACCAGGTTCCCCCATCCCTGGGATTCTCCAGGCAAGAACACTGGAGTGGGCTGCCATTTCCTTCCCCAATGAATGAAAGTTGAAAAGTGAAAGTGAAGTCACTCAGTCGTGTCCGACTCTTCACGACCCCATGGACTGCAGCCCACTAGGCTCCTCCATCCATGGGATTTTCCAGGCAAGAGTATTGGAGTGGGTCACCATCGCCTTCTCTGCTAGATTCCTCTAAACTTTCAGAATCTTCCAGAAGTAAATTCCAGTGCATTTTTTCTTTTTTTGCAATGACCTTGCCTCCAATGGGCAGTCTTGTGGTCTTTTTGGCCTCCCAGGAAGCCAACCTCCTCTCTGCCTTGCAATTTTTTACCACAAAAGCTGTGAGCCATTTCACTAGAGGGAAATTCCAGAGTGAAGCATGGACATGTTACCGTGAGCGATGCCAAGTGGAAGCAGAGAGAAGGCACAGCTGGAGGGGAGTCGTGGCCTGGCCCCCGCGCCGCCTCCTAGACGGGCTCCAGCCTCGGGAGGAACCGGCTGAACACACGCAGGATGCTGCGGAAACTGCCTTCGTCCGTCTGTCGACCCTCACAAGCTTAGTCTGCCTTTCACTTAACCTCTGTTCAGCTGAGTCAGTTAAAGTGGCCAGTTACCAAGGTCACAGGCTCCCACGTGACTCTGACAGAAACTTTTTCAGTGACTAAAAAATATAACTTATTTAGCTACTTGGTGTATAGGAAAAATCCAATGTCATGGAAACTAACCTTTCAAGTAAACACATAAAAATTCGTTTTGAGAAATTGTTGTTTAGTTGCCAAGTCGTGTCTGACTCTTTTTGCGATGCCATGAACTGGTGGTCCGCCAGGCTCCTCTGTCCATGGGATCCTCCAGGCAAGAACGCTGGAGTGGGCTGCCGTGCCCTCCTCCAGGGCATCTTCCTGACCCAGGGATGGAACCCAGGTCTCCGGCATTGCAGGTGGATTCATCACCACTGAGCCAGCTGGGAAGCCCTTATTGAGGAGTAATTATATCAGATTAGACTCATCTATTTTAAGTGCAGATTTGAGGAGTTCTGACAATGTAGGCGGCTGTGTGACCACCAGCACAATCAGGACACAGACCGTTCTTATCACACTGGAAAGTGCCCTGAGCCCTCGGCACCACTGTGTGCTGCGTCTGAGAAACACCTTTTTCTATCCTGGCTTCATCTCCACAGGATGCTCCCCTTCTCAAGGGTTTGTGCCTGGATCTCTCTTTCCTCCGCCCACAGCACTTCTTACTTTCCTAACATGTCAGGCGGCGCGTGCCAACATTTCCTTCCTTCCCTTTCTCCAAAACACCATGAGGCCTGCTCCCCTCTCCTTAGAATATTCCCGTTCAGTAGTTCTTTCCTTCTTCCCCCACACTCAGTGTCCAAAGGCATCCCTCTCTAGGCGTCTCTGTGATCTTTATGGAATCAAAGACGTGGCACTGTTAAAAGGCAGTTCAGAATTTAAGTTCAACAGTTCAACTAGCGATGCTGTGCACAGCGTAACTGAGCCCTGCTATGATCCTCTTCAGCCCTAAAAGGAAAAGTGCGATATTGCAACTGTGACTGAGGGCGCTCATCAGTGAAGAGCACTATTCCTCCAGGCTCCTCTAGATACATGTCCCTCACCCGAATGTATACACTAGCATTTGCTTTTTGAATGTGCAATTTTCCACTGTAGAAATTCAAAGCTCACAAGTTTATGGAGAGTTGGCTCTGAGTCAAAGCGTGTGATGATGAATGTGCAAGCTGGGAATTAGCAAAGTATGGAATTAGGAGCGGGGGGCCATCGCCAAGGCAACCCTGGGGTTACTCAGCTGGCAGAGGAAGGCCAGACTTGGGAACACGTAGACAAGCGGCAGTAAATTAGCTTAACTACTTGCAGTAAAACCAGCTTCTGACAAGTCACATTCACTCGGAGAATCATTTAAGGGAAGACTGGAAATGAAATTCCAGCTCAACAACAACTATGATTGATTCCTCAAGATCAGGAAACCAAGTCACAATCAAAACCATTCGGGCCAGAGACCAGATACAGTAAAATATGGCCACGCAAAAGTGCAGGCCCCAAAGATGAAGCTGACTCAACGTCCCCAACATGACCTCCTTGAGGACTCAGACCCGTGGACGAGGTCATATGCGAATGGAGAAACCCCTCCCACCTTCACATTAAGATGGCTCTTCAGAAGCTGGCAGACTTTTCCTGGAGAAGGGCCAGATGGTGAATATCTGAGATTTGGGGCTAAGTAAGGTCTGTCGCCTAGTTTAACCCTTTCAAAAACATACCCAACTTCCCGAGTGGTCCACTGGTTAAGAATCCTCCGCCTGCCAATGCAGGGGACATGGTTCAAACCCTGGTCCAGGAAGACTCCACCTGCCGGGAAGACACTAAGCCAGTGCCCGGCAACTACTAAGCCCGCACTGCAACTGACTAGCCCGGCGTGTCCAGAGCCCGTGCTCGGCAACGAGAAGCCACTGCGGGGGAAGCCGGCACGTCTCACCTGGAGAGGAGCCCCGCTCACCACAGCAGAGAAAGCCCTCGCTGCAGACGGATCCAGCTCAGCCAGAATTTCTTCTTTAAAAAAATATTCTTAGATTGTGGGCTGCATAAAGACCAAGCCCTGCTTTATACCGAATTTCCAGAGCCAGATCCCAGTGCAGAGGGCCCTCCGGCTTCCCGCCAGTTCTCTGCAGCAGCAGCAGCCACTGGGCTAGCCGATGCCCCTGCCATTCCAAGAAGACTATGAATGAGGGCCTCACTCCAGCAGGGGCGAATGCCAGGGAAACTCCCAGGGCCGTGGGCAAGCGGTGCGAAGGCGGAGAACGGACAAGGCTAGAATGGGTGTGGTTCAAGTCTCTGAAATCACAAAGGGCACGGAAAGATGACCTAGTTCACATTCTAACACCCCGAACGAGGAGGCAACATATCCGCCCTTCCAAACTCTGGCGCCTGCTTTTGACTCACACGGATCACACCTTGAAGCTGGAAAGATGTCCTCTGCTTGGTGGCGGTGGTTCAGTGGCTAAGTCGTGTCTGACTCTCTTCAACCCCATGGATTGCAGCCTGCCAGGCTCCTCCGTCCATCGGATTCTCCAGGCAAGAATACTCGGGTGGGTTGCCATCTCCTTCTCAAGGGTATCTTCCCCACCCAGGGATCGAACCAGCGACTCCTGCATTGCAGGTGGATTATTTACCATGAGCCACCAGAGAAGCCTGTCCTTTGCTTGAAATTAAATATGTAGACGTAATGTGGCTCTGTCCTCCACAGGCTGAAAACAGACTGTCCAGAAGGCTTAGAAACATTCATGGACACAGACCTGGGCTGTATCATTAGGAGAGTCAGGGAAGCAGGAGGGCTTTGCCTTCTCGGGACACTCTGCTTAAAGTCACTGCTGGGAAGCGTGGGGCGACCCTGCTGAGGTGAACCGGGTCCCTACGAGCTATCTGTTCCTAGGTGGTCAGTTCTGATGCTGCCTCGCAGGACATGGCCAGAGAATTCACTTTCTCTTCGTAACGCTTCACATTCCAGCAATTCTTAGAAGCAAGGGGCTTGCCACACGTGTTAGTTTCCCGCTAGCGGGAGAAAAAAGCACGTTAGTCACCACTATCCCCAGCTTCTCGGGTCCCTGGCCTGGAACGGCGGGACTTCTCTTGGTGAAAGGATACAGCTGGGCCACAGGAAATTAAGCTTGTAGCTCCCCAAATGTGACATCGGTTGTGTGCCAAAGATAATCGTCTTATAAACGTCCCCAAGGACATCTTCGGCTTGAAATCCCTTTACTGAAAAATAAATGGAATTAAAATCCATGCATTCCATGAGGGCAGAGATTTCGGGTTTTTTTTTTTTTTCCCCCTGCCTTATTCACGTATATTTTTTTCAGAGTAAAAACAACTCCTGTTTATATACCACATACATATTTGAAGTGCTTGGCACGTAGTAAGCTCTGAGTAAGTGAACGAAATTGTTGGTAAAACTTTGAAACTGGTAAATGACTTTACAGAAAAGAATCTGGCTTGGCAGGAGAGAAGCTGCAGATGGTACAGCTGATTACCTTTTTATCCTCCAAATAATAAGCAATAAACAAACAAATAAGCAAAAAAAAAAAAAAAAAAAAGGCAAACAGACTGCACAGAGACCTTGGTTCTCCAGATAGTCAGCCATGGCCTGAATCCGCAGCTCCTTTAACGCACTGAAGTGGCGTGGGTCCCATCACGCAGGAGGATAGTTAAATGTGCAGAAGCTGTATGGCTGACGCTTAAACTGCCAACTGAAAGGCAAAGTACCACTTGAGAAGACGGGGTGCTCGAGAAGAAAGAGCACTTGCTTTTTCCGGGTGCACCCACCTCCCAGCTTCACTTAGAAAAGAGGAAGTGAAGTGAATATAGAAAGTCAGGCATTGACAACTCTGGGGACAGTGAGTAGCACCTAGACCTGGTCCCAAAGGACACCGGTGACTGCAAGGCCTCTCGTGGTCAGTTCACTGGTCCGTTGTTTCCTATCGTTTTGTCCTGATCCGTAGAGAATGAGTGAAAAGTGAGACAGAACCTTGCCTGGGCCAGCATCCTCCACTACGGCTCCTCCCCACCCCGGACACCTGCTCAAGCTACATAACACGGTGTAGGAGGGAGGGAGATCCCCTTTAAAGCTGTGACCCAGCACCGCTTCCAAACCAGCGTCCACGGGGCATCACGCCAGGTGGAACTGCGCACATCCTCTGCAGCTATTAGTTAAAGTAACAAGCTCATGGAGTGAGCTAGGCCTGCCCGAGTCAGCTCCCATAACACGTCTGCAACTGAAGTGAAGCAGGTCAGGGTGGGAACTCATGCAAACAATGGCAGCATCTCAGAGGGGCAAGCAATCCGGTTTCTAGAAGGCCAAAAAAAAAAAAAAAAAAAAAAAGGCTAGAAAAGGAGACATACTCTGATAGCAACAGAGTTCTGGAAAGACCTAAAAGACAGATCACATTTCTTTGCTTACTGGTAACATTAACATTCGTCCACTCGTGCGCATGCAGACAATCCACGTGGACTGTCCAGGCGGAGGATGAGCCTCTGAGGCTACAGTCGCGGATGAGAGTACAGTCGACTCAGGGGCTTCATAAGCTAACCATCCAGCGGGAGCAAGAGGCTCCCTCCAACACATCTGCGGTTCCGGCGGCTTGGCACGAAGCCACGCTCACCTGTCCCTGCTCTGTTCTTTGACACTAGGACCCTGTCCCCCGCTGTGTTCTTCGACACTGGGACCGCCTCCTCCTTACGGTAAGAATACGGATGGTCGTCAGAAAGAGACAATGCTCTTTCCAACAGTTACTCAGAGCCGCCCTGGGAGCGGGTCCTGAGCCATGCTGGCCATAGGATGGGAGGCAGAAGGCAGAGACCAGAACTGGGCTGAGGACCTGACTGCTGGTCTCGGCCAATAAGTCCCTTCATGACCCTGGACAGACAGCAGACTTCTACGCGCCTCTAAAACGGAGGTAGCTATGCCTCCCGCCTGCTTTTATAGTTACATGAATTGAGAACATCGTGTAGTCAGGTAGGAGGGAGGAAGCAAAAATACTTTTTGTAGTTTTCCCAAGGCACTAGATTTCTGGGCTAGCCTACATTTGGAAAAGCATCTAAAAACAACTGACGTGTGACTGCTGTATAAACACCTTCAGGGTTCTTGGCTACGGTCTGAATTTGCTCTTTCAAAAATTTTGACTGTCAAGTTCGAAACTCATCAGGTGTCCACAGAGCACTCAGTACGTGCACTCAGGACGCAGGAGGAGGGGACACACAAGCAGTGGGCCTGAGGGGCGGCGTCCGTCGAGGGCTTCCTGCGTGCCCTGGTTCTTTCCGTCGCCCCTGTAACCCTGTCATTCCTGTTCTAACACAGTCCTCATGCATTCCAAGGAGAAAAGTGAAACAGAGACCGAGGAACGTTCAAGGTTATAGAACAAGCGGTAGAGCCTGAGTTCAAACCGGGGCACGGGGTTTTTATCCTATGCATGTTTGACACAAAGCCCTGTGTAGGATCAGGGGCTTGGCAGAGAGGATATTCTCCAGCCTTGCCTCCAATGGAGCCTTAGCTAGAGTCCTGGGCTCTCTGTCTGGTATTGCTGCTCTAATTAGGCGACCGCCTTGCTCTCCAATTTCCAAGTAAACACATTTGCAGAAATACCATGTTAACGTCCACAGTCTAACAGGATTTGGCGATGCTACTGCACTATCTTGAAGTGGGAGTTTCTGCATCCCAGTGTCATATTTCCCACGGGAACGTGACCCTAATGAGACACCACTGGCGGGACAGAGAGCTGAGGCCCCCACTGGAGGTCTGTGAACCACAAAGCTGAGGATCAGAGCTAATGCAACTTAAACACAAACACTTCTGTTTAAAAAAAAAAAAAAAATCACTTACAAACAACCAAGTCCATAAAGCCACTCCTAGCTGCTTCTAATCTCTTCCCCCATCACTGATAATCTAAACTACACAACTTTGAACTCAGTCATGTACACTGTATATTGGTTACAGTTACAGTCCTTGGTCGAAAAACCAATTCTGAAAAACTTGACCAGAGGCTGCTTACGTGTTTTCTAGGACTATTTTAAGCACATATTAGATGCTCAAATCCGAAATCGGCTCATGTATCCAAAGTGTTAACTAGCATGCTTATTGGATACAGACTCAAGTTCATGTCTTAATGTTTCCCACACTCAAATGTATTTTCTGATTTTAAAAAAGGCTTTAACATGTCGTTTTGCTGATGAGACCCAATGGTTCAGCTGTAAAAATGATCCACCTGCCAATGCAGGAGACCCAGGTTTGAGCCCTGTTCCAGGAAGATCCCCTGGAGAAGGTAAAGGCAACCGACTCCGGTATTCTTGCCTGGGAAATCCTGTGGACAGAGAGCCTGGAGGGCTACGGAGCGAAGAGTCAGACATGACTTAGCAATTAAATAACAAAAAGTAAACCCAAACATTTTGTTTAAAAATTACATGGTTTGGGAGCAGGAAGAAAACTAATAGCCACAAGAGGGTAAATACCATAACTTTATGTGCTTGGGTAGAATAAATTTAGAGCCTAGATAAGTCACACAAACCGTGAAATCTTAACTGCTGGTAAAAGATATGCTCTGCCGTATGTCAGATTATAACACCGAGCGAACGTGTCCTTTAAGCTGCCAAAGGCATTCATTCAGAATTTCATCAACTTCAGGGACTTGGCTCAAAGCACAATGGGGTAGAGTCTCTAGAGACAGAGAATGCGATTAAGATGAAAGAAATCCTACAAGGAAGGAAAGCTCTCCGTGCATGAACCAATTCTGTGTATAATGATAATATAAAGCCAATTTTTTGAGACAGATCAAGGGCAACGGTAACTCAGAAAACCACTGTGGTCACGGCGGATGCTGGAATTACCAACTGCTTGCGTTTGTATCTATTTAAATTTCTAGTCTTCCTTACTTAGATCTCAGATCTGGAAGTTCAGGCTCATCTGTAGACACCTCCAGGATGACTTCAAAGCCCAGGCTTTGAAGTCAGACGTGTGTTAACTTTGTGACTCTGGGCAAGTGGACTAAAGCCCAGAGCTTCAGTTCCCTCTGTAAAACAGACACCCACATGCTACAGAGTGGCTTTGAACATTAGAGCTACATGTACATAAAGTGCAGAGGACTGTGCGGAACATACAGTAAGTCCTCCAGCTGTCATTTAATAGAAGGTTAAAGTGGAAAGATGCTGCTTAGGTGAAACCATGGAAAACAGCTGTATGCAGGTAGTGGTGGGGTCCAGGACAAATATTATTCCCACCCCATCATTCTCTTTCCCATATTATGATACTTAAGTCTCCATATACTTTCAGGAGTAATGGTAGATCAGATTTATAACTCACATCTACAATATTTGTTTACTTATTTAATATTAAACTCATCCTCCATGCCAATGAGTTTTCAAAAGTCAGTGTTTAAAAAATAATCACTTTCTACAATTCAGGAATGACTTCTGGGACTCATTCTCTTGCGCAAAAATCCTTTCACAAGAGACTTCTGTTAAAACTGAGATTCTATGCAGCCAGACACACTTCCCTCAGCTTAATTAAGGGTCACCCAACAGTTAACGAGTCCAGCTTCCCGGAAGGCTGGCTCTGTCTCTGGTTTTATGTCAGTGTGGTAGAAGGGCTAACTACCCGCTCAACTGCGGAGGCCTCTGAGCTCCTGAGGACCTGCCCAAATGGGTCTGCACCGTGACACTCGTTGAGACACTGGTTTCCATGGCAGCCCTTCAAGCCTTAATGCACATCTCATTAACATGCAAGTTCTGGATCAGGAGGGCTGGGCAGGGCCCCAAGACAATATGAGCTCCCGGATGACGCCAATTTCCAGACCACACCAGGAGGAGCAAGGGTCTCCAGGGCCAAGTCGACAGGATTCACAAACCAATCGGTACACAGCGTCCCTCCGTCCTCGGGGTCCAGGGACAGCAGCTTCCAGCTGACTGTCTCCAGGGAGTTACTGAATGATGGAGGTTGTGCGAAGTCAGCAAAGTACACTTAGAACTCCGAGAGGAAAGCCAGAGAGACAATATTCACAGGGACCATTTTCTCCAGCTGAAAACACCTCCCATCCCTCCAAGCTCTTTTCTCCTAGGAAGATATCCTTTTTGTTAGCTCTCACAGGTTGTTTGAGTAGCCGTTAATGAAAACACATCAAGACACTGCTCATGTCTCCTGTAAGAGTCTCAGTGTAGGAAAAAACACTGCACTGTTTTCCAAAGTTTGGGGGGTTGGGGGGGGGGTGCTGTGGAAATGACAGTAACAGCGTAACAAATGAAATCAGCTTAGAAGGCTAATCAGGCGCTCACGGTTTCTGAAAATTGGACATGCATTCTGTAACTGTCATTGACTTATGGGCAGTCTTGACTTTCAGGGACCAAATAATGAGCAAACCATCTCAGGGACACATTCCATGTTAAATCAAGGTTTTATGCTGTAGTGATGGGGGGAAATGCATCCTAAGAAACAGTGTGGATGAAATCCAGGGCTGGAGCCAGGCAGAATCCTGAAGCCGCCACCACCAGCTCAGGTCCCCGGCTGGGTAGACCTTGCTTACC
Organism: Ovis aries; assembly: GCF_016772045.2. Taxonomy (NCBI): domain Eukaryota; kingdom Metazoa; phylum Chordata; class Mammalia; order Artiodactyla; family Bovidae; genus Ovis; species Ovis aries. Next base: position 58,944,830 of record NC_056076.1, read on the forward strand.
TGTTAACTTCTCCAAGACTTTACCTGCCAACTGAACCACACTCCAGTCTTCCCTACTAATTCACATTTCTGTTTAGTGTTGACCGCCCACGGCTCAGAGAATCCCTTCCCAAGGATTCACAGGACTGTTGGCTCCCTGAACTGATCACTGTCATTCTGTTGCCAGCAGATTTCTAAAGTGTGGTCTGTGACGTAGCTGGCGGTGCTTTTTCACCAGCCCTGAAACCATCCACACCTGGGCCTTAGAGTGTGTGCAGCTTTTTGCAGCTGAGACCATGGGGAGTCATCTGCTACCACATCATTAGGGCAACTTCCTTCTCTTTCAAACTCACTTTTGAGGAGTACCCTGTTATCCTGTACTGCCCAGGGTTGATTCTGGCACCTAGACAGTACAGGAATCGCGGAGATAGAATCTGCTGGGAGTGTGTGATCCCTGGACCTCGAACACTATACCTTTAAAACGCAGGCAACTCACAAGTCTTTGTGGGTGCGTGCCTCCTTCTGGTGAAGGCACGGGGACACTGCCCGTGGTCCCCTATGGTGACAACGAACCGCTCCTCACGTTCAGAGAGCTGCACGCAGGGAACACTGACTTCCCTCAGAACTGCCTGGGGCAGTTTTCCAATCAGACGCCCTGGCTCTCGTCACATTTGCTTTTAACAAGCACCCAGGTGATCTGCGGACCAAATTTTCAGGAAGATGGATCCTCTTCCGTGACTCAACCATCTTGACGCTTTTGGTTTTTACGGAACAACCTTATCCACCGCCCGCCCAGAGGCCGTGACAAAGTTACACTCTGTCCCGGCAGAAGGTCAACAGAGAGCTAGGGACTAAGGATTTCCTTGTTGACTTTATGTTCAAAACAAAACGCAATCGGAACCACTTATCTTGGCTACGCCTCGCTATGCCGCACCGCTTACCCCACTGTCCCATCCCCTTTCTTCATGAAACTGGCAACCTTTCCTCCAACCACCACGCCAGCATCTCGGGGAGCGGTAAACCACCGCCTTCGGGTTCTGAGAGCAGAAACTCCAGGTGCGGACACTCAGTTGCCCGTGGTTGCTCCGGCTCAGAAACCACACACACAAGGGGAAAGAAAAAGTTTGCACCAGAGAGGACAGAGCACCCCACCGGTGGCCGCGGTCCCCGAGCGCGTCTCCAGGCCCCTCCTGCGGGCGCCGCCTCCCGGACCAGCCCGGTCAGCCGAGCCCCGGGGCTTACCTGAAGCACGTAGTGAGCTCCCCCGAAGGCTTCAGACACGGATACTTGGTCGTGGCGATGTTGTTTTCCGAGCAGATTTCTCTGAAAAAGTTAGGGGAACTTGGTTGGCCGCTCCGTGCGAGAGTGGCCGGCAATGCGCGCCGGTCATCCGCGTTCCGCGCGCCGAGGCGGCGCCGGTCCCCGAGCGCGGACGCGGGGAGGACCCCGAGGTCCGGGCCGGCGAGGGTCCCACGCAGCGAACCGGCCCCCAAGAGAAAGAAGAAGTACAGAAGCGGGACACTGACGGCGGCAGGAGGGCGGCGCGCGGTGTCACCGAGCCCCGAGCCCCGGACGCGGGAGCCCGGGGTGTGCGCGCGGAGAGGCGCCTACCCCGGAGTCTACGAAGCTGTTTCCTTAACCCAGGATGGGTGAGCGCCGGGGGAAGCCGAGAGCGCGCGGGGCACCGGCGGGGTGGGATGGGGAGAGGGTACCGCCTGCGCCCGGGAGCCGGGAGCGCACGCAGCAGGGACCCGCAGCGCGAACCTGTCGCCGTCGCCCGGCTCCTCGCGGTAGCTCCACGCGTGTCCTAGCGCCAGGAGCAGCAGCAGCGGACCCAGGCTCCTGCCCAGCCGGCCCCTCGCCGCCCCTGCCCGGCTCGGAGGCGGCGGCACCATCGGGGACGCTCGCGGCTTCTTGGCGGCGCTGGCCGCCTCTCCAGCCCTGCGCCCGGCTCCTCCGCGCGCGCCGCCGCCTGCCTGTCCCCGGCGGGGGGCGCCCGAGGCCGGGGGCTTCGGAGCCACCTGCGCGCCGCGCAGGGCTGCGGGGCTCGGGGCTGGGGCGCAGCGGCGCCAGCCGGGCAGCGGGGCTGGGACGCGGGGCCCGCGGGGTCCGGGCGGTGTCGCTTCCGAGGCTCACGCCGGACAAACGGACGCGCTCCGCTCGGCTCTGGGCGGCGCCCTCCCCGCCGGCCCCTTCCTCCGCTGGGCGCCGCGCGCGGCGTGCGGAGCGCGGGCGGCCGCTGGCATTTTACCCCGGGGTCGCAGAGCCGGGGCGGGGGAGGAGGCGGGGGGCAGAGGGCTTAACACGCCTCCTTCCCGCGGTGGGCTGGCTTCCAAGGACGCGGGTCAGGCCCGTGTTTTCCTCCCGCCCATCGAGCGTCTACACTGCCCGCCGCCCCGCCCCCGCGCCCCATCTCCTTCGTAGAAGGGAGGACGCAGGAGGTGAAGGCGGCCCAGCCTGAAACCAGAGAGTGTCTGTTTCCAGTCCCTTAGCCCTCCGGTCAAACAAGTAACGAGCTCTGGTCAGCCCTTTCCGAGGACTGTGAAACAGATTACCAGCCCAAGTTCGATGCATAAAGCAGGGCACTCAAAGCCGGTGCTCTGGGACAACCGAGGGGGATGGGGTGTGGTGGGAGGGGGCTCAGGATGGGGGACACATGTACACCGTGGCTGGTTCATGTCGATGTGTGGCAAAACCACCACGACACTGTAAGTAATTAGCCTCCAATTAAATAAATTAATTTTAAAAACCCTCTTGCTTTAATGCTGTTTCCACACCATGCACACAGGCGAAAGCTGGAAACTCCTGGAAGATCAGGGGAGACACTGAAGGGGCCGGTTCATCAGGGGCCTGCGGCCGGCTGGTTAACGCAGGGCTAAGAGGTCTCCTGAAACCCCCGGGCTGCGGGGCCTTTAATCAGGTCAGCTGGTGTTCCCACGTGTAACTGGTAGGCCTTTGCATCTTCACACTTGGTTGCCCATTCGGCGTTTCCGTGCCTGCCTGTTAAAGAGTAACTCCTGACAAACGTGCCCCGCTGAGCGAGCCCCAGTGGTCGCTGCCCAGAAACGAGGTTGTGATGTCCAGCCTCTAACAAACCCATGGTTTCTGCAGCTTTCCCGTGGAGGAGAAAAGACAGCTTGATCACAGGTTACTAAGGTTCTCATGGGTTAGGTGCAGGCGTTTTGATTCAAAATATTCTGGGCCACTGAGAATCACCCTATGTGTCTGACATCTTTCAAAGCAGTGGTATCCTCATTGTCCTGTAGAATGTTTTTATATTTTCCAAAGGTTTTTCACATTTATGACTTTATTTGATCCCATATCCCTTGAAACTAGGAGTCCGACTTCAGTGAGGTGGGGTGTTTGTTTTTTTTTTTTTTCCCTGTAAAACTTACACAGGCATGGCAGGGTACAAATCAGACTTGATTTGAATCAAACAAAAGAAGTGAATTTTCACATGGTCAGGAGACACTTCAGGAACTTTTAAAACCTGACGGTGACCATCAAAAGTCAGAAAGAAAGAAACAAAGTGGATTCAAACCCAGGATGCCTGGCTCCCAAGGTCAGTAACTTTGGCAAGTGACCTTTCTGAAACTTAGTTTTCTCATCTGTAAAATGGAGAAAACTCCCTATAAGCGTTTAAGAGTAATGAAGAAGGTGATGCGTATGATACCTTTTCCCAGTGGCTGGTGTATATATTGAGCGCTCAGTAGACATTAACTTATCATTTTGAGCCTAAATGATTATATTACACAGGATTTTCAGTTTTAACTTTTTAACTTTCTGCTTTTAGATAAATAGGAGTTTATTTCACAACAGCTGTTTGAGTTCCTAAAGAGATACCCCTCTAAGCACGTGAAAAAGAAACACACCTTAGAGGCTGTAAAATTTGTGTCACTTTAGAGGCCATTCTTAGGAGGGTCTATTTTTATTTTCTTAGCTGTTACTCTGTTTTTACGTCTGGCTGTCTTTTTTCTCCTCTTTACTCATTTGCTTTTCTACTGTTGAAATTGTGGATGTTGGTTCTACAGGTCATTAGTTACCTCGTTAAATAGTTAATAAGCCATATATGGGGACAGGGAGCTTTCCCGAGACAGAAATTCAAGCTGTAGATGATAAAAGCAAAATCAAATCTGTTGATTTGGGAGTCGAGGAGCTGACTTTGAGGCCTCCTTGTTTTCAGCCCCGCCACCGAGCCCAGATGAGAATGAGGTTTCTGAAGATGTGCTGCGGTCAGGTTTGCCTGGGGAGGAAACCCTGAGGCTGGGTGGCCAGAGGGCATGTCTGGAAGAGCGGAGCTGGGGCAGAGACCTTCTGAAAACCTTTGCCTCGAGACCTGGTATTTAAACCCACTGGCAGCTACGGACCGCACAAGGCATTTCTTGGGGGGCTGGGCTGGAAAGCACAGCAGAGTGGAAAGTGATGTGGATGTCATGGACGCATGCCGGTCCCCTGAAAAGTTAAACACGCCTGTTAAAGACAAAACCTGCGTTAGCTAAGGCTGCAGCCTGCATGGGAGACGTCAGACTGCAGCTGAGTGTGGCAGGGACCTCCGGGGGCTTGGGCTTTTCTCTCCTGATACCCTAACTCATCTCCCCCACTGATGTGCCCCATTCCCTCACTTCTGAAACACGGGCTGAGAGGACGCACCTCCTGCCTCTGTCATGGGAGTGTTATAAAGATTAATGATGCGGACCTCTGTGCTCCTGGAGGGAGGCTCTGTACAATTGTTAACTTTTCAGCATACCGCTGTCCGTGATGGTTTCCATATAGACCTGTCAGCTTCCCTGAAACACAGCAGAGAGTGGATAGTTATACAAGTTACCGTGTCCTAGGGATGTGGGGCTATGCCAAGGGAAGTTCCACTCCCGGGTGGACCAGCTATTGTTAAGGGCTTCTGAGCGTTGTCTGGGGGAGAGGCTGACTGGCTGGAGAAATCAGGGGCCAGCATACACAAGCAACGTGAAGCAAGAAAGGAAAAAACTAGGCCACTGGGCAGAGAGTATCCTTTGAAATAAGAACCATCGCTTCTTCCACTCATTTTTAAACATTTTTAACTTTTATTTTTTCAGCTGAGGCAAGTGGACATATAATACATTAGTTTCAGGTATACAGCACGATTCAATATGTTATCTATAGCAAGATGATAACTGCAAAAAGTCTGGTTAACATCCATCACCACACCAAGGTACCATTTTTTTTTTTCTTGTGATGAGAACTTTTAAGATCTTCTGTGTTTAATCTAGCTGTCAAATGGGCGTGGTAACCCACTCCAGTCTGCTTGCCTGGGAAACCCCATGGACAGAGGAGCTTGGCGGACTCCAGTCCATGGAGTTGCAAAAGAGTCGGACATAACTTACTGACTAAGCAACAACAGATGGTGTGGAGCAGATCAGATAAAGCAACTGGGGCAAAGGGGAAGATCCGGGGAGCGAAATAAAATGAAGCTGAAGGGACGTTAGTTTGCAGGATTGTGTAATTCCTACGCTGTGTTTAAAGCAGGACTTCGGTGATGATCCAGTGGTTAATAATCCTCCTTGCGACGCCAGAGACATAATTTCCATTTATGATTGGGGATCTGAGAGCCTGCAAGCCTCAACTAGAGAGAGCATGCCGCAGTCTACAGGGACCACAACCAAAAGAAGCCCATGGGCCAAAACTAAGACCTGATGTAGCCATAAGTAAACAAATACTAAAAAAAAAAAAAAAAAAAAAAAAATAGAGCAATTGACAAATCAGTTCTCTAGAGTCTCAAATTTCAATTCAGGATAATTACCTGATCAGTTACAAGATTCAAGGTAGCCATCATGGAAAAACCTAAAAATGGCCTAAACAAAGATTCACAGACTTTTCCTGGTGGTCTCCCTGGAACATAGCAATAGTCACCTAAAGGAATTTTCAAAGAAGCAAGACCCAGCAAGCACTGGGTAGGGTGCAATCAGAACTGGGAGTGGCACATGCAGAACTGTACCCCCAGAACAGACAGGTTGCCCGGACCCCTCCTTCCGTTTCCATCTTGACTGACATACGGCCAGGTCTGCCTAGGGAATTCGGGTTACCCCCTGAAGAGTATTAAAGCGCCCCAGTCTCCGAGCCATTGTGAGGACATGCTCGAGGCAAGAAGCCTCAAACATGTTTACACAGTCAAAGGGCTTTCAAGCCCTGGTTTTGGGGTGTGTACACCATCTTTGCACCTAGTCTGCCATCGTTTTAACTTGTCCAAATTCTGAAAGTATTATTAAAGCCGTGGGTCTCTGGAATTTCCTCCCAAGACAGGAAGAAACATCTGATTCCTACGTCCGTGAGAGAATCACACAATTTTTACCAAACTCTGAAATAAAGATAATGTTAAAAGATTGCTGCTGCTAAGTCACTTCAGTCGTGTCCGACTCTGTGCGACCCCATAGATGGCAGCCCACCAGGCTCCCCCGTCCCTGGGATTCTTCAGGCAAGAACACTGGAGTGGGTTGCCATTTCCTTCTCCAATGCATGAAAGTGAAAAGTGAAAGTGAAGTCGCTCAGTCATGATCGACCCTCAGCAACCCCATGGACTGCAGCCTTCCAGGCTCCTCCATCCATGGGATTTTCAAGGCAAGAGTACTGGAGTGGGGTGCCATTGCCTTCTCCTTTAAAAGATTGGGTAGCCTTATATGCCTATAGATGGCTAAAAGGAAAACAGGCAAAATCTTTTTAAAGGGAGAGAAACTCCTTGTTACTTGGTCAAATGTCTCAAAAAGATCCAGAAAAACTGTTTATGTGATTTGGATATCACGTTCATGAAAGCTCTAATACTTACTCACACACTCACTCTCCCTCTGAGTCTCTGTCTGGGGTTTCTTCCAAAGAAGTCTGCCTAGAACATAGCAATCGGCCGTCTCCTCGGCCGTCACAGCTGCAGGATCACACCTGGGGTTTCCCGGAGGAGAAGAATGTTCCAGTTCCGTGCATTTCTGCAGCTCCTTGTGGGAAAAATGGGGAAGGCGGGACGTGCGGCTAGGAGGGCCCCATCTCTCGGGGTCCCACAGGCATGAAGAAGGAGGAAGGGTCCAGCGTTAGAGGAGCAGCCAGAGCCCCTCACTACGAGGTCTCTGCTGGAGAACATGGCATTAGAATAGACCTGGGATTTGTGAACGGACTCCTTGGAGTATCAACCATCCCTACAGACTTCTCTGCTTTATTTTCATAGTGGTAACTCTCTTTATATTCTCCTTATATCCCGTACCACTATAGGAGTAAGGGTACTTATTTAGTATTTATTAAGAACTGGAAGATAGCTCAGTAATATGATATCAATTCAATTTGACAGGTAATAACCATGTTGGCTTTAATAGAAGTTTTCTGATTTGAGCCAAGGTTATCTTTTATGTTGGAATAAATATAACTGCATTACCCACGCTAGCAAAACATGGTAGTTACTATAATTAAAGATATTTTTTTTCCTCCAGGTATGAGGTTGACTTTACCTCCCTCCTTTTAAAAAATGGACTTAGAGGAAATTCCCTGACAGTCCAGTGGTTAAGGCTTCCCAGATGGTTCAGCGGTTAAGAATCTGCCTATCAACCCAGGAGATGCAAGGGCCTCAGGTTCAACCCCTGGGTTGGGAAGACCCCCTGGATAAGGAAATGCCAACCCACTCCAGCATTCTTGCCTGGGAAATCTCATGGACAGAGGAGGCTGGCAGGCCACAGTCAGGGGATCACAAAGCGTTAGACACGAATGACACGCACACCAGTGGTTAAGACTCTGCTTCCACTTCCGGGGCTCAGGTTCGATTCCTGGTCAGGGAACTAAGATCCTTCATGCCTTGCAACACCCTCCCCCCCCCCCCCCCCCCGCCCCCACCAAAAAAAAATACCCTTAGAGAAATAACACTGGAAGGAGAAAGGAATTGGACTTAAAAATCAGATTTACCTAGATCTGAAATCCAGCTCTGAAACCAGCACCTTCATGATCCCGAACAGTTTTCTGGGATTCAGTTTATCCATAAATAATTAGAAACAGTCTCCATGTCATAGGATCACTGAAAAGAGTAAATGAGATCTATAACATGCCTGCTGCACCGGAGATAAGAAAGCAAACATTACTTTAATTATCTTTGAAAATTTGAGTGCAGCTATGATGGGTCATCCGCCCGGTCACATTTAACTTACTTTCCATAAAAGACACTTTGGGAAATGGATGGATGGCTAACAGGAGAGACATCCTTTCATAGCGCAGACTAAACTAAGCAGTAGGATCCATACTGCTGTCACTACCGTTGGGCTTTAAGTAAACCTTGGGAGGTGAGTAAGGCCCTGGGTAAGTAAGCCCATTAACAGTTGCTAGAAATTAGAATGTACATACTTCCCCTTAGAAAATACTTGTGTTTCTGAATACGGCGCCTGTCTGATGTTTATATATTTTAAAGCAAATCATGGTGTAAATGTATGCCAGGAACTGGCTAGTTAAAGCCCAGCTGTGGTCGGTTCTAGAGTGATGTGAAGAGCCTCTCAGCTCTGTGCATTGGTGCGACCGCTTTGATTTCTGCTGAGTTTTTCTAAACTGAGCCTTTGCAGCAGAGTAAAGGGCCCCTGCCTAAGGAGACGGCAGTCTTCTGGGTGGGCAGTTTTGTTTAAAGAAAATGAGGCGGTCCATATGGTGCCTAAAATCTTAGCATTCTAGTTAGAGGAGGAGAAGGGGATGACAGAGGATGAGATCGCTGGATGGCTTCACTGACTCGATGGACATGAGTCTGAGTGAACTCTGGGAGTTGGTAATGGACAGGGAGGCCTGGTGTGCTACAATTCATGGGGTCGCAAAGAGTCGGACACGACTGAGTGGCTGAACTGAACTCAACTAGTTAGAGGTTGTTAGATTCTAATAGAACATGGGATACATCTGTTAACCAAGATGGAGGCCTCTTCATGATATAATACCAAGGAAGACACATTATGGACAATGATCATTTTCCAATAATTTGGCACAAAGAGTAACAACAAATACTTACTGAGCACTTGGTACCTGCAGATATTTTTAAAAGCACTTTACAAGCATCATCCAGTGGTTAGGACTCCAGGCTTCTGTTGCAGGGGGCACAGGTTTGACCCCTGGTGGGAAACTAAGACCCTGCATGGGGCACAGCATGGCCAGAAAAAAAGAAATAAAAAAGTCTGCAAGTAATATCTCATCTAATCCTAATTGTGATGCTCCATCACTGATTCTGTTATCATCTGTTTTTTACGAGTGAGAAACTGAGATACTTTTTTTGTTAATATTTATTTATTTATCTGGCTGTGCTGGGTCTTGGTTGTGGCATGTGGGATCTTTAGCTGCAGCATGTGGGATCCAGTTCCCCGACCAGGGATTGAACCCAGGCCCCCTGCACTGGGGGCATGGCATCTTAGCCACTGAATCCCCAGGGAAGTCCCTGAGAGAGAGATTTTCATTCGCTGGCCTAAAGGACCAAGTTATGAGCAATGAGCTGGGTTTGAATTGGGGCACTTTTTAGCCTGAGGCTCCATGCTCTTTACACTACACCAAACTGCCCTTTGGAAAAGCAAGGATCTGGGCAGTTTTCTCCCAAGAGGCAGACTACATCTGGGATGTTTGCTCCGGGATGTCATTAAAGCCACAGAAGCCCCAGAGTCCTCTGTGATAATCGGTGACCCTGAGACTACCGTGGCTTGTGTTCCGGCACGATCCTTCCTCCACAGCACTGTGCTGGCCAGCTGACCCCGGGCGTCCTCGCTGGAGAGTGCTGGCTGACCTCTCTCCTTGTGGCAACTCGGGGCTTTATCCACTGGACCTACCCATCCCTGGGGAGCCGACAGTCCACTGATTCCCGTGGGGATGGGAATGCTGACCTGAGACGACTGAGATCTGGTTTCAAAACCCTCAGAGCTCTGGCTCGTTTGCAAACCGTCCTTCCCATTCTAGCCCTGGACGCGAGACAGATCTTTATCAAACCTAGAACTCTCAGGACACTCGGCTATCAGGAAAACATGCAGGGGCTGGGTGAAGCTTATTTTTGTAGTCACCACAGAGAAATACCTAGCCAAGATGTCTTGCAGACCTCTGAGTCCGGCATAGTCCCATGGGAACACCTTCCACCTGGAAACTGACTCTTCGAGATTCAGAAAGAATAGTGAAAGGTAAACAGTGGCAACCAAGGTTTGCTCATGAAAGGTGGAAGAATTTTGGATCTTTCAGCCTCTCTCCCTCTCCCACCCCTTACCCTCCCCCCCCCCCCCCCCCACCCCCCGACACACACACAGTCCTCAGAGGTTGTTGGCTTGTAGACATCTCAGATTAGCACAGGCTTGCATTCTTCCACCCTAATCTTTACCAACAACGTGGAATCCTGAAGGAATGTCAGATAAAATGAGCTGCTTTGGTTTCAGTTCATGGAACTCGCATACATCCCACTGGGTCTGGGGTATAGCAGGGCAATTGTTTGTCTTCTTTTTGCCTGATGGGTGATGTTCGGGCCTGAGTGGATGTTTAGTGTCGTTTCTTTGGTGTGCTCGCTGATGACCACCCTGATAATTCATCAGGAAGGGAGTTGAGAGCTTTCAGAGCGTCTTTCAGCTCCAGCGTTTATCTGCAGGATAATTATAATGAGCCTGAAGGTTATGTGTCTGCAGCCAGCCGTGTATCTGGCTCTCGAGTCCTCTTGTCCTGACACGAGACTCATGGGCCTGACCCCGCACGCCGGTAACCCACCGGTAAAGCCCCTCGAGACTCGCTTGAAGCCGATTGCCTCCCCAGCTGCGTTCTTCCTCCTCGGCAGGTCATCCCTGGTCTCCTGGGGGTCCTTTTCTCTCTGTCTCTGCTTTCTGCCTTCTACTTCAGTCTTCTCTTCCATCAATCATGTTACTGAAATTCCTCTCTTGGTCAGACTCCATCCTCTCACCCACCAACCTTCTCTTTCTGTCCCCCGCTTGATTCTCTCTGTTATTCTCCTTCTGCTCCTCTGCTCATCTGTGGGGTTTTTTTTTTTTTTAAGATTTTTTTTTTTTATGTGGACCATTCTAAAGTCTTTTTATTGAGTTCATTACAATATTGCTTCTAGTCTACATTTTGGGTTTTTGGCCACGAGGCGTGTGGAATCTTAGTTCCCAACCAGAGATCAAACCCACACGCCCTACATTGGAAGACAAATGTACCATCCGATGAACCAGTGCTGCTGCTGCTGCTAAGTCGCTTCAGTCGTGTCCGACTCTGTGTGACCCCATAGACGGCAGCCCACCAGGCTCCCCCATCCTTGGGATTCTCCAGGCAAGAACACTGGAGTGGGTTGCCATTTCCTTCTCCAATGCATGAAAGTAAAAAGTGAAAGTGAAAGTGAAGTCGTATCCGACTCTTAGTGACCCCATGGACTACAGCCTACCAGGCTCCTCTGTCCACGGGATTTTCCAGGCAAGAGTACTGGAGTGGGTTGCCATTGCCTTCTCCGATGAACCACTGAACCACAAGGGAAATCTCTCTGCTTCAAGTGCGTCCTCCCCCAAGTATACACGTTTTAAATATCTTCCCTCCGCAGTCCTATTTCTTCCACAAAGTCATTGTTTCTCAACTGGGGTGGGGGTGGGGGTCAGTTTTGTCAGCGAGCAAAAATCTGACGTTTTAGGGGACACTTTAGGCGTCTCAGCTGGGGGCCCAGGTGCTCTGGCATCCGGTGGGCAGACACCAGGATGCTGTTCCAGCTCCTACAATGCACAGGGCAGCCCCATCCTCCCGCCACACAGCAAAGAATTGTCTGGCTCAAGATGTCAGCGCTGTCAAGGCTGGGAAATCCTGCTCTACACAGACCTGCACCCACCTCCCACCCTCATGCACTTTATCTCCTGTCTCTAAGCCCAGGTGCTGCCCCCTCTCCTGCCCCCAGCCCGCCCCAAGTCCAGCTCCCACCCGCTCATCGCTTCTTCCCTGCGGCTGAGCCGTCCCCGTGGCTGCGTCTCCTTCACGCCTTAAATGTGGTCAGGCCTCGCCGCTTAGATGCCCTGTCTCCGCCTTGTGTTCCTATCTTAGCGTGGCAGTTGCCTTATCTCTGAGCTGTCCTGCAGTGACGAGAAGAACTGTAAAAGCATTTTTCTTAGAAATCTGTTTATCTTCCCAGTTTTCCCAAACCCTGCAGCCCTGCAGGTTCTGGTTTTGAGTCTCTGGAATGTATCAGACGGCCTCTCTGACTCTCCCCCTCCTGCCCGCCTTCCTCAGCTCACCTGCTGTGGCTGCAGATGCTGTTCTGGGCCTTTCTTTCCCAAAGTGATTTGGGTTTATGTGGTGCTTACATTGGCGTGGCGTGGCCTGATTGTACCTGCTCTTCTCCTGCTATAAGAAGAGTAGGTACAATACCTTCTTGCATGAAAAAAAATTATTTTTTTTCCTTTCTGTATTTGCGTTTAACAGGGGCTTCCCTGGTGGCTCAGACAGTAAAGAATCTGCCTGCAATGCAGGAGACCCAGGTTCAATCCCTGGGTCAGGAAGATCCCCTAGAGAAGGAAATGGCAACCCACTCCAGTGTTCTTACCTGGCAAATCCCATGGACAGAGGAGCCTGGTGGGCTACAGTCCAGGGGGTCACAAAGGACACGACTTAGCGACTAACCCACCAAGGCAATACATACAATTACAACACCGGGTGTGTTAGCTACCAAAACAAGACAACCACTGTTCCCAGGGAGCTCCAGCTCCGCCCAGGAGGGGAGCGAGACGGCCGACCACAGCTCAGGTGGGCGCTGCACTCGGAGCCGAGGGGCAACCAGGGCAGAGAGAGAGAGCAGTTCGTAGGAGTTTCCTGTGGGTGTGATGAGAAGTGATCCCAGCTTAGTGGCTTAAAACCACAGAAAGGTATTATCCTGTAGCCCTAGACATCAGAAGCCCCACACCGGCCTCACTGCGCCGGAATCAGTGTCGGCAGAGCTCCTTTTCTTCTGCAGGTCCTGGGAGCACGATTGCTAGTGTTTCACTTTCTTCGAAGACTCCAGCATAGAGTGTGTTGATTAAACACTTGCTGGAGCCAACACTGGATAAAGGAATGGTGGCCTGGTGGGACTTCCCTGGTGGTCCACTGGTGAAGAATCTGCCTTCCAGTGGAGGGGGCGGGGGTTCGACCCCTGGTCAGGGAACTAAGATCCCACATGCCAGGGGGCAAAGAAGCTGGTGCCCCACAACTCGAGAAGGCTACATGACCCAGCGAAGACTCAACACAGCCGGAAGAGACAAGGACTGATGAGCAAGCCTCTCAGAGAGAACGCAGCAAAGCCAGGACTGCAGAGCCAGAGGCCGCTGTTTCCAGCTTGTTGCCAGCGATCCTCAAACCTAAGATCCCTCCTTTACAGACGAGCAATCCATGAAGCAGCTGGGGTCCAGCCTCGTGGACCCCAATGTATTAATAGTTCAGTGGAATTGCCACAGAAAGGCAGGGAAGCCACATAGCGACCCCTCCCTACTCCCAGCACCAGAGCCCAAGGCTCTGGAGAAGACCACCATTAACCGGAGACTCGGACGTTTGACCCCAATGCACAAACACCTGTGACTCTTTCAGGAGCTCCCATAGCGTGGGGTGACAACACCGTGCCTCTGTATTTATTTATTTCTCATTTATTGCGAAAACACCATCCACATTCAACCCTGTCTCAAAGGGAAGGGTCAGGAGGCAAGTGGTTTCAACTGCCTTCGCTTGATAACCCCTTTCTGCAAAACTGGTTTCTTTCTCATCAGGCCAAACTGTTCTCCACACAATGAATGAACTGGAGCAGGCTGAGCTGTGTCCTCGACTAGGAAGCTTTTTACCCTTCAGAAGGTGTTAGGCCCCGTCTCTGGAAATCAGGACATTTTTGAAAAGTTGGGAGGGGGCCACAGCTCAACGATAGGTGGCCTCAACAACATGAGGCAGTTTGCAGCCTGTGGTAACGATGTTTGAGGCTGGCTTTATTTTCTTCTGCCCTGAATTCCCTGAAATCTAAGATCAAGGTTAAGAAAACAGAGCAGCAGTTTGAGGGACTGAAGGAAAGCAGTTAGACTGAGCATAAGCCTTCAAAATGCTCTCCTTCCTGGGCGAGCAGGACTTTGGTATAGAAAACTTGGGTGTCAAGGAAGTTTGTTTGTTTTTTTTTCCCTTGAGATTAAACTGAGACCAAAGCAATTCAAACCCCTTTCCCTGAGAAGGGTCACCTTATATTTTCCCACGAGATGGGCCTTTTCCCCTTGGCTGGAGCTGGGGGTAGGGTGGGGATGTCCCTGAAAGGGCCATAATCCTGTTTGTGTGATATCACTGTCTGCTGCCAGGCTGGGGTGCCTGTGCCAGACTAGGGATTATATGCACAGTCTTCACGACTCTGTGAAATTCATGTGCTCCTAGTGAGAACATGGGCCTCCGGGCATCCCTTTAGAGGTGAAGCTTGCGCCCCATCCTGTTTCAGTAACAGTCCTGACCACCTTTATTGGCTATTCCTTCTATCCCAAGCACTGTTCTAAGTGATTTTCTGAGGTGATGTCATCCAGTCCCCCAGCAAGCCTGCCAGGTAAACATGATTATCCCCATTTTACAGATGAGGAAAACTGAGGCGTGGACAGGCCGATCATGCAACCAAGGTCCCTGGCTAGTACGTCTTGGGGCGTGGAATCTGACGCAGGCTGTCTGGGCCTGGGGGACCACACACTTAGCCACGAGGGGCTGGTTCAGCTCTTATCTACAAAGGCTGTTTTGCACAAGGAGTCACTACCCAGGCCATCCTCCCTACAGAAAGCTCATTTGGGTCCATCACTACTGGTTCACTGACTGGGCTGGTCTCCCCTCATGGCCTGAGTCACCCAGCCAGAGAGCTTGGGCTTTGCCTGCAGGCAAGGCCTGTGGTTCCCTTAAAAAAAAAGAGGAAGTGAATCTGAAGTTCACTCCATGCTGTCCTGCGATAAGTTCTTGCCATGTCTGATTAGTTGGCCAAGTGGGTGATTTATGGAAGCACGTTTCCAAGAGTGGTCCCCGCGTGAGCCAAAAGTTCTGCGGAGCTCTGGGGCCACAGATCGTGCGTAATTCCCGGCAGCCACCTGCAAATTCATGAGTCAATGGGGACCTTAGCGAGCAAATGGTTAGCACAATCAGAGAAACCTCAGGCACCCCGGGGAGGCAGGGATAGGAGCAAACTGACATGCAAACAAAGGACATTTTACTACATTATTTGCGGGAAAAGAACTCAGGTCCACTTAGGATTTGGCTAGAACCTCGAGCCCAAGTTTTGGGACTGAAGACAAGGAAACTTGTAAATCTCTGAATATTTCACTTCGGCCTCATACATAATACGTTCCTAACAAATGCTTGTTGAATAAGAAAAGATTTATCATTGCATTCTTCACAAAGAATGAACTTCTCCTATTTCTTAAAGAATTCTGCCGTACTGAAGGAAGGGATTTGAGTATCTTGATTTCACATGTCGCTATGGCGCCATTTGCAAAGTTTTATCATCAGCACCATAGCAGTGAGGAAGGTCAGGGCTCTGGGTTCAAAACCTGAGAGCTGGGGTCCAGCGTCCAGATCAGCCTGCCCACCCCGACCGCATTCGCTGCCCCCTCCGCTGGGCTGGAGGCTACCGGGTAGATCAGAAGCCTTGCGGGGCCCACTGTTGTTTGACTTTCCGGTTCTTTTCTATCAGGTGGCGCTAGTCGTGAAGAACCCGCCTGCCCATGAGGGAGACGCAAGAGACAGAGGTTCGATCCCTGGGTCGGGAAGATCCCCTGGAGGAGGGCATAGTAACCCACTCCAGTATTCTTGCCTGGAGAATCCCATGGACAGAGGAGCCTGGCGGGGTGCTATCCATGGGGTCACAAAGAGTCAGACATGACAGAGCGACCAACACCTCTTTTCTGTCAACCCAGCTTCTGAGGATTTCCAGCCGTTGCTGGCTTTCCTGAGCAGAAGCGCAAACAGCAGAGGAATGCCTGAATGTGGCGGAGCCCTAAGACAAAGGCCTTAGCAGAGCCCCAGAGAGAGAGCTAGGCTGGAGACGGAAAGCTGGCCCCCACCCCAGCAGGGCTGAGCACAGTGGGCCGAGGGCTGGAGCCCAGGCCTCTGTTGGCGGGTGATGTGGGCTTCTAGACCCGTTAGATGATGGTTCTGGGCCTCCCCGGGTGGTGTCCAGGGGCTGAGACTCCTCGCTCCCAAGGCAGGGGGCCTGGGCTCTCTTCCTGGTCAGGGAACTGGACCCCACACGCTGCTAGTTCCAGTTCGCATGCCACAGCTGAAAGGTCCTGCGTGCTGCTGCAAAGCCCTGGCACAGCCCAACAGATAAGCTGATTGAAGAAACTGGGAAATCAGATCCCAGTTCCCCCTGAAGTTCTCCTCTGCCTAGGCACTGCCCCACACTGTGACCACCTGGAGGCGGGGAAGGAAACAGAAGGAACATTCCATCAGAACCCTTCCTGATGGACGCCGGGGGCTGGGAAGCAGAGGGGGAGAGGAGGTCAGAAGTTCTTGTTTAAAGAGATGTTGTGATTGTTGGAGGTGGCCTGGCCCCTGCTGAGAGGTTACTGTAACCACAGGGAGGTCTGCCAGAGGCGATGGTGAGCCGCTGGAGGGCTGGGGCAGGACGGGACCCTGCGGCCTTGCATGAAGTCCTCCCTGTGCAGGCAATAGGGGGGCGGGGGCCTCACGTCTCAGGATGAAAGCAACAAACGTTTTACGAGTCTCAAAAAGGAACAGCAACTTCCCCATCCTCCAGGGCCAACAAACCAGGAAAACTGAGTGGAAACGGCTTTCTCATTTCCCACCATGAAACATTAGCAAAAAGCCTTGTAAAAAAAAAAAAATTAAGGGCGAGGGGAGTTAGGAAGCCATGCTTCCCCATCCCTTCCGTTCCCCATCGGGGAACACCATCCAAATGGTTTTCTGACACCTCATATAATTCAGTTGCGGGAAGCAGCTGTTTGGTTGTATTTTGTTTGGGTTTGTTTTGCTCTGGGGGGAAGTGTCCTTTAGGAGCAAGTCAGGGGAGTGGCGGTGGTCCTCGCAGCTAACACGGCTGCGGGGTGAGGTCACTGTGCTCTAAACTCAGAAGGCATGTTTTGGACACACTCGCAGCTGGCCAAGGTTGTTCCTACTTACTCATCTTCCTCTAGGCTTCCAAAAT
This sequence comes from Ovis aries, assembly GCF_016772045.2. Taxonomy (NCBI): domain Eukaryota; kingdom Metazoa; phylum Chordata; class Mammalia; order Artiodactyla; family Bovidae; genus Ovis; species Ovis aries. Next base: position 58,961,909 of record NC_056076.1, read on the forward strand.
GTTTTCCTGGAATATGCTCCTGGGGGTGGGGGTGGGGGGAGTGTTATTTATAATCTCACATAATCCTCCTTCTCATACAAAAGCATCCAGTGGTGCTTTCCATGGGAAGAATAACAGCTCATGTGAGTTGGAAGGGATGCAAGGGAGGCACTTGGAACTCTTGACACCTCCAACCTGCGTCCAATTTAGAAGAGTCTTGGCCTCCTGGGGCTGAGAAACCACCGCCCCTGACTCAGACTTGTCTGGGCCTTGAGCGGGGACATCACGGGCAGTCTGCCCAAGACGATGACAAGGATGAGGGTCTAACCAGATGCGCTCCTGTTTGTTCCACCTTGGATCCCTGACTTTACTGCTCCTGGGACTGAAGTGGACACTGAAAGCATTAGTTGCTCAGTCATGTCTGACTCTTTACGACACTATGGACTGTAGCCCACCAGGCTCCCCTGTCCGTGGGATTCTCCAGCCAGGAATACTGGACTGGGTTGCCATGCCCTCCTCCAGGGAATCTTCTCAACTCAGGGATCAAACCTGGGTCTCCTGCACTGCAGGCAGATTCTTAATCCTCTGAGTTACCCCTTGAATCAAAGATATATTCTGGAATAGGCATCAACTGGAAACACAGCCGCAGGATGTCTTCAAAAGAGGCAGAGGAGACAACTTAAGGATGTTATTTAAAAGAATCGGAATAAACCAAACTTAGGAAGAGGACAGGTTTTGGAAGCACCCCCTGGGTTCCTAGCCACACTGTACCTTATGAAGTGGGATCAGAATCAAGTTACTTAAACTTTCTAGTCCTCAGCTTCCTTATCTTTAAAATAGAGACGATGGCAATGCTCATTACAAAGTGTAGTGTGAGGTTAAAAGTGAAAGTGTTAGCCGCTCAGTTGTATCCGACTCTGCGACCCCATGGACAGGGGCTCTCCAGGCTCCTCTGTCTTCGGGTTTCTTCAGGGAAGAATACCGGAGTGGGTGGCCATTCCCTTCTCCAGGAGATCTTCCCAACCCAGGGATCAAACCCGGGTCTCCTGCACTGCAGGCAGATTCTTCAATGTCTGAGCCACCAGGGAAGCCAGTACATGAAGGCCCTATGCAAGACGGACTACTGGGCCCAACAAACATACTGTGTACATTACTCTGGGAGTATGCACTTAATGACTGCAGAAATCATAAATAAACATTCTCATTTCATCTGACTCTCAGGATCAGAAGAAAGCCCTCAGTTATCTGTCTCAGATTTCCCTCCTGTAAAACGATGTGCCTACGCCAAGGACAGGAGCAATGAGTAACATTTAGATACTGCTTTAAATTCTACCGAGGGGCGTATTACTGATGCAAAATGTCATTCTGCCATCCCTCATCAGTCCTAATGTAAAGAGAAAAGATCTCAGCCTGTTTAAGTGTCTTGGTTGATGTTGCTCTAGGAGCGTTCCATCAATCATCCCACCAGTGGGTTTGATTCACATGCTACGAGCTCCTCATACCGCTGCGGATACTCTGTAAGCGCAGTTGGTTGAAGAAAGCATGTTGGTTACAGACAACGTCTGTGTGTAATTGATTTATTACACGACAACCAATAAATCAGTGAGCTCTGGGGTTTACATAAGTGCTTTCTGAAAGATCCTAGTGGCCAATGCTGACTTACCAAGAGTGATGAGGAGAGCAAATATGAAGGAGACCACGTGGCGCTGCTCTCCTTGGTAAGTCAAGTCATTGCCGGTTGGCCTGCAGCTGGAACACGCTGGGCAGACTTTTCTAATCAAGGCACATTCTGGGAACTGGCTTCTACTTTGTCTCCTCTGCAGCTGAGATGCACTCGGTTAGCCAAGCTGTGGACCATGTGTGGAATTAGAAAAATGTGTCCTTTCCAGCCATGTTGTCCTATATCACACACTACTGTTACTGGGTCATATCACTCGTGTTGAAATCCAGAGAAATCTGGGACATTCGCAGAAAACAGTAGTTAACTCAGGAGGTGTCCTTGCTAAAGTTATGAGCACTATACGTAGACATGCTGTGCCTTGAGAATGCTCACATGGTACTCTTTAAAGTCTGGAATCTAAACAGAATATATGCTGGGATGTGATCAAAGGGGCAGTTCCCATTATTCTATTCACTAATGCCATCCCACAAGTGCAGAAAGATGTTTTTATTATGAATTCACTGTTTCCAGCTAAGCAATGGGAACAAATACTCACGTGGGGTATTTCAATTACTCAGGGTTTAACTTTCCATTCCCTGGTGGTATGGGTTGAATTGTCTCCTCAAAAAAATTTGCTGAGGGGACTTCCCTGGCGGTCCAGGGGTTAAGACTCCGATATTCCACTGCAGGGGGCTCGAGTTCCATCTGTGGTCACAGAACTAAGATCCCACATGCCATGTGGTACATTAAAAAATATATATTGAAATTCTAACCCCAACACCTCAGATGTGACATTCCTTGAAAACAGGGTCATTGCAGATGTAATTAATTAAGATGTAGTCATACCAGAGTAACGGAGAAGGAAATGGCAGTCCACTCCAGCACTCTTGCCTGGAAAATCCCATGGACAGAGGAGCCTGGTAGGCTGCAGTCCATGGCGTCGCAGAGAGTCGGACACGACTGAGTGGCCTCCCTTCACTTCCCTTCCCTTCATACCAGAGTAACATGGGCCCTTAATCCAGTATGACTGCTCTCCTTGTGAGGGGGAGAGAAGTGAAATGACAGTGCTAGTGTCTCAGCTGCCTGACTCTTTGTGACCCCCACCCCCACCCCCAGGAGCCCACCAGGGCCCTCTGTCCGAGGAATTCTCCAGGCAAGAACACTGGAGTGGGTAGCCTTTCCCTCCTCCAGGGGATCTTCCCGACCCAGGGATCGAATGCGGGTCTCCCGCACTGCAGGTGGATCCTTTACCCTCTGAGCCACCAGGGAAGCCGTAAGATGTACAAGAAAAGACGGCTGTGTGACACGTGACGGAGGCAGTAACCGTAGCGATTCGTCCACAAGCCAAGGAGTGCCGAGGAATGCTGGGAAACGCCAGGAGCCAGAGAGGCAAGGATCCTCTCCTTCGGTTTCACGGGGAACGTGGCCCTGACAACATGGCCCTGCCAACAATCTGATTTTGGACTTTCGGCCCCTAGAACTACAACACGATAAATTTCTGTCGTTTGAAGATACCTAGTTGGTAGTACTTTCTTCGGGCAGCCCTAGAAAGGGAAGACACCTGGTCTGTATGTCTCCTTTAACAACACTTTTATGTCAGCTTGTAGTATTTGATGTCAACCTTTTTGATATCAATGATATTTGATGTCAATCTTTATATACCACAAATTGATCCCTTTTTATACTACAAATTGGATCTTCCCCACCCAGGGATCAAACTCTAGTTTCCTGTATTTCCTGCATCGCAGACAGGTTCTTTACCCACTGAGCCATCGGGAAAGCCCTATATAAAGGGACAGTTAGGTTAAACATTTGGAACTTAATCCTTAAGTGTTTATATCGGCTAATACTTCAAGCCTCATCCATATGCTAGTATTGCCACACCCTAAGAAAGCTGAGCGGAGAAGGCAATGGCACCCCACTCCAGTACTCTTGCCTGGAAAATCCCATAGATGGAGGAGCCTGGTAGGCTGCGGTCCATGGAGTCACTAAGAGTCAGATACGACTGAGTGACTTCACCTTCACTTTTCACTTTCATGCATTGGAGAAGGAAATGGCAACCCACTCCAGTGTTCTTGCCTGGAGAATCCCAGGGACGGGGGAGCCTGGTGGGCTGCCGTCTATGGGGTCGCACAGAGTCAGACACGACTGAAGTGACTTAGCAGCAAGAAAGCTGAGAGCCGAAGAATTGATGCTTTTGAACTGTGGTGTTGGAGAAGACTCTTGAGAGTCCCTTGGACAGCAAGGAGATCCAACCAGTCCATCCTAAAGGAGACCAGTCCTGGGTGTTCATTGGAAGGACTGATGTTGAAGCTGAAACTCCATACTCTGGCCACCTGATGTGAAGAGCTGACTCATTTGAAAAGACCCTGATGTTGGGAAAGATTGAGGGCAGAAGGAGAAGGGGGCGACAGAGAATGAGATGGTTGGATGGCATTACTGACTCAATGGACATGGGTTTGGGTGAACTCCAGGAGTTGGTGATGGACAGGGAGGCCTGGAGTGCTGCAGTCCATGGGGGTCACAAAGAGTCAGACACAACTGAGTGACTGAACTGACCTGAAGTAGTCGACATGGCTCCTCAGAACTCCTTCTGTGATTTAAAGCCTCAATACGCCTCTTGGCCAGGTACACAGTCACCAAATGAAATATATATCCTACCACCAGTCATTAGAAGAAAATCACTAAACAGTATCAGCAGGAAAGCATATGTTAATATTAGTTCCAGGATAATAAATAAGCCAGGTATGAACTTCCAAGGAATTATGTTGAATGTTGTTGGTGCACGTGAAGTTTGGCTCCTGCCATCAGCCTTGCTAGGAACAGCTGAGTTGTCTCAATCGCTGTGTCAACCAGTGAAAGGTGTTTAAAACCAGAATTTGACCAGAATCAGGGATACACTCCTTTTGTGTCTGGTTTTCAAAGACGTGCATTATAACTAGTGCAGAAAACACCCTCTTAAGAGGATTGAGGGATGAAGATAAAAATAGTTTAAACAAGTGATTGGACAGAGAATTGCTATGTGCTGGAATATTTGACTGTTATCAACGGTTTGTTTGCAAAACATGTTTAACAACACGGGAAATACTTAACATATATTTTGGTGAAAAAAGTCAGGATGAGAAATTCAGATACAGCTTGATACCAATTATGTAAATTCTGTGCATAGAAAAGTGTTAACAGAGACAACTGTGGGGTGGGATTTCAAGTGATTTTTATTCTTTTTACTACTTTCCAAATTCTCAACATAGGCAAAAATTACTTCTCTTATCCCAATGCAATTTAATGCTAAAAAATGCACCAGAACATTATACTCTGTGGATTACCATATTGTGGATGACGTTTTCTTTATTCTCATCTTTTGTACTTTTCATATATTCTCAAATATTTCTTATTAATTTCACAATAAAAAAACAAAAATTCTATGTTTATTGATGATCTAGCCAGGGCGTCCACAAGCTGTCAGAGCTACTTTAAAATGACCCACGAAACTACTGAGCCACTGAGATGGTGTCACAGGGAGCTCCCATAATACTTGTTGTAGATTAAATTATGGTTCCCAAGTTCCACACTATTTGTCACAGACTTGGCAGTTCCTCCCACTGAGGACAGAGAACTTACTTCCACTCCACTGTCACCAGCCCAAGCCTTGTGACTCGCTCTGGCCAGTGGGATGCAGGCAGAAGTTGTAGTCTCGAGCCAGTTTTGAGCCCCGATCCTAAGGGGCATCACGTGTCTGCTCCCTGTCTTGCTCATCTGTCATCACTGTGAGAAGATCCTCCCCAAAGGAGCTGCTGCTCCTTCAGCCCAAGTGAAAAAACACACGTGGAGCAAATCCAAGTCCGAAGCACAGCTAAGTTAAGCAAGACCCACCACCCCAAGAAGAACCACCCAGCTGGGCCAGGCTTAAATCAGCAAGTCTATCAACCTGTAGACTCCAGTGAAAGTGTTACTCACTCAGTATGTCCAGCTCTTTGCGACCCCACGGACTGTGTCTGCCAGGCTCCTCTGTCCATGGAATTCTCCAGACAAGAATACTGGAGTGGGCTGCCATGCCCTCCTCCGGGGGGTCTTCCTGGCGCAGGGATTGAATTCAGGTCTCCCGCACTGCAGACAGACTCTTTATAATCTGAACCACCGCAGAAGCCCACAGAGCCAAGAGTACGAAAGCAGACGCCTAGTGGATTTTGGAATGGCGTATGCAACAAAGAATAACCGATAAAACCTTATGGACGAAAATACCAGAAAGCTCCTGGATGAACATACGGTCTTCACTTGAATGAACAATGCCTCAGGATGAGGACTGACAAAGTGTCAACCCAGTACGTTAGAAGTCCCTTTCATTGTAGTTTAAAAACAGAAATGGCCCTGAATCTCGTTAAGGTAGATTCTGTGTGTATGTATACAGGTTTCTAATGTATGTCTCTATGTACGTGTGCATATATATAGTGAAATTACTGACGGCAACAATATACCAGCTCTGGGAGCTGGTGATGGACAGGGAGGCCTGGCGTGCTGCAGGGCATGGGGTCGCGAAGAGCTGGACACGACTGAGCGACTGCACTGATGATATACCTCTGTGTTCATGTTCAGTTGTCTTCTCTAGTTTTTAGTTAAACCCATTAAATATACATTTTTCACTCTGACATATTCTGGTTTCCACTGAAGAATGGTAGTTGGAGTTATAATCCTCAATGTCTACTTACCAACTTTAAAAATCCTAAGACTATTAATCATACTGCACTTGCCTTTGGTAGGCAGATTGGAATTATTCTTCTTTTTGGAGCAAGTTTTCTCAACCTTGACACTATTTGCTTTTTAAAACAAAAAAGAGGTGGGAGTGGGATCTGAATCCACCTGCCAATGCAGGGGACATAGGTTCAGTCCCTGGTCCAGGAAGATCCACAGGCTATGGGCCAACTAAGCTGATCACCACGACTACAGAGCCCGAGCTCTGGGGCCCCCATGCTGCAACTACTGAGGCCTCCAAGCCCCGGGGGCCCTGAGCTCCACAACAGGAGGCAGTGAGAAGCCCCCATAGTCAGAAGCCCCTGCTCACCACAAGTGCCTGAGTGTAGCAATGAGGACCCAGCACAGCCCAAAATAAGTAAGGAGATGTTGTTTTCATAAAAAGGGTCAGGCCAAAACAATTTTTTTTTTCATTGAAGTGTAGTTGATTTAGAATGCTGTGTTATCCTGCTGTATAGCAAAGCGATCGAGACACACACACACACACACACACACACACTCTTTTCCATTGTGGCTAGTCCTATGCTGGTGGATATAGCTCCCTGGGCTGCAGAGTAGCGCCCTGTTACTCAGCCGTTCTGTAGACAACAGTTTGCATTGACCAACCACAAACCTCAGTCCATCCGCCCTCTGTCTCCTCCCACTTGACAACTGCTCATCTGTTCTCTGTGTCTGCGGCACTGTTGGCTTTCTGAGCCAGATAATTCTTTGTTTCGGGGTGTCGTCCGGCGCACTGTGAGACGTTCAGCAGCATCCCTGGGGTCTACCCACTGAATGGCAGTAGTGTGCACACTGCGCCCCCCGCCGCCCTCCATGTTGGGACAGCCAGAAACATCCCAGGGCTTCCTGAATGTCCTGAAGGGGTGGGAAAGTCACCCTTAATGAGAACCACTGTTTTAAAGAAGGGAGAAGGCGATGGCACCCCACCCCAGTACTCTTGCCTGGAAAATCCCATGGATGGAGGAGCCTGGTAGGCTGCGGTCCATGGGGTCCCTAAGAGTCGGACACGACTGAGCGACTTCACTTTCACTTTTCACTTTCATGCATTGGAGAAGGAAATGGCGACCCACTCCAGTGTTCTTGCCTGGAGAATCCCAGGGACGGGGGAGCCTGGTGAGCTGCCGTCTATGGGGTCGCACGGAGTCAGACACGACTGAAGCGACTTAGCAGCAGCAGCAGCAGTTTTAAAGAAAACTAGGATTCAGTTTGGCTAAGTCAAATGGCAGAAACCACTGGCCATTTTTAACTAAGTTAATAATAATTCACACAGTGATAAAAATAAAACAAGGTCTTAAAAACAATCCAAAGCTCTGGAACTTCTGATTCTTATGGTCATAAGTATGCTGTTACTGATGAGTGGGAGGAAAACTGAAGATGTGTTAATGGCCTGACAGGTAGATTTTCTGAAAGTGAAAGAAAGTGAAGTCACTCAGTCGAGTCCGACTCTTTGCGACCCCATGGACTATAGCCTACCAAGCTCCTCCCTCCATAGGATTCTCCAGGCAAGAGTACTGGAGTGGGTTGCCATTTCCTTCTCCAGGGGATCTTCCCGACCCAGGGATTGAACCCGGGTTTCCCGCGCTGGAGGCAGACGCTTTAACCTCTGAGCCACCAGATTTTCTGAGCCCTTCTCCAAAGTCAGGCTAAAATTTCCCCATCGCACACACTAGCAGGCAGCTTGATGGGACCAGCAATACCCCAGGCATCGTACTTTAGGCCATGGCACCCTGACCAGCTTAACACTTCATAAAAATGAACAGGGAAGAGTGGAATTCTAACTATAAATGAGGAATTTTGAACACCACCTTACTCAAAGATTCCATTTCTATCAGACAAAAGATGAAGCAAAAGTTAATTTCCTGGCAGTTTATATGCTTTAGCAGGAATGTGGGCAAGAGCCAGTTAAGTGCTGAACCTGACTCTGGGACATGTGGTTAAAATTAAGATCAAAACAGAGCTCGTATTCACGATTATACTCTTTTCAGGGGAACTCAGACGGGATTGAACTCTCCTTTAACGCTGGGAACTTTTAACATTTAACATTGGGTACCAGATCTTCAAACTCTCCATGCAAGTTCCCTTTGGGCTCATTCATTAAAACTGACTAAATCTCAGTTTCCTTGTCTGCAGAACGAGAAGGTTGGACTCAACAGGGTCTGTGACCCCTTTCTGCTACAACATTCTTTAAGCTTTGTAATGGTTCGTGTGTCACAACAAAGGAATTGGGCTGTATTGGGGAGTTTCTTATAATAAGACTTGACTCATGCTTCAAGAAATCTGTCCACAAAGATTTCTTTACACAAGGCAACAAACCATGCTGAGAACCAATGGAGTGAACCCTCCCGTTCTCCTCGGAGGCCGATCGTGAGCTTGGTTTCGATCAACAAGGGAGTAGGGAGGACGGGATTCGTGGGTTTGTTCCTGGAAACTCAACAGATTTAAGAAAATCATGCCACAAGAAGACTGGTCCTTTTACTTCACATAGTAAATCTCACTACATCACTAAATAAAGTGAGAAAGAGACCCTGGGGAACTGTGATGAGTGATCAGGACCAAATTCTAAAACCACCAACCCATCGTTCGGACATACTGGATGTGAAAGTCTGGGATCAGGCTAAAGGAAGAATTCCCACAACATGGAAAAATACTGGGAAAAAAACCTGTTTCTACTCACAGACATTCCTTATTGGTTCTAGGATATGCTGGAAGGAGAGCCTCCTGGGAGAAAGGAAAAGAGAGAAAGGGAAAATTAAAAAATAGATGAAAAGAAAAATTCCTTCCTCTGCGACTGTTCACCAGCTAAGAGCAAGGGAGCCTCAGTGGAGCCTTTAAAACATGGTTCTCTCGACAGAAGAGGACAAGATGCGCCCTGCAATCGGATGAGAAAAAGATCTACGTCACGGCCTCTGCGGGGCTCACCCCATCCTGAGTGTCAGCAGCTGGCTCTCTGCTGCAGCCCTCTGCCCTCAAAGCAGCCCCTACGCACAGTACCCCCACCCCAGCCAAGCCGGGTGCTCCCGGCGGGGGATCCAGGCTCACTGTAAGCTCTTTGCTCAGAGACAGGAAGCTCCGCTTGTTTGCTTTAAAATGAAGATGCAGTCAAGGAATGTCAATTGCTAATTGATTTTTTTAAAGTATCTTCCAGTTCTACCACAAGAGAATTAGAGTTTGTATCCAATTTGCGTTTGCAAAGATTTCAAAAGACAGCAAAATGCAAATAGTCTCATCACGTGAAAATGACCCGAGGGAGGCATTGCAAATCCTTTCTAAGGCATGCTCTGCAGTTCTACATTCTTGCTTCTTATGGGCATACCAGAAATATATTTTGTTGTTGTTGTTTAAATGAATGGAAAGATCCAGCATTTGGAAAGAAAGAATTGTTACTTGCCCTGTTTGTTCCAATAAACAATGAAACTGCTTGTTGCCCAATAAGAATAAAAACTGACAGTTTGTTAAAAAAAAAAAAAACCCAGAAAACATAAAATCCTGGACTGTGCTTAGGGTGCTGACTGATATTTCCAGACTTACTATGATCCTAAGGGAGAAGTTTGTTTAGGTTTCCACAGTATCAGTGAAAAAATACTTCTCTGGAAAACCTGCTACACATGGGCCAAAAGTTTTTCCAGTTCCAACTCCAATTACTATCTATTGAAAGCTTTTGGGCTTACGGAACAGCAGTGGATGAGATGGAAGCTGACATCATGGTAAGCTCAGAGACTCACGCTGCATAATTCTGTAATTAGTGACGAGATTAGGCAAAACTGCAAGAATGTGCCATGTGATTGCGATTTCAGGTCTCTAAACACTGGGTCTGGGGCGTGTTTTAAAGATTCACTTGGGTTAAAGAGACGTTTGCTATGTGTGTGCAGGCCAAATAAAGAAGGGGATTGAGCTGAATTGTCTGAGCAACGCCAGCAAGGAGAATTTAGAAGGGACCTCTCTGTAAAAGATGCTGGGAGACACAAAAGCGCGGAGGGGAGACGTGAATAAGATATGAGGATGATGCTGAGGGCTCGTGGGAGACAGAGTTACAGACTGGGCCTCCGACCCCTGGAACCGCGGGGATGATGCCACAGCCACCCAGGGGAAGCCCTGAGTGAGTGCGACAGTAATATTACTGGGCTGGCCAAAAAGCTCGTTCGGATTTATCTGTACGCTGGCACGGAAGCACCTGAGCAAACTTTTTGGCCAACCCCATGTTAACCTTCCTTCTCTTGGCCTTCCAGCCAACTCCGTTTATCTCTTTCAATCAGACACAACAGATGACAATCTGCGCAGGCCCAGAGTCAGATTTCAAATTCCAATTAATTTCTGTTACAATAAACTAACCTGCTAAACTGAATATCTGATTTTTCTGGCTATTGTGACTAACTGTAATTGGATACAGCATCATTTGTGCTGAAAAAATACTGTTCTTCAAATTGTACCAGAGTTTTCGTTGCTGTGACCTGAACAAGTAGCTAGGGTTTTACGTAAGGGACAGAGATATTTGTTGTTTTGTTATGGAGAAACCCAACACCCACTGAACTTTTACAAGTAAATGACTGGATTTATTTGAACATGATAATGTTGCCATACATAATTCCTTCGGATAATCCTCTTCTTACCTGTAATGCCATCAACGAGGCATCAGGTTCTTGGTGTTTCGTGTGTTTGCTTTTCCCATGACCCGAGGTGGAAATGCTCCTGAGGAGGAAATTCTGCCTAAATAAAGCTGGCAGTGAGGCTGGAGAAATTTGGCACTCTTCACGATGACCTTAGGGGTGTGCTCCCTGGGGTTACTTTGCTCTTTCATGACTTCTGTCCATTCACTCGTTTACTTACTCAGAACCATGCACGGGCAGCGTTAGAAAACAGTGACTGGTAAGACAGACAGTCCCTAAAGTGAAGTGAAGTCGCTCAGTCGTGCCCGACTCTTTGCAACCCCATGGACAGTAGCCTGCACCAGGCTCCTCTGTCCATGGGATTTTCAAGGCAAGAAGTACTGGAGTGGGTTGCCATTTCCTTCTCCAGGGAATCTTCCCGACACAGGGATCGAACCCGGGTTTCTCACATTGTAGACAGACACTTTACCGTCTGAGCCACCAGGGAAGTCCAAAACCATAGAAGAGCTGGTGTTTGACCACGTGTATAATAGATAGCTCTAGGAAGCAGTTTCACAGCACAGGGGGCTCGGCCCGGTGCTCTGTGATGACCTAGAGGGACCGGGGGGTAGTGGGAGGGAGGCCCCGGAGGGAGGGGATGTGTGCAGACTCACAGCTGATTCCCTTTGCTGTGCAGCAGAAACGAGCACAACACTGTAAAGGAACCACAGCCAAATTTTTAAAAAAGCCAGTGTTTGTTGCGAGCTTCCAAGTCCGGCTGTGGAGTTGCCTCTTTTAACCCTCACAGCCTGATGAAGCACCCAGCTCCATCTTACAGGGGACACTGAGATGCCGAGGTCAACTGGCTTCTTCAAGGTCACACGGCTACAAGGAAGCCGGGCAGGGATTCGGGTCTGACTTCAACACCATGCCCTTACTCCTGTGGTCCCCACCTCTTTCTCATCACTCCTCACCACCTGATCTCCTGTTCTTGTTGGGGAGGGGGGGTCCCTCTACGCTCCACACCAAAGATTCTCTGCCTTTGCCCTTGACAGACCCCCAGACCCCAAATGCTGCCCAACCTTGCGTGTCTAACCTCAGCCCTTCTCCCCATGGCAGGCTCCCTAACCCATCTTACTCCATCAGCCTCTGACAGTGGCACGTGCCGCCCTAGTCCCCTTCATCTAGCTGTCCATCTGATGTTCCAAACTTGATCATCAGTTCCAAATTAGATCATAAATTTCCCCCCAAAGACCTGCATTTTCTCTCATCCTGGCCATGGAACTTAGGCAGAGTTAGGTGATGAATTACAACTGTGTTTTCTATCACTAAATTGGTGCTATGGTCTCGAAGACATGAATAGATTCATAGAAAGAAAATGTAGGTGACCCACTTAAGAATCAGTAAACAGAATGTGCTCGCTTGGCTGAATCCCTTCCCCTTCAATTAGTCACTGTCTTTGCCCGAACGCTGCCTCCCTCCGCTAGCTGCAGCCTTTGCATGACTGGTTCTTCAGCGAGCGCAGAGGCTTGGCTTCCATAACGGAGGCTGACCAGGCTTATATCTCTACCTGAGGCCTTTGGGACAAGGCCAAAGCCGGAGGCCACTGAAGCACCCACTTAGGCTGCCGCGGAAGGACGGAAGCTCACAAGTCTGCCACTGCTTGTCTCCCACCCTGAAAACTCACAGACCTCCGTGCCAACCTTCTTCCCTAACACTTACCGTCTCGAGAGGCCATTTGTCACAGACGTGTATTTCTGCACCGCCTCCCTCAGCAGCTTGGAGCGAGCACTCTGAATAACCGGTGACTCGCCCTGGATTCACTGAGATTAGTGCCAGATGTCTGGGATGGAAGCTGCCCAGCTTCCCAAGGTGCTGCTCCCCACCGGCTCCTCAGCACAGCCCAGGGCATCCGGGGAGTCTTCTCACTTTGGGGTGTTTTGGCTGAACCCTCGGTTTCCACGCCCCCGCCCAGCCCTTTGCGTCGCTTCTGGAGTATCAGATGCTGGGTGTTGGTGGTCCTGACATCACAGCTCACTGGAGAAGTCTTGAGACAGAGTAAACTTCTACGAGATTTCACTCATTCGCAGCCCATCTCTTTATTACTCGCCGTGTCCTAACTTCAGCTTGGAGAGCTGGCATTTCTTTTCTTCCTGGGGAAGAGGGGTGGGGTGACTTAGAGAGCGAGCTGCTCCTTCGTGGGGAGTTAGAGTGGTGGCCTGTGGCTTAGGACAGTTTCCAGAGCGTCCTCCTTAGGTGGCCTCTGGGAGCTGTTGCCATTGGGAGACCAAATGGGAGCTAAAGGCTTCCAAGGTCGACCCATGGCACAGGCAGACTGTTTGGGGGCTGATGTCAAATCTGTACCCCCATGCCTCACGTAATCCTTCCCCCTCTCACATGCTAAGTCGCTTCATGACCGACTCTTTGTGACCCAATGGACTGTAGCTCACCAGGCTCCTCTGTCCTTGGGATTCTCCAGGCAAGAATCCTGGCATGGGTTGCCATCCTCCAGGGGATCTTCCGGACCCAGGGATCAAACCCGCGTCCCTTACGTCTCCTGTGTTGGCAGGCGGGTTCTTTACCACTAGCTCCCCCTGGGAAGACCCCACCCTCACACAAGCAGATGATAAAGAATACCTCCACATCCCTGGAAAGCCCCTCACAGCGCCTTTTCTTTCCTCATCTGCTCCCCCTTCCCTCAGACCCTCTGTCAGATAATGTAGTATTTCTGTCCACTCGCAGAGGGAGGAATCCATGTGGTCACAGAGGAGAGGGGCTGGAATTCTCTTTTCATGATTTACTTTCTTTTAGATGACTGTTCCCTATTTCCTCACTCTGGTTTTTCATAATTTGGCTTCTTGAACAGCCTTAAACCACTTCCTACCCACATATTTCCTCATTTGGAAAATACTAATGAAGGCTATGTAACCCTTTGCCTTATTATCAGCTCTTTTTGTTCATCTCGGGTTCGATCCGGAGGCTTTTCCTTGAATTTCTGCAGCTGGTGGTCGTTCTTTTCTGAGCAGAGCAGAGTTTGTAATAAGTCTCTGAGGCCCCTCTGAGACTTCCTGCTCTCTTCAAAGCTGTTGCCTCTAAGGAGTCCTCGGAAATCATATGTAACAGTCAAGTGGTCAGACAGGACACTAGGGCACACTCTTAGTCATCATGAGGATAAAAATCCGTTGAAGAATTAATGGAGGCCACCATCAACCCTGGGCGCCTTGCCAAGAAAGATGCAGTCTTCCAGGGAAACCAGGTGAGTGCAAGTACCCAGTGGACCATTGAGGAGGGACAGTCTCAACTATGAAGTTAGAAAAAAGATTAGACTTACTGTAAGTGAGATGTCGGTTTCCTCAAGAATGTCCCCAGTTGAGTCAATCAGTGTACTCACCATTCTTGGTAAATGGGAACTGTTTGCAGGATGAGGTTGGTGACACATAGGTTACTTAAGGCTGAATAATCTGATTTTAAAAAAACAAATGCTTCCAGGAAGTTCCCTGGTGGTCTGGAGGCTAAGACTCTGAACTCTCGATTGTGGGGGGCCTGAGTTGAAACCTTGGTGGGGGAGCTGGTTCCCATATGCTGCAACTAAGACTTGGTGCTGTCAATGAAGAAACTTGAAATAAAAAAATAAAAATGCTTCCAGCACAAAAGTGTGTGCTAATATTCTATACTCTCTGTATAAAATGTGTGATATTTACCGGAAAACTCGCATGCGCACGGCTGTATCGAGAGGTAAGGTAGTCCAAGAACCGCATGCACTGAGCTTTCTGTAGGGTGCCTTCTCGGTCGCCATTTCGTCGACACTGAGCAGGAAACTTTACGTGTGAGTTGCTTGGACATGGGGGATCTGCAGCTTTCTGCCCCATCATGCAGACCCCCTTCGCTGTCACCCTCTGTGGGACATATCGGTGAGTCCCAGGACTGCTCACCATGGGGCAAGAGGACAAAGAGCCACGGGTCCCCTCTCTATGTGTGCTAAGTCACTTCAGTCGTGTCCAACTCTTTGCAACCGTGTGGACTACAGCCCACTGGGCTCCTCTGTCCATGGGGCTTCTCCAGGCAAGAACACTGGAATGGCTTGCCATGCTCTCCCCCAGGGGTCTTCCCAACTCAGGGATCGAAACTTTCCCTAATCCCATCTATATCCTTTTTTTTTTTGTCCAAACAATCCATCAGATACAGATGGGTAGAAGGGCAAGAAAGAGTTGGACCCGTTTCCTTCTTGTGGTTAAAAGCGTTTGCTCTCCTCCCACCGCTCTGCGTGTGCGTCCAGCCACTCGCCTTTGGCTGCGCTGCACAGGAGCGTGGGGGTCGAGAGGCTCTCCTGTGGCTCCTTTGCCATCACTGTCCTGCAGCATCCCTGACATCCACAAATCTAAGTCTTTTCGACCTTTTCTCTCATATGTCAGTTCATTTTAAAAAAATAAAATAGTCGGGAGAGCTGTAGAGAATTAAAGTTTCCACCTTATTGTGTTTCAATGGCTTCTCCTCTTTGAAGTCCAAATGCACTTATAAGTGGGCATTTATCCCCTATTAAGCTTCATCTAGTAAAAGGAAATTCACCATCACACAAGCAGAGCATACCATTTTAAAAAATACCTCTGACTATAAGAAAATTTTTCCTTGATATGAATCTTGTCATTTATACCCCTTGGACCAAGTGTTAGAACTTATTATCTTTTCCACATAAGGGTTCTTGGAATACAGACAATTATCTTGCCTCCAAATTGTTGTTTGGAGAAAAGAAATAAGCCTGTTTATCCAGGTCGCCTGTGCCAATTTTCCTCACATATGTACAGATTCCCAGCCCCGTCATCATCCTGGCCATGGTCTTCCGGTGTCTCTGAAGGTGTCATGCAAAGAGGTGGATATGCTAAGACCGCCATCTCCTGGTTGCTTCCATTTCACAGATGAGAAAACTGACGCCACTCTCTAGAGGACTCAGTTCCAGTTCAGTCGCTCATTCGTGTGAGACTCTTTGCAGCCCCATGGACTGCCGCACACCAGGCCTCAATGTCCATCGCCAACTCCTGGAGTTTACTCAAACCCATGTCCATCGTGTCGGTGATGCCATTCAGCCATCTTATCCTCTGTCATCCCCTTCTCCTCTCGCCTTCAATCTTTCCCAGCATCAGGGTCTTTTCAAATGAGTCAGCTCTTCACATCAGGTGGCCAAAGTATTGGAGCTTCAGCATCAGTCCTTCCAATGAATATTCAGGACTGATATGCCTCACTAGAGGACTCAGACAAGGTCATAAACAAGACCTTGAGCTTGAATGTCTACTTTCTGTAATAGAGAAAAGACGCCCCAGTGATTTAATCCTGACCTACATTTCCTGATATAACGTGCACATCTGCCCAGAGACCCGTTTAACACTGAAGTAGGACAGCCTGGGATCCTGCTGGTTTCCAGGTCCAGGAAAATGGTAGCAAAGGGGCTGAGCCTAAAAGGCTTCCTGGAAATGTCAGCTGGTTAGTCAACCTGAGGCAATAATCTTCAAGTCCCCTGCCTGAACCCCATTTTTGTGGGAACCGGTGCCTGGTGTGTTTATTAGTCATCTGTTTGTGAGGCAACTTGTCTGTGACTCAGCTCCCTCCAGAATGGCCTGATCAGATACCTGCTATTGCCATCAGAAGGGCTTCCCAGCTGGCGGTAGTGGTAAAGAATCTGCCTACCAAAGCAGGAGACGCAAGAGACGAGGGTTTGATCCATGGGTCAGGAAGATCCCCTGGAACAGGAAATGGCAACCGGCTCCAGTATTCTTGCCTGGAAAATTCCATGGTCAGAGGAGCCCGGCCAGGTACAGCCCACAGGGACACGGAGAGTCGGACACGACTGAGTGAGGGAGCAGCAGCAGCACTGCCGTAAGAAGGCAGCAGAGGCTGCAACTAGAAAGATGCTCACATTCATTTAAATCTTCACCTACGACCCATTCAAATGTTTCACTGTCAGCTCTCAGAGATGTGATAAGGAGATCATTCTTTCTGGAGTATACAAACACATAAAATTTCTAGAAAGGGATTCTAAACGTTAGAATTCCAAATTATCTCAATGGTTCCAAATTGCTCGAAGCGAAATACCTATGAGTTCACTTTAAGAAATGCATTCCACCTGGCACTTTTAAGTGACCCAGAAAGTCAGGTAAGCTGCGTGTTTCAACTCCAGAAAGACTGGAGTTAGGGCAACAGAGCGACTGCAGTGGCTGGAAACCTGACGGATGAGTGACCCTGAGTCTAGGAGACCCATCCCGAGAGAGGGCTGTGCATGATTTGGGAGGTAACTGCTATCGCAGATGGGGCTTCCCAGGCGGCGCAGCGGTAAAGACTCTCTGCCTGCCAACACCAGAGACGCAAGAGATGCACGTTCGATCCCCGAGTCGGGATGATCTCCTGGAGAAGGAAATGCCAACCCATTGCAGTATTCTTGCCTGGGAAATCCCATGGACAGAGGAGTCTGGTGGGCTACAGTCCATGGGGTCACAGAGTCAGACACGGCGGAGCCACGGAGCACTGTCTCAGGTGCCCAAGGAGGTTGGGTTTATTAACAAAGGAAATGAAAACAGGATATGAAAGAGCTATCTTCACTCCCGTGGAAACTGCAGCAGTATTCACAACGGTCAAGGCACGGGAACAATCTAAGGGCCCACCAACACAGAGGATGAACCGAGAAAAGGTAGCATGCACACCAGTTGCTAACGAAGGGAAACTGTCTCTCCAGCTCTACCCAGAGGAGCCACACGGACTCCAGATCATTAAAGTAGCATCTGGGGCTCAACTATTCTCCAGAAAGGAGCCCATCCTTTGCTGTTGCAAATAACCCATTACACCTACTTATCTTCCACAGGTCTTCTTCAGGTGCAATAGGGTGCCAATGCAATCCAGGGACGTGTTAAAATTTCTATCAATTGTTTGTTTATATCAGGGGTTAACAGGCTTTTCTGTAAAAGGTCAAATGGTAAATATTTTAGGCCTTGGGGCCATATGATCTTTGTTGCCATGATTCAACTTGGACAGTATAGTGCAAAACAGCCATGGACAATTCCTAAATGCAGTGTGTGTGTGTGTGTGTGTGTGTGTGTGTGTGTGTGTGTGTGTGTGTGTGTGTGTGTGTGTGTGTGTGTGTGTGTGTGTGTGTGTGTGTGTGTGTGTGTGTGTGTGTGTGTGTGTGTGTGTGTGTGTGTGTGTGTGTGTGTGTGTGTGTGTGTGTGTGTGTGTGTGTGTGTGTGTTTGCAGGCTGTTTTTTGTAGGATGACAGCACAATTATTATTTTTTTTAACAATTACTCTCAATACAAAAATTTTTACTTCAGTTATTGATGACATTGTTCCTTGAGGCCTTTTATTGTGGTTTAAGACAATTTCTTCTGTCTTAAATCTTTGCACAAGTTCTATGTAACAACACAGCTTTATTACACTCTTAAGAAAACTCACAATGGTTATGCATCTGTTTGACAAATGCAGAGGCTCATTCTTTACTTCATTACTAATCACAGACAGTACTGCCAGCTCTCTGCTGCAGTATGCCATAATCTACTGTATTTTGAAAACCAACACATTCTTTAATATACCTGATTTAAATACGTTACACTTGTCAACTTACTCAAGCCCACTGATGTTCAACAAATTACATTATATGCCTTTGTTGCTTCTTTTCTTCTTAGCCTAAATTTGATTTTCTTAAAGTGTGTTCTGTGACACCTTGCTTATAAGCTGGCCCCCCCAAAAGGAATTCTACAGAAAAATCAGTTTGGGAAACATTACAGGCTACATGCCCTGAAGATTTATACTACACTCAGGATATTAAATGTTTGAGAAATAATGTAGCAAAGAAACCTGTTTAAATCAGTTTAATCCAATGTTTCCCAAATGTATTTGGCTGAAGAAAATTTCTTTTTTTCCCCTGCAACATCTATTGGAACATGTTTTGGAAAATCTAGTCTCATGCTGTAACTTACTATCCTCATTAGGGGTCATGAAAAGGCTAAACAGAATATTGCCTTAAGCAAAGAATAAAGAAAAGCCCAAATTATTTTATGAAATCTACCAAACAGTCAAGGTACTAATGATCCCTGATAGAGATAAGAGTCAATTAAATAAACTCTCCTTTATTGTATACAATTTGTTTGTATTTAATGTAATGCCTCATCTTTAAACCATTACCAGGGCTGGCTAGGATAACAGTCACTTCCTCTGTAAAGCTAAGCAGTCTTATATTTGATTCCAAGTCTATAAAAAGGGAATGTGACATTTCTTCCTTTTGCCTGCTTTAGAAAGGTCTAACATCGATCAATGTAATTGGGCTTCCGGAATGAGAAGGGAGAAGTCTGTATCTTCTGAGAGAGAGGAAACAAAAGTCAGTTGCTTGGTTTGGGTCTTCAACTTCTCTTTTCTTTCCCTAGATTTATTGAAATATAATTGACATATAACATCGTATAACTTGGCTTAAAGCTCAACATTCAGAAAACGAAGATCATGGCATCTGGTCCCATCACTTCATGGCAAATAGATGGAGAAACAGTGGAAACAGTGTCAGACTTTATTTTGGGGGGCTCCAAAATCACTGCAGATGGTGACTGCAGCCATGAAATTAAAAGATGCTTACTCCTTGGAGGGAAAGTTATGACCAACCTAGATAGTATATTCAAAAGCAGAGACATTACTTTGCCAACAAAGGTCCATCTAGTCAAGGCTACGGTTTTTCCAGTGGTCATGAATGGATGTGAGAGTTGGACTGTGAAGAAAGCTGATGGCCAAAGAATTAATGATTTTGAACTGTGGTGTTGGAGAAGACTCTTGAGAGTCCCTTGGACTACAAGGAGATCCAACCAGTCCATTCTAAAGGAGATCAGCCCTGGGTGTTTTTGGAAGGAATGATGCTGAAGCTGAAGCTCCAGTACTTTGGCCACCTCATGCGAAGAGTTGACTCATTGGAAAAGACCCTGATGCTGGGAGGGATTGGGGGCAGGAGGAGAAGGGGATGACAGAGGATGAGATGGTTGGATGGCATCACCGACTCGATGGACATGAGTTTGAGTGAATTCCAGGAGTTGGTAATGGACAGGGAGGCCTGGCGTGCTGTGATTCATGGGGTCGCAATGAGTTGGACACGACTGAGCGACTGAACTGAACTGAACTGAACTTTAAGGTGTGCAATGTGGTGATTCGATGCACATTTCTGTTGTGAAATGGTTATCACAATAAGATTAACATAACCATCACCTCACATAATTGCCATCATGTTGCATGGTGGTAAGAATATTTAAAATCTGTTATCTTAGCAATTTCAAGAATACAATTTAATGTTCATTGAATTCAGTTCCGTTCCATTGCTCAGTCATGTCCAACTCTTTGCAACCCCATGGACTGCAGCACGCAGACTTCCCTGCCCATCACCAACCCAGAGCTTGCTCAAACTCATGTCTATCGAGTCGGTGATGTCATCCAACCATCTCACCCTCTGTTCATTATTTACTGTTAATTCTAGTTACCATGCTGCACATTGGGTTCTCAGCATGTCTTCCAGATTTATAACTGGAGGTTTGTACCCTTTGACCAACATCTCCGGTTCCCCAATCTGTGTGTCTGTGATGCTCTCAGAGGCAGGTAAAGCACCAAAATGGTCAGGCTACAGAAAGAGAGACATTCGGTCAAAACAGCAAAGTGAATCAAGAACACATTAAAAGACCTATACCAGGCAAATTTCTTGAGTCAAAAAGTAGAATAATGGTTACCAGGGTCAACAGAGAGGGAGAGATAGGAGTTGTTCTTTCATGGGTACAGAGCTAGCATTTGGGATGAGGAAAAAGTATGGGAAATGGACAGTCGTGATGGTTTTACGGTACTGTGAGTGTACTTAACGCCACTGAATTGTAGAATTAATGATAGAATTAATTGTTAGCTTATATTTTACCACAATAAAAAGTCCCCCCAAATATTATGGAAGTAGCAGAAGAGAGGGGGACTACCACTCATGGCACGCTGGAACAAGGGCGTTTTTCTGGTTCCAATGTTGTTCTGTAGCCACCTGAAGAAACTGGGTGAAAGGAATTTGGGACCACTCTGTACTATCTGTGCAACTTCCCATGACTCTGTAATTATTTCAAAATGAAAAGTTAAAACAAGAAGAGTGAAAGAGTACGCCACCGCGACCAGGAAGTGTTTAACTGGAAACACAAAGAGGGGTGATGTTTGGACGTCTGTTACTATTTCACACCTATTGCTGAAATACAGAAATCACATGACCTTTGCGGCTGCTAATAAAATGCCCTGGTTAACTCTAATGGACTTGCCTCTAATAGAGTTTTTTATTCACATCACCAAAAAGATCCATTTAGACAACAATGAGGCTCAACCATAAAGAATCGCCTGAAATGCAGGAGACGCAGGAGACCCAGTTTCGATCCCTGGAGATTCCCCTGGAGAAGGAAATGGCTATCCGCTCCAGTACTCTTGCTGGGAAAATCACACGGACAGAGGAGCCTGTGGGGTACGGTTCATGGGGTCACAGAGAGTCGGACAGGACTGAATCGACTGAGCGCACACACACTCAGACAACAGTGAGGTCTCACACTCAAATGCTGCGTTTTTTAAATAAAATCAGCAATAATGTCGGTATCATCATTACTTGGTGTCATTCTGGAGGTTTTGATCATTTCATGGTTCATGGTTATAACCCTGAAAATATGTATACAGAGTGAGAGGCTACTCTTGACTGGGCCATCATCTGTTGAGGTTTGGAAACGTCTTAACTTCTTGGCCTTCTTTTCTCTGATGTAACACTAGAGGATTAATTGGACTCCGTTGTTACTTTCAATGTTACTTTTCTGCTTCTTAGTATTGGACACTTGCCTTTACAATTTTTTCTTTGGAGACCAAAATATGCTATGAGCTGCTCTGAGGGCAACAGGGACAGGGCCTACAATCCTGCTCCGTTCTGCCCCTCCCTCCACCTGTCTCCCACTCGTCACCTCTGCATGAAACGAGCCCCGAAGACACAGTCAGGAAACCAGAAGAGGCCCCTCTCAGGGCTAACACGCCAGGGCTTTTTGAAACACGCCAGGTGAGCTGATTTGTGGAACAGAACGCAGCATGACAAAGAAGCAAAAGAATGAAGCCTGATCCCTGGAGGAGAACTTGATTCTAGAGCTGGTTCGGGTCTGGCGTCATGACCCTGAGCAAGGGCCCTCGCCTCCCTCAGCACTGGTCCCTTATCTGTGATGTGAGCACACTCGCTTTACACTCTGCCTTGCTGTTCACTGCACCCAGGGTGGGCGAGGCACAGCGCGGAAGACGGAAGATGCGAGGAGCCACAGGAACTGCGAGCATGCTCTCTCCCCCTTGACTGGCACAGCAGCAAGGCCGCAGGCATGGTGCACTCTCTAACGGCTGACACGGCAGCGACCACAGCGCAGCTCAGCTCTGCGCAGCTCCAGTGTAAGAGCTTTCCCGGCGGCGCTTCATGTAGGGCAGCGCATACGCGCAGTGTTTAAATGATCGCCGCTGTTAGATGATCATGTATTCACAAAACGCAGGGCGTCAGCAAGCAGCTGTGGGGCGAGAGCACCTGGCCACCACCACCTTGGCTCTACACATTCAACAGAAATCGTGTTACTAGGGGCTTATTTCTTCCTGGGTCCCTGTGACCAGGGAAGGCTGACATCTGAATGGGTTTCCTTAAGCTCCTGGGGGCACAGGCAAAGCTAACTCATACACGAGGTCTCAACGCAGTGAGCATACACATTCCCCAAGAGGAACCTCTCTCTGGGGGAATAGACAGACAGATGCCCAGAGAGGCAGATAGACAGATGACCTGCCCCGACCTTTCCATTTAAAACAGAACTTCACCCATGACACCTGGGAATGGTAGGCATTCCCCAAGTGACTCTAATGAGCAGCCAAGATGGCAAGCCATTGTCCTAGCAGAACCAAAGGATACATCAGGTGTAATTTCACTCAAAATCAGTCTACAAGGCCCCACCGTGATCTCTTCATCATCTCGGTGAATGATCCTTAACACTTGCCCCTAAATGTTTTCAGGCCAAGCTTGTCTCTGTCTTGTTTCATGGCACAGAACACTGAGCTCTTAACCAAATACCTGCCTGCACACCTGAGCAGATGCAAAGCTCTTTCTTGAGGGTTGTTTCAACCCAATCTAGGGCTTCCCAGGTGGCAGTAGTGTCTTATGTCTCCCTGCCAAGGCGGGAGACGTAAGAGATGCAAGTTCGATCCCTGGGTCGGGAAGATCCCCTGGAAGAGAGCACGGCAACCCACTCCAGTATTCTTGCCTGGAGAATCCCATGGACAGAGGAACCTCGTGGGCTACAGTCCACAGGATCGCAAAGAGTCAGACACAACTACAGTTACTTCGCACAGCACACAGGAAAATGCCCACGATCAGCTGAGAGTTGTATTCTTATTCCTTTCAAAGGGGCCATGCCGTGGCAATGGTTTGTGTGAACATTGTTGTGACAATTAAAAGCAAATCCTTCCCCTTTAAGTGATTAGCTTTTATTCTTTCCCCTCGAAGGATGTTCCATAGACTACCTTTGAAGGTAGTATGTGTAGGTGTATTTGCCTGGTAACTGATGAGCTAATGTAGTCAAGTGTGTTCAGCTTCCTGTCAGCCTTTACTGGATCACGAGCTAGGAAGACCCATTTCTATGGTGGGGGGCGGGGGGGCTGGTTCTGGCCCGTCTGCAGCCTGTGGGTGTTTAAGGAGGAAAACAGCTCTTAGTGAAGGGCTATAAATCATTCAGGCCTTTTAAGATAATGCACAGTTTGGGGAGCAACCCTCCATCTCTTTTGGCCTTTTTTTATCCTTCTTATCTCACTGTTCCAGTCTCATGGAGGCTAAGACTCAGAAAACAGTGCTGGAGTCCAGGGTAAGTTGCATAACTCCATAAAAAGAATGGAACCCAGAGGAATTTCAGGGCAGTGAAGCTATTCTGTTTGATACTATAATGGCAGGTACACGTCATAATATATTTGTCAAGACCCACAGCGTGTACACAGAATGTACAACACCAAGAGTGAACGCTAAATAAAACCAACAATGGGACTTCGGTTGGAATGAATGATACTGATGAGTCAGTGAAGTCCATTGGTTCTAATAAACGTTGCTCTCCAGGAGGGGATGTTGACGTGGCAAGGTTGGGTGTGGTGGGGAGCAGAGGATTATGGGAAGAACTCTGTGTACTTTTTTGCTCAGTTTTGCTGTGAACCCAAAATTGCTCCAAAAAAATAAAGTCTATTTGAAAAATGAGGAAAGTTTGAAACTCTGCTTTAAAATATATATTTTTAATCCCAGAAACTGGAAAGTAGCAAAACAAAATCCTGGGTAATTACCTAGTCTTCACAAAACGCTCTCTTTCATCTGCTATTTTACTGATTCTCTGCCCTCCAGTCTTTGCTCTCTTCACACTTTGCCCTGTCTTCTCTCTACTGACAGCTTACAAATATCCTTATCTAAGCCAGACTTATCTCCTAAGCTCCAGGCTCTTCTATCCAAAGGTCTCCAAGAAATTGCTATTTCAATGTCCTTGAGGCACTTCAACATCAACTTGTCCCATATGGGAAGCCCTGAGTCCCCTCCCCAATTTCTCTTTCTATATTCCAACTTTTCTGTAAAAGAAGTATAACCTTCTCGAGCTCTAGTTGTCCTTCTAAAGCCTCATACAAAAATAACAAGCTCCCACTTCTGATCAAACGTGGTAGACTGAATCTTGTGGGCATCTGTGCTCCTGCTAAAACCCCAACAGAACTGCATTACAATGGATGGACTTAAAAAGAAGCATAACCTCACAAAAGCAAAGAGACTGTGAAGAGAAGACTACACAATCTCAGAAGGTGGGAAAGCCCAGGGAAATGTGCTAGAACTAAATAGGAACTGACTTGGGAAACCAAAGACCATTAGGACCTAATCTGGCAGAGGGGAAAACCTAGAAACAAGCTGATTAATAAGATGAACCTGGAAGAGGTCAGGAAGAAGAGGCTCCAGGCACCTCAAAGAAGCAGTCAAATAAAACTGCAGACATGGGAGGCCTCACAAACTCAGCCTTCTGGCTCATGTTTACTTTCTCGAAGAGCGTCTGGAGGATGTATTCTACCCAAATAAAAGAGTAAGCCAAGACCCAAGATGACATGGGCTTTAGCACAAGAGGGAGGCAAAGGGTGTCCTGGCTTGTAAACGACGGACCACCCCAGGACCACAGCTATGCTCGCAACATTTCAGTTCTTTTAATCCTTAACATGGAGGGTTAGAAAAGTTAAATAACTTGTTCAAGATCACACAGCTAGTCTAGTGAGTTTTTGAGTTGGAAATCAAACCCAGGTATAAATGCTGCAAAGACAAGATGGAACATTTCTGTAATTATAGAATTCTAAGCCAATGAATGACTAATGCAGAGAAGAACAGTTTCAAAACATAAGCATACAATAAGAAGTAAGTGAGACAATCACTCGAAGCATTAATTAACCCAGTGTCTGGCAAAAGGGAACCTAAATATTTTGTAACTAGTACTTCTAACTAAAAATGTAATCCATTATATTATCATTATTGCCTCTATCAAATGTTTCAGGAAGGATTAGCATTTTAACTGGACCTGGAGAAACAAGAGGGATTTTTTGGAGGTTGGAGAAAAAGAGAACGTTCCAAGTTGAAGAGACAATATTAACAAAAGAGACAATGGCGAGGACGCACCGTTTCAGGCCTTTGTTGAGGAGTCCCGTCACTACCCAGTTACAGTTCAATGCTTGCCAAGTTTGCCTTGCACATCTGGGATCAGAAGGGAATCTGTTCATTCTCCGTTTCTCTACCATGTGTAAGTCCTATTCCCAAAGCAAATTAGATCATCAGAAAGCAACAACTTTCCTGTCGACTTGATTATCTCCACTTCTCACTGATTAACTCTCATAGAATTAAAATTAATGTTATGTCCTTGGACTTCGCAGAAGAGGAGTCCAGCATTGATTTGAAGAACGTTTTCTTATCTTTTGTAAAATCACACTCACTGTAGATACTGTGGACCATGTTGCTCATCCCTAAAGAGTCTGAAAAAGACTTCTTCCCTAGATAAGTGTGTCACTGGTTGTTATCAAGCAACAGTAACTGCATAACCCATGCCAGGAGGTTCAACAGCAGTAATTTAATTCACACCAAATACTTCAGCACAGCTCTCCTTTTCCTATTTAAAAAAAAAAAATTCTTCTCTCATAGTTAAAAATATTGTATACTATCTTAGGATAGATGAGTTTTAAACAAAATTGGATATATTGTTGAATCTTGGTATAGTACAAGTGTCAAGAAGGTAAGAAAAAGATGCTACCAGACTGAGAGCATGAGGCATCCATGGCATCCTGAAGGAGGCGATTGCTGGGCGTACGACAGGCGCCGGGATGTAGTGCACAGAGTGGAGGAGACAGTCGACGTTTTGTAAGAACTGTACACGGAGAGTAACCTTTAAAATTATATTAAAGAAAAAAGGAGTAAAATCTACATTCCAGTTTATTGCAGGTCCAGTGTCCTTGCCACCCACCTCCTGGCCCTTACATCATTTGTTTTAGATCTTTGCTATAGTAGCAGCCCACTCTATGTACCAATTTTTGTGTTTCATTGGCCACTCAGATAGCTAACCCTAACTTTCAAGTGGCCAGAGAAGTAAAATCTCTGCATGTCCCCAGAAAGATTGGTAAGTAGCCTGAGTGACTCTCTCCAGATCCATCTAGTAGAGATATGTGTGTATATCCTCTCCTCTCAACACATATATATTCAGTTCAGTTCAGTCACTCAGTCGTGTCCGGCTCTTTGCGACCCCATGAATCGCAGTACGCCAGGCCTCCCTGTCCATCACCAACTCCCGGAATTCACTCAAACCCAGGTCCATCGAGTCCGTGATGCCATCCAGCCATCTCATTCTCTGTCATCCCCTTTTCCTCTTGCCCCCAATCCCTCCCAGCATCAGGGTCTTTTCCAATGAGTCAACTCTTTGCATGAGGTGGCCAAAGTACTGGAGTTTCAGCTTTAGCATCATTCCTTCCAAAGAACACCCAGGACTGATCTCCTTTAGAATGGACTGGCTGGAGCTCCTTGCAGTCCAAGGGATTCTCAAGAGTCTTCTCCAACACCACAGTTCAAATGCATCAATTCTTCAGCGCTCAGCTTTCTTCACAGTCCATCTCTCACATCCATACATGACTACTGGAAAAACCATAGCCTTGACCAAATGGACCTTTGTTGGCAAAGTAATATGCTATCTAGGTTGGTCATAACTTTCCTTCCAAGGAGTAAGTGTCTTTTAATTTCATGGCTGCAATCACCATCTTCAGTGATTTTGGAGCCCAGAAAAATAAAGTCTGACACTGTTTCCACTGTTTCTCCATCTATTTGAGTTTTGCCAAGAGAACGCACTGGTCATAGCAAATACTCTCTTCCAACAACACAAGAGAAGACTCTACACATGGACATCACCAGATGGTTAACACTGAAATCAGATTGATTATATTCTTTGCAGCCAAAGATGGAGAAGCTCTATGGCTCAGATCATGAACTCCTTATTGCCAAATTCAGACTGAAATTGAAGAAAGTAGGGAAAACCACTAGACCATTCAGGTATGACCTAAATCAAATCCCTTATGATTATACAGTGGAAGTGAGAAATAGATTTAAGGGACTAGATCTGATAGATAGAGTGCCTGATGAACTATGGAATGAGGTTCGTGACACTGTACAGGAGACAGGGATCAAGACCATCCCCATGGAAAAGAAATGCAAAAAGCAAAATAGCTGTCTGGGAGGCCTTACAAATAGCTGTGAAAAGAAGAGAAGCAAAAAGCAAAGGAGAAAAGGAAAGATATAAGCATCTGAATGCAGAGTTCCAAAGAATAGCAAGAAGAGATAAGAAAACCTTCCTCAGCAATCAATGCAAAGAAATAGAGGAAAACGACAGAGTGGGAAAGACTAGAGATCTCTTCAAGAAAATTAGAGATACCAAGGGAATATTTCATGCAAAGATGGGGCTCGATAAAGGACAGAAGTTGTATGGACCTCACAGAAGCAGAAGATATTAAGAAGAGGTGGCAAGAATACACAGAAGAACTGTACAAAAAGATGTTCACAACCCAGATAATCACGATGGTGTGATCACTCACCTAGAGCCAGACATCCTGGAATGTGAAGTCAAGTGGGCCTTAGAAAGCATCACTACGAACAAAGCTAGTGGAGGTGATGGAATTCCAGCTGACCTATTTCAAATCCTGGAAGATGATGCTGTGAAAGTGCTGCACTCAATATGCCAGCAAATTTGGGAAACTCAGCAGTGGCCACAGGACTGGAAAAGGTCCATTTTCATTCCAATCCCAAAGAAAGGCAATGCCAAAGAATGCTCAACTGCTGCTAAGTCACTTCAGTTGTGTCTGACTCTGTACGACCCCATAGATGGTAGCCCACCAGGCTCCCCGATCCCTGGAATTCTCTAGGCAAGAATACTGGAGTGGGTTGCCATTTCCTTCTCCAATGCATGAAAGTGAAAAGTCAAAGTGAAGTCGCTCAGTCGTGTCCGACTCTATACGATCCCATGGACTGCAGCCTACCTGGCTCCTCCATCCATGGGATTTTCCAGGCAAGAGTACTGGAGTGGGGTGCCATTCAAACTACCGCACAATTGCACTCATCTCACACGCTACTAAAGTAATGCTCAAAATTCTCCAAGCCAGGCTTCAGCAATACATGAACCGTGAACTTCCAGATGTTCAAGCTGGTTTTAGAAAAGGCAGAGGAACTAGAGATCAAATTGCCAACATCCGCTGGATCATGGAAAAAGCAACAGAGTTCCAGAAAAACATCTGCTTTATTGACTATGCCAAAGCCTTTGACTGTGTGGATCACAATAAACTGTGGAAAATTCTGAAAGAAACGGGAATACCAGACCACTTGACCTGCCTCTTGAGAAACCTATATGCAGGTCAGGAAGCAACAGTTAGAACTGGACATGGAACAACAGACTGGTTCCAAATAGGAAAAGGAGTACATCAAGGCTGTATATTGTCACCCTGCTTATTTAACTTATATGCAGAGTACATCATGAGAAACACTGGGTTAGAAGAAGTATAAGCTGGAATCAAGATTGCCAGGAGAAATATCAATCACCTCAGATATGCAGATGACACCACCCTTATGGCAGAAAGTGAAGAGGAACTAAAAAGGCTCTTGTTGAAAGTGAAAGAGGAGAGTGAAAAAGTTGGCTTAAAGCTCAAACACATATATTATTATTTATATATAGATGTGAGAGTTGGACTATAAAGAAAGCTGACTGCCACAGAATTGATGCTTTTGAACTGTGGTGTTGGAGAAAACTCTTGAGAGAGTCCCTTGGACTGCAAGGAGATCAAACCAGTCAATCCTAAAGGAAATCAGTCCTGAATATTCATTGGAAGGGCTGATGCTGAAGCTCCAATACTTTGGTCACATGATGCAAAGAACTGACTCACTGGAAAAGACCTTGATGCTGGGAAAGATTGAAGGTGGGAGGAGAAGGGGACAACCGAGGATGAGATGGTTGGATGGCATCGCCGACTAGATGGACAAGAGTTTGAGCAAGTTCCAGGAGTTGGTGATGGACAGGAAAGCCTGGCATGCTGCAGTCCATGGGATCAGAAAGAGTCGGACAGGACTGAGTGACTGAACTGACTGAATAGTCTCTAGGTACCTGCTCCTGTGGTAAATTAAGGAGACCAAAATTTAATACCCAGTTTCAAGTGGATGTCATTGGCACGCTTAACATAGCACAGAGAAAACAGCTAAAATGGAAAGAAACATTCATAAACAGATACAGGAACAGGGCAACTGAATGTGTGGATATTTTATTTGCCAAATGTCACAGGAGTGTATTTCCTTCTGTGTATATGTGTCCCTCCTTTTTTGACCAAGTGACTCTTTTCTAAGCCCCAGAAGACCAGCATTGGCGACCTCAGTTGCCTTAAGACTTGGAAGTAGCTAGCAGGAAGCACAATACGGTCCAAGTTTCCCAGTGGTTGTCTAGTTACTCAATAAATACTTGATTGACTGAGTAATCCCATGGCCTAGGCAAATAGTGTGGCCTTGGAAAGGAACAACAATAAGCCAGATGACCAAAAAAAAAAAGTTTCCACTCCAAATCCATTTGACCACAGGCTCACAAACTCAGTCACAAGGCTGGAAGTGCTTTTCCCAGGTTAAAGCCGGATCTGATAGCTGGGTGCTATTTATAAACTTTGGGAAGATTTTTTTTTTTCTAAGATAAAATGTTTAAACATGCTTTTGTTCAGTTTGTTGTCCAAGCTCTTTGATCCACTAATTTCTTTCTTCCTTTGATTTTTCTCAGACCTTCAAAAGAGAAAGTCCACGTTTCATCTGGTGAGCAGCAAATCGTTTGCTCGTGGTGGAGGGACCCCCTGGGCAGGGAAGCCTGGTGTTTTCCTTAGCCCGAGGCCTAGTGTTCCTAAGAACAAAGCCATGGCCAAAGCATGTGCTCTGGCAGAAGACAAAGGTTTCCTAGTCACGGCAGAGCCTTAGGATTTTGACGGAGAGAGGATGTTTCCAGGAAACATCTTCTTTCAGTCTTTCCGTGCTCTCCATGGTGAAACCTTCTGCTGAGTCAGGGCTCCAGCGGGCAGGGACTCGTCAGGGCAAGGCAGGGGCCTCTCCCTGCTGAGCTGAAGTGGTTTTAGCTGTGTCCATCTCTTCTCGATTAATATTGAGAAAAGAAGTGCAGGAATTCCCTGGAAGTCCAGTGGTTAGCACTCCACGCTCTCACTGTCAAGTGCCCTGGGAACGACTTCGGGAAGGAGGCCTAAACCCCACAAGCTGCGCTGGGTGCAGCCCCCAAAATGAAAAACAAGTGGGTGCGTTGGTCGGGGGTCCGGAGGTCCTGCGGGCTCCGCTGAGTGGGTAATCAGCAAGCGTTTATCTAGGAAGGCAGGGGTCAAGCCAGAAGAGAGTCAATGGGAGGCAAGTACGGGGTGTGGGAATAGCCCAGGAGTACAGGTGGGGTCTCCTGGGGACAGTCGGACAGGCAGACGCTCAAGCAGACCCCACAAGCCTTGCTCCGAACAAGCCCAGCTGAGTGGGATCCACACTGGGAGCAGTTCACGGATGGAGACCCTCGCCAACGTTTCTTCCATGGGGCCAAGTACGCAGTATGGGACTTAGCAGGGAGGGACTTACCAGCGACTGTCGGGGCTCCCTGGGAAGCCCGGTTGGGGGTGGGGGGCAGTATTTCTCTTATCTGAATGGGGCACGGATATTTTGGGGCCCTGGTGTGAGAATGAAGTTGAGGAAACGGCACTGTGCCGTTTGGTCCAAGGTTCCTAAGTGACTTGGGAAACAGCAGTCTAGGGAGGCCTTGAGGAGAGAGGAGCCGGCAGCTCCTGGGAGCCACGTTTCTCAGCAGGTGGTCCCTGTGTTCCTGGAGGCACCTGGGATGACTTTAGGTGACACGGAGGAGGACGGTGACCGGAGGAGTCTGGGCAGCTGGGGAAGGGCCAGAGGGAGAGAGGACGGGATGCCGATGGAGCGAGGCGCCATGCCGGCTTTTCTGGGGCCCTGGCTTTGAGGAGGCTCCCCTCCAATCCCTGGAACCCACCGCGTCTATCCCTCTGGCCAAGACTCGGGGTCAGCCTAGGGCCACGCCAAGGCTTTCTAGAACAAAGCAAGGCGACATGGGCAGGGAAAGAGTAGGGCCCCACCGTCAGCATGTCAGGAGTGCCCAGCCTTCCTTCTCTGTCCCTCACCCCACTGCCCAGATTCCTGCAGGGACCCTGGACCCCGGTTCTCTGGGACGACTAAGGAGGGAAGGTGGCCATCGGTTTCTCTTCAGCCCCCGCAGAGGTGATGAGCTCTGTGATCCAAGGGTGACTGTGGGCCACAAGAGAGGCAGAATGTTCTAGGGTAAAAAAGTAGGGGAAGACTGAAAGTGTCAATGCTGTAAAAGACAAAGAAATATTCTAGGTTAGACAAGTAAATTCTAGGTTACAACAAGTAAATTCAGTGCCTGGCCTCAGGCCGGACCCTATACTTGACATATGTGTGAGGGTTACAGGGGTGTGGGTGGGAAGACAGGAATGCTAGATGGGAAATTATTAGGTCAACAGACAAAACTGCAACAGGGACAGTAGATGAGATAAAAGTACTGCTTCTGGGGAAGTTTATGAAATTAATCACTAAGCTGTGGCCTCATGAGAGACTCTTCCTGCCCTTAGGAAAGACAGAGAAAGCACAGATAACACAGGCCATGAGGGAAAGTGCTAACCACGGGTGAGTCAGGGCAGAGTGGACCGTATTAGTCGTGACCACTAGGAAGATGATAATTTATCACTCAAACCAGAACACTTTTGAGAGTGAAAGGGAACCCGATTCATAATCACTAAGCCAGGTCAACGGGTAAGAACCCGGACAATCCTGGACAAACCAGAACCCACATCATTGGTGACCTTGACTAGGAGAGTTCTGGTGACCTGTTGGGTGCAAAGGCCTGACTGATGGGGCTCAGGGGGGAAATGGAATGAGAGAAAATGAAAACGGGGCACACATCAAGAGGGGGTTTTATTAAAAAAAAAAAAGAGTAGTCAGTAGGAGTGGAAAGTGGGGCCACAGTCACCACATCTTAGAGAAAGAAAACAAAACAGCTTTTAAAATCTTCCCATCTCTATATATCAACATGGACGGATAACAAAAATACGCTGTTACTCAAAAACACAAAGGAATTTGGCATATAGTAAAAGTGGTATTTTCAATCACTGGGGGAAAAGTACATTACTGAATGAACGACATTGGGACAATGAAGCAGCTGGAGAGAATGAAGGTGAGAACGCTTCATTCACAAATAGTGAGCCATTACCACCGCTTGGTGACAGAGCACACTAGGTTCATGTTTATATTTATACCTTTCGTCATGCTTCTCCCAGGATCTCTGGGGTTAATCAAGAACTTTTAGCTCAAAGATTGTCATCACTGGCCCACTAGATGTCACCCTCACCTAAATGAATAGTGCTCTAAATACAAGCTTCACCTACAAAATTGACACTGAAGAGACCCCAGGTGTCCTTTCCAAGAGCAAATTAGGAGTATTGTATACACATGTATTGATACATCCAGGGGGAGGAGAGGGGGAGAGGCAGGCTTTCGGAAGTCTGGCAGGAAGGGAGGCTCCAAACAATGAAAGAAGGCTGCGGATTGGAATCTGAGATTACCACTCAGTTTGTGGCTAAATGTACCTGAATGATGTGAAGGAGCAAGACAGGCAAAGATCAAGATGGTATGGGGAGGTGGTATCAGCAAGTGGTGTCTCTGGCCAGAGGCGGACAGAGTGCCAGGGCCAGTGGTGAGGACCTGGGGCGTGGAGGGTTTGGTAAGAATATCGATTCCATTCTAGATTAGAATCCACAGTAATCCCAATCTATG
Source organism: Ovis aries (assembly GCF_016772045.2). Lineage (NCBI taxonomy): Eukaryota > Metazoa > Chordata > Mammalia > Artiodactyla > Bovidae > Ovis > Ovis aries. The sequence goes on from NC_056076.1 coordinate 58,995,314, forward strand.
CCCCAACTAGTAATGCTGAAGCGGCTGAAGTTGAATGGTTCTATCAGGACCTACAAGACCTTCTACAACTAACACCCCAAAAAGATGTCCTTTTCATTATAGGGGGCTGGAATGCAAAAGTAGGAAGTCAAGAAACACCTGGAGTAACAGGCAAATTTGGCCTTGGAGCACAGAATGAAGCAGGGAAAAGGCTAATAGAGTTCTGTCAAGAAAGCGCACCCTCTTCCAACAACACAAGAGAAGACTCTACACATGGACGTCACCAGATGGTCAACACTGAAATCAGATTGATTATATTCTTTGCAGCCAAAGATGGAGAAGCTCTATACAGTCAGCAAAAACAAGACTGGGAGCTGACTGTGGCTCAGATCATGAACTTCTTATTGTCACGTTCAGACTTAAATTGAAGACAGTAGGGAAACCACTAGACCATTCAGTTATGACCTAAATCAAATCCCTTATGATTATACAGTGAAAGTAACAAACAGATTCAAGGATTACATCTGATAGACAGAGTGCCTGAAGAATCATGGATGGAAGTCTGTGACATTGTACAGAAGGCAGTGATCAAGACCATCCCCAAGAAAAAGAAATACAAAAAGGCAAAATGGTTGTCTAAGGAGGCCTTACCAAGCTGAGAAAAGAAGAGAAGCTAAAGGCAAAGGAGAAAAGAAAGATATAGCCATTTGAATGCAGAGTTCCAAAGAATAGCAAGGAGAGATAAGAAAGCCTTCCTCAGTGATCAATGCAAAGAAATAGAGGAAAATAATAGAATGGGAAAGACTAGAGATCTCTTCAAGAAAATTAGAGATACCAAGGAAATATTTCATGCAATGATGGGCACAATTAAGGACAGAAATGGTATGTATCTAACAGAAGCAGAAGATATTAAGAAGAGGTGGCAACAATAAACAGAAGAACCGTACAAAAAAGATCTTCACGACCCGGATAATCATGATGGTGTGATCACTCACCTAGAGCCAGACATCCTGGAATGCAAAGTCAAGTGGGCCTTAGGAAACATCACTATGAAAAAGGCTAATGGAGGTGGTGGAATTCCAGTTGAGTTCTTTCAGATCCTACAAGATGATGCTGTGAAAGTGCTTCACTCAATATGCCAGCAAATTTGGAAAACTCAGCAGTGGCCACAGGACTGGAAAAGGTCATTTTCATTTCAATCCCAAAGAAAGGCAATGCCAAAGAATGCTCAAACTACCACAAAATTGCACTCATTTCACACACTAGTAAAGTAATGCTCAAAATTCTCCAAGTCAGGCCTCAACAGGATGTGAACCATGAACTTCTAGATGTTCAAGCTGATTTAGAAAAGGAGAGGAACCAGAGATCAAATTGCCAACATCTATTGGATCACTGAAAAAGCAAGCGAGTTCCAGAAAAACATCTATTTCTGCTTTATTGACTATGCCAAAGCCTTTGACTGTGTGGATCAAAACTAACTGGAAAATTCTTCAAGAGGTGGGAATACCAGACCACCTGACCTGCCTCCTGAGATATCTGTATGAAGGTCAAGAAGCAATAGTTAGAAGTGGACATGGAACAATAGACTGGTTCCAAATCAGGAAAGGAGTACATCAAGGCTGTATATAGTCACCCTGCTTATTTAACTTATATGCAGAGTACATCATGCAAAATGCTGGGCTAGATGAAGCACAAGCTGGAATTAAGACTGCTGGGAAAAATGACAATAACCTCAGATATGCAGATGACACTGCCCTTATGGCAGAAAGCAAAGAAGAACTAAAGAGCTTCTTGATGAAAGTGAGAGGAGAGTGAAAAAATTGGCTTAAAGCTCAACATTCACAAAACTAAGATCATGGCATCCAGTCCCATCACTTCATGGCAAATAGATGGGAAAACTGGAAATAGTGTCAGACTTTATTTTTTTAGGCTCCAAAATCACTGCAGATGGTGACTACAGCCATGAGGTTAAAAGATGCTTGCTCCTTGGAAGAAAAGCTATGACCAACATAGACAACATATTAAAAAGTAGAGACATTACTTTGCCAACAAGGTCTATCTAGTCAAAGTCATGGTTTTTCCAGTGGTCATGTATGGATGTGAGAGTTGGACTGTGAAGAAAGCTGATGGCCGAAGAATTGATGCTTTTGAACTGTGGTGTTGGAGAAGACTCTTGAGAGTTCCTTGGACAGCAAGGAGATCCAACCAGTCCATCCTAAAGGAAATCAGTCCTGAATATTCATTGGAAGGACTGATGCTAAAGCTGAAACTCTAATACTTTGGCCACTTGATGCAAAGAACTGACTTGTTGGAAAAGACTCTGATGATGGGAAAGATTCAAGGTGGGAGGAGAAGGAGATGACAGAGGATGAGATGGCTGGATGGCATCACCAACTCAATGGACATGAGTTTGAGCAAGCTCCGGATGTTGGTGATGGACAGGGAGGCCTGGCGGGCTGCAGTCCGTGGACATGAGTTGAACATGTCAGACATGACTGAGCGACTGAGCTGAACTGAGATGAGATTGGAGAAGTCATTGGAAGAGTCTGTGATTTCTGACGTTTCATGGAAGAGTCCTCAGAATCTACCTGAATGTAATTCTCAGGAAGCACCCAATATAGCCAACTGGAGGAAATGTCTATAAAACAAGTGACCTGCATTCTTAAAAATGTCAATGTCCTGAACAACAAAGAGAGGTTGGGAAAACGTTCCAGAATAAGAGCGACTCAGTGACAACAAAACACACGCTGTGATCCTGGTCTGCACGCTCTGAGACATTATTGGGGCGATGGGCAATGCTAGAAGATGGTTTAGAAACTGGATAACATCGTGGCATTAGTAGTCAATTTCCTGAAGCTGGCTACTCTGTTGTGGCTATGGTTGGGAATATCTTACTTTTAGAGTAAACACAATGGAGTATCAAAAAGTAAAGGAATAAGGCTTAGGGGTTATAAATACTGTTAGAGAGTGGAAGAGAGCCCCTCAGAAGTGAGTCTGTATGTAAATATGCAATAATTTGACCCCTGAATCAACCCCCAGAGGGAGTTAGGGTTCTCAGCCAGGAGGCTGAAGTTCTAAAACCATGATCCTGAAAACCATCATATTAATGACACAACATTGTTATATTTCTGTTAATTTTTCACCTCCTGCTCAAAGCAGTTTCTGTGGTTTCTGTATCTCAAGAGAACCTTCAAAAGAAGCCACCACTCCACTCTTGGGAGGACTTAGCTATCTGCTTTTCATCTGAGTAGATGACAGCCACCCTTTGATGAGGTGATAAAAGCTTTGCTCAAGGAGATAAAAGTCTCAAATTTCTCTGAAACTGACATCCCGAAGAGCACTGGCTTTCACCCAAGAAAATCATCTCCAACGTGTAATCTCTGGGCTTTCAAAAGCTAACCCAAAAATGTGACAACGAATTAAGCTCTGAGTAAAGAGCGGGCATAAATTGCGTTTGCTTAGGGTCACATTTTGTCTGCTGGCTGAAGGTGAATGTTGGAAAATGGGCAATATTCCAAGGGAGAAGGATGGTTTGGGCTGAAATAGCCATTCTTCAGCACCAAGCATCTTTATGAGCATCCATTACCATCAAGATAGCCTGTTAAGTACTATGTACAAAATAAAGGACAATTTAAACCTTTGACTGTGTGGATAATGACAAACTGTGGAAAATTCTGAAAGAGATGGGAATACCAGACCACCTGACCTGCCTCTTGAGAAACCTGTATGCAGGTCAGGAAGCAACAATTAGAACTGGACATGGAACAACAGACTGGTTCCAAATAGGAAAAGGAATACGTCAAGGCTGTATATTGTCACCCTGCTTATTTAACTTATATGCAGAGTACATCATGAGAAACGCTGGGCTGGAGGAAGCACAAGCTGGAATCAAGACGGCCAAGAGAAATATCAATAACCTCAGATATGCAGATGACACCACCCTTATGGCAGAACATGAAGAAGAACTAAAAAGCCTCTTGATGAAAGTGAAAGAGATTGAGAAATTTGGCTTAAAGCTCAACATTCAGAAAACTAAAATCATGGCATCCAGTCCCATCACTTCATGGGAAATAGATGGGGAAACAGTGGAAACAGTGGCTGACTTTATTTTTGGGGACTCCAAAATCATTGCAGATGGTGATTGCAGCCATGAAATTAAAAGACACTTACTCCTTGGAAGGAAAGTTATGACCAACCTAGACAGCATATTCAAAAGCAGAGACATTACTTTGCCAACAAAGGTCCGTCTAGTCAAGGCTGTGGTTTTTCCAGTGGTCATGTATGGATGTGAGAGTTGATGTAGAAGAATCCATGCTTTTGAACTGTGGTGTTGGAGAAGAGTCTTGAGAGGACCTTGGACTGCAAGGAGATCCAACCAGTCCATCCTAAAGGAAACCAGTCCTGGGTGTTCACTGGAAGGACTGATGTTGATGCCAGAACTCCAATATTTTGGCCATCTGATGCGAAGAGCTGACTCATTTGAAAAGACCCTGTTTGGGGAAAGACTGAAGGCAGGAGGAGAAGGGGATAACAGAGGATGAGATGGTTGGATGGCATCACTGACTCAATGGACATGAGTTTGGGTAAACTGGGAGTTGGTGACGGGCAGGGAGGCCTGGCGTGCTGTGGTTCATGGGGTCACAAAGAGTCGAGCATGACTGAGCGACTGAACTGAACTGAACTGAACTGAACAAGTCATCTATCTTCCTCTGCTTTTGTGTCCTCATACTAGAGGAGTTTGGTGAGGTTCAAAAAAAAAAAAAAAAAGACCAAGAGATCGTTTTATTTTCTTTTTAGGAGGTGACTGACAGTGCCACAGGGAAACGGCAGATTTGCAGACCAGTCGTGGGCGGGCTGACTGTTGGTTTTCCCAGTGAAACAGCAAATAAGCACAAACCCTTGAACTGAGAAACTGGCAGGAGAGCAGAGCGAATCCAGTGAAAGGTTATGTCACTGCTAAAGGCAGGATGAAACAGGGTCTCGTTAAGAGAGGTCTAGAGCGACTTCACTTTCCCTTTTCACTTTCATGCACTGGAGAAGGAAATGGCAACCCACTCCAGTGTTCTTGCCTGGAGAATCCCAGGGACGGGGGAGCCTGGTGGGCTGCCGTCTATGGGGTTGCACAGAGCCAGACACAACTGAAGCGACGCAGCAGCAGCAGCAGCAGCAGCAGAGAAGTTGAGGTTACCCACAGAGGATGATACTTAATTACCATCTTCACGTGTGTAAAAGGGATGCTTAATGAGATGGGTTTTCCCCACTTGTTTTCGAACTTCACTGAGCTATAAACAGAGGAAAATGAGTTAAAATTTTAAAGGAAGACTCTGGGGATAAACATTTGGATTTGCTGATGTTGGAAAATCAATCCAGAAGCAAGCTACCATGGTTTCCTAGAGGACTTCCAAAGAATATACAACTCTCCATGTTGAAAGACTTAGGTATCAGCTGGCTTCTCACCCAAGTGGATGCCAGCCACCCTGTGATGAGCTGGTTTTTTAAAAAAGGCCATGGAAGCTCATTACCCTTGCCCCAAAGAGCTTTCCCACTGGTCCTCTGGTAGTGCCTGAGAGTCTCACCTTAGCTGGTTTTTTTTGTTTTTTTCCTTTGGGTTAAGGCAATGGCACTACACTCCAGTACTCTTGCCTGGAAAATCCCATGGGCGGAGGAGCCTGGAAGGCTGCAGTCCATGGGGTCGCTGAGGGTCGGACATTACTGAGCGACTTCACTTTCACTTTTCACTTTCATGCATTGGAGAAGGAAATGGCAACCCACTCCAGTGTTCTTGCCTGGAGAATCCCAGGGACGGGGGAGCCTGGTGTGCTGCCGTCTATGGGGTCACACAGAGTCGGACACGACTAAAGTGACTTAGCAGCAGCAAGGCATTTAAGGTCACAATTAAAACGTAGATGTGCTCTGCAAGGGTTTGATGTCTCCCTAGGATCAGCCATTAACCTCTTCTCACGGAGTTATCAAGGAAGTGAGTCATCTATCAGGATGTTGGGGAAATGCTGAGACTTAGGAAAATAAGGCTAGAACAAGGAAGTTTGGATGGTGGAAAAGGCACCGAGGAAACCTTAGGGCTTTCCTAGGGAGGACAAGTCCAAGTGATCAGCACCGTCTGCCGGCATGAGGGTTCACAGGAGACACCGCTGGCTGGGGTCTGGCCCCTCCAGTCTACTTCACTCTCTTCTCGTCTTCCCTCCATAGTCTCTCCTTTCCTTTCTCTCCAAGTCACTTCTGCAAATATGGCACTAGGTGCTGGATGCACCGTCCTAGGCTCTGAGCACACCTTCAACATACTTTGCTGCTGTTGTTTGGTCGCTTAGTCGTGTCCAACTCTTCTCACAACCCCACGGACTGCAGGCCATCAGGCTCCTCTGTCCTTGGGATTCTCCAGGCAAGAATACTGCCGTGAGTTGCCATTTCCTTCTCCAGGGGATCTTCCCAACCCAGGGATCAAAACAAACCCTTGTCTCCTGCATTGGCAGGCAGATTCTTTCCCACTGAGCCAGCGGGGAAGCCCTGCACACATTTTAGCGCCATTTAATTTCCCAAAGCAGGATGCTGTTCTTCCTGTGCGGCACAGATTTAACCCCACCTTGTTCACTAGGACTCTCAATCTGGAGCCAAGAGCACACGGCAGGAAAAGCATTCACCCCTAAGATGCACACACCAGTGGCTGCACTGACTTGTGACACCCCAGGGCCCTGGGCCTTGAAAACACAGCACATGTGACTCTTGCCACATGGGCACTTGTGTACGTGCAACGATTATCTACTCCGTTTCATTCACCCTGTCATAGTCCATTGTCTTTTTTTTTAATCTAGAGAGCCCATTGTTTGTTCTGTCGATTTGATTATGGGATTTAAGAATCTTCATGTTTTCTAAATACTTGGTGTGCCATTCGTGCGCTAGGTCAGAGACTGACTGTTACAGCCCTCTCTGTAGCCTATTAAAAAAAAAAAAAAAAAAAAGACAGCGCCCTGCCCCCTCCTTCCCTGTTGGTGAGGATGTGAAGAATGTAAATCGGTGCAGCTGCTGTAGAACAGGATGGGGGTTCCTCAAAAACTAAAAAGAGAGCTGCTGTATGATCCAGAAACCCCACTCCTGGGTATATATCTGGAGAAAGCTCTAATTGAAAAAGATACACGCACCTCCATATTCACAGCAACACTGTTTACAATAGCCAAGACACGGAAGCAACCTAAATGTTCATTGACGGGTGAGTGGATAAAGAAGACATGGTACATATGCAATGGAATACTATTCAGCCACTCAAAAGAATGAAACAAGGCCATTCGCAGTAATACAGACAGACCTTGAGATTACCATACTAAATGAAAAAAGCCAGGTGGAGAAGACAAATACCACATGATACCACTTACAGGTGGCATCTCAAATATGACACAAATGAACTTACCTACAAAACAGAAACAGACTCACAGAGAACAGACTTGTGGTTGCCAACTGGAAAGGGGTGTGGGAATTGGGAGCATGGGGTTAGCAGATGAAAATTATTCTATATACGATGGATAAACAAGAAGACTACTGTATAGCTCAGGAATATAGTCAATATCCCGTAATATACCATAATGGAAAAGAATATTAAAAAAAAAAAAATTCCCTGTAGGTGTGTTTAACTCAGAAAGTGCAACTCGCTTCAGTTCAGTTCAGTTCAGTCACTCAGTGGTGTCCGACTCTTCGCAACCCCATGAATCGCAGCACGCCAGGCCTCCCTGTCCATCACCAACTCCTGGAGTTCACTCAGACTCACGTCCATCGAGTCAGTGATACCATCCAGCCATCTCATCCTCAGTTGTCCCCTTTTCCTCCTGCCCCCAATCCCTCCCAGCATCAGAGTCTTTTCCAGTGAGTCAACTCTGTGCATGAGGTGGTCAAAGTACTGGAGTTTCAGCTTTAGCATCAGTCCTTCCAAAGAACACCCAGGACTGATCTCTTTTAGAATGGACTGGTTGGATCTCCTTGCAGTCCAAGGGACTCTCAAGAGTCTTCTCTAACACCACAGTTCAAAAGCATCAATTCTCCAGCACTCAGCTTTCTTCACAGTCCAACTCTCACATCCATACACGACACTGGAAAAATCATAGCCTTCACTAGATGGACTTTTGTTGGCAAAGTAATGTCTTGGCTTTTGAATATGCTGTCTGGGTTGGTCATAACTTTCCTTCCAAGGAGTAAGCATCTTTTAATTTCATGGCTGCAATCACCATCTGCAGTGATTTTGGAGTCCCCCAAAATTAAGTCAGCCACTGTTTCCCCATCTATTTGCCATGGAGTGATGGAACTGGATGCCATAATATTAATTTTCTGAATGCTGAGCTTTAAGCCAACTTTTTCACACTCCTCTTTCACTTTCATCAAGAGGCTTTTTAGTTCCTCTTCACTTTCTGCCATAAGGGTGGTGTCATCTGCATATCTGAGGTTATTGATATTTCTCCCGTCAATAAGATGATTAATATAATTAATATAACTGCATGTTATATATGAAAGTAAGTAGTTAAGATCATAAATTCTAAGAGCTCTCATCACAAGGAAATTTTTTCTTCTTTTGTATCTACTAATATATGAGGTGATGAATGTTCACTAGGCTTATTGTAATCATTTCATGAAGTATGTAAGTCAAATGATTATGCTGAACCCCTTAAACTTCTACAGTGCGTGTGTCAATTATATTTCAGTAGAACTGGAAGAGATGATATATAATTAAAAAGAAGTAAAGAAAAATACATTTTTTTTAATTGAAGGGACTTATATGGCATCACTGACTCAATGGACGTGAGTCTGAGTGAACTCCGGGAGTTGGTGATGGACAGGGAGGCCTGGTGTGCTGCGATTCATGGGGTTGCAAAGAGTCGGACACGACTGAGAGACTAAACTGAACTGATATGGCATCTGGTCCCATCACTTCATGGGAAATAGATGGGGAAACAATGGAAACAGTGGCTGACTTTATTTTGGGGGACTCCAAAATCACTACAGATGGTGACTGCAGCGATGAAATTAAAAGATGCTTACTCCTTGGAAAGCAAGCTATTACCAACCTAGACAGCATATTCAAAAGCAGAGACATTACTTTGCCAACAAAAGTCCGTCTAGTCAAGCTATGGTTTTTCCAGTGGTCATGTATGGATGTGAGAGTTGGACTGTGAAGAAAGCTGAGCGCCAAAGAATCGATGCTTTTGAACTGTGGTGTTGGAGAAGACTCTTGAGAGTCCCTTGGACTGCAAAGAGATCCAACCAGTCCTTTTAAAGGAGATCAGTCCTGGGTGTTCTTTGGAAGGACTGATGCTAAAGCTGAAACTGCGGTACTTTGACCACCTCATGCAGAGTTGACTCACTGGAAAAGACTCTGATGCTCGGAGAGATTGGGGGCAGGAGGACAAGGGGACGACAGAGGATGAGATGGTTGGATGGCATCACCGACTCGATGGACATGAGTCTGAGTGAACTCCAGGAGTTGGTGATAAAAAGGGAGGCTTGGCGTGATGCGATTCATGGGGTTGCAAAGAGACGGAGCGACTGAACTGAACTGATATGGTAAAGAATCTCTCTTCAATAAGGGAGACCAGGTTTCGCTCCCTGTGTTGGGAAGATCCCCTGGAGAAGGGAAAGGCTACCCACTGCAGTATTTTCACCTGGGAAATCCCATGGACAGAGGAGCCTGGAAGCTACAGTCCACAGATGGCAAAGGACACAACTGAGTGACTAACACTTTCACTTTCATATAAGAAACAAATTGATTTTGCCACAAACATTAGAGCACCATTCTAAATAGTGTTAAGTAATCAAAAATCTTCCTAAAATTCAAATTCCAATGTCAACAGGCATTGTTCAGCATTTCTTTCACCTTTCAACTAGAGTGTTATGCATACTGAATCTGCATATTACTTGCTATTTTGCTTCACTACTAAAGGATTCAGTATCACTTATATGTGTTTTAATCATATAAAGTACATAAAATTTTGCATCATTTTAATGCATTGTATGCATTTATTTAGAATATAATTTTTCCTGGAATGGGTCTTTCTCTTTGTGCTAAAGAAATAGTCTTGGATCTAGAAATTCAAAATGAATAGTAGGAAGGTTGCATTAAGTATGATTATTGTGCATAAGAACACATATATCAAGGCTGGACTAAATTTTATAGTAAAGTGTATTGATGCAATACCTTAAGTAACTATTATTTTATAAATGTCTTTAACATGTAGCCCTTTCTCTTTTTGGCAAAATATGAAATTCAGATGACGATTCCTTCACGCTTTAGTAATCAGCAATACCTGTTCATACTTTGATAAGTTCAGGAAGAATTTCTGGTTTAGAGAAATAAGCTTTGGCGCAATACCTGCACATGGCTAGACAGACCCCGCAGGTGGAAGTGACTAGGAAACTGGAACAGAGAAAATGGGCAAAGTGCTATTTTTTCTGCTGCCCTGAAATATCATAAAAATAAAGTAGTTGGTATAGAGGCAATAAGAAGATCACTGTGGGAATTCCCTGGCGACCCAGTGGTTAGGACTCCACGCTTTCACTGCCAAGGGCGCAGGTTCAATCCCTAGTCAGAGAACTAAGATCCCGCAAGCCATATGACAGCCAAAATAAAATGATAAAATATCACTGTAACAATAGAAACTGTTGCATATGTATCTGCATAGCCCCGAGGTGCTTGACAGCCATTCTCTGGCTAATTTAGGGCACTTGATCTTCTTTGTTAGAATATCAAGTCAAATAAAAGTAAAGAAACTCAAGGATTACAGAGAAATGATTTGAAGGCAGAAAACCCCCTTCCGGTTTTTTAAAGCATCATGTAGTCATCTGCCTGCACTAACCACACCAGTGACCAGCCTATGTCTAAGCCACTTATGGGACATCTAGGAGCACCTGGCCTAGGGGAGGGCCACTTCTATCTGCAGTGAACCGCTATTACTTGTAGGGTCCCCAGGTAGTGCAGCGGTGAAGAATCCGTGTGCCAATTCAGGAGACACGGCTCTGATCCCCTATCTCAGGGTCAGGAAGATTCCCCTGGAGGAGGAAATGGCAGCTCACTCCAGTATTCTTGCCGGGGGAAACCCTGTGGACAGAGGAGCGTGGCGGGCTACAGTCCACGGAGTCCCAAAGAGTTGAACATGACTCAGCACACAGGCACGTGTATAATATGTGTCTGTAAAGCTGTATATAATCTTTACATACTTCCACATTTTCTGAGTTTTCTACTACAAGCATGTTATTTTTATCAGAAAGTATCCTTCTTATAAAGAAATCGGAGAAAGAGGTGTGGGAAAGCAGTTTTTCTCTAAGGATCTGAAGCCACAGTGACGACTGAACGCATCGTGTGTTTTCATCACTCAGAGGGTGATAAAGGACCAAATGGGCAGTCCCTGAAGCACCAGAGGTTTCAGTTAGAGAGGGAGATGGCATCCTGGAGGGGGGAGATGGGTGCCTGGTCTGATGAAGGCCTTCCTCCCTTCTAATGGAGATAGCTTGTCCTCCAAACTTCAGCCATTGCATCTTACTCTGACTGCAGCAAAGATGAAAAGCCACTGGCCCATCTTTTTATCTACCCTTTAAAATGGACTGACACAGTTCTGTTTGAGAGGGCATGGCATGGTTCTTCCAGAAGTGTAAGCGCTCTTGCCATTTTACAGACTCTAAGGTGAAGGGTGCTCCTGGGTAGATAGATCAGACAGTATGATGAGATCAGAAACTTGTGTTCCTGAAAAGTTTGCTGTGGAATTGTGCCTTTCCTGCAAAATCAGCTTGAAAAATTGTGTTTAGTCTGCAGGTGGCATCACCGACTCAATGAACATGAGTTTGAGCAAACTCTGGGAGACGGTGAAGACAGGGAAGCCTGGTGTGCTGCAGTCCGTGAGGTCGCAAAGAGTCAGACACAACAGAGGGGCTGAACAACAAGTCTGCAGAGTAATTCTGTGTTAAATACTATTGATAAGGCGCTCCCAGGGAAGTTTGATGGAAGCCAATTTTCAACTGAGTTCACTCTTACAGGGCTGGAAACCCTGAAAGGATCTCACTTCAAAGCATGGCTTCCTGTGTGAGTTTTCACTCCTTCCTTGGATGGCTTCCTAAGGATTCCAGGCAGCTACACAGCAGAGCATGGGGCCTTTTGTGTGTGTGTGAAAGGACAGATCTGTTCTAGACTATACTCTCGTTGCTTGAGCCTAACAATAGACAACCTTGCCTTGGGCTGTTCCAGTAACTCCGTAAGACCAAGCTTGGAATCTCCAGAGCTCAACACTGCTAGCATTTGTTCCCGTGAGAAAGAGAACTTGAGTGCAGGAGGGTCAGCCAGGTTCCCTCAAACCTTAAAAAGAAACAGCTGTTGCATTCCAGGTGCTGAATTCAGCAGAGAGAAGCCAACTCCTGACCAGGTCCAGCTCTACTGGTGACTTTATGCTAGATTGAAAATTACCCATAAGTGATTGCATACGTACGTGCTAAGTTGCTTCAGTCATGTCTGACTCTGTTTGACCCATGGAGCCCGCCAGGTTCCTCTGTCCATGGGATTCTGCAGACAAGAATACTGGAGTGGGTTGCCATGCCCTCCTCCAGGGGATCTTCCCAGCCCAGAAATCAAAGCCGCGTCTCTTGTGTCTCCTGTGTTGGCAGGTGGGTACTTTACCACTAGAGCCACCTGGGAAGCCCCATAAGGTATTAAGGGACACGTAAAAATTACTACAGCCAACATTATCTTAATAATTCCTTTCCTTTTGGATTTGATGGAAAATATTCATTGTTGACCTAGACTGAGTCCAAGTGACTACTGTAAATTCCATCAAAAAACCCTTAAAAAGGAACAAAAGGACACTGCGGCCACTTCTGGGGGTCATTCCCATCGGACGAACACTGGCAGGGCCAGAGGACCACTGGGCTAAACGGCACTGGAGCAGCCCCTGACCAGTGGCTTTCATCCTGGCTGTATGCACTCACTTTTATAGAGAAACAGCTTTAATATACGCATGCCTCGTCTGTTTTAATTTCCGTATAGATGAAAAGCTGCCAACTACTGACTGGAAGAAGCACTAGACTAAAAGGCAAGGCCGCTCTCTCTGTCCCAGCGAGCTTGAACGAGTCACAGCTCCACCAGCTCTCACCTTTTCTACCTACAAAATGAGAGTAACATTATCTACCCCCTCTGACCCGCCTGGTTTTTTTAAGCTGCATAATACTTTAAGCAGTTTGTTTTATTTAGTGAGCAGTTACATCGGGCTTACTGTTGCTGTTGCTTAGTCGCTAAGTTGTGTTTGACTCTTGTGACCCCATGAACTGTAGCTGGCCAGGCTCCTCTGTCCATGGGATTCTCCAGAATACTGGAGTGGGCTGCCATTTCCTTCTCAAGGGCATCTTCCCGACCCAGGGATTGAACGTCTGTCTCCTGGACTGGCAGGCAGACTCCTTACCACTGAGCCACCAGGGAAGCCCCACGCAGGACTTCCTACTTCCGTCTTCTCCTGCCTTCATTCTCAAACCCAAACTAGGACTTAACCCACTGGCTCTCTCGTTCGGAGACCTTCAGACTCTGACAGATGTGATAGCATTGGCTCTCCTGTGTCTCCAGCTGATTGACCACAGATCTTGAGACTTCCTACCCAAAACAATTCATTCAGTGAAGCGTCTTTAGTGAAAGGGGGAGAATCAAGCATTCATCATGAATCTTCTATAAGAACTGGACCCTTGGGAAACTAAATACTAGATGTGAAGTTACTCTTCTTAGACGTGTTACAGATAACCCATCAGCATAGATGATAAAATCAGAATCGCACCGTTTGGGCCCTAGGCTTCCTGTGCCTGCGCTTTCCTGGGGCCCAGTGGTGCTCCTGTCCTCGGAATCTGGGAGACAGCCACGTCCTTATCTCCTGTTCTTTTCTTTCGTCAGGAGCCAGCTTGAATGGATTCTATGAGACCAGAGGAAATGAGAATTTCGCACACATTCTTTTGATTTGCCTTTGTTTATGGTGCTTGAATCCCGAATTAAAACACACACACACACACACACACACAAACTTTTTAACTTGAATAAAGTCAAATCTAGGTTTCATTTCCTTTATAAGCTTTGCCTTTAGTTTTAGTCTTCAAATAGCCATTTGCACCTCAAGATTATACAAATATCCATTCATATTCTTTGTTGCTTCATTTTTGTTTCTTTTTTCTTTCTTCATTACCTTCCCTGCATTTCCCTTTGGCTCTTATGCAGTTTTATTTTTTTTCCATTAAAATTTCAAATCAGTCTGGGTTGTTTTTTCTTTTCTAACATGCATAAAATGTGTGGTACAAGACAGGGTCCATCTCCATTTTTCCCAGGCCTAAAGGAAAGAAGCACACAGACGTTTGAGAAAAGCCCTGGAGGGCTGCTTCATATCTACACTAGTCCCAGCTCCTCCAAAACTGAGCTTTTGGTTTCAAAAACCTTGAATCGATCACAGTTCTTCTGAAGCTGGTCCTTTGCTCTTGGCTTGTTCTGTCTTGATGAATTCCTGGGCATGGAAAAAAGAGTGATCGAGAGTTTGTTCTTAAATACTGGTACCGTGGGAGTGGAGCCTATAGTCTTTATACTCCTAATCTATTCATCGCTCTGTATAAATGTCTCCCAGTCTTTCATGCCTGAAATAAATTCAGCATAATCAGTGTTTACCCCTCTTTATTATTATATTCCTGGCATATAGCACAATAGAGTCTCCTTCTCTAGAGAACAACAAATCCAAGGACATTGTGTTCCATTTTTATGACGAGATGTGTATTTCCCAACAAGAGGCAGAGCCCTCATGTCAAAGGATTGCATGGATGGTACTTATAAAACATTCCAGCTGGTTAAACGCAGGGCACTGACTGACTAAAGCTGGCTCAGACTCTGAGTTGGCTCTGAACCCACAACATGTTCATTTGATTGTGAACTGGATTAACTTTCGCTCCTTTGAAGCTCTTGCCTCTCACCGTTTTGTTCTGAAGGAGGAAAACGTGTTAGCCATCATGTTGGCCCGCAGTTCAATCTGCTGAACATGGGTGTGCGCTCCCATGGAAAGTAGCCCCGTTCTCATAGGCATGTTTTCAACAGCCGGGTGTGCAAAAAAATGCGGCTGTGTCTCTGCCCCTTTGCCTCTTAACCTACAGGTCTGGCCCCCATGGTCTCCACTTTCTGTGAATATTTTTGTTTCAGAATGTCGTTTAGCTCTTACTCCATCTCTGTGTGAACAGTGTCTGCCTCCTTCCACTGCCTCTTGAACTGATCACAATATAGAATGAAAGTTCATTTCACATTTCCCTTTAGCATGCGTGGACAATTACTAAATAGTACCCCTTTTACCATAAGAAAGCAAAGAATTGATGCTTCTGAACTGTGGTGTTGGAGAAGACTCTTGAGAGTCCCATGGACAGCAAGGAGATCCAACCAGTCCATCCTAAAGGAAATCAGTCCTGAATATTGATTGGAAGGACTAATGCTGAAGCTGAAGCTCCAATACTTTGGCCATCTCATGGGAAGAACTGACTCACTGGAAAAGACCCTGATGCTGGGAAAGACTGAAGGTGGGACAGGAAGGGGACAACAGAGGATGAGATGGTTTGATGGCATTGCCAACTCAACGGACATGAGTTTGAGCAAGCTCCAGGAGTTGAGGATGGACAGGGAGGCCTGGCTTGCTGCAGTCCATGGGGTTGCAAAAGTTAGCACGACTGACTGACTGAACTGAACTATCTTTTTAAAATTTGAAATGTAGACACACAAAACATTTTTGGATTCTTGTTTGAAAGATAAATCAGGGAATTCCCTGGAGGTCTGGTGGTTAGGACTGTGCCTTCTCACTGCAAAGGGCCCAGGTTCCATCCCTTGTTGGGGAACTAAGATCCTGCAAACTGTGTGGGTGCAGCCAAAAAAAAGAAAAAGAAGAGATACAACTGACTGTTTAAACTGATACGACCCAAACCGATAGCAGGCATACCTGTTCTTTTTTCCTTTTTACTCGGAAAGCTGGGGATCATGGTGGGGTCCTAGATAAAGAAAGTAAATGATTTTTATCCTATTCCTTCTCTTTGCATTGAAGACGAGGGTGATCCTCCTCTGGCCACTCTCCCCCATCAGTCCACAGCCCCCTGAGCTACTGGCAGTGCCCACCTTTCCTCTCATTCACCACCAACTGCCCGTCTTTTTTCCTGTAGCATCAGATTGCCCGTCACAGTCAGCTCTCGTTTACACTTTGCAGCCTCCCCCCACTAGATGGCGCTCAGTCCACCCCACTCAATTCCTCCCTCTTCCTTACAGGGTTCAGACTCAAATCGGGCGCAGCACAGAGACTACAATCTTCCAGACAGGGAGTCCCTCGCCGACTGTTGAATCTAATCGGTGCTGTCAACCCCTTCCTTCCCTGCACTCATTCCAGCAAATCACCAGGCAAGACCCAAGTACTCACAGCCAAGATGGTGACTCTCCTCCCAATGCTGGGCCTGTAGTTGTGTAAATACACTGAGCTAACCCTACGACTGGATTTCCCTGGTGGCTCAGATGGTAAAGCGTCTGCCTGCAATGCAGGAGACCCAGGTTCGATCCCTGGGTCGGGAAGATCCTCTGCAGAAGGAAATGGCAACCCACTCCAATACTCTTGCCTGCTAGACCCCTCAACGATGGAATCTATACACAGCCAAGCAAAGCACCAACAGCATGCCTGCATGCATGCTAAGTCACTTCAGCCGTGTCCCACTCGTCGTGACTCTATGGACTACAGCCCGCCAGGCAGCACTCTGTCCAGAGGATTCTCCAGGCAAGAATCTAGAGTGGATTGCTATGTCCTCCCCTAGGGACCAAGGGATTGAACCCAAATCTTACATCTCCTGGACTGGCAGCTGGGTTCTTTACCACGAGCGCCACCTGGGAAGCCCTCTACACGGGTAGAACAGATGTTAAAAATGGTGATGAAGGGGGAACCTCCCTGTAGTCCAGTGGTTAAGACTCTGAGCTTCCAATGCAGGGTGTAAGGGTTCAATCCCTTGTCTGGGAACTAAGATCCTACATGGCCTGCTGCCAAAAGATTTGAAAAAAGGAACTGAGAATAAAGGGAGATTGATCTGACTGTGATGTATAAAGTGGATTGAGAGGGGAGACTGCAAAAACACGCAGACCGTGTGGGAATGTGATATGACCCCAACATGGGGTAAGGAGGTGTACCGGAATTAGGGACAGACAGATCAGTCTAAGACCTAACGGGAGATTAACAGGATTTGGTAGCAACTCCACAAACAGAGAGAAGCAGAAAGTGATTCGATGGCATTTCCTAGGTATGGAGGTAAGGCCATGTGGAGAAGCAGTTAGGAACTCGGTCTTCAAATCCAAACAAACCAAAGTTTAAAGCCCGCATCTACTGATTACCAGCTGTATGACCCTGGTCAAGAGGCTTAATCTTTCCAAGCCCAGATTTTTCTTTTATAAAATGGCAGAGTTATGAGAAATAAGTGAAATGTAAGGTACTTTTAATGGTGCTGGCAAGAAAATACACATTCAAGGAAAGTTAACCATCATCCTTTTCCCTCTGTTCCATCTATCCTTCAGAGATTCTCTGAAAGGAAGATGGTACTCTATTTTCCCACAGAAAACTCACCATTCGTTCCCCAAATGGTTTAAGCCAAAAAGAATATAACAGTTTGTTTCAGTGTTTACCACGGTCACAGCGGCTCATCACGAAACTTCGCTGACAGATAAATCAGGCACCCAGCTGACATACAATAATCACCATGGACAAGAAGGAAACCAGGTTCATGTCACAGCATGATTTGTTTGCCCTTAGTGAGAAACTCTCCCTGCCAAATTGCTTTCTTTTTTGGAAACCACAAATGGAAACCTTAAATTCACCTCCTCCTATTCAGTGAAAAACAAAACAAGTTCAATACTAAAACAGTTGTCTGGGGTTGAAGTTGATCAACTTTGTTATTGTTATCAACAATCCTGGCATATGTGTATTGTATCATATTATATTTTCAAGAGTATAAGTTGATATCTACATTGGCATCCTTTTAAAAGTCCTTAACTTGCATACCACTGACCAAAGTCCAAACGTTTCTTTCTGTATTAATACCAATACCACCTCTGATCACACACAGTCACTGCTCTTGACGTGAGAAACACAGTTCAGTATTTTCCTGAAATTTTTCCTCCTGGTTTTGATTAACTGAAAAGAGTCAAGACAACGATTTGATAAACGGCAGGAGGCACACTGTGCTAAGACATGCTCTTCTGGCCCAGGAATGGCCCCGATCTGAGAACATAAGATAAGAAACAGGAAATAAAAAATGAAAATAAAAATCCCCCCCAACTGTAGAGCATATTATTAGTAAATAACCTTCTGGAGATTGTTTCTCTTTTTACATCCGAAAATAGGCTTTTGGTGACTTTCTGGCTAGATGAGCATAACTTTTTATGAGAGACAGGACCAGGATCCACATAAATTTAGAACAAAGCTAAATAAGTCACATTTTCTCAGTGAGCATTCTCTTTCTCTCTTCCTTTCATTTGTTATTTCCCTTCAGTTAATAGAGACTCTATCTCCACAGAAAAGAATTTTGTCAAGTACATTTAAAAATTTTATTTGCATACTTATTCACTCAACAAACACTTATTTTACAATGCCTATTATAGTTGAAATGACTGGAACACATTTTACTTTTTCTCTCTTTCTGTCCTCCTTATGAGATGACTAAGGAATATATAGAGGAAAAGGCCACAGAAGTGTGACTATCCATGGAATTTCCTGGTGATCCAGTGGTTAGTTAGGATTCTGGGTTTCCCCTGCAGGAGATACTGGTCAATCCCTGGGCTGGGAACTAAGATCCTGTGAGCCACGCAGCAGCTTTTCAGGGAGAGGGTCAGGGGAAGAGTGACTATCCATTAGCAACTACTTGAGAAAATGGAATAATGTGAGTCCAGAGAGATGAGATCCCCTGAGAATCCCCACATTCACTCTAAGTGCAGTGACTTTTCCTCCTGGTTGCCCTGGGTGATTCTAGTTTATGCTCTGTGCATGCTCAGTCACTTCAGTTGTATCTGACTCTGCGACCTCATGGACCATAGCCAGGCTCCTCCGTCCATGGGATTTCCCAGGCAAGAATATTGGAGTGGGTTGCCACGCCCTCCTGCAGGGGATCTTCCCCACCCAGGGATAGAAACCACACCTCCTGTGTCCCCTCCATTTCAGGTGGATTCTTTACCTCTGAGCTGCTGGGGAAGCCCAGTTTATGCTCATATTCCTGGAATAATTATTGATAGGGGTCCCAATCAATCACCAGACATGTCCCAGTTTGGAGATTAAATTATATGGTTTCCATATGTAATGTCATTTGGGAAAATCCAAGATTTCTGTTCAGAGTAAATACTTATTCCTTACTCCTCACATCTCTCACAGGTAAGAGTATTTCCATACTACACCCCAGACGGAAAGTATAGGAGAATACTTCTGGCTTCCCTCTTCTCCCTCTGGTATTCTGGGAGTACCACACCACTTTATTTGTCTCCTGAGAAATCTGTATGCAAGTCAAGAAGCAACTATTAGAACCAGACATAGAATAACAGACTGGTTTAACCTTGGGAAAGGAGTATGACAAGGCTGTATATTGCCACCTTGCTTATTTTCCCTATATGCAGAGTTCAGTTCAGTTCAGTCACTCAGTCGTGTCCGACTCTTTGTGACCCCATGAATCGCAGCACGCCAGACCTCCCTGTTCATCACCATCTCCCAGAGTTCACTCAGACTCACGTCCATAGAGTGCGTGATGCCATCCAGCCATCTCATCCTCTGTCGTCCCCTTCTCCTCCTGCCCTCAGTCCCTCCCAACATCAGAGTCTTTTCCAATGAGTCAATTCTTCGCATGAGGTGGCCAAAGTACTGGAGCTTCAGCTTTAGAATCATTCCTTCCAAAGAAATCCCAGGGCTGATCTCCTTCAGAATGGACTGGTTGGATCTCCTTGCAGTCCAAGGGACTCTCAAGAGTCTTCTCCAACACCACAGTTCAAAAGCATCAATTCTTCGGTGCTCAGCCTTCTTGACAGTCCAACTCTCACATCCATACATGACCACAGGAAAAACCATAGCCTTGACTAGACGGACCTTAGTCGGCAAAGTAATGTCTCTGCTTTTGAATATACTATCTAGGTTGGTCATAACTTTCCTTCCAAGGAGTAAACGTCTTTTAATTTCATGGCTGCAATCACCATCTTCAGTAATTTTGGAGCCCAGAAAAAGAAAGTCTGACACTGTTTCCACTGTTTCCCCATCTATTTCCCATGAAGCGATGGGACCGGATGCCATGATCTTTGTTTTCTGAATGTTGAGCTTTAAGCCAACTTTTTCGCTCTCCTCTTTCCTTTCATCAAGAGGCTTTTAGTTCCTCTTCACTTTCTGCCATAAGGGTGGTGTCATCTGCATATCTGAGGTGATTGATATTTCTCCTGGCAATCTTGATTCCAGCTTGTGCTTCTTCCAACCCAGAGTTTCTCATGATGTACTCTGCATAGAAGTTAAATAAGCAGGGTGACAATATACAGCCTTGACGTATTCTTTTTCCTATTTGGAACCAGTCTGTTGTTCCATGTCCAGTTCTAACTGTTGCTTCCTGACCTGCATACAGGTTTCTCAAGAGGCAGGTCAGGTGGTCTGGTATTCCCATTTCTTGAAGAATTTTCCACAGTTTATTGTGATCCACACAGTCAAAGGCTTTGGCATAGTCAATAAAGCAGAAATAGATGTTTTTCTGGAACTTTCTTGCTTTTTCCATGATCCAGCGGATGCTGGCAATTTGATCTCTAGTTCCTCTGCCTTTTCTAAAACCAGCTTGAACACCAGGGAGTTCATGGTTCACGTACTGCTGAAGCCTGGCTTGGAGACTTTTGAGCATTACTTTACTAGCGTGAGATGAGTTCAATTGTGCGGTAGTTTGAGCATTCTTTGGCAGTGCCTTTCTCTGGAATTGGAATGAAAACTGACCTTTTCCAGTCCTGTGGCCACTGCTGAGTTTTCCAAATTTGCTGGCATATTGAGTGCAGCACTTTCACAACATCATCTTTCAGGATTTGAAATAGCTCAACTGGAATTCCATCACCTCCACTAGCTTTGTTCGTAGTGATGCTTTTGGCCCACTTGACTTCACTTTCCAAGATGTCTGGCTCTAGATGAGTGATCACATCATCATGATTATCTGGGTCATGAAGATCTTTTTTGTACAGTTTTCTGTGTATTCTTGCCATCTCTTCTTAATATCTTCTGCTTCTGTGAGGTCCATACCATTTCTGTCCTTTATCGAGCCCATCTTTGCATGAAATGTTCCCTTGGTATCTCTAATTTTCTTGAAGAGATCTCTAGTTTCCCATTCTGTTGTTTTCCTCTATTTCTTTGCGTTGATTGCTGAAGAAGGCTTTCTTCTGTCTTCTTGCCATTCTTTGGAACTCTGCATTCAGATGCTTATATCTTTCCTTTTCTCCTTTGCTTTTCACGTCTCTTCTTTTCACAGCTATTTGTAAGGCCTCCCCAGAAAGCCATTTTGCTTTTTTGCATTTCTTTTCCATGGGGATGGTCTTGATCCCTGTCTCCTGTACAATGTCATGAACCTCATTCCATAGTTCATCAGGCACTCTATCTACCAGATCTAGGCCCTTAAATCTATTTCTCACTTCCACTGTATAATCATAAGGGATTTGATTTAGGTCATACCTGAATGGGACATCATGCAAAATGCCAGGCTGGATGAACCACAAGATGGAATCAAGATTTCCAGGAGAAATATCAACAACCTCAGATAGGCAGGTGATACCATACGAATGCCAAAAAGTAAACAGGAACTAAAGAGCCTCTCGATGCAGGTGAAAGAGGAGAGTGAAAAAGTTGGCTTGAAACTCAACATTAAGAAAATTAAGATAATGGCCTCCAATCCCTCATTTCATGGCAAATAGATAGGAAAGAAGTGGAAACGTGACTGATTTTATTTTCTTGGGCTCTAAAATCACTATGAATGGTGACTGTAGCTCCATGAAATTAAAAGACACTTGCTCTTTGGTAGGAAAGTTATGACAAACCTCAGTTCAGATCAGTCACTCAGTCACGTCCAACTCTTTGCAACTCCATGGACTGCAGCACGCCAGGCTTCTGTGTTCACCAACTCCCAGAGCTTACTCAAACTCATGTCCATTGAGTTGGTGATGCCATTCAACCATCTCATCCTCTGTCATCCTCTTCTCCTCTTGCCTTTAATCTTTCCCAGAATCAGGGTCTTTTCCAATAAGTCAGTCATCAGGTGGCCAAAGTATTGGAGCTTCAGCTTCAGCATCAGTCCTTCCAATGAATATTCAGGATTGATCTCCTTTAAGATTGACTGGTTGGATCTCCTTGCAGTCCAAGGGACTCTCAAGAGTCTTCTCCAACACCACAGTTCAAAAGCATCAATTCTTCAGCACTCAGCTTTCTTTATGGTCCAACTCTCACATCCACATGACTACTAGAAAAACCATACTTTGACTAGATGGACCTTTGTTGACAAAGTAATGTCTCTGCTTTTTAATATACAGTCTAGGTTGGTCATAGCTTTTCTTCTAAGGAGCAAGTGTCTTTTAATTTCATGGCTGCAGTCACCATCTGCAGTGATTCTGGAGCCCAAGAAAATAAAGTCTGTCACTGTTTCCACTGTTTCCCCATCTATTTGCCATGAAGTGATGGACCCGACGCCATGATCTTAGTTTTTTGAATGTTGAGTTTTTTATGACAAACCTACACAGTGTATTAAAAAGGAGAAACACCACTTTGCTGACAAAGGCCCGTATAATCAAAGCTATCATTTTTCCAGCAGTCATGTACGGATGTGACAACTGGACCATAAAGAATGCTGAGCACCAAAGAACTGATGCTTTCAAACTTGGTGCTGGAGAAGACTCTTGAGAGTCCCTTGGACTGCAAGAAGATCCAACCAGTCAATCCTAAAGGTAATCAACCCTGAACATTCATTGCTGAAGCTTAAATTCCAATACTTTAGCCACCTGATGTGAAGAACTGACTCACTGGAAAAGACCCTGATGCTGGGAAAGATTGAAGGCAGCAGGAGAAGGGGACCACAGAGGATGAGATGGTTGGATGGCATCACGGACTCAACAGCATGAATTTGAGCAAACTCCAGGAGATGGTGAAGGACAGAGGAGCCTGGTGTGCTCCGTCTATGAGGCTGCAAAGAGTCAGATAGGACTTAGAGACTGAACAACCACTTCTGGCTTCTCTCTGCTCCCATGAGTTCTCCTCCAAATGGGAGATGGCTGAGCTAACTGCTGTGGCTAAGAGAAGGGGCTGGGTGTGCTTGGCCCTGCTTTGGACAGCAGGGGTTCCTGGCAGATCTCACTGCTCACACAGAGGGCACACTCGTCTGCTGGTCACTATGTGGAGCCTGTGGCCGCCCATCTGTTTCAGTGCCAGCTTGAATAAATTTGACTAATTTACCCAGGGAATGATGCCAGTTAAGCCAAGGGGCCTCAGATCCACATTCTTCAATCAACTTAATCAGTAAAATACTGACATTTTAATCTTCATTTTTTGTTTTTATCTCCTATTTCTTATTTGTTATTTGGCTTCAAATTTGGGTAGGTAGGTTTATTGAACTCCAAAACTCTAATGTCTTCGTACTTTAGCTAAGAACACTGAGGCACGGGCACAAGGGATGACCTTGTGGATTGAAATAAAATATGGAGATTGACGCTTCTGTTCCGAAAAGGGTGGGAAGCTCAAATTTTAGCCTTGGGGTGGGGGTTGGGGACTGTATCCTGTCTTAAACTACAGAAGCACAGTTTCACGTAATATTCCAAGGAGATTAAAGCAAGAATTAATTCACCAAAATAAGTTTTTGAGCCCCAGAAGGACTGAGTGGAAACAAGCAGGGCATCAGCATACAGATCTTTCAGACATTCTTCTGAGCAAGTACGGTAAGGTTTACTCTCCACTGTGTGGTGAAATTTACAGGCATGCTCTGCCTGTTCGGAGGAAACCTGGATTTCCTGTGTTAGTGAGAAGGGGTGTGAATTGTTCTCACTAGGGGATGTGTCGAAAGCCACTTCTCTGATCACATTATCAGCAATAAAGCTCTCATTCTGATCCCCGTTTGCATGCCTCAGTTGGTTTCAAGCTCAGAAGGGGAATAAAAGGATATTATTATCTGTCTCCCTCTCTCCATTACCAACAACTCCAGTGTCCAACAGATATGCCAGGAGTCTATCATTTGTAGAGTTAAAAAAATATTAACTGTAGGTTGAAAACTCTCTCCCACCACACAGAGTTTGCAGTCATCCTCTGAGAGCCTTACTAATTATGAAAGAACAGGTGAGGGTCGGTGGATAGGTAAGGAAAGCATGAAACACGGAAGAACAGGGGACAAACCAAGCAGATAAAGTACCCTTAGAGGAAGAGAGACAACGAAGGAAAGAGACAAATTTCTTTGAAAGTCATTAGGACTTCCCTGGTGGTGCAGTGGATAGGAATCCAGCTGCCAGTGCAGGGGACGCAGGTTTGATCCCTGGTCCAGAAAGATCCCACACACCACGGGGCAACTGAGTCCACAGCCCACAGCTACTGAGCCCTTGAGCTGCAACTACTGAAGCCTGGGTGCTTCGAACCCATGCTCCGCAGCAAAGGTGCCGCGTTAGTGAGAAGCCCCACCTTGCAAGGAGAGAGTGGCCTGAACACAGCAGTGAAGACCCAGGGCAGCAAGAGCAAGCAACACGTTATTTTTAAAAAATCATTGAAGTGCACAAAAACAAAACAGAAGGTGTTGCATTCATGATTAAGAACAGGAAGCAATAGAAAAAGAACTTTTGAAATCAGAAGAAAACAAATTAAAGCTATTGTAGCAAAAATTCAATAGAAGTTTTGGGAGAGAGGCTGAGAAAATGTACCAGAAAAAAAGGAATGTGAAGCTAAAGAAGTAGAAAATAGGAGAGAAAATAAGAAAAGTTTAGATCGGTCTGGAAGGTCCAACATCTTAATCGTAAGACATCCAGAAAGAGAGAAAAGTAATAAATGTAGACGAGGAAAAGACAGAGAACTAATTCAAGGGAATTCCCCAGAACTGAAGGATGTGAGTTTACAGATTCAACAAATCTCCTGAGGGACCTGGCCAGTGAATTTATTTAAAAATACCAAGGAGAGATCACTGTGAAATTCCAGAACACTGAGTACAAAAATGAGATCCTGAGACCATTCAGAGAGGGGAAAACACACACACACACGTCTCACAGAAAGACA
Organism: Ovis aries; assembly: GCF_016772045.2. Taxonomy (NCBI): domain Eukaryota; kingdom Metazoa; phylum Chordata; class Mammalia; order Artiodactyla; family Bovidae; genus Ovis; species Ovis aries. The sequence goes on from NC_056076.1 coordinate 59,020,570, forward strand.
GGTTTCACAAAACAACTCAATAAGCTAACAGAAAATGAAGAAATTCCCTTGAAATTATGAAAGAGAATGATTTCCAACTAAGAATTTTATATCCTGTTCACATGTCAATCAAGTAGGAAGCTAGACTAAAGACCTTTTCATATATGCAAGGTCCCATCTTCTTTACCTCCCACTTATTTCTCTGGAAGCTGTGGGAGTATGAATTTCATCAGAATGAGTGAGGCGATCAAGAAAGATGACATAGAATCCAGGAAGTGGGACGAACCAAAGAGGAAGAGGAAGAATAACGGGAAAGGGAGATCCTGGGATAACAACTTTACAGCCGGTCATGAGAGCAGTCTCAGCTGCAGGAGCTCAGTGAAGGGCTCCAGAAGGGCTGTCTTCAAAACAAAAACAGAAAGAAACTGCGATGCACTTGAAAGTACGGAAAGGAGATGTATTCCGCTGGCGGAGAGTTTGGAGACAGATTAATGATGCAAAGAAAACTAAGCGAATAAAAAAAAAGGCAGTTATCATCTCCAAGGAAAATAAAAAGCTGTACAAAAGTATATTACATGACTCACCTGTGCATATAAATGTTGATTTAACCAAAGCTTATCACATGCTTATAGTGGTGAGAATAGAAGTGTAAAGAAAAGAAATACTGAGGAAACAGTTTAAGAGAAATAAATATTAATCTTCTAAATAAGGAAGTCACTAGACAATATCCAAAAATATTAAATATGAATTAGTAATATAAGAATAAATAAATTAAACTATGAGGAGAAATACTAAGGAATTGCTAAAATAGGTAAAAATGATCTTATCTATAGACTGGAAAATCAATATTGAAAAGAGTTAGGCAAGGGGTATGGTGGTTTTCAGTTTTAGTGATCTATTTCACTTCTAAACTGTGCTCATATATCAGTTTGTTTTTCAGTATAAACTAAATCAACAGCTTGTTTTCCCAGACTAAAGTATAACTTGCCTGTACAAGAGATTTGGTTTTCATCCACTTTTCCAAGTATTCCCTCAACACTTCTCTCTGTAAAACTGATCAAAACTGCTTAACAAGAAGTGAAAACAAAGAAAACAAAAATGGGCACCATTCATTCATTTATGGAATTCAAATATCTATGAAGAGTTTACTATAGTTGCAGTTGCCCGGTGTACAATCCATGAATAAAACTAAAGAAGGCCTTGTCTTAGTACAGCTTACTATTCTTTACAGGACAATGCCAGCTGATAACTGGACACAGAAATAAAATTAGAGGAAAATCACGATTTTGCAGCTTCCCTGTATTGATTCAGGCAGAGATCATCAACGGACAGTAAAAACATGTGTAAGATTGTTGGAGAACTTGTGATCCACATAGACTCAAAGGAAATTATGAAATTATGAGAGAGAATGATTTCCAACTAAGAATTTTATATCCTGTTCACATGTCAATCAAGGAGGAAGCTAGACTAAAGACCTTTTCACTGCTCACTCTTCACAAAGGGAAAATACATTCTTGCCTTGAAGCGATTTGGTAAATATCACCTGAGGAAAGTGACCAAACTAAATGTCAGTGTGATAGGCCCCCGATGAGATGAGGAGGAAGCATGCAATATTACCAATGTGCATCCTCGGCAAGAGTATTTAGCTCAGATTTAATCATAAGAAAACAATCAGTCAGTTTCAGAATAGAGGACATTCTCCAAAACCAGTTGGCCTGGATGCTTCAAAATGTCAACATCATGAAAAAAAAAAGGAATGAGAGGCCTGTTCTTCATTAGAACAGACTCCAGAGGATGAAGACAGCAGTACAGTCATGAGCCTAGGCTGAATCCTGGATCAGAAAATAGAATCGCTGTGGAGAGACATTCGGGGACAATGGGGGAAATCTTAATGTGGATTGTATATTAGATAATGCTAAAGAACTAATGTTAGTTTTCTTAGGAACAACATCCATGTAATGTTTATGTAGGAGGCTGCGTTATTCTCAGGAAGCACAGGCTGAATAGTTTGGGGGTAGAATGTTACGATGCCAGCAACTCATTTTCAAATGTTACAGCTGAAATAAAAAAGTGTGGCAAAGAATCCACCTGTCAGTGCAGGAGACACAGGAGGCGTGGATTTGATCCCTGTGTCAGGAAGATCCCCTGGAGAAAGAAATGGCATCCCATTCCAGTGTTCTTGCCTGGAGAATCCCATGGACAGAGGAGCCTGGGAGGCTACAGTCCATGGGGTCGCAAAGAGTCAGACACAACTGAACACAGAAGAGCTAATTTGTGTGTGTCAGGGGGTGGGGTGGGGGGTTGGAGCAAGAAAGCAAATGTTCAGTTCAGTTCAGTCGCTCAGTCGTGTCCGCTCAGTTGCGACCCCATGCTGAATTTGTGTTCAACTTTTCAGCAGGTTTAAATTTTTTCCAAATAATAGTTGGGTGAAAAGACAAAAAAAAGCACCAACCATGGCAGGCTTAATGAAAGTACCCTGAATATGAGAAAGTTGGAAAGGGCAGAGGACCAGGGTCATCTGAATGTCAAATGCTCTCTGTTTTTTGAAAGCAGTGATTGCTACATTGTTTTCCATTTCTAAAAATTTCCTAAATTCCAGCACAACAATTAATTCTACAAAAGTTCCAAAAATGCCTGTTTCAGTATTCAAGGCAAATTTTTTCTTTGTACCAAAACAACAACAACCCACCACACACACACACACAAACACAGACACACACAGACAGACAGACACAGACACACACACACACAGACACACACACAGACACAGACACACACACACGCGTGCGCTCGCGCTCCCTGCACCGACTGAAGGACAGGAGCTTCTGATGGTCGAGAGAGAGTGACGACCCTGCTCCAAGAAGCGGACAGGCCCCCGGCTCCCGGTTTCCCCGCGGTAAACTCAGGCCGTGGCTCCCCCCATCAGGGCTGCCCCAGGAAGCAACTGCGCGGCCTGGCCTGCAAGCAGAGGAAAACACCATCTCCTCGTCTAAAAGCTCTTCCTTTAGAGCTCAGGACTCACCAGCGGATGAACCTGCTCAGAATCCACGCGGTCCGCGTGTGCACGACTCAGAGAAAGAAGGCTCCCATCCCACAAACATGATTTCAGGATTACAGGACTAGTTTTCTGAGGACAGTCTGAGAGAATCGGCCACTCTGCCAGGAACTGAACAACTAGGTGGCGATTTCATGACGGCTCTTCAGCGGCCCAAAGAAAATGGCGCCCGGATGGGCCCCACCGCCGCGGGAGGCGGAAGCAGGAAGCGGCCCCCAGGAGGCCACCTCTTCCGGGAAGGCGGCTCAGAGGGTCTGGGCATGCCCAGAGCCGGATGCCCCCTCAAGGCGATTCAAGGCTTGGTCACAGTGAGTTTAAAAGAACATTTATTTATCTAGTTAGCCAATTGGCGCTTTGAACATTTTAGTTGACACAGAAAATTCAAAGTTTCGTTTAATTTAACCACTTGATACTTTATTTTTCTATTTCCTTTTCTTTGTGTTTTTTTAAACCCACCCACCAGAGAAAGGGGATGCCAAGATCTTCTTTCTGTAGAGAATGCAAACATTCCCTCATCACGACTGCCTCTGCCACAAGTGACATGGCAGAAGTTCATCCTGAAGTAGTGAGTCAACCACAGTGGATCCACATTCAACTTGGGAGGGAAACACGGGGTGGGGCTGAGATGAACGGGGACCTGGGACCCTTTACTTCAGTGGACAGAGGTCTTCTCAAGGAGCAGAAAGCAACGGAATGATAAGGGACTAAAAACAGCTGCAGGCTTGGGCAGTCAGGGCAATTATAAACAATAAGATGCTAAAAAGCTTCTCCCGAGGCACCAGTGGTAGAGAACCTGCCTGACAGTGCAGTAGACTTAAGAGACACAGGTTCGATTCCTGAGTCAGGAAGATCCCTTGGAGGAGGGCATGGCAGTCCACTCCAGTGTTCTTGCCTGGAGAATTCTATGAACAGAGGAGCCTGGCGGGCTACAGTCCATGGGGTCGTGGAGGGTCGTGCACGACTGAAGCGACTTAGCATGCACCCACATGAGATACACAAGGACCCCAAAGTAACTCCCACTTCTGAGGTGCTCAGAGAGGAAGCAGGGCCCCAAGCCTGATCCCTGCACGCAGCGTCCCCACGGGGCGGGCAGCCCACCTCGGCCACCCTTCTGCCAGAGCCCCTATCTGCCTCCACGCTCACCCCTTTAAGGAACCTGCCCGACCCCCTCAGAGAGCAAGCAGTGTCTGCTGCTTCTGGCTTTCACTCCCCTGTGCTCTAGCACGAGCCCCAGCAAAGCCTTGCTTGAATTTCTCTTCTGGCCTCTTACCAACTCCTATTGATCAAAGAGTCCAGGGACCCGGGTCAGCAGCAGAGCCATCAAGGGAACCTTGTTCTAAGGTCCATCGCCTTGGCCTGGCTGCCACTGATTAACTGCAGCTTCAGCAAGTCTCCTCACCCCTCTGGTCCTCAGTGTCCTACCTGTCAAATGGTCCAGCGGACAGCAGACTTTAGCCAGCCCTCAGCCTGTTTTTGTAAAGTTTTATTGAAACACGGCCATGCCCTTTCATTTACATACTGGCTACCTTCTCAGTATGACAGGGTAGCTGTAATGAAGATTTTGTGGTCCACAAAGCCTCAGATATCTGTCTCTAGCCCTTTGCTGGCAGTTAATAACTCTTGAACTAAGACAATTTCTTGGGTCCTGTTTCCTATGCTGCTGCTTTAAAAAATAATAATAATAATTGAAGTACGGGGGCTTCCTTAGTGGCTCAGATGGTAAAGAATCTGCCTGCAATGCAGGAGACCCAGGTTTGATCCTTGGGTCAGGAAGATTCCCCTGGAGTAAGGGAATGGCTACCCACTCCAGTATTCTTGCCTGGAGAATTCCATGGACAGAGGAGCCTGACAGGCTACAGTCCATGGGGTTGCAAAGAGTCAGACACGACTGGGCAACTAACACTACTACCTACTATGCTACTATTACTACACTTGATGTATACTATATGTTACAGGGTTATGGCATAGTGATTCACAGTTGCTAAACGTTACACTCCATTTGCTATTTCAAAACCTGAAAGATGATGCTGTGAAAGTGCTGCACTCAATATGCCAGCACATTTGGAAAACTCAGCAGTGGCCACAGGACTGGAAAAGGTCAGTTTTCATTCCATTCCCAAAGAAAGGCAATGCTCAAACTCCCGCACAATTGCACTCATCTCAGACGCTAGTAAAGTAATGCTCAAAATTCTCCAAGCCAGGCTTCAGCAATACATGAACCGTGAACTTCCAGATGTTCAAACTGGTTTTAGAAAAAGTAGAGGAACTAGAGATCAAATTGCCAACATCCACTGGATCATCAAAAAAGCAAGAGAGTTCCAAAAAAACATCTATTTCTGCTTTATTGACTATGCCGAAGCCTTTGACTGTGTGGATCACAATAAACTGTGGAAATTTCTGAAAGAGATGAGAATACCAGACCACCTGACCTGCCCCTTGAGAACCTATATACAGGTCAGGAAGCAACAGTTAGAATTGGACATGGAACAACAGACTGGTTCCAAATAGGAAAAGGAGTACGTCAAGGCTGTATATTATCACCCTACTTATTTAACATCTATGCAGAGTACATCATGAGAGATGCTGGGCTGGAAGAAGCACAAGCTGGAATCAAGATTGCTGAGAGAAATATCAATAACCTCAGATGTGCAGATGACACCACCCTTATGGCAGAAAGTGAAGAGGAACTAAAAAGGCTCTTGATGAAAGTGAAAGAGGAAAGTGAAAAAGTTGGCTTAAAACTCAACATTCAGAAAACTAAGATGATGGCATCTAGTCCCATCACTTCATGGGAAATAGATGAGGAAACAATGGAAAGAGTGTCTGACTTTATTTTGGGGCTCCAAAATCACTGCAGATGGTGACTGCAGCCATGAAATTAAAAGACGTTTACTCCTTGGAAGCAAAGTTATGACCAACCTGCTGCTGCTGCTAAGTCGCTTCAGTTGCGTCTGACTTTGTGCGGCCCCATAGATGGCAGCCCACCAGGCTCCACCATCCCTGGGATTCTCCAGGCAAGAACACTGGAGTGGGTTGCCATTTCCTTCTCCAATGTATGAAAGTTAAAAGTGAAAGTGAAAGTGAAGTCGTGTCCGACTCTTAGCGACCCTGTGGACTACAGCCCACCAGGCTCCTCCATTCGTGGGATTTTCCAGGCAAGAGTACTGGAGTGGGGTGCCATTGCCTTCTCTGATGACCAATCTAGATAGCACATTGAAAAGCAGAGACATTACTTTGCCAACAAAGATCCGTCTAGTCAAAGCTATGGTTTTTCCAGTAGTAGTCCAGTATGGTTGTGAGAGTTGGACTGTGAAGAAAGTTGAGTGCCGAAGAATCGATGCTTTTGAACTGTGGTGTTGGAGAAGACTCTTGAGAGTCCCATGGACAGCAAGGAGATCCAACCAGTCCATCCAAAAGGAGATCAGTCCTGGGTGTCCATTGCAAGGACTGATGTTGAAGCTGAAACTCCAATACTTTGGCCACCTTATGCAAAGAGTTGACTCATTGGAAAAGACCCTGATGCTGGGAGGGATTGGGGGCAGGAGGAGAAGGGGAGGACAGAGGATGAGATGGCTGGATGGCATCACTGACTCGATGGACATGAATCTGAGTGAACTCTGGGAGTTGGTGGTGGACAGGGAGGCCTGGCGTGCTGCGATTCATGGGGTCGCAAAGAGTCGGACACGACTGAGCGACTGAACTGAACTGAACACTCCATTTAGTTACTGACCAACTAAATGAAAGACCCTGATTCTGGGAAAGATTGAGGGCAGGAGAAGAAGGGGCAACAGAGGATGAAATTGTTGGATGGCCTCACCGACTCAGTGGACCTGAATTTGAGCAAACTCCCATAGACAGTGAAGGACCGGGAAGTCTGCCGTGCCGCAGTTCATGGGGTTGCAGAGTCAGACACGGCTTAGGGACTAAACAACCATTTCATTATTATAAAATATTGAATATATTCCCTGTGCTGTACAATCTATGCTGTAGCTAATTTTATACATATTAATAAGTTTGTACCTCTTAATCCCCTCCCCCCACTGGCCCCTCCCCCTCCCCTGTTCCCGCTGGTAACTACTAGTTTGTTCTCTGTCTCTGAGTCTGCTTCTTGATGATAAGAATCACTTGGGGGACTTAACGTGCAGATTACAGGCCCTGACTCTGGAAATTCTGATCTAGTAGATCTCATCCTGGGTCCAGCCCGCTCTATTTTTAATCAGCCTTCTGTTACCCTCAGGCAAAGGCATGCTAAAAGTGTCCTTCAACCTCTCAGTTAAGTCAGTGTTTTTGAATGTGTTTTCCCCTGTGGCTGTATGTTTCTAATCAAGTGATTCTTGATAAACACGGCTGATTGGCCAGGGTGGGAGGGTGAAGGTGGAAATCAGGATGACACTGAAAACAGGCCTGGGAAAGAGGGGCAATCTCTTGTGAGTAAACAGCCTTCACACGTAACTCACCAGGTATGAGACGTGCGTGGAGCCGATCGAGAGCGGACGCCCTGTCTGGGCTGGAGCGAGCTGCGTTCCTCTGTAACTGTGCTCTCTATAACCGACCTCAGGAAAGCAAGGGCGCACAGGGCGTCCTAACACGAGTGATGGAGACAGCGTGATCAAAAGATGGAGGCTGATTTTGTCCGGGGGAGAATTTCCCATGGAACGATCCCACCATCAAAGTGATCGGACTTTCTCAGGACAAAGTGGGATAAAACGCGTTCATGGCATGAGGGAAGAAGTTTAGAGGCTCCCTGGAGCTCCTCCAGGATTTTCACCGCCACTAACCTGTTTGCTGTTTGCCTTGGATTCACCGGTTTTTTTCTTGTTCACCCACACCCGACTTCGTCATTTATGCCAGGCTATCTCTTGTGACAGTCAGTGTTCCAGAAAGCCTTCCTAAGTCACCTCCTCCTCCCAACCCCTGCAGATTCCCTTTTCAGCAAAACGAAACTCAGGGCCGGTTCAGCCTTCCCTGGGCGGTTTTATACCACGTGTGTCTGGGGGCCGAGCCCCTAGAGGTTGAGGAAGGCAAGGATTCTTACACACTCTGGCACAGACATTCCTTTGGGGTGTGAGGAAGCCATGGAGGCCACGAGGAAGCCAGTCTGAACTTCCCTGGCGGCTCAGATGGTAAAGCAGATTCTCCTACAGTGCAGGAGACCCAGGTTCAGTCCTTGGGTTGGACGATCCCCTGAAGGAGGGCATGGCAACCCACTCCAGTGTTCTTGCCTGAAGAATCCCATGGACAGAGGAGCTATAGTCCATGGAGTCGCAGAGTCGAACACGTCTGAGTGACTAACGCTTGAGCACGGTTATCAGCGCAGAGGTGGTTCTTTCTGTTGGGCTCACAGCGCCATCTCCTGGCCTCCAGCTAACAACGGCCTCGCCTCTGGAACTGCAGAGATTCCCCAGAGCAACGTATCGTCAGCTAGTGCCGCCTGTAAAAGATCCCTGAGAGCAAATCTTTCCTGAGCAGTCCTCCCCATCTGAGGCTGACGTTTGGGTCTCGACACCAGCGGGAGCCGCTGAGCTGAGAGTCTTCATCCTTACGCCACCTGATCCGCCTCCCTTCAGTTCATTAATGACTCTCCACCTGCTTCAGAATACAAGTGCTCCCCCAAAATCACTTTAAAATACTCATTTTGGTCCCAGGTACACACAGGTAACTTTGAAGCACTGTCTAGTCATCTTTTGGGTACACTACACATAACAACAATCTAAATGCACAAAAATTTATTTCTAGCAGGGAATTGCAAACCTGGGCAACCAAATTCTGCCAAGACATTTGTTCTGAGACCAAAGAAACAGACAGACTGGCAAAGGCAAAGTGAGTAGCAGGGAAATAGAAAGGAAAATGAGTAACGCTACTCACAGAAATGCAGTTCCCATTTTTTGGAAGCATATTTTGGTTGATGCTTCTTTAAGATTGGGAATAAATAATGCTCTAGAGAAAAAATAAAATAAAGACAAGGGGAACCAGGCCATAAAGCAACCATTTTATTTCATAAAAAGGAGAGTAAAAGTTAGCTTGAGCTGTTTGGGGGCTCTGTGTCCTGTTTTCCAAGTCAACGATACATCTTTAAGAATAGATAAATGAGTACAATTCTTGTATTATAAATAGGCTTTTTTTTTTATTGTTCAGTCACTCAGTCATGTTCGACTCTGCAACCTCATGGACCAGAGCATGCCGGGCTTCCCTGTCCTTCACTGTCTCCCAGAGTTTGCTCAAATGCAAGTTCATCGAGCCCATGCTATCCAGCTACCTCATCCTCTGTTGTGCCCTTCTCCTCCCGCCTCCAGTCTTTCCCAGCATCAGGGTCTCTTCCAATGAGTCAGCTCTTTGTCTCAGGTGGCCAAAGTACTGGAGCTTCAGCTTCAGCATCAGTCCTTCCAATTAATATTCAGGGTTGATTTCCTTTGGATTGACTGGTTTGATCTCCTTGCTGTCCAAGGGACTTTCAAGAGTCTTCTCCAGAACCAAAATTTGAAAGCATCAGTTCTTCGGCGCTCAGCTTGCTTTAGAGTCTAACTCTCACATCCACACATGACTACTGGAAAAACCATAGCTTTGACTCTACAGACCTTTGTCAGCAAAGTGATGTCTCTGCTTTTTAATACGCTGTCTAGGTAACCCTCCCCAATCAATTATTACACACACACACACACACACACACACACACACACACACACACACACACTTGCATTTAGAATCAGAAAAGGACTGAGAATTAATTGTATATGTTAAGTAGTGTGAACCAGCTAGGAAAACAGTGGTCTGGTTTCTCCTGAGGTTTTAATTCTGCAGTAGATAGAGCCTTGCTTTGGAGAAGAGGGTAACTGGCCACACCGGTGTGCCCGTCTCTTAATCCATGACCTTCACCCCAAAGCATTCTTGTTAAAAATGCAGACTGTGAAGCAGACATAGGCTGTACGAGCTTGTTATAACAGGGGTGATAACAGAACCCACTCCAGTATGCTGTTTAAAAGCTAGATAATAGAAGGGACTTCCCCGGTGGCCCAGTGGTTAAGGTGCGTGCTTCCACTGCAAGGGGCACAGGTTCGATCCCTGGTCAAGGAACTAAGATCCTGCATAGTGTGGCCACATTAGTAAAATGGAAAAAACACCATTAAAAAATAACTAAACAAAAGCTAGGTTATATAGGTAATAAATGTCGAACAGTGCTTGGCATGTAGTGAGTGAACGTCACATGAAGCTCACTCCGCAGACCAGAGATTCCATTTCTTGTCTTGGTGGCCAGTTTGACGTTTCGTCACCCTGGTGTCTGGACTGTTTGCTCTCATACATGAGATGACCCCTCGCCAACCCAGGTTGAGCTTTACCTTCACAGCAACAACCGGCTCCTTCTCTACTTTTCTCGGAGCACTCAGACACGGTGACAAGGATCTGAGAGGGAAAGTGGGCTTGTAAGGGAGTCTGCACTTAAGAGCCTGCGTCCTGGAAGACATCACAGAGCTGCCAGTTAACCCATCTTGGACTCAGGGACCCACGGGGTTCTTACCCCGTGAGATAACAATGTCCACCAGGTGGCGCTACTGGTAAAGAAACCCGCCTGCCAACGCAGGAGACTTAAGAGACCTGGGTTCCATCCCTGGGTCGGGGAAATGCCCTGGAGGAGGGCATGGCAACCCACTCCAGTCTTCTTACCTAAAGGATCCCAAGGACAGAGGAGCCTGGCAGGCTGCAGTCCATGGGTCACACAGAGTCGGATACTACTGAAGTGACTTAACAAGCACACTAAATAAATCATATTCAGGTGGGTGTTCTGAGGCTTACTATCAAGTCACTCTGATACAAAAGCATTTTGCAAACGCCCCTGCAAGAGCCAGGTAACACTGTTTCTTCTTCATCTTGATTTCCACTGATCACTCAGGATGAACTACTTCTAGGCATCTTGCTAAATTTAAATCAGAGACCTAGGTCATCTAGACAGGCAGGCCTTCCCCCTGCCAAAGGCATCCATGTGCGTCAGCCTCGAGAAACAACAGGGTGTGAAAAAACAATGTTTTAACTAGCTATCTCAACACACCTCAGACCTTCACACATCCCCAGATGAAAGATCAAAGTAGCCTTTTCACAAAAGCCAAAGAGAATTGTGTTTAGTGCTGCCAAGGACCCTGACTGTTGGCAGTATTCAGAAATAAATGATCTTTAAAGAGATGAAAATTCCAGGAGAATTTTCGTCCTCACTTACGTGTCTGTACGTGGCGATGTAACTCCAGGTGACAGTATTTGTGAAAGTACATTTGTATCCTGCGTTTGTTTCGGAGAAGGCGATGGCACCCCACTCCAGTGCTCTTGCCTGGAAAATCCCATGGACAGAAGAGCCTGGTGGGCTGCAGTCCATGGGGTCGCTGAGGGTCAGACACGACTGAACGACTTCACTTTCACTTTTCACTTTCATGCATCGGAGAAGGAAATGGCAACCCACTCCAGTGTTCTTGCCTGGAGAATCCCAGGGACGGGGGAGCCTGGTGGGCTGCAGTCCATGGGGTCGCTGAGGGTAGGACATGACTGAGCGACTTCACTTTCACTTTTCACTTTCATGCATCGGAGAAGGAAATGGCAACCCACTCCAGTGTTCTTGCCTGGAGAATCCCAGGGATGGGGGAGCCTGGTGGGCTGCCATCTATGGGGTCGCACAGAGTCAGACACGACTGAAGCGACTTAGCAGCAGCAGCAGCAGCATTTGTTTGCTCCAGTATGATTTTGTTCCTGGAGAGTTTCTGCGGCCATAATGGTGAGAATTCCTGGAAGGGCAGCGGGCACCCAAGAGGGTGATCTGCCCCTCCCCCTCCCTCAACCTGGCAACAGTCACCCCACCTGCCTCCTCACACCAGAATTAAGTAAATTCTAGCAGCTGGTCTGCGCTTCCCTGGTGGTTTCGCGATAAAGACTCTGCCTACCAATGCAGAAGACCCAGGAGATGAGGGATCACTCCCTGGGTTGGGACAATCACCTGGGGTAGAAAATAGCAACTCGCTCTAGTATTCTTCCCTGAAACTTCTTATGGGGAGAGGAGCCTGGTGGGCTACAGTCCGTGGCCTCCCAAAGAGTCCAATGCTACTGAGCACAGTCATGAGCCCTCTGTCTACCACTAGGTACCCACCCATTTCTTTTTTCCTTCTTAGTCAACAATGTTTTGTTGTTTTAGAATTTAGGCTCTGAGTTAAGTGAGTGCTTTTTCGTCCCATTGTAATTCAATCTAATTCTCATTTAAATCTAAAGTAAATTTGCAAAGCAAAAAACCCAGTCCTCCCAGCTGAAATCACTTATGCCAACAGACTACTTGGGAAGAACAGCAGAGGTAACAGGAAGAAACAGCAACAAAAACAAGCGATAAAAACCAGCTAGCTCCTTGGTGCACAGCTGATTTCTGCAAACAGCCTCCTACTAGGCGAAAAGAATATCTGGCTTCCCAACTGAGACGCTTCGAGTGGAATTTTGGTTCACCTCCAAAATGTTGTATCTTGTGACTTCAAAGGGGCATTAGGAAACTTTTGGGGGGCAGTGGAAATATTTGCCATCTTGATTCTGGTGGTGTCTCTATGACTGTATTCATTTGTCAGAATCCACAGAACTGTACAAGCTGGAATCAAGATTGCCGGGAGAAATACCAATAACCTCAGATATGCAGATGGCACCACGCTTATGGCAGAAAGAAAGAACTAAAGAGCCTCTTGATGAAAGTGAAAGAGGAGAGTGAAAAAGTTGCCTTAAAGCTTAACATTCAGAAAACTAAGATCATGGCATCCGGTCCCATCACTTCATGGGAAATAGATGGGGAAACAGTGACTTTATTTTTGGGGGGCTCCAAAAGAGACGCTTGCTCCTTGGAAGAAAAGTTATGACCAACCTAGACAGCATATGAAAAAGCAGAGATGTGTTACTTTGCCAACAAAGGTCCGTCTAGTCAAGGCTATGGTTTTCCAGTAGTCATGTATGGATGTGAGAGTTGGAGTATAAAGAAAGCTGAGGGCTGAAGAATTGATGCTTTTGGACTGTGGTGTTGGAGAAGACTCTTGAGAGTCCCTTGGACTGCAAGGAGATCCAACCAGTCCATCCTAAAGGAGATCAGTCCTGAATGTTCATTGGAAGGTCTGATGCTGAAGCTGAAACTCCAACACTTTGACCACTTGATGCAAAGAACTGACTCATCTGAAAAGACCCTGATGCTGGGAAAGATTGAAGGCAGGAGAAAAAAGGACGACAGAGGATGAGATGGTTGGATGGCATCACTGATTCAATGGACATGAGTTTGAGTAAACTCCGGGAGTTGGTGATGGACAGAGAAGCCTAGCGTGCTGCAGTTCACGGGGTTGCAGAGAGTCGGACAAAACTGAGCGAATGAACTGAACACATAAAAAGGGCAAACTTTATTGAATGTAAGCTATTGAGTGTAAATTTTAAACCTGATTTTAAAAAAAAAGAAAATTTAGTACTTATAATTTAACAGACCCAAACCCAGTCAATTAGAGTGAAGTCATCTTGCTCTCTTTTATAAAAAGAGATTTTAAAAAATGCTTTTTTACCTCTATTCTGTTCTGTCTCCCAATTTCTTTCTGGAACTAACACTTCAGATGTTACAAATACGAGTTCACTATGCAGTACTTGTGAAATGAACATTTATTCTTTCTTTTAAAAATCTAACTTGGGTCCAAAACAAGGGGCTAAGGGGGTTCATGAAATGAATCTCGTTGCACAGACAACTGTCTGAAAACAGGACCTCCCCTGACAGCCATCCATGGCTCTGGCATACCTCTGAACAAAGTCTTTCGCATCATCGAGCTTTCAAACAACAGGAAAACCGCCTATGTTTTCTATTTCCAGTCCTCGGCTGTAGAGTCTCCGGCTGCCTCTATCTGTCCTCCCTGTGCCTGCCCCATGGGCGCTGGTGCTGCCCAGGGCACAGTGGCGAGAACCATCCAGTGATCCTGCCGCCCACAGCTTCCGGGGCAGTGGTCCCTCGTGCAGACTCCCGACAAGTTCCCATCTTGGAATCTCCTACGTGACTGTCAGCTCCCTGTGGGTGGCATCCGTTGCGTTCTCTTCTGTCTTTAGCACGTGGCCCAGGGGAGCCCAGAAGGCTTTCAGTAACTGGGCTTACAAACCCATGAATAAATACACAGGATTTGTAAGACCCCTTGCAGCTCTAAGGGCTTCCCTGGCGGCTCAGGTGGTAAAGCATCCGCCTGCAAAGGGGGAGACCTGGGTTTGATCCCTGGGTTGGGAGGATCTCCTGGAGCAGGGAATGGCCACCCACTCCAGTATTCTGGCCTGGAGAATTCCGTGGACAGAGGAGCCTGGAGTGCAGTCCATGGGGTCACAAAGAGTCGGACGCGACTGGGTGACTAACACAGACACTGCAGCTCTGAAGATCGAAGGACAAGGTAGTGGACTTTACGCCAGGCACATGGTCCCCATAGAGGGGTACCCTGCAGGGTCTTCCAGAGACCCTCGCGACACAGGCGCTCCGCTCCGCCGTCACTCACGGGGCTTCCTTTCTCCAGCCTCAGATTTAGATTGTGGTCCTGATAGAAGCACTCTCAGGGATTATAAACCGTTAGGCTGGTTATAATCATGTCCACATTTCTCTGCGTGAAAGCTCCAGGGCTTTTTTTTTTTTTTTTTTTTTAAGGGAAGGTGAAAACTAGTATTGTCTAAGGTCATGGATGGAATGAGGTGAAGACTGAATTGGTTTCCAGGGAGGTAGAAGTGCAAATCCTCCTGATTTCACAAGTGTGCCCAGGGCCTGCCTTGCCCAACACACCCATCTTGAGTTTAGGGACTCCAGGTCAATCTCACTGTCTCCGTAACTCACAGACTTCCACGTATGTGTGAGCAGCTTTGCTTCAGCGTGTTCAGTGGATCCATCTACAGTGCGTGAGTCCATGATTTTAAAAATATATTCGCCTGTTAGCCACCCCTCAATTAAGATATAGAATGTTTCAGTCACTCCAAAACATTTTTCATGTGTCTCTTTGAAGTTAATCCCAGACCCAGGGCCCCAGGTGACCCTTGATCTGTTTACTATCCATATAGATTTGTTTCTTCCTTTATAATGTCACATAAATGGACAAGCTTATTTCACACAGCATGATGTTTCTGAGACTCCAGGTTTTGCTCATTCCTTTTTATTGATGGGTAATATTTCAGCATTGCTTTTGATTAAGAAAAATATGTTCTTTTATTTACAGTTTAAGTAACCAATTTTATTTATTCTGCTCGATTTTAAATATAGCATTACTTTTTTTTATAAAAAGGATACTTGTTCATTTATCTATTCAAAAAAATACAAAGAAGAGAGTTCTCTGGTGGCCTCATGGTTAGGGTTCTGGGCTGTCACAACTGTGGCCAAGGTTCCATGCCTGGTTTGGGAAATGAGATCCTCCAACGGGGCCAAAAAACGAGAACAAAAAGCAAAGATGATAAAAGTAACCGGCAATTCAAATGTTTAGAGATAGGCACTGTGAATGTTCTAGCATTCACTCTTGCAGGCATCTTCCTCTATACACATACAAGTATTTTTTAATGAATGGAGTTAAACAGTATTCATTGCCTTACAATCTTCTGTTTTCACTCGACAATTTATGGATTGTCAAATACAGATCTATAATATTCTGTCAAGTATGGATCTATAAGATTCATACATACCCTATGTTCGAACCATATGTATAATCAGCTGTTTATTTTGGAACAGGGATCATTTTCAAATTTTCCTTTTAATCTATGAATACGCTCCTATATACATCTTTTGGCTTTTGTGTGAGTTGATCCTTCATAAACTCCCAGTGATGGGATTCCTAGGTCAAACAAGATTAACATGCTGCATGTTGAAACCTATTGCCAAAGCATCTTCTCTTCTTTCCCATTTTCATTCATTCATTTCTGGCTGTGCCGGGCCTTCCTGTTTGCTGTGTGGGCTCTTTCATCTCCAGCTGCCGAGAGCGGGGATGACGCCGTGTGCAGGCTTCTCCTGCTGTGGCCTCTCCTCAGCGGAGCACAGGCTCTGGGGCGCGCCAGCCTCAGTAGCTGGGCACGTGGGCTCCGTCTTTGTGGTTCTGAAGAGGAAAAGTTAGAATTTTGCATAACCTCCTGCTCCTTCTGCCTCTGTAACCCAGCTTGCTCCTTTCAAAGTCTGGATCACATAGGTCTCAGAAAGTGGGGACTCACAATACGAGGAACTGGAGCTTATCTTGCTCGCCCTTGTCCTGCTCTTTGCAATCGCCCAGCCCCTGCAAACCCTCAAACCCGCTTAATCATGCCTGTCCATGTATAAAAACCCTGTAGCCACTTTGTTCCAGGCTCAGAGCTTGGAGTGTTGACTCCTCTGGGCCCGCCACCGTAATAAACCTGAGTCCTCCAACTCTCCAAGTGTGAGGCTTGGCTTTTCAAGGTCTGGTTTCTGCAATAGTTCCTGGGCCCCAGAACGCAGGCTCCATAGCTGTGGCCCTCCGGCTTGGTTGTTCCGTGGCGCACGGGATCTTCCCGGTCCAGGGATCAAACCTGTGTTTCCCACACTGGCAGGCTGAGTTCTTTACCACTGAGCCACCAGGGAAGACCCCAGAGCATTTTTATGAAAGGTTATACCCCTTCCACTTCCAGAACAGTGCTTGCTTGTTCATTTTTCATCTGCCTTTCCTGGGCTTGGGCAATATTATAAATCTTGCCAATAAGGAAGAGTTAAAAACAAACAAGTAAAGCTTCCTATAATGTTTGAGTGGGGGTCCCATCTAATTTTGTGTCTTTTTAAATAATCTTCTAATTATTCCTACAAGATGACTTGAAGGCTAGATATCTTTTTTGCAGCTCTGGATTTGCACCCTGAAGTGGGCACCGATCTATTCCAGAAGGTGTTTCCCAGAAGACACATCTTCTCCTCTTGGCCCACTGACTCTGTTGGGCCACTAGAGGGCAGAGATGCAGCAGAAACATAAACTGGGACCTTCCAGAGAGGGATGGGAGACACAGTCATTAGACAAGCCTAACCCAGGTTCCAGCTATTCGCCATGAGTGATGGGACCCATGCCATGATCTTAGTTTTCTGAGTGTTGAGTTTTAAGCCAGCTTTTTCACTCTCCTCTTTCACTTTCATCAAGAGGCTCTTTAGTTCTTTGCTTTCTGCCATGGGAGACTTTATTTTGGGGGGCTTCAAAATCACTGCAGATGGTAACTGCAGCTATGAAATTAAAAGACGTTTGCTCCTTGAAAGAAAAGCTATGACCAACTCAGATAGCATATTAAAAAACAGAGACATTACTTTGCCAACAAAGGTCTGTCTAGTCAAGGCTATGGTTTTTCCAGGAGTCATGTATGGATGTAAGAGTTAGACTACAAAGAAAGCTGAGCACCGAAGAATTGATGCTTTTGAACTGCGGTGTTGGAGAAGACTCTTGAGAGTCCCTTGGACTGCAAAGAAATCCAATGAGTCCATCCTAAAGGAGATCAGTCCTGAATATTGGAAGGACTGATGTTAAAGCTGAAATTCTAGTACCTTGGCCACCTCATGTGAAGAGTTGACTCATTGGTAAAGACTCTGATGCTGGGAGGGATTGGGGGCAGAAGGGGATGACAGAAGATGAGATGGTTGGATGGCATCACCGACTTGATGGATATGAGTTTGAGTAAACTCCAGGAGTTGGCGATGGACAGGGAGGCCTGACATGCTGCAGTCCATGGGGTGGCAAAGAGTCAGACATGACTGAGGGACTGAACTGAAGTGCACTGAAGATTAAGTATATTACATCTAACATATAACCCTTACATCAAATTTAGACTAAAATCTCAGTTCCTCCAGATTTTCTACCTAAGAAACAGAAATTCAGTATAAAAGAAAATGTTAGGATAAGCGAATGTAGACTTGGGGCTTTTAAACCAGTGGCTGGGTCCTTAATTCCTATGTTCCTCAGAAGACTGAGGCTATTTTATAGATATGATGAGCTCCATTCACTGAAAGGGCTGAAAAGTAGTAAAAAAAAAAAAAAAAAAACTTGGCAGCCACTTGCAAACTAGGCACCCCAATCTTATTTTCTAAATACAGTGAGTTCTCTATTATGAGGCATTAGAGATCCTTGAAAATATGACTGATTCATGCCAGAGACAAAGCACAGGTGAGTCTGGAGTATCTTCTAGTGCCAAAAGCAATGAGATGCTCAAAGATCAAAGGGGCCATGAGAGAGGACACAGAAAAGGTTTCCACTGGCTGATTTGAGACATTTAGAACAGCAGAAGGAATAATGGCAGTAATGGGGAGTCCATCCTAAAGGAAATCAATGCTGAATATTCATTAGAAGGACTGATGATGAAGCTCAAGCTCCAATACTTAGACCACCTGATGCAAAGAGCTGACTCACTGAAAAAGACCCTGATGCTGGGAAAGAGTGAAGGCAGGAGGAGAAGGGGGCGACAGAGGATGAGATGGTTGGATGGCATCACCGACTCATGGACTTGAGTTTGAGCAGGCTCCAGGAGACAGTGAAGAACAGCGGAGGCTGGCGTGCTGCAGTCCATGGAGCTGCGGAATCAGAGACACGACTGATCAACTGAACAA
Source organism: Ovis aries (assembly GCF_016772045.2). Classification (NCBI taxonomy): domain Eukaryota; kingdom Metazoa; phylum Chordata; class Mammalia; order Artiodactyla; family Bovidae; genus Ovis; species Ovis aries. Next base: position 59,039,166 of record NC_056076.1, read on the forward strand.
AACGATGGCAGTAAGGGATACTCACATTTCAGATGTTTTTTTAAAACTCAATGAACAATTGAGTAAGTAGATGGAAAGCAGCGGGAGTTAGATTTCTCACTGCTGGAATGAGAGGTTACAGATAGACAAGGGGAGGAGGCCGGGATGATCCGTGTGGTAATGGATTAGAGTTGGGGACATCAACATTAACTTATGTTCAGTGTAATGTAGACACAGACGGTTAGAAATAGAAATGTCTATACATATGTGTATAGGCACAGATCAGTGTGCGTATGTGTGTGCTAAGGTGGTTCAGTCGTGTCCAGCTCTTTGTGACCCCATGGAATGCAGCCCACCAGGCTCCTCTGTCCATGGAATTCTCCTGGCAAGAATACTGGAGGGGGTTGCCTTGCTCTCCTCCAGGGGAACCTCCCGACCCAGGGACTGAACCCTCGTCTTCTGTGGCTCCTTCCTTGCAGGCAGATTCTTTGGAAGCCCCCAGGTTAGTGCACACACACGTGTTTCCCTGCTCTGTCAGCTTAGAGGGCCTAGAAGGGATGACACCCCGCTAGCAGCAAGCGTACTTAGCTCCCAAATCTTGGTTTCTAATTTCATTCTCCAGTTTAAGGGAACAAGGCTCCTTGGAGAAATGGCTGGCTCTAGGACTCAGGCAGAAAATACACCAGATGAACCAAGAGCATCTTATTGTGTCAGAAAGTAAGGTAAGGTGAAGTCATTCAGTCGTGTCCAACTCTTTGTGACCCCATGGACTGTAACCTCCTAGGCTTCTCCGTCCATGGGATTCTCCAGGCAAGAATACTGGAGTGGATTGCCATTTCCTTCTCCAAGGGGATCTTCCCGACCCAGGGATCAAACCCGGGTCTCCCACATTGGAGGCAGATGCTTTAACCTCTGAGCCACCGGTGAGAAGGAGTCCAAAACAAAATTGTAAAAATCTGCCTAAAAAACTCCTAAGGATGGGAGTGTATCAAAAGTCACAAGAAGCATCTGAAAGAGGTCCCGGTGACCGACTTTTAGGTTTATGGAACTAAAATTGATTTGAAGAGGGCACCACCAAACTGGAAGTGGTTAGGAGGCCTTTTCTAGAGAAAAGGTAGAAACAGAGAAAGGAAAATACTGATTGGCTATAACTTAAAACCTGGTTGGCTGTTGATGATTGGTCATCCTTATCAATTTCATAATTGTCAAGCATTGACAGGCTTAGGTTTTCGTTTGCTGACATAGGCTTTGGGAGCCACCTAGGTTTAATGGGCTCCTGCTGAATTAATTTAACACCACATCAATAAATAGCAGAGAAAGAGAAATCTAAACAGAAGAATTTCAAATAATTTCAGTAGATACTCTACCTTCAAGGGAGGTAACACCCCTTTTGCTGACAGTATGTATCTTTGCTATGATGTGGTAATTTGTAATAATATCGATAGCATTGTTATTATGAAAAAGCCCTTATTATCTGAAGATATATACTGAAGTACTTAGAGATGAAGCAACTTAATTTATGATTTAACAGGAAAAATAATATTTGAGTATATGTATGTACTTTTCTATACACGTGTGTATATATACACATGTATACGGAAATATGGACAGAGATAAAGAAAATTACCAAAAGATTAACAATTGGTGAATTTGATGATGGATACGTTCATTGCATTGTCTTTCTACCCTTCTAGAAATTATAATTTCCAATTTAAAAGTTTGGGAAAATAATTCCCAAAACATGAAGTATTTTAAAGGTAGGCACATTTAATAAATGAATGCTTTTAAAACAAAAATACAATATTATAAGATAATTACTTGAAAACAGAATTTCTTAATCAAGCAGTAATTACAGAATCTATAAAAATGGTGGGTCAGTGGTACCCACATAGGCTGTGTGGTCTGCGGACAGGCTCAGGTTTGAAGCTGCATGAGGAACGTGCTTTGTTACTGTGAGGTTATCCTAGGGATGGTTCTTTGAAGACGACATCAAGGCCCCAAATTTGAGGCCTTTCAGGAGGGTGAAGGCCAAGCCACATTCCCTCTCGTTGACCTAGAGCCTGAGGCACTGTTTACACACGAAGATCTCTGCCACCACACCCTTCTACCCTGGAGCTATTCTCCTGACCTGGAAAATTCCCTCAGTTAAGTCATTCCCCACAAGGTAAGGAAAGTGAAAGTGAAGCTGCTCAGTCGCGTTCTACTCTTTGCGACCCCATGGACTGTAGCCTACCAGGCTTCTCTGTCCATGGAATTTTCCAGGCAAGAATACTGGAGTGGGTTGCCATTTCCTTCTCCAGGACATCTTCCCGACCCAGGGATTGAACCCGGGTCTCCCTCATTGTAGGTAGACGCTTTACCGTCTGAGCCACCAGGAAGTCCTTTCAAACAGCCCTTACGTGGAGTCTCCTAATCCTTTTTCTTCACTGCAGCTTGGTTTACAGAATTATCAGCTTGAAAGATCGGGGGAAGGAGGCTGGGCAGGTCAGGTCGAGAGGAGGCAGAAAACAGCAAGCCGGAGCCCGCAGGCTCCTGGGAGGGGTCCGCTTCCGCTGCAGACCGGAAGGGATGGGCCGCAGAGATCCTCGGGTCCGCCATGCTGCACCCGAGATAGAACACGTCACCCAGCAGGAGGGGGAACCCTGAGGCAAGGGAACCAGGAAGAAAAAGAAGCCAGAAAGCGCCCCCAGACTCCACCTCCCTGACTCCATCCCAAAGCCACTGGACAAGAAACGAAACTGTGTGACGGGGCTGGCGGAGGGAGATCCCAGGTCAGTTTGTTGCCTGAAAAAAGAGTCATAACCTGAGTGGGAATTTTTAGGACTTTGAACCCGGGAAGCAGCGTCTCAGGTAGTCCTGAGAGAACTGCTCTGGGGAGGCGGGGGAAGAAGTCAGGTTATACAGAAGTGTGTGACAAAGGGGCTTCCCTGGTGGCTCAGACAGGAAAGACTCTGCCTGCAGTGGGGGAGGCCCAGGATTGAGACCTGGGTCGGGAAGATCTCCTGAAGGAGGTCCTGGCAACACACTCCAATATTCTTGCCTGGAGATTTCCTTGGATAGAGAAGCCTGGTGGGCTACAGTCCATGGGTTCACAGAGTCGGACATGACTGAGTAACTAACACTTGGCTTGCAACAAAGGAGGCAGATAACCTGAACATTAAAGATTATTGTTAATTAAGGAAAACCAGGTGTCTCAAGGAATTTAGTGCTCTATGTATGGCAAGTGTTGGGCTCACTGAACTCATTTCTTTCATGTGCACCTCAGTGATCTGGGCTTCCCTGGTGGCTCAAACGGTAAAGGAACTGCCTGCAATGCAGGAGACCTGGGTTCAGTCAGTCCTTCAGTTGGGAAGATCCCCTGGGGAAGGGAATGGCAACGCACGCCAGTGTTCTTGCCTGGAGAATTCCGTGGACGGAGGAGCCTGGCAGGCTGCAGTCCAAGTGGTCACAACGAGTCAGACAGGACTGAGCGACTAACACAGCTATCTGGGGCCAGCCTCCCACAGTTCCCCATGCCCCTGCCCATAGGGAGTAGCAGCAGCCACATCGAGGCATTATTCTTCCTTTCGGGGCCCTCTGGGCTCAGAGAGTCACATCTGGAGGGCCGGGGCGTCCCTGTTTACCTATATGGCAAGATAGTCGACTTCACAAGTGCTTGGGGAGGCCGAATGCCCTTCTTCCTTCTTTTTTCTGCTCCCTTACCTGATCAGCTCTGAGGCCGAGGACCTCACCTCCCAGCGCTGGTTAGGTTCACCTCAAGCCTCAGCTCACTCTGCACCTACCTCCAGACCCAACTAGGTCACCAGGAGGCAAGGGAGTCCGGGGCAAAGTGTCAGAAAAGGTGCAGGACACTCTAAGATCCATTCTACCAAGGCCCAAGCAAACTGTCTTCCAGTAGAAAGTACACCTCAAATGTCCACCTCGGCCAGCAAAGTGGCCACGCCAGGGAGGCAGAGGGATGAGGTTTGGAAGAGGTGAAGGGAGGCTTCAGTTCTAGCTTAAGCAGTTTAACTGTGAAGCGGGATGGTATGTTACAGATACCCATCATGCCAATATCTTTATTTTTGGTTTGCCTAAAACATTATTAATTTTTTAAAATAGATTGTTACAGCCACCGTAGAAAGGAGGTTCTCAAAAAGAAAAAAGAAAACAAAAACGAAAAGTAGAACTAACATATGACCCAGCAGTTCCACTCCTGGGCACCTATCCAAAACACCAAACACACTGATAGCAAAAGATACATGCACCCCAGCACTCACAGCAGCATTGTGTACAGTTGCCAAGATATAGAAGCGATCTAGGTGTCCACCAGCAGATGAATGGGGAAAAGAAGACGTGGTGTATGTGGATATTGGGATACTGCTTCGTGTGCTAAGTCGTGTCTGACTCTTTGCAACCCCATGGACTGTATAGCCCGCCAGGCTCCTCTGTCCACGGGATTCTTTAGGCAAGAATACTGGAGGGGGGGTGGGGGAGGGGGTTGCCATTTCCTCCTCCAGGAGATCTTCCTGACCCAGGGACTGAACCCAGGTCTCCTACATTGGCAGGCAGATTCTTAACCATTACCAACACCTGGGAAGCCCCAGTGAAATCTTACTCAGTGATAAAAAAGAATGAAATGTTGCCATTTGTAACAGCATAGATGGACTTGAAAGGCATTATGCTAAACAGAAATGTCCAGCAGAGAAAGACAAATACTTATATCACATATATGGAATATAGAAAATATAACTGGTGAATACAGCAGAAAATAAGCAGGCCAAAATAGGGGTGGGAGCGTGAGAGATACCAAGAGTGTAAGGTAGGGATGTCTTGTACACCACAGGGAGGAGAGCCATCATTTTATAAAATCTATGCTTGCATGCTCGAGTCGCTGCCGTCATGTCCAACTCTTTGCAACCCCATGGACTGTAGCCTTCCAGGCTCCCCTGTCCATGGGATTCTCCAGGCAAGAAAACTGGAGTGGGTTGCCATACCCTCCTCCATAACCTTTAAAATTATATAAGAATAATATTTTTAAAATATTTTTTAAATAAAGATCTTTAAAAATTGTGTTTTAAATAGATCTCATACTTGACTTCAGAGAAGGCAATGGCAACTGGTTAGACTTGGAGTCTGAAATCCATGTCGATTGCCAAGTAACTCTGTGCCAAGCACTGCACCCTCTGTGCTTCAGTATTTCCAGCTATAAAAGAGGCAGGGGCTTCCCTGGTGACTCAGTGGTAAAGAATCAACCTGCCAACGAATAAGACTTGGGTTTTATCCCTGGGCCGGGAAAACCGCACATGCTATGGAGCAACTAAGCCCATGAACCACAACTATTGAGTCATGCTCTAGAGCCCAGGAACTGCAGCCACTGAGACCGTGAGCCTCAGCTCCTGCAGGCCTCCCTAGAGCCTGTGCTCGGCAACAAGAGGACCCAGCACAGCGAGAAGCCTGCCGCAGTGAGAAGCCCGTGCGCCGCAATTCCAGAGTGGCCTCACTCGCTGCAACTGGAGAAGAGCCTGTGCAGCAACGAAGACCCAGCACAGCCAAAAATAAAGAAACAAATAAAAATTATTTTTAAAGTAAAGGCAGGGGGCTACCTATGTTTCTTGCCTCTCAGGGGGTTCATGCAAGAAAGTCCTGTGAAAACCCAAGCAGCATATAAAAGCAAGCCGTCACAGGGGTATTTGGGGTGGGAACTACCATGATGTTAAACTCACAATTGCTGGAATTTTAGGGCTTATTAGCACATGTACATGGTAGGCATAAATGACAGAGAAGCAGGGGCATTGTTCCAGCTCCATAAACTGGGTTAGCAGGCTCCCCTGTCACCCTAAGGCCTGTGTAATTCTTCCTGTTCCCCACTCTCCAGGAGTCCCTCTGCAAAATATCGGCATTGGAGGCCATGAAGTAACTCTCCTCTCTCACTCTTGTGTGTGTGGTGGGGAAGACAGTCACATGATTTTCTAAGCATGTGATTCAAAAGCAAAACATTTTAAAGTTTTCTTTATGTTTCCCTAAAGCAGTTCACCGTCAGCATTGTGTGTGTTTCAACCATGGCTATAAATTCGCACTGATTTCACTTTTACATGCCCTGTGACTTCTAGCCAGATTAATGTCACTTTAAAACAGCCACTTTGGGAAGCTGTACTTCCTGCCTATGATCTTTACTTTGCTTAAGACACGTCAGAAACTCTTCTGGGGTTGCTTTGAGAATTGATTTACAAGCCACACAAGGAGATCCATCCTACAAGTCTAAACTGAGCTTTAAAACTAGTGTTACTCAGGTGGACCACCCACAGTACTCAAAGAATAAACTTTAACTTGTTTCTGGAAAGCAAAGCTCCAAACAAAGAAAAAAGATTTGACACCCCTGAGGACATTTAGAGAATATACCTTGGGTTCTGAAAAGTTTCCAGAACTTTCTCAGCAGTGATACCATTGAGTGAACCCTGAGGACAACCCTGAAGGTGACCACTCTGATCTGGGCATAAGGGTTTTAGTCTACTTTCTTTTGAAATTGAGTTTTACACTCGATAATCTTTAAAATATATTTTGAAGCAAAATCTCATGAGAGCATTGGTGTTTTTTATGGTTCGTGGATTGAGCCAGTGACAAAATGATTCTAGAATTTGTTTGGGGGCAGGTAAATTCTGATATGTTTTAATGGTACATTTTTAATCTAAGAAAGGAATTCTGACTTGGACTTTCGATGAACATATCATGATGGTTTGTGGACCTGCTCTCTCACTGAGGGATGGGTCACTAATTTGTGTTTTTTTTCTTTTTCTTAGAATCACTTCTTGTCATTTTCCACCATCCACTCTAGATTCCTGTGGACACTTCTGAGTGGTTGAAATGCCATAGCACAAGTTAAAAATCATTCTTTCACTAACCAAATTTTAACTGGGGAAATGATTGTTACCATGACTGAAATACTGCTCAACCGCAGTCCTATTTACTCCTAGAAAGAACGTTAAGTAATTCTTTTGAATTCTTATTACAGCCAAATTATTAATTATTTTCTAGGGCTTATTAGTAGACACCCTAAAAAATTTCTATTTACTTTTAAAACAATTTGGCTGCATTTAAATGGCATTTCTATGGAAAAGCAAATAAAGTGAAGATAAACTGAATAGAAATAACTGGCAATGTTTTCAACCTACTGGATAACACAGGGAGCTCTACTCAGTATTCTGTAATAACCTATAAAGGAAAAGCATCTGAAAACCTGGCTATATGCACATGTAGAACTGAATCACTTTACTGTACACCTGAAACTGTTGCAGTTTTGTGAATCAACTATACTCCAACATAAAATAAAAAAAAATGTTTTTGGAGGAATGAGACAATGATATTTTCAAATTGCCTACCCTGTTTTTTTTAAACAGTTAAAAAAAAAAAACAACAATAACAGACTGAGCAACCAGAAACTCTTTGTAGTTATACCTCTCACAAAAAGGCTAAGTGTACATTAAGATGAGATTTCACTGTATCAAATGCGAACTCTATTCAGATCCGACCATCTAACCTCCGCCCACCGACTGGCGGCAGCAATGCAAGGCTGGGTGATCGAGTCTGACCTCGGTGGCGGCAGGGGAAAGATTTCATCCAGGACAAAGCCTGGCTCTGAAGATCAGCCTGGTGAAGTGCATCATAAAACTTTACTGCTCCTTTTGGAGACTGGCTAAGCCAACCAGATAATAAAAGACTGATTTATAAGCCTCGTGCCTGTTGGCACCTTAGCAATTTGGAGTTAAGTAGCTTGGATCAGCTCCAAGATGCTTTATTGTTCTGAGGTAGTCTTAGTGGGCCGATCAAAAATGATGAGGGGCAGGTGGGAGGGCTCTTGTCCCACGCCCTGACCACCTGGGATCGTCGGCTCTCAGCTCTGGCTACAGTGCTCAGCGTCACTAGGCTACATTTCGAAGTCACATTTGTTCCCTGCGCCCTCCAGAAGTTCTCTTTGCAGCTCCACAGAACTAGACTTTATTCTAGATTTAGCGAAAAAGCAATAGATGGACAGCACAGAGTTTGTTTTCCTTCTGGTTAAAGGATGGACAGGGAAGCCTGGCGTGTTGCAGTCCATGAGATCGCAGAGTTGGACGCGACTGAGCGACTGAGCTGAACTGAAAGCCAGACTGCAGTGTTTGGTTCAGTTCTTACAGAGAGGCGGGAATTCAGGCTGTCATGCCCTTGAAGGATCCTCTCCTCCCTCCCTCTCTCTCTTCTTCCTTCCCTTTTCCTTCCTTCCTTCCTTCCTTCGTCACTGGGGCACCAGGTTTGGCTCTGAAGACTCATTGTGAGGAATTCCCTGGCAGTCCAGTGGTTAGGGTTAGACGCTTTCACTGCCACGGGCCCTAGTTCAGTCCCTGCTGGGGGAACGAATATCCCCCAGCCAAAAAGAGAAAAGCTCTTCGTGCTAAGGTTCCAAGCTGAGCTTCTGTCTGATTCCTAAGAGGTGGCTCCCTCTTTTTTCTGCAGCCTTGGCAGTTGAGCCTCCATCTTTCTTTCTGTCCTGGACGATGGACACGTGATCGGCCTCTGGAATTCCCTAGCTTTGCTGGTGCCAGTGCCCATTCTGGATGCAGAAGTCCTGCTCTTGACACCTGAACGTGGCCCTGCAGCCCAGGTGACGGGCTGGCCCCCCGGGGCACGCTCCAGACGTGGCCCGCCTGCCCTCTCAGCCTTCTGAGTCCCGACTCCTTCGGGCGTCACTCAGCTGTGATACCCCTGGTGTGGAACCAGAGCGACACTTGAGAACTGGACAGGGGACAGACAGTGCTCTGTGTGACTGAAGGCCCTGGGCACATTCAACCTGGAGCAGGAATGACCAAGTGGAGAGGAGATAGTGATCTTCCAAAATCTAAACACTGGGACTTCCCTGGTGGCTAGAATATCCATTGGCGGTGGATAAGAATCCATCTGCCAGTGCAGCAGACACAGGTGTGATCCCTGGGCCAGGAATATCCCACATCTGGGGCAACTAAGCCCGAGCACGACAACTACTGAGCCCGCACTCTAGAGCCACTCAGGCCGCAGCTAGTGAAGCCCTAGCGCCCTAAAGCCCATGCTCAGCAACAAGAGACGCCACCGCAGTGAGATGCCTGTGCACCAGGAGGAAGAGGAGCCCTCCTGTGCAGCAACAAAGACCCAGAACCACCGAAAATAAATAAATACCTGAACGCTGTCCCCCGTGAGTTGTGGCCCACAGAAGAGAGGAGCCTTCTCACTGGTCCCGTCTTTTGGCTGGCCAGCCAGCTCCCCCAAAGCTGCTCCACGATGTTCTGTGACCTGCTTTCTCCCAGATTGAAAACTTTCCTGCTCCCAGGGAGAATCAGGACCCTTCAAGATTTGGGTCCGGTTTCCTATCTCCCTTCTTCATTCTTTTCAGCCCAGTGGTGCTACAAAACCAGTGATGCGTGATTCCCCAGGCACACCCACCAGCCCTCCTGCCTCTACCCCTGGCTCACTCCTCTCCAGTTACGGTTTCATTGCTGGTTACTGGTTTCATGGCTGGTTACTGCTATGGGTTGAATTGTGTCCCCTTCAGGAAATATACAGGCTTCCCAGGTGGTTAGGTGGTAAAGAATCCACCTGCCAATCCAGGAGACCCGGGTTTGATCCCTGGGTTGGGAAGATGCCCTGGAGAAGGAAATGGCACCCCACTCCAGTATTTCTGCCTGGAGAATCCCACAGAGGAGCCTGGAGGGCTACAGTCCATGGGGTCACAAAAGAGTCAGACACACCTGAGGGACTAGGCAACAGCAACATAACACTGGAGCCCTATCCCCGGTGCCTCAGAGTGTGGCCTTATTTGGAAATAAGGTCTTGACAGAAGTAACCAAGTGAAAATGAAATCTTTAGAGAGGATTCTAACCCAATATGACTGTGTCCTTATAAAGAGGGGAAATTTGGACAGAAAAAAAGGACACTCACACAGGGGAACACCACGTGAAGATGAAGGCCAGAGGTGGAGTGATGCTTCTAGAAGCTGGCTGTTACCAGTAAACCACCAGAGGTTTACTGGCAGAGGCACAGAACAGTTTTTCCCTCACTAGCCTTCCGAAGAAGCCAACCCTGTGGCCATTCGATCTTGGACTTCTTGCTTCCAGAACTGTGAGACAATAAATTTCTGTTATTTCAAGCCACCCAGTTTCTGGTGCTTTGTTATGCCAGCCCCAGCAAACGAATAGAGCATAGCCCCAACTGTAAGCTCCTAGCAGATTCTCCTCCTTTATAACGTGCCACCATCATTATCCCATATGTAGCCTGAGACAGCTGTGAAAATAAAAACAAATATTGACTGGGACTTCCTGGGTGGCCCAGTGGATGAGACTCTGTGCTCCCAACGCAGGGGTTCTGGGTTCAATCCCTGGCCAGGGAACTAGAGCCCCACCACCACAAACAAAGATCCTACTGCCTACCATAATGAAGACCTAGCTCAGCCAAACAAATAAGCAAAATAAATAAAATATGAAAGAAATATTGATTGAGCACAGGAGGTGCTGGGATAATGGATATGAAAGTATTTGCCTAAGTATAACATTACAGAGCATGAGATATTATGAGATCTTTACCGCAACTGAGCCAAAGCAAAGAGATGGATGGAAGATGCGGATGGATTTAGAGTTAGGTGCAAATTCTAGTGTATTCTTTACAGGATAAGAATTTTCACAGTGCTACTTGTGATAGTAATAGCCAGGAGCTACTGAGCAGATAATACGCTTTATGTCTATAGCCTTTAATATACAGCTTCCCAAGGAGTAGGAACTACTGTTATCCCAACTTTGGAGGCAAAGGGAATTCCCTTAAGGAACCATGTGAGGTCGCAGGGCAATGTCACGGCTGAGCCACAGTTTGAAGCCTTGCCTCTGAGGATACCCTGCTAACTGCTACCGCACCTGCTTGGCTGTGAGGAGAGTCAAGTGGCCTGGTCACCATCTGTCCTTGTCCCTCAGTTGCTGTGTGTCCCACAGCTTTGCTTCTCTCGCAGCTAAGCAGCTGGAGGTGAGAGCAGGCAATAGTAGCTAACATTGAGAATTTTTAAAGGAATCAGTGCACGTGCTCATCAGCTCCTATTACTCATCCAGTCTCTGCGACTTCACAGGGTGAGGGGAGAGAACCCCTCTTCCTAGAAGGAGAGGCTTTTCTTAGGTTAAATGCCTCGAAGTATATTCTCTGGTGCAGAAGTATATCCTCTGGGGCTTTGAGGATGAAGACAGGCATGCAGGCACCTCTGCACTCCAGCAGAGAAGGGCAAGAACAACAGACCAACCACCATTATAGGAGCGGAGCAAGGAGACCACCACCCCACCCACGGTTTCACCGAGCGAGGACCCCAGCCAGTTCTGGGGGACTGACCACAACCTCCTGATCGTCCTGCAGGCCTCAGACAGAAGTTGAGGCTGAAGCAGAATGAGGGGAGCAAAGCCGAGGCCTCGCGCGATTTCCATGTGTGTTTTCCTGTCTCAGAGGACTGACTTTGAATTTCAATAAGGACAGGTGTTGGCTTTCTTTCCACTTTTTTCCCACTGAACACCAATTCTTGGTGGTTCTGACTCTTTCTAGAGCTCTCAGGTGGGCAACCTGGGTGTCCCTCGCCCCTGCAGCATCGTGCCAAGGCTCTGATGTGTTGCCATCGCGGCTGCCCGGGTGTGGGGAGGGCAGCCAGCCAAGGCTGACGCTCCTCTCGAACAGGACAACATGCGAGACAGCAGTGTTGAGTGCAAGGAGGCCCCGCTGTCCAGCCCTGCCCAGCCCCGCCTGCTTCGCTAGACCAGGCTTTGGCTTGAGGAGTCAGGACGCCAATCTCCCTTTGTCCATCTCTAGCAACTTCGAGGAAGTGGCTGGATAGAACGGATGTTCCCAACGGCCTTGGACACAAATGAGCCACCTGGCTCTGCCATTCGCACCTTCTGACTGTAGGCAAGTTGCCTAACTCCTCTGATTGACTGTCTTTCTTTGTGTGAAAGAGCATTTTATGTCTTTCTTGCCAGGTGGTCGTACTGACTGGCGAGATTATATGTCCGCTGAGACACTTCGGAGGAGATCACTATGCTGCTGCTGTTGTATAGTCGCTAAGTCGTGTCTGACTCTTTTCCAACCCCAGAGATGGTAGCCTGCCAGGCTCCTCTGTCCATGGGAATTTTCTAGGCAAGAATACTGAAGTGGGTTCCCATTTCCTTCTCTAGGGACCTTCCTGAACCAGGGATTGAACCCATGTCTGCTGCATAGACAGGCATCTCCTGCACTGGCAAACAGATTCTTATCACTGAGCCACCTGGAGATCAATAAGTGATCACAATGATTATTCAATAATTGGAGAGACCGTGTCAGCTCACTGCAATCACATTTCACTCTATCCAGTCAAGAACTATCAATATTTTCTCTGTTCCAGCCACAGGGCTAAGCCTGGAGGCTCTTAAAGACATGCACAGGGGTTCTTCCTGCAGGAAATTCCAGTCTCTAGCAGAGAATCTATACCTTGTGTTTACTGGGCTATAAATCAAGATAGAAAGAGGTGGCTGTCTGTTCTAAGAAGATAAAGTTGGTTGGTAAACAGCACTTTCAGGTCTGGCCCATGCAGAGACAACGTCAGAAAGAGCCTGTAATTAGTGACCCAGAGCCCAGGACCTGAGCTGGTTATCTCTGGGGTGCCGGCAGACATCTGGCCTAAGTAGTAAAGACGAACTCAGACCTCTGGTCCCGGGGGCACGTTCAGGCTGAGCTGGACCCATGTAATTAGCGCTGGGACCAGGCCTCTCTGGCTATAACCACAGCGGTTACTAGAGATTCTGTTTATGTCTCCCCAGCTGGGGGGCTGTCCCTCCTGCTCCCTCCCAAAATACTATTAAAAGCCTCCTCCTATCATTGCAAATAGTGACAGCCTTTATTTTCTTGAGCTCCAAAACCATTGCAGATGGTGACTACAGCCATGAAATTAAAACATGCTTACTCCTTGGAAGAAAAGCTGTGACAAACCTAGATAGCACATTAAAAGCAGAGACATCACTTTGCCAACAAAGGTCTGTATAGTCAAAGTTATGATTTTTCCAGGAGTCATGTATGGATGTGAGAGCTGAACCATAAAGAAAGCTGAGCGCTGAAGAATTGATGGTTTTGAACTATGATGTTGGAGAAGTCTCTTGAGAGTCCCTTGGACAGCAGGGAGAGCAAACCAATCAATCCTAAAGGAAATCAACCCTGAATATTCATTAGAAGGGCTGATGCTGAAGCGCCAATACTTTGGCTACTGATGCGAAGAGCCAACTCATTGGAAAAGACTCTGATGCTGGGAAAGATTGAAGGCTGGAAGAGAATGGGGTGACAGAGGATAAGAGGGTTGGGTGACATCACCGACTCAATGGACATGAGTGAGCAAGCTCCAGGAGATAGTAAAGGACAAGGAAACCTGGCGTGCTGCAGTCCGTGGAGTTGCAAAGAGTCGGATACGACTGAGTGACTGAACAAGAAGACTACCTCTCGTTGCAAAAGGAGGCACCACCCAGTTGAGCACCCTCTTCTCAGTACCAAAAGGAGAGGAATTCTTTTGACATTCCTTTTCAGAAAGTTGCAGACCCCCTGGAAGAGAGGGGAAAACTCTGAGATGGAGGTCTGGTTCTGTCCACAGTGGCTGAATGGATGCTCTTGGTGGAAAGTCCCAGCCTGCTGGAAGCAACGTGCGTAAAACCAGCAGCCATTCTGCACATTCCAAAGCCTCCTGCACCTGCAGAGACCCCTCACACAAGCCATCTCCATCACAATGAACCATGGCCCTCGGACGCTGGGCACAGTTATCTCCTGTATTCACCTTCAGTTGTATGCAAAGTGTTCTTCCAGAGGGCTGACCCTCTGGTAAACAAAGTTTGCATCACAGATAGGATTACTCCCTCAGCCTGAGTTTTTCATAAGCAGCCCTGCAAAGTTGTGTGTATCCAGCCTGGACTTATTGACTTTATGACACATATCTGTTCAAAGGCCAAAGCAAGAGTTAAAAATGAATATGTCGGTAAGTGGAAGACATTCCAAACTGAAGGCTTGATTGCCAAGAAGTTCTAGGGAAAACACTCCATTTACAAACCATAGAAGTGAGATAAGGTGGATTAAAGAGCTTGGTCAGGGGTTACTAATAAAGGGATTATGTGGCTGCAGAGTTGATGAATAAGAGGAACTTGGGAAACTATTAGTAAACAAAGTTCTGATGACCTAACACTGTGGCTAGAAAAGAAAAGGGGAATTTGGGGTAGGTGTGCAGGCTTAAATATAGAATTAAACACCACTCAGAGATTCCAGAAAGACAGAAAACAGCCTGAAATCGTTCAATTACACAGAAGTTCCCCAGCTGAAAGTTATAAGGGGTGGATAGTGAGTTGCTACTTTTGACATTAGAAAAGCCTACACGGGGAGAGTCCAAGCTTAGCACGCATCAGCTCTCCTGAGTATACACCGAGAGTCCAAAACAGAGTTCTCTCAGCCCTCACAGTGCAGATATTCACAACCAGCTCCCTTCCTTCTCACTTCTGGGGTCCCAATTTCTTATGCCAATAGCCCCCTACCAAGTTACCCCGCTGTTGAGTAATTAATCCAGAATCAGGCAAAAGTCCTTAGAGGGCTAGTTTTGTTTACATGCACAGGCTTAGCTCCTCCAGAGCTTACAACCTCCTCAGAGTGGGTTATCACACAAATGACGCCATGATATGGGGCTTCCCTGGTGGCTCAGTGGTAAAAAAAAACTCGCCTGCCAAGGTAAGCAATGAACCTCGGGTTCGATCCCTGGGTCAGAAAGATCTCCTGGAGAAGGAAATGGCAACCCACTCCAGTATTCTTGCCTGGCAAATCCCATGGCAGAGGAGCCTGGCAGGCTACAGTCCATGGGGCCACAAAAGAGTCAGACATGACTTATGCCTAAACAACAAACATGCTATGATATTGTTCCGTCATACTCATAGCATAAAGGAAAGATGATGCTGTTCACTGAAGTGGCTTTAGGTCAAAGCAGAGCTTTGCAGAGTGTTTCTAGCAGCTTACACCCTGTCACTGCCAGGCAGCAGGTTAATGCGCTTTCCAGCCAGACCACTCCTGCCTGTTTTTCCCTCCCACCCCTCTGCACTTATCTTTCTTCCCCCTGACTTAGCTTCATCTTTAGATATGACTGATCACAGTTCAGTGCCATAGGAAAAAAAAAAAACGGTAGGTGAAATAGCGTCAACAAAGGGAAGGTGTGTACATGCTCCCTTTACAAGGGCAGTTTCGACCACAGTTTCTAATGATACCTGATTTGATGAAGTCATGTTTCCCTTGCAAGGCAGTGATCGTGAGCTTTCTCAGGAAGGTGACACGTGGCAGAGTATGTTGGTTACTCAATTCAGTTCGTGTGTGTTAAGTCGCTCAGTCGTGTCCGACTCTTTGCGACCCCGTGGACTATAGCCCGCCAGGCTCCTCTGTCCATGGGATTCTCCAGGCAAGAATACTAGAGTGGATTGCCATTTCCTTCTTCAGGGGATCTTCCCAACCCAGGGACTGAACCCTGGTCTCGTGCATGGCAGGCAGACGCTTTATCCTCTGAGCCACCAGGGAAGCCATCAGTTCAGTTTAGTGTATATTATATAGGCTCAGATGGTAAAGAGTCCGCCTGCAATGCAGGAGATTCAGGTTTAATCCCTGGGTGGTTAAGATCTCCAGAGAAGGAATGGCAACCCCTCCAGTATTCTTGCTTGGAGAATCCCATGGACTGGACAGAGGAGCCTGGTGGGCTACAGTCCATGGGGTCATAAGGAGTTGGTCTAGTGACTAATGGACACAGTAGTGTTTTCCAGGTTCAGTCCTTACCCACGACCACTGCACTCCAGTCCGTTTGTGGATGCTGGTTGCAGTGGTGTTTGACTTTGTTTGAAAGCAGAGATGAGTCGAAACTCAGTAACCTTGAAGGTGGACGGACACATGGTGACTGCCAGCCTGAACACTTCCAATCACCCTCCTGCAGTAATCAGGAAACAGTAAACGAAAGTGTTATGAGCAGGCTCGTGACAAACAGAAGTGGAGCAAATAGTGACAAAGGTCGAATAGGGAAACTTTATCTGACAGCCATGTCTTGAGACTCTGTACTTGCAGCAAGTGTAAAGAGCAATTATTTCCTGGTGTGGCTGCCGAACACCCAGATAATATGCAGATATCCATGGAAATCTCCACAGCAAGATGGGAAACATCACGCTCTTAGTACCTAAGTGCCAAGACTTAATGAAGCGTAGATGTAGAAATGGTGATGTCACACATAACTTGGCGTGGCTGTGGGGAGCGCCAGGATTCTGAATCCAGAGCTTTGAAGTTGGCCAGCACTGAACACTATAGACAAGGGGAAAAGTCATTTCTTTTCTTCGCTGGTAAGTGAAACGCAATGGTGTATGGTTGCTGGGGTAGCTGTGGGGAGAGGTGGGTGTCTTTTGGAGCCCAAACACCTGTGACTCCAGAGCTGTGGCTTAAGGGAGAAAAAAACACATTTATATTGCACAGTATTTTTATGTACTAAATTCTCTGTCCTCAGCGATAGATCACACGGATAAGCCAAAGCAGAGATGAAATGCATATTTTTTTTGTTTACGGCCACCTCCAGGTGTTCCCCCTGAGCACCTAGGGGTGCCTTACGAGCTCAGTGAGCCGCTAGGGCCCTGCCATCTCCTCCCCGTCTTCTAGCCTCCCGTCTCCTCCAGCAGTCTCTCTCCGGGCCCTTTATGGGCGAGCCCCAGACTCAGCTCTTGAAAGGCTATCCATACCGAGTTTCTGGAGACCGGTTTGCTTGGTCCTGGCCTTTACCATAAACTGTTTGGAAAGTTTTCTTTAGCCCTGTTCTCCAGGCCCCGCCCCACTATGGTGTTTACCTCCGGTCAACAACTCTGTTTGCACAAGTGAAGGCTTCTGTCCCTATCACACACAGTTTAAAGTACAATCCAAAGCATTTGCCACATACGTTATGAAAAGAAAGGCATACCTTTCACATTTTCTGAATTGTGTTGTAAATGTATAAGAAAATATAAATTTTTGCAAAAAATATAAATTCTTGCAAATTGATTAAATAAAAGCAAAGCTCAGGAGAAAAATATAGCAAGGACATAACCAGTTTTAGGAGGAAAAAATACAAAATTTGTAAATGCACGTATCATAAAAGATGGTTTCATGAAAAATACAGAGAATGTGAAGCAAAATAAATGGGCAATATTTTTTTTCTTTACAAATTGACAAATATTAAAAGGCAATATGCAATGTGGTCAAAGACTGTAAAAGCATATATTTCTTCACTGCTGGTGGGAACGTAAATCTTATTACCTTTCAGGATGGACAGGGAGGCCTGGAGTGTTGCAGTCCATGAGGTCGCAGAGTCGGACACAACTGAGCCACTGATACGATCACCTTTCCAGGGGGCAGTTTATGTCAAACTGTTTTCCTCTGGAAAGAAAAAGAAACAAGTAACTGCATGGATGACCACAATGAGGTAAAAGAAAGTACCAGTAGAAAACAGTGGAAAATATTTTTATACGTGATGGGGTGGGGCCTGCTTAGAATAGAGCCAATGCTAAAGTCTGTAAAGGGAGCGACGGTCAGCTCCAAGTGCCAGAAAGATGGAGACTCTGCATCGAAGCTGAATCGTAACTCGAAGCACAAATGTCAAGTTGGATAAAATGATTTCTACAGCGTGTGCACGAGTGGCAAACGCTTGGTGAAGCTGCAGGGGTGGCAGCTTGCAGACCTTAGTCCCTCAACCAAGGATCCAGCCCAGGCCCTCGGCAGTGAGAGCGCAGAGTCCCAACCAGAGAATTCCCAGTAGGCTGGTTAATAACGGCGTGTACTGTTATTTATGCCACGTGCCTCGTGGGAGAGCTACATGAAAAGCTGTTAAGATGTATGCCTGTGTGAAAAGACTGTGGAATAGGAAATGCCTTATGATTTATTCTAAATATATATGTGTATATAGGCTCATGTAATCATATAAACAAGTCTGGAAAGTTACACACTAAAAATAATTATCTCTGGTTGATTGAGATAACAGAGGATTTTGCTTCTCAATTCTAATATTTCTAGGCTTTTGAAAATTTTTAAATATGCAGATTACTTATATAAGACAAAATATATTTAACAGAAAAAAAGAAGATAAAGGGATTATGTCTTTCTCCCGTTCTTTCCACTGTTTTTTATTTTTAATTAAAAAATGGTAAATTATGAATACAGCAAATGGTTTTACCCAGATTTCATTTAAAAAAACAGAAATACTGTAACTAAAGATTACCAAAGAGAAGAGAAAATTAATGACACCGTCACCTGCTGGGATTGTATGTGAATGACGGGTTTTTATTTGTATGTTATTCGACTTTTATTATCTATTTTCATTAAAAAAATGCATTTTCAAGTAAAAGAGCATATTGAAACAAAAAGGAATTTACTACTATAGAAATAGGTGGGAAAAGTTCCAGGTTTCCTGAGCTGCTTTGTGATGTGGAAGTGGGTGAGAAAATGATTATGTAAACCAAGAGAAGGTTGAAGACTTTTGCTGCGTTGAAAACTGTCTTTGTTATAACCTGGAGACTGTTTCTTTCAAAACTTCCTTGACTATGCAGATGAGAAATCTGATCCCTAGAGAGCGTAAACAAGAGCCAGGCCTTACTTAGTATTATTTCCCCTGAAGTTCAGAAACAGGAGGTGACCTGCCCAGGATCATAGAGTTGAGACAGAGACAGGACTAGAACCCTAGGCTCCCAATTTTAAACTTCTCTTCACTGTTTTATGACTTGACTTTAATCCTGAATTCTATTCTCTTTACAATTCAGTGCTCTTAGGTATTACCACTCGCTCACTACTTTCTTGTTTCTTCCTAAAATCTAAAGAGGTAAATACATGTTAGCAACTGATTCTAAAATGTGTAAAGAATATAAGCTTTGTTTTCCTTAAAGTGTTTTTGCAACCTTCTTTTTGATGTTTCTGCACCATTGAAACAATCGAGACTTAGTCATTTGACTTAAATGATTACGCTCTTTCTTGCTATTTCTTTCACTGCTGCTGTTAGCATTAAAATAGAGTTCAAGACAAATAAATAGGTAACATCCAGCCGGGAGAGCCTAAGATTCAGCCTGATGACACTGGGCCTTCACAATAAAAATTTTGGCCTTTACCATTAGTTCTTTTTTTTTTCTTTAGTTTTTTTTAAAACAAAATTTAATTGGAGGACAAATGCTTTATAGTGTTGTGTTGATGCCATACATCAACCTGAGTCAGCCATAGATGCACATACGTCTCCTCCCTCCTCAACTTACTGTCTTTTTAAAAAAAGGTTTTTTAAATTAAATTGAAGTATAGTTGATTAACAATATCGTGTTGGTTTCAGGTGTAGGACAAAGTGATTCCATTTTATATGTATGTGTGGGTGTATATATACATATATATATATATTCTTGTTCAGATTCTTTTCCAGCATACATTCCATTATAATGTGTAAATATTCCATTCCATTATACTATATATTGTATATACTATGTTCTTTTCCATTATTACAAGATATTGGCTATAGTTCCCTGTGCTATGTACTAGGCTCTTGTTGTTTACCTATTTTATGTATAGTATGTGTATCTATTAATCCCAAACTTCTAATTTATCCTCCCCTGCTATCCCCACTGGTAACCATAAATTTGTTTTCTATGTCTGTGAGTCTATTTCTGTTTTGTAAATAAGTTCATTTATATCATTTTTTTAGATTCCACCTATAACTGATATCATATGTTTGTCTTTGTCTGACTTACTTCACTTAGTAGAATAATTTCCAGATCTATCCATGTTACTGCAAATTTCATCATTTTCTTCTTTCTGTGGCTGAGTGGTATTCCACTGTATATACACACACACACACGTATGTGTGTGTATCACATTTTCTTCATCCATTCATCAACTCATGTTTAGATTACTTCTGTGTCTTGACTACTGTAAACAGTGCTGCTATGAACATTGGGGTTGAATGCATCTTTTTGAATCAGAGATTTCCTCTCTTCCAGATATATGCCGAGGAGTGGGATTGCTGGATTATATGCTAACTCTTTTTTTATTTTTTAAAGGAACCTCCATACTGTTCTCTGTAGTTCCCCATTAATTCTTAAAAAAAAAAAAAAAAGAATTCCTGGTGGCTCAGGGGTTAAGAACCTGCCTTCCAATGCAGGGAACATGTATTTGGGGTTCGATCCCTGGTCGGGAAACTAAAATCCCACAGGCCGTGCAGGGGCAGCTAAGCCTGCGTGCGATAATAAAGACCTGTGCGTGCTCAGTTACTCAGCTGAGCCTGACTCTTTGCGACTCCATGGACTGTAGTCTGCCAGGCTCCTCTGTCCATGGGACTTCTCAGGCAAGAATACTGGAGTGGGTTGCCATTTCCTCCTCCAGGGGATCTTCCCAACCCAGACATCCAAGGATATCTCCTGCGTTGGGAGGTGGATTCTTTACCACTGAGCCACCTGGGAAGCCTTAACAAAGACCCAGCACAGCCAGAGGAAAAGAAAAAGACGGGCACGAATTTCCAAACTTCTTCTTAACATCTCGGTGGGACAGGAAACAGCTCTGAAAACAACCAGGCCCTTTCCTCATATTTACACAGACATTTAGACATGAGTATTTCCAGGCATTACATTAATAGGACCTTCAATCTCCCACAATAAGAGTCCAGATTTTGTTCCAAAATTCTGCCTCCATAAAGAAACCTGGAAAACAAGGAGAAAAAGCCTAGAAAACTTTCAAACTAAAGAAGACAGAGGAGGCCACAGGGAAGCTTCCTATCCCAATAACTTCACTGTTCTCTGAGATAAATCCTTTTAGGGCAAACTTCTAAAAGGATAGGATTCCATTAGAAACTATGACAGCCTGTGAGAATTCCCTGTGGTTCAGTGGTTGGGACTCCCAAGTTTCTACTGCAGTGGGCCCAGGTTCATCATTTTTGGCCAAAAATAATAAAATAAAAGAAAAAAAATTTAAAAGAGACAGTCTGACAGCCTATTCATTACAAAGTCTACCTGAAAGGGCACTTTTCCAGAAGAGCTCCGATTGAAGACTGAATAAGCCACAAGCAACAAATAAACCGGAGCATAAGTACAACGTGCTCGTGTCCGACTCTGTGCGACCCCGCGAACCAGCCCCCCGAGGCGCCCCGCTCCTTGGGACTCTCCAGGCAAGAATACTGGAGTGGGTGGCCATGCCCTCCTCCAGGGGCTCTTCCACAGCCCCCCGAGGCGCCACCAAGGAAACCCATAAGTACAACAGATCCTCTTATAAAGTTATTTTAGGGTTTATGAGCGCTCACTCACACGAGAGTCAGTCATACATGACTCTGTGACCCCATGGACTGCAGCCCACCAGGTTCCTCTGTCCTTGGGATTCTCCAGGCAAGAATACTGGAGTGGGTTGAGACTTCATGCATGTACATATCTCGTCATTTGAGTAATCAAAGGAGAAGTTACATAATGATGATATATTTGATGTTTGTAATAATTTCAAACCACGTGAACTTAACCTTCCTCAGTGGAATTCATAAGATGCTGATGTGAACCCCCAAGAAGGACTTTCACCTGGCCTGAATTTGAAGCTGAAAGACTCTCGGTTTGAATCCCAGCTCTGTCCCACTTTACTAGCTGTGTGCCTAAGGTCAGTTGTCAAATCTTGTAAAATTGAAACAACATTTATTTTATATGGTGGCAATAGCAATTAAATAATACACTATATGAGACTGACACACATTTAACCTTACCTAATCCATTAACATTCTTCTAGTTATCTAGGAGCCTGTGAGTATCAAAAAAAAAAAAAAGACTTATTTGCTGAGTAACATTACAGAACTGGAAACATGTGACTTAAAAACAAAAACAGACCTCAGCTAAAAATAGCATCCCAGAAAGAGTCCCCTCCCACTGTAAAGTGACATCAGAAACCACAGCCACACAGACTCTTCTCAATATATGGGAACTGATGGAGGGCATGGGTTACTCTAGAAGTCTCAAGGACTGTCTTAAGCAAGCCCTCCCTTTTCAGTCCCAACTGGCCACAGTTTTGTGCTCTAGTCCCCAAAGTTCTTATCAGGAAGTAGAAAGTCCTTCCGTCTCATCAGAAACACTTAGCGTATTTATATATACAAGTTATGACATTGCAGTGGAGAAATCATAGAGACAGCACATCTAATTTTCCTGATTTGTTCTAAAGTAAAATCACAATTTTTGCTGGGGGAAGGGGGTTACTTTCTCTTCCTCTTTTACGTAGATGGATATCCAAGGAACCAAGAATAGATGATTTCCCCCTTTTTACGTAGGAGATCTTACTCAAGTAAGAAACCATTCGATTACACAAATATTCCTAGTCCTTCCAGATGTCACTTTTCTCTTTATATTATTTTAAAATATATTGTTATATACTGTGTCTGGTTAGAAATATATTGATTTCCTTAAAATTGTACTAAGCTGTTGAAAGAGCAGGACAATTTGTATATTTCCCCTTCTCATGTAAAAGATATTCCTTAACTCTGAAACTGGACATCATTACCCTTCATAATTATTTCTATATTCCTTGACTGTTGTGCCTCTGTGTATACGTGTGCGTGTGTGTGTGTGTATGTGTGTGTTGGAGTTTGTCAATAGAATGGATTTGGGCATTGTAACCAGATTGTCTTGTAAGGCCATGGGCTTTGTTCAGAATCTAATTAGAGCCCTTTAATACTGTGTGGTCCTTTCAGTTATAAGATTATGTTCGGGGGATCTAATGTGCAGATGGCGATTGTAGTTAACAACACTGTTATATTTTGGAAAGTTGCAGAGAGAATAGATTTGGAAACATTCTCAGCATATGTGAGGGGATGGACGGTGTCAGCTACACTGTGGGGAAGTCACTTTGGTACATTTGTAAGTGTATCAGATCAGAACATTTCTGTGCCTTAAACTTACCCTATATTATATTTCGACTCTATCTCAATAAATCTGAGGAGAGGTGGGAAGAGAATTGTGTGCTCCTGAGGTTGGAAGTTTTAAGAAGAGAATCCTGGGAAGATAGGAAACACATTTCTTAAAGATCCAAAGAGATACAAAATCAGTTAAGAGACCAACAAGACGGGTTATAGACTGGCAGGGACTGAAATAATGTTATAATAGCCACGGGAACTGAAGGCCCAAGTCCCTGTTCTAGGCTATAAATGAGACTCAGTATGTTCCTTCAGAGAGTCTGCTGAGAACCCAGTGAATATTCCAGTACCCCAGATTACATGGGAAGACAACTCCCCAACTCCCCCCCTTTTTCTTTGGCCCCAGGCAGCTCTTTATTCATGGTCAGCAGTGGCCTGGGCGCAGGGGATTGCACTCGGGGACCCCAGCCAGGCACGCTGAGCCTCGCCGCCTCCCAGGTTGGGGCTCCTGGCAGGCTCAGCGACAGCTCTGTCCTCCAGGGCCTTGCAGCACCTGGGAAACCCTTGGCTGGCCAGGGCTGAGCTCCATGCAGCCCCTGGGCCCAGGACCCTCATATCCGGCCCCGCAGAACACAAAGCGCCTCCATCATCCAGACCATTGGAGGTGGGTTAGAGTTGGCACTGGAGTACACAAAACCACAAGAATCCCACCAGCCCGGTGTCTTCCCCTCCCACCAGCCCGGTGTCTTCCCCTTACCCCAGCAGGGATAAGCTGCTGGGACCTCATCCATCCTGACCTCCACCCACAGCCGGGCAGAGACAGGACAATGCAGGGGAGGGAGCGGAGGGGCTGCTCCAGACCTCTGGGCATCAGATGTTCACAGTCAAGGTTAATTTACAAAGGGCAAGGGACCACGGGGTGGGGTCAGGGCTAGGCTCCAGGGTCCCATCTCTGAAGGTGGATGGGCCAGACCAGGAGACTGCACAGAGCCAGGGTGGTGGCCACGCCCACACCACCTGTCAGGCCCACCATCAGCCAGTGGTCCAAAGCCACACAGGCTTTGCAGCAGAGCTCCAGGGAGCAGGGTTTTGGGTAGCTCGAAAGAATAGTTTCTTTTTTTTCAAATGCTATCTTTCAACCTGGAGAAGAATTTGAATTAGGTATAGAAATGTTTAAGACAATCAGATCTTTAGGATTAACATTTGGGGAGGAGATGGTACATATTTAATATTCTGTGTATTCTAGTGTTTAAGAAATTATGATGTGGAAAAAATTTGACCTATATGTTATTCTATGTAGTTAATATCTAAGAAAATTAGGCACAAGTTTAAATGGGAGTTACTAGGCCAATCCCTCCCCACTGAACTTCTGATTCTACAAAGCTCCTTTCCTCATCTCTGCCCTCCTCCTCAAGTACAAAAGTTATAAAGAATTATAAACAGTCATAATAACTTGTTTAAGATCTAGTCTAAGGGGAGCCCCTCGCATTCCCACTACAAGACAATACAATAGTGGTTATTTTAAAGGTGTGTCCATTGACGACTAGAAGTCAACAAAAAGCCAGCTCGGAGCATCTCTCGCTGCCTCCCACAAACACCTAGTTAAAGAGGACAGCTCCTTCACAGAGATAACTAACATTATCTAACATTATCTAGAGATAACTAACATTAAACATCCCATTGGTTTACTTATTTTACAAAAGCTCTTAAAGCATTTAAAATTTGTCTACTATGTCTGTTGGCCTGAGAGCAGAGTATGCTTTCTTTGTCTTTCAAAAATACGGAAAACAAAAAACACAAACAAACAACTCCCAATCTGCTTTTTACCAATAAGCCCAAACAAGTCAAACAAGAAAAGCATGAGGAAACTTCCCTGGTGGTCCCGTGGCTAAGATTCCGAGCTCCCAATGCAGGAGGCTTGGCTTCCATCCCTGGTCAGGGAGTTAGAGCCTGCACACCACAGCTAAGAACTGTTGCAGCCTAATCAAATAAACATTTAAAAAAAAAAAA
Source organism: Ovis aries (assembly GCF_016772045.2). Lineage (NCBI taxonomy): Eukaryota > Metazoa > Chordata > Mammalia > Artiodactyla > Bovidae > Ovis > Ovis aries. Next base: position 59,064,046 of record NC_056076.1, read on the forward strand.
AAAAAAGGATGGAAAATTTTTACACATCCCAGCAGGTGTCAGAGGTTTTTTTCTTCTCTTTTCTAACCACTAAGTACATGGAAATCAATGCACTTTCTTGTTTCCAGTTTCCCTGTAAATGGTTGACCTCAGCCTATTGTGGGCACAGAGTGAGTGAGTGAAGTTGCTCAGTCGAGTCTGACTCTTTGCGACCCTGTGGACTGTAGCCTACCAAGCTTCTCCAGGCAAGAATACTGGAGTGGGTTACCATTCCCTTCTCCAAGGGATCTTCCCTGGAGTGGGTTACCATTCTCTTCTCCAGGGGATCTTCCCTACCCAGGGATGGAACCTGAGTCTCCCGCATTGGAGGCGGATGCTTAACCTCTGAGCCACGAGGGAAGCCCTCTAAATGCTTTCAGATTACATGGAGCCAGCAGGGAAGCCCTCTAAATGCCCTCAGATTACATAGTTTAAAAAAAGTTAACAGTGAGTGAGGATCACAGTGTCTCTTGGCCTTTAAGGAGCATAAGAATCCCCTGGAGAAGGTCTTAAAAGGCAGATTCTGACGCAGTAGGTCTGGAATGGGGCCAAGAGTCTGCATTTCAGGTTCTCAGGAGATGCGGGTGGTTTTGGTCCCCTGATCTCATGTAGACGCGTGGGGATGGTAGCCGTAAGCTACATTTCTAGTTAGAACCGGAAAGTTTCATTCTGGAGGCAAAAAACGTTTAAGGCAAACTCTACCAAGAAAGATGTTTGTGACTGTAGCCTACCAGGCTTCTCTGTCCATAGGATTTTCCAGGCAAGGATACTGGAGTGGGTTGCCATGTAGCCTTTTCCTTTCTTAGAAAACAGTAGGGGAGGGGTACATTTTTCACAAGCCATACTGATGGGGCTTCCCAGGTGGTGCTAGTGGTAAAGAACGCTCTTGCCAGTGCAGGAGACATGAGAGACCCGGGTTCAATCCCCGTGTTGGGAAGATCCCCTGGAGAAGGGCACGGCAACCCACCTCAGCATTCTTGCCTGGAGAATCCCATGGACAGAGGAGCCTGGTGGCCTAGGCTCCACGGGGTCGCAAAGAGTCGGAAGCGACTGGCAAGTGACTCACACACACGCTGATACTGACGGTCCCTCTTACATTTGCAGTTTTCCCTCTCCTTGGGTCTCTGTCATTCAGGGTGTTAGTGATGATGGCCCTGGAAACTGCCCAGATCTCTTGAAATCTGGGAATCATGAAAAAAAAGAAAATGGTTCTACAACTGAGATGGGAGCCAGCACATTTTGATGGCTCGGCTATTTATTGAAATCAACCCCTCTGGCAATAAACCTTGAGGGCAGAGGGGCTGGATTTTGAGGCTGAGATGAAAGCAGACACTGGGAGGAGAAACAATGACCCAAGCCACTTCCCTGCTGGCGGGGGAGGCGGGGGCAGGCGCCCAGCACTGGCCAGACAGCCCATCCCTGAGGGTAGGTTAAGACCCAGCCGTCACAGAAGGCCACCTCGAAGCCCAGCTCCCAGGAGGAAAATGATAGCCAAAGGAGAAAACAAGGGTGGGGGCCTGTGAATAGACAAAATGTACCCTCCCTCTCATCAGGAGCTAGGATCAGCTGGGCAGATCACACAGCCCTTGCTTAGGGCTCTGCAGGACTCCGATTAGAGAGAGACAGGGCACGTGTGTGTGTGTGTGTGTGGACAGTGGTGGGAAGCGGAGCCCCCACCGCTGTAGGTTCTTACAACAACTGAACCATAACAGCTCAAGAGAAGATGACTCTGGACGGAGCCCTCCTGGGCCAGTGCTATGTTCTGTCTCGAAACCAATATTGTTATTACCGCACAGCGCTTCCTCTCTTTGTTTTACTGTCTGAGCCAACACTGGGCCCGGCTGCCCAGACATTCATTTTCCTGCTTAGGACACTTAGTTCCAGAAGAATAACACAATCAGTAACTAGAGGCTTGGCAAGAGATGATACCATCCTGCGTGAAAAAAAAAAAAAAAAAAATACAGTGCGTGCCTGCCAGATAGAACCCACACTAGGAAACGGAAAGTAGAAATCTGGGGTCGCTAGAGACCCACCCCTGGAGGGAAGGAAGACTTCGGAGGGGCCCGCTGCCCTCCCTAGGCAGGAATGAATTTAAAAATTCCAGCCCCTGTGAAATCAGGAGAGGAGGGAAGAAGCTGAAGCCCAGAAAAGCAGGAACTCTGCGGACAGCTGACTCATAAAGGTAGGCTTTTAGGTTAGGCTGCCCTCGGGCAAAATTCTCCCTCTCCGATCAGTTCCACTGTTTTCTGATTATCCTGCTGCCTGATAGCCTAAAAACAGAGATTAACGTGGAGCGTTATCTATTTAAAATGCAGCCCTCCCTGGGAATGGTAATAAGCCATCAGGCACTGACAGGTTGTTGTGAACTGGTTTCATTCAGGGAGTGGGAATTAGAATGGAGAAAATGGAGACAGTGTAATCAGTCAAGCCTCTCTTTTATGCACACGAGGAAATCCGTGGTCGAGAGAGGAAGCCTCAGGTTCAAGAGCACAGAAGGTCAACGGCAGAGTGAGGTTACAGCTACTGCTCTTGGTCTGCGGGATCGCACAACTCCTATTCCCTGGCACAATGAAGGCTTGCTTTATTTTTAATAGTCACACGTGCATGCATGCTAAGTCACTTCAGTTGTGCCCAACTCTGCGACACCATGGACTGTAGCCCACCAGGCTCTCCTGTCCATGGGATTCTCCAGGCAAGGTTGCCATACCCTTCTCCAGGAGATCTTCCCGATCGAGGGATCGAACCTGCGCCTCCTCCATTGGCGGTGGGTTCTGTACTGCTGAGCCACATAGGAGGCCCTCAGATAGTCATAAAGGTTGAGCATCTCCCCTGGGCCAGGGCAGGAAGAGCTGAAGACCCAGCAGGCGTGGCCTTCACTGCATGGAGCTTGTAGTCTAGTTTGGGAGACTGATAAATAAAAAAGCCGCCACCTGGGAAATCAGGCCGACTGCAGCTGTAAAGGAGGACAACAAGGAACGTCATGAAGAGGGAAGACTGTTTCATATTAGGTGGCAGAGAAGGTCTCGGGGGCACTCAAGGAGGGCTCTGGAGGGTACGAGAGATCAGCCTCCAGAGTGCAGGGCAAGTACAAACAAGGGCTAAATCAATCCTTGAGCAAAGAAAAAACTGCACATCATCTGGAAACAGAGAGGGCCCAGTTGCCTGAGTGCTGGGCTTCAAAGATCTGAGTTCACACCATGAGCCCGCTACCTACCAACTCTGCCTACACCGCTCGGGCCCAGAATTGAGGTTGTAAGATACAGTGGTTACACCTGGTGTCTTCATCTTGATGGCCACTAAGATGAGGACTGACCAGCCTCACAGTTCACTTGCCTTCTACTTTGGGCACTTCACCACTACACTCTATGGCTACATTTTCCATTTCTAAGGAATATAAAGTTGTCTTTTACACTCACTTCTTGGCTCTAATATCTTAATATTGTCTCCCCTGTGGTTTCCTTTCAAAATCCTGACACGTCTTCCAATCATATATCAGATCTTTAGTTCACTGTTCTGTTATTTGGTTGGACTGAAAAGCATACTGATTCGTCTGCACTCGGATTTTAATAACATTTTGGCTCTGTATTTTCATTTCTGCTGCCACTAACAAATGCCAGCCTCTGTGAATTTCTTAAACTGCCACTTGAAGATTAAAAAACAAGGATACCATCTGGTGAATCCTGAAAAAGTTTAAATAAATATTTCTTTTACTGTTGTATCATTTCTTTGTGAGCCCAATTAGCATGGCTCCTACCCACCCCCATTCAGTATTTCTTTATTTATACTTTGAGTGGATATATAACGTACAGTCAAAAAAAGTGTGATATATTTTCTCAAATCGAACACACTCACACAAAGAGCATCAGATTAAGAAACGGAAGATTATAAACTCCTCAGGAATTCTTCCATGACTTTTTTAAAAAGCAAGTTATTTTCATGCTATTTATTTGGCCGTGCCAGACCTTCGACTGCAGCCCACGGGACCTAGTTCCTGTGCTGTGTGCTTAGTCGCTCAGTCGTGTCTGACTCTTTGTGACTCATGGACCGTAGCCCGCCAGGCTTCTCTGTCCATGGGGATTCTCCAGGCAACAGTGCTGGAGGATGTTGCCATGCCCTTCTCCAGGGGATCTTCCCCACCTAGGGACTGAACCCAAATCTCCGGAATTGCAGGCGGATTCTTTACTGATTGAACCACCGGGCAGCCCAAGAGTACTGGAGTGGGTAGCTTGGCCCTTCTCCAGGGGATCTTCCCGACCCAGGAATCAAACCGGGGTCTCCTGCGTGCATTGCAGGCGGATTCTTTACCAGCTGAGCTCTGGTTCCCTTCCCAGGGGTCAGACCCAGTTCCCCTGCACTGGGAGAGGGGAGCCTTAACCACTGGACCACCGGGCAAGTCCCCCTTCCATGAAGTCACTAAGTCCTCCCGTGTGATCACTATCACAACTTCTATTAGCCCAGACAAGCTGTGCCTCCTCTGGAGTTTTCACAGATGAGCACATCCACTCATAGTGTTGTGCCTGCGTGCTTCACTCCGTATTATTGTCACACTGATCCAGGATTCATCGCCTGGACGGGTTTACATCATTTGTTCCGAGCACTGTATAGGATTCCACGGTGGGAACAGACTGCAATGTACTTATCCTTTCTACAATTATCTTTGCATAATCTTTGAGCAGTTAATACAAATCCACATCCCTCAAACCCCTTTCCACCAACCACTCATTCATTCTCCTTCTAGGAAACACACAGTTACTGAGTTTTTTGTGAGATCACTGTTTTGTTTTGTTTTTTTGGAACTGCCCTGTCATATCAGGGTTACAATTACAGCTTCATAACCACATTCTAATTGATGAACTGCTGTCCTAACAATACTAATCAATCATATATGTCCATTACAGTTTACACAATATATTTTTAAAATCTACTGTCTCACTTATTTAATTGTCTCCAAAACTTACAGAGTAGGCACAGGGCTGTTGTTGCTGTTTAGTCGTGTCTGACTCCTTGTGACCCCATGGACTGATCCCAGGTTCCTCCGCCCATGGGGTCTCCCAGGCAAGAATACAGGAGTAGGTAGCCATGCCCTTCTCCAGGGCACAGGGGTTTAGGACTGACATTTAACAGATGGACTATCTGGAACCCAGGAAAGTCCTCTGCCTAAGAAGACGTTAGGTTTTAAGTGGCAGAGTGGATTTCTGACTCTCAAACCTGGAACTCTTTCTACACTCAGGAGCCAAAGCCGATGCCTGAGCGACGATGGGAAAACCGACAGAATCTGCGCCGGGGCTCCCGGGGCTCCCAGGCCCCCCGCGGGACCCGCTCCGGCAGGGTCAGGCGCTGAGCCCGGGGCTCCCTCCGCGTCCCCTCCAAGAGTCCTGGAGGCCTGCAAAGGAGCCGGCGAGACTCTTGGTTTCCGATCCCACGCTCCTTTCCCGCCAGAATTTTATTTAGTCACAGAAATTTGGATATTTGCTCTTGCGTGTTTCCCAAGAGACAGATTAAAAAAAAGTCACCTGCCCACGAACTGACCACCTCCCCCACCTTCCGCCCTCATTCACCAGCCCGCTCTGTGTTTGTTGAGGTCTGAAGCTCAGAAAGTGATTCATTTCCTCTTTTTCTTTGAGTTTCCTTTCTCTGCCTGTTACCATTTTCCTTTCTCTGAAGAGCTCAGCAAAACGGTCCTGTTTCTAACCTCCTGATGCTGGGTGGGGTTTTGGCCTGTTATCCTTAGCCAGCAGCAGCTGTGAGTGTTTCCAGGCGGGCTTCTGTGTTTGGGGTGAGGCACGTGCCCACGTGAACCACGTGCCCACGTGAGCCGGGACCTTCAGGGTGGAGGAGCCGGCACTTTCCTGCCCTGCCCTTCTCTTTCTGGGAATGCTGGTGGGGGGAGACGGATGGAGAAGACTCAGTTTTCCTGAGTCTTCCGGATGTGACATCCACTGAGGTAGCTGTTTGCCTGTATTATTCAATTCTGTGGGCTTCCCAGGTGGCTCAGTGGTAAAGAATCCACGGAGCAGTGCAAGAGCCTTGCGTTTCATCCCTGGGTGGGGAAGATCCCCTGAAGAAGGAAATGGCAACCCACTCCAGTATTCTTGTCTGGGAAATTCCATGGTTGGAAGAGCCTGGTGGGCTACAGTCCATGGGATGGAAAAAGAATCAATCATGACTTAGTGACTAAACAACAATTCAACTTTATACTTAAAAAAAAAAAAAAAAGCCCTGTAGGGTACCTAGCAGTATTATTCTCTCTTCCCCAAATAAGAAACCTCAGCTTAGAGAAGTGAAGGAGCTTGTTTAAGTATACATTTAAGTAAATAGTGAAGGTGGTAGACAAAAAAAGAAAAAAGGTGTGAGAGACTTTTATACAAAACTCCTCCATTAACCCAGCTGTGTCTATATAGTGTAATTCTTTGAGACTTAGATCATTACATCAGAACTTTTACTATTGTTGAAGAAGTTAAAGCTAATTATTCCAGCATTTCAATGACCACCCTAAATTTGACAGATTTAAAACTATCCCCTGGGGGTTTTGATGAAGATGAGGATGAAGGTTGGCTCTGGGTAATGCAAGCAGCTAGTCTGGGGGAAAGGTCGCAATGAGGGGTGGGGGTCGTGCCGCGGCTGTGTGCGCGGTTCTGTTGGAGGGGATCCGTAGGACAATCAGTGACCTGTTATACCAGTGAGCCAAAAAATGTGGGGTACAGACCTGTTTGCATGGACAGTGAAGAGAGATCGACAAATTCTTCAGCAAAGGAATGAATGAATGTCAAGGAACTGGCGTTTTACAGGCAGACTGAAAGCAAGAGGCAGCTCCACTGGAAGACTTTTACGATACAGTTAGACTGAAATCACATGCTCTGTTGGCAACCCAAAGGTCACCTGGAAGAAAGATGGGCTAGGACTGATGCCACAAGAAGAGCCTGAGAGCCAAAACTAAGACTCGATGCAGCCAAGTAAATAAAGTGAATGTTTCTGACAGAAGAATCTATACTTATTAGAAAAGAGAGAGGGATCTGACAAGGCCGTGGGGCTTCTGCCACTGCTGCTGCACACCTTGGATCAGACCTTGTTCTGAATTCAGCCTTTGCTCCTCAGAAGCTGAGGTCTCCTGACGTTGCTGACAGTGTCATTGTGCGCTATCTCCCCCTGGCATGTAGGAGCTTAGTTCCCCAACCAGGGATCGAACCCGTGTCCCTTGCATTGAATTCTTAACCAGTGGACCGGGAGGGAAGTCTCTTAAAACTCCTTATAGAGTTACCTACCTTGTTTCCATTGAATTGAAATACCACGTTCAACATAGAGTTTATTCTCACCCGTTCTGAGGCCTGTATCATTAACTCTTTGCTCTGTTCAACCCTTTCTCTTTATGATAAATGGAAGGGCTAGTTCTTAATTTGTTGCGTTCCTCATAGGAATCTCCCTGGTACTTTAACTGGAATTGTATCACGTTCATGGAAACATTGGGCAGACTTCTCAGCTAGGAGTAATTCTTCCTTCACGTCCTTCAGGACACAAGCAGGATTCTTCATTTGGGTTTTGCGTATGCCTTGGGGAGTGCATTTATAATAATTTCTTTGCATTATACATGGGTGCTATTTTTGGAAAAATATTTCCTATGTAGTGAGTGTTGGGCTATTGGAAGGCATTGCAATTTTAGAACACTGATATCCTATCTCACCTGAGAGCTCTAATAAAATTTCTGGTGGCCCTTCTGTCCCCCTTTTGGTCCTGCTAAGAACGTCAGGGTGGTGGGGGCTTCCTGGTTTCACTCTGGTCGCGTCGCGTCTCCATCTCCTTCTCCCTCCCTCCACCCCCGCTCCCCACCCAGCACCCGTGCAAGCGCGCGAGCGTGTGCGCGCGCACACACACACACACACACACACACACACACACTCCCATCTGTCCTCTTCCCCACGTGGACAGCTCCGAGTGGCATCTCCTCCTGGGCACTGTTCCCCCAAACACCCCTCTCCTATTTGGGAATAAGAACAAATGGGCAGGGGCTTCCCTGGCAGTCTAGTGGTGAAGAATCCACCTGCCCATGCAGGGGACCTGGGTGCTCTCCCTGGTGGGGAAATATCCCACATGCCCTGGGGCAACCAAGCCTATGCCCTGCAGCTACTGATCCGGCACTCTGGAGGCCGAACTTCACACACCGCAAGGAAGTGTAGCCCCGCTTACTGCAACTAGAGGACGCCCGCCCTGCAGCAGTGGAGATCCGGTGCAGCCCAAACAAACAGGTAAATCTTGAAGGAAAAAAGAAGAACAAATGCACAAATACTCACTCGGTTTTTTTCCTTTGGCTCTGGCAGGTGGTTTTTCAGATTTTATTTGGAGACCCCCAAAAGCCTTAGAGCGGAGCAGGAATTCTATCTTTGAACAATAAAAATCTGAGCACTCTGGTGGCAGTGTGGGCAATGGATAGAAAGGTTTCTAAGAAGAGACGAGCAAAAATTAGCATCAAAAACAGTCAGACTGGCTGCAGTGTGAACAGATGAAAGAGGAGCGGGTTGTGGAGGGGAGGCTGGGGACGAGCCCTGCGGCCCTGGCGAGGGGCTGGCCCGGAAGCAGAGATAACAGAGCATCCCGCTCAGGAGGACTTCCTGCAGATTGGCTGCGAAGGTGCAGCAGGGGGAGGGCTGGAGGGTGGGGTCTCCTGGGGGGCGTCTTGGGGTGGGGATGGTGCTCCGTGTGGACATTACAAACCTGGAGGTTGAGTGGATGTTCTAAGAGTTCGCTTAAAAAAAAAACTCATTTGTTATTCTCCTTTATTTATTTTTAAACCGTATTTATTTATTTTTGGCCAAGCTGCCTGGCATGTGGGGTCCTAATGCCCCACCAGGGATTGAACCCAGGCCCCTTGCAGTGGAAACCCGGGGCTGAGCCCCGGGACCACCAGGGAAGTCCCAAGACCTCACTTCTGAACCGTACAAATTTCAAGTGTGAGAACGTGCTGGTGGATGTGGGGAAGTTACACACTGAAGTTTGCACTGTGGGTGGTGTGGGGGGAAATCTCAGAGAATCGTCTGCGGGAAGGCTGGAGACCGAGCTGGGGGACAGGAGGGAGTCAGGGGGCTTGCATGGCCTCTTCCAAGAAATGGAGCAGCTCAGGGAACCTGGAAAGGCCGAGAGAAAGACGGGCACCCTCAGGACGCTTGGGGCAGCGCTAATTTCCAAGGGTGCTCCCTCCAGCGTCCCCCTCTGCGCTTCCAAATTTTTCAATATGGAGGTTTATCGTTTGGGGTTTTTTTTTTGGCCATTCTGTGTGGCTTGCAGGGTCTTAGTTCCCCGACCAGGTATCAAACCCATGCCCCCTGCAGTGGAAATGCAGAGTCCTAACCACTGGACTGCCAGGTTTGTTGTTAAAGATAAATATTTCTATAGAAAAAAAATGAGAGAGAGGCAGAATTTAAAAGCCTAGTATGTGTGATCTCTCTAATTATGGTCTAACTTTTTAAAAAATTATTACTATCAAACAATGACTGTGATGAATGAGGTGTAGAGTAAGAAGGTTTGGATTGCAGAGGCTACTTGCTTACTTCTTAGTGCTGGGAATTTAGGCAACCAACCTTCCCTTCCTTCAGCTTTGGTGTCCTCAACTGCTCTGCCCCAGGCGTCCAAGGACTGGAGGACCGTGGAGAACAAGCCTGTAAGGTCTGAGCTCAGGTGGAGTTTGACTGCAAAGGGGGAAGTGAAAGTGAAAGTCGCTCCGTTGTGTCCGACTCTGCAACCCCATGGACTATACAGGCCAGAATACTGGAGTGGATAGCCTTTCCCTTCTCCAGGGGATCTTCCCAACCCAGGGATGGATCCCAGGTCTCCAGCATTGCAGGCGGATTCTATACCAGCTGAGCCACCACGGAAGCAAAACCGGGAAGTAGATGATGAACAAGCCAGTCAAGTAGACACAACTGATTTCCTGCTAGCTAGTCCCCTGGAGGATAGGGATGTGCGATTTTAGACAGGACGATGAGGAGCGCTTCCTGAGAATAAAGCCTCTGTTCTGAGACTTGAATAGCCAGAAGGCTCTAGACGAGGACAGATAGGGAGAAAGCATTCTAGGCTCAGTAAAGAGCACGGGCAAAGGCTCAGAAGCAGGAAGCCAACTGGGAGAGCTTGAGGAGGAAGACCAGGGGAGCCCCACTCAGGGGAATCCAAGGCTGGCAGCTCTGTAAGTGCCACTGATCGTGGGTGCCTTAGTTTAGGTTAGGCACAAATGAGGGCAATTGAGAGCTCAGCCTCCCTCCATTTCCAAGTCTCTGTGGTGTGAAAATGTATTCCCTACTAGAGGAAGCAACTGCTGATTAGCCACACAGCTGGATAACAATTCCGCTTGCACCAGTAATGCTCAGAGCTTCCGGATGCTCAGTACACCTTCTAGTTCCCTATTGCCCTCCTGTTATCAATTGTGTCTCTGTTTTTAAAAATTTTGACCACACCCTGTGGCATGTGGGACCTTAGATCCCAGTCAGAGATCAAACCCTGCCGCCTGCATTAGAAGGCAGAGTCTCAGCTCCTGGACATCTGGGAAGTCCCGCCAACGTCTTTGTTTTGCCTCTTCTGGATCCTAATCACCGTGCATTTCAGCTCTGCCTCCGCCCCATTCACAAGGTATGAGCTCTGGGTCAGTTGTCTATGTATTATTGTTTTTAATCCTTTTTTGCTAAACGTACTGATTCTGGATATCCAGGTTTCTTTTGCCTTCTGATGGCAATTAAGAGGTCTGTTTTTTTCCCTTTCCCTAGCTAGTTTGTTTAAATTGTGAACTGTAACACTCAAACAGAAAAGTATACAAAACACAAATAATTTTTACTTAGCTGTTACTATACGGTAAAAATATTTTCATGTGTCACATAATTGCACAATAAGTTATAATCCACTTTCAGTTACTCACTGCTAATTCATATTTATTTTATTTTCACCAGAGTGTAAGCTGTTTGATGTCAAGCATCATTGCTCAGGGCTTCCCTGGTGGCTCAGTGGTAAAGAATCCACCTGCCAATGCAGGAGGCCCGGGCTTGATCCCTGGAGTCGGGAAGACCCTCTGGAGAAGGAAATGACAACCCACACCAGTATTCTTGTCTGGGAAATCCCATGAACAGAGGAGCCTGGCAAGCTACAATCCAAGGGGTTGCAAAAGAGTCGGACACTTAGCGACCAAACAAGAACAGCAAATCATTTCTCAAGTGCCTTTTCATCCTCTCCATCAGTGTACACACATTATCTGAGAGGTTTGCTAAAACGTGTATTTCCAGGCTAGGGTCCTAGAGACTGTGATTCACTAGCCTGAAGTCAGGCAGGTCTGCATTTTAAATAAGGTCGTCAGTTGATTCTGTGGTTGTATTTGCACAGATTACACTCAGACAATCACTGCTTTTTAACTCTTACACAAGACTGAATTACCTTCCTACTAGCTTCTCAGTGACAACCGAAAGATCATTTTGTTTATCATAAGATATTATGGGTTCTAATGAACTTAGACAGCATTTAGTAATAGCTTCTTCAATGAAATGCTCCAAGCTAGTTGGATTTATTTAGTTGTTGAAAATCAGTAATTCAGTTAGAGAATACACAGGTCATCCTGACTTATTTCCGCCATTCTCCTGAGACTTGTTGGACTGTCTCACTGCCATTTCTTACAGGTTAAAAAAAGCACAAACAAGCTTGATGATCATTATCTGTGATCATGGAGGGGGGGGTGCATCAGAAAATAATTAATAAACGAAGGAGAATAAAATGAAGAAAATGGGAAATTAAAAAAAGCATCTGCTTTTGGCATTTTATAATGTGCTTCTAAGTTGCACTAATAGGGATCATATTAACTTTCAAATTCCATCAAAGCCTTCCTTGAAATGGTGTTTGGCTTTGTGAGTGGGGAGCCCAGAGGTGGGCGGTGGATGGGGGGTGGGCTGTCACACCACCATTTTCAACTAAGACTGCATGCTCCGGTACATGTGCTTTCTGTAGCTGACAGATGTTTTAAACTTATTCCCTCTGAAGTCTTTTTATTTATCTATACTGCTTTTGACCTTTATTTCAAGCTGCTTCAGATTCATCGCCAAGATTACTAAGCTCCTTTTGGTTTGTCAATGTGCAAATTGGATGAAAGAAATGTATATGCAGAATTTTTTTTTAAGGCAGTTGATAAAAGGAGGTGTCAGGGCTTAAGTTGTGTCTCTCAAACAGACATGCTGAAGTCCTCATCCCCCGTTTCCCCCTCCCCCTCCAACCTCTGAATGTGGCTTCCTTTGGAAATAGGGACTTTGCCGATGTAAAGTGAAGTCCTACTAGATTTAGGGTGAGCCGTAATCCAGTGATTGATGTTTGTATAAAGAGAGGGGAATTTGGACACAGAGACACAGGTGAGAAGTTCGTGTAAAGAGAGAAGCAGAGATGGGGGTGATACGCCTGCAGGTAAGTATCTCCGAGGACGCTTGCAATCAGTTAGAAGAGGTGAGGAAGGAGAGCTCCCATAGAGGCTTCAGAGAGCTTCACTCTGCCGACACCAAATTGGACTTCAGACTTCCAGCCTCCAGAACTGCAAGGAAATACATTTCGATTGTTTTAAGCAGCTCAGTTGGGGGTGCACCGCTATGGCAGCTCTAGGAAACGAACATAGAACATAGGTGAAAATGTCAATTGCATTTATGCTGACAAATTCCAAGCCTTGCTCTAATAGCCCTCGGTCCTATCCTAGTCAGGATATGTGGGAATTTCAGTAAAGACAGGGTGGAAAGAAGGGACTGTCTTTACTGACATTACCATCTTGTATAAGAATTACCACAATGTCTATCTTGATTGGCGGCTTCCCTGGTGGCTCAGACAGTAAAGAATCTGCCTGCAATGCAGGAAACCTGGGTTCGATCCTTGGGTCGGGAAGATCCCCTGGAGAAGGGAATGATAGCCCACTCCAGTTTTCTTGCCTGGAGAATCCCATGGACAGAGGAGCCTAGAGGGGGCTACCCATGGGGTCGTCTGAGTGACTAAGCACCCATCTTGACCAGTCACACTGTCTCCGGTGTTACCTGGATTAATATAGTCATGCCAGAGTGAACTTTCTAGAATTTGATCACATATCTCACGTGCTTAAAACCTTCCGTGGTGCCCCCATTGTCCCTGCAAAGATGTGCAAACTCCTCAGGTGGCTTCTCCCCCCACCCCCACCCCCTCCACTGCTCTCAGTCTCTGCATGGAGCATATTTCTTCCCTTTGGTCTCATTGCTTGGCCAACTCCTATTTGTGTCTTGGTCTCTATGGAGATGCCCTTTCTGCTTAATTGCACCGCCCCCCAGGAGGCCCATAATCTGCCATAATTTCCCTGGCCTGTCCCTGATGCACCTCTTTGGCACCTGCCCATGTATTTTCCTGCATCATCCTCCAGACTTGCTGATGATATCCAAATACCTGGAGGATCTGCATGACCAGAGTTTAAGATGCAGACTCTCCACCGTCAGGTATACATTTGAACAAGATAGGTGATTCATATGCACACTGAATTTGTGTGGCACTTGTCTCTCTCAGAGGTAGGTTCCATGGGGGTAGGAGGCACTGTCTCCCCAGAAGGAGCACAGTGTCTGCCTTAAAATAGAGATGGAAATCAATCTCTATTGATTAAGAGGAAAGGCGTCAATTACTCGGGAAAGGCATCTCCGATGATCATCAGGCTGATTTCTTGCAACAAACATGCTGTACAGGGGGGGAAAAAAGTCCCCTTTTATCAGAATAAACAGGCTCAAGCCTACAATCCATTTTGTCCCAGGCTTCCTTTAAATTCCCCCTCATTCATCTCTCATATCTTCGTTGCCCATCTAGTCTTATTTTCTGCATGACACAGATGAATGACTATTTTATTAGTAATCATGTTCGCTATTTTGGGGTGTTGGGTTTTTTTTTAGAAAAAAATTAACGCTCTTAAGTGGCAACACAGTCACGGCCAGGTTTTCAGTATCATTTTGGAAACTTGTCCATGAAAACTAAAACAGGGTAATAGTCTTAAAAATTGTCTTTACCAGTCCTTTTTAAGAAAACATAATAGGGGATTCTAATGCTTCATGATAAATTATTATTTTGTCATTCTCTGGGTCAAAATAGTTAAGAAAGCCCTTTCACACTCAGCTTCTGCTTCTCTTAATAGAACGTTAAATCTGAAAAAGTTTATGGACCATTAATTCCCTGATGGCTCAGATGGTAAAGCAGCTGCCTGCAATCCCAGAGACCTGAGTTCAATCCCTAGGTTGGGAAGATCCCCTGGAGAAAGGAATGGCAACCCACTCCAGTACTCTTCCCTGGAAAATTCTATGGATGGAGGAGCCTGGTAGGCTACTGTCCATGGGATCGCAAAGAGTCAGACATGACTGAGCAACTTCACTGGTTCAAAAACAAAATCTTAACAAGTCCTCCATAAATGGCTGACTTGACCCATCTCTGAATCCCACCTCCCCCTCTTCCCTTTTCCTTCCCGGGAGTTAAATTTGCAATTCCCTAAAAGCCACAATTTGCCTAAAGTTTGTATCTAGCATGGGTCACGTGGTCAACAATCTTTTATGATGATAATCTCAGAGGTCAAGAGGACACACTCTTTGCAGGTAAACAAGGTTAGATTTGTTTTTCTTTTGTGGAAATGTACAGATTGCATTTCAGGGTGCTTAGTTTGATGCGAAGTTTACTCAGTTATCCAAGCAGGAAGCTAATGGTATTCCTGAAGTAGTAAGTCAATCAAAATGAGCCTTGAGAGTGGTTTTGGGACATGCGTTCAAGACTTTCCAGGCAGAATCTCTGCTGGGCTTGCTGGGTTTCCTGTATTCTGTGGTGCAAACTCTTGAATTTTGTCCACTCTTAGCCCCATGTGTTTACCACAGGCAAAACTAAGCTGCTAAAAATCGAGTAAGTTTTGTTCCATGCTTCCACGGCATTGTCTATATTTCAGCAGGACCCAGTGACAAATAAATACCTGCAGGTTTTTGTTGATTGAGTGACTCAAGGTAAATAAACAAGCTCACATGCCTACTGGGGCCAGATAATGTAAATGAGAAAAACAAACAGCAAGGGGGTGTGCCCAACGTGAGAACTCCCGCCTGCGGGTGTCTCTCTGAGGGCTGTCACTGCACCCTCTCCTAGCCCGCTCCTGCACTTTCGCACAAAGAATCCTGGGTTGACAAGAGTTAATGATTTCCCAAAGGCTGCCAGAAATCTGAGCTTTTAACGCAATCTCTCAGTTTTTAAATGCTGGTAACTAATTCGAATGTTCGCAAGACCAGTACTGTGAACCAAACCGAAAACTTCTAGGGAGTCTCGCAGCTCTAAGCAACCAATTTGCAACCTCTGCATTATATAGATAATAAAAGATATATATATATATATATATATATAGAGAGAGAGAGAGAGAGAGAGAGAGAGAAGGGCTTCCCCGGTGGCTCAGCCGTGTAAAGAATCTGCCTGCAATGCAGGAGCTACAGGAGACACAGGTTGGATCCCTGGGGCAGGAAGATCCTCTGGAGGAGGGCATGGCAACCCACTCCAGTTTTCTTGCCTGGAGAATTCCATGGACTGGACAGAGGATCTTGGTGGGCTACAGTCCATGGGGTCGCAGAGTCGGACACGACTGAAGCGACTTGCACGCACGCACATACATAAAGAACACTTATTTTCTAAGAAACTGTGATTCCTGGGAAGGCCGCAGATGCGGGTAAGACGTCCTGCTCGGGATGGTGCTGCCTGGGTTCAGACCCCCTCCTCTGCTCGCGGCCTGTGTGAGCTCAGCTCACTTCATCTTTATAAACCTTCAGTTTTCGCACCCGGAAAGTAGCCACAATGGTGAGAATGTCCGCTTGGTTGGGTTGTTCCGAGGACAGGATGAGAAAGTGTCTTCGGAAGCCCTCAGAGCCAAATTCACAGGATCTGTTCTCTAGTACGAGTGACTGCTTCTCTTTATAATAATGGAATTATTCCCGGGCCAGCCAAACATCGGGCAAATACGTATTCCCAAATGCCTCATTTCTCCCCCCCCCCCCCCCCGGGGGAGCTTTTGAAAGCTGTCTACATGATGACCTACTATTTTTTGGTGTTGTTTTATTAAAGCGTCTGGAAGGAGGTATGAGACCGACCCGTAGGGAATACACTCTGCTTTTAGAACCACTGTCCTCACCCGGCGGCAGAGAACAGCCACTTCCCTTCACCCGCTTTCCTTCCCCCCACCCCCTCAACGCATTTTCCAAACCCAAACAGGGTTTCCTCTCTTGCTCCAGGCTTTTAGTTGGCAGTGAGCTTCCCAACCAGTTTCAGTTTCATTTAAGCTTCCGGCAGCTTCTCTACTGTAATTAAGTGTTCTCATTTTTCTCTGAAAACGTCCCGTACTCCTCGAGTTTGAATACTGTCCTTTCCCGAACCCTTCAGGGGTTTGTTTACGAGAGTCTGCGACTGCCCGTTTATGATAGGGATGACGCTCCAGGCCTCCCCATCTCCAGCCGTTCGCGAGGACAACCCTTCCCGGTTCGCAGCTCAGAGACCCAGCCACGCCTGCAGCCAAGTCCTCGGTCCAGGAAGTAGCTGCGGGGCCGGGTCAGGCTCCCTCCCCCGCTGCGCCCGGCTCGCCCCACGCCGCCTGGGTCCCCGCCCTGGCGGCGCCGGGCCCGAGCCGGGGGCGGGGCCGGGGGCGTTGCGGGCCCAGGGCGGGGCGGGGCATGGGCGGGGCCCGCTGTGGGTTTCGCTACGTCACCGGGAAGTCCCCATACGACCCGAGCGCGCGCTGCAGCGATCGCAGAGCTGCGAGGTTCTTGCAGGCGCCGGTTCAGTTTTTTCCTGCTCTGTGCAGACCGTCGTCTCCTGCCCGTTCTCCCCTTGCAGCCCGCGTCCTGCAGACCCGAGGTGCTCGGGTTGCATCGCTGAGTTGCCCCGGTCTGCCGACAGCCGTCTGCAGAGATGCCTGGAAGGAGGGCTCGTAGGAGCGCCCAGCCGAGCCCCACGCGGGTCCCGGCAGGTAAGGAGAGCTGGGGCCCGCGGAGATCCTGGCCGGGAAGGGGGTCTGGGTCGCGGTCTCGGTCTGGCAGGGGCAGCCCGTCGCCCCGGGGCCTAAGAGCCCGGCGGGACCCGCGCCGTGGCACGTGTTTTAGGGGCGCCTCCGGGACGCTATTCGCGGGTTTAACCCGGGGCGGTGGGGATGGCGAGGGAAGGGGTGAGCCTTGCGATGGGGATGCTGCTGCGTTTGAGCGGCGGCCGAAAGCCTCCTCTCCTTCGCCTGCCTTCCGTCCGCGCTCGCCCTCCCCGGGGCCACGCGGAGAAAAGTCATGGTCACGGCCCGGGGGCTCCGCTGGCGCTCAGCGCTTCCGGAGACAGGCCCTTTTCCTCCGGGGTCCAGCACCTTTTGAGGACCCTTCTGTGTGTCTGACCGCTGTCCCCAGCCCCAGCACCAACAATAACGCTTGATGCCATCACAGTTCTGCAAAGGACGGATGGAGGGCTAAGGAAGCCCCGAAAGGACCAACGACGTCAGAAGCCTGGAAGGCCTGGCTTCTTCGTTAAAAGCATAACATTTTAACAGTCGGTATTAATCACAGAAATGCCATAGAGAAAAACAGGAGATGGTCCACAGTGTTGTTTAATCCATCCCTTCCTCCGCCCTTCCCCATCCATGTAGCCCCATTAAGTAACTTCAGGTCAGCTCTCCTCCTCCCCGCTTTTATAAATCTTATCAAATAAGGCAGACATCTGCTAAGGAGCAGTAGCAAGGAAGTAAGACCGTGGGCTGGAAATCCGTGTGGGTCACACTGCTGTTGCATCAGACAGTGTTGGGCCCCTTTTACACTTAATTTTATGGAGCCCCTGGGGCGTGCAAAGGCAGTGGTGCATAGCCAGTGTGGCCGTGGCTAAGTTGGCACAAGGCTGCTCTCTGGCTCCTGCTTCGGAGGGAAGAAGCTTTGTCCATCTTTTGTGATGTCCAAGAGTTCTGGCTGTGTTGCAAGAATTGCATAACCTTCACGGTCCAACTTGGCCCCCCTTAATAAGGGACAGCAAAAAGGTCCCTCTTAAACTTGATTAGATGGTAAGACAAAAAAATTGAGATGTAAGTGAGGTAGAACACTGTCTTAGTTTTAGGTGTACAGCCTAATGATTTGATATATGTATCAATTGTGACATTATTACTGTAACAACTTTAGTTAACATCCATCACCACACATAGTTATGTTTTTAATTGATACATTTATAGATGTAATAAAAAGATTAAGGAAACAACTAGGTGCCATTTTCTTTTTTTTTTTTTGATGAAAGGGATAATTTTTTGTTACAATTCAGGTCTTTCAAAACGGTAGGCTGAACGATAATTGTTTTTTTAGCATTGTGTTAGTATTTCTAACTAAATACCCAGCTCTTGTAAAAAGAGAATTTGGTTATTTTGAGCCTAAATAGGGAATTTGCAGGGACTGTTTACAAAGTAAATCAGTTTTTAATTTGTAGTCATAATGGGTTTTAGTGATCATGAACATGGTATTGAAATGTACGAAAAAGAAGCTGAATTGCTTTTTGAACTATCCAAGAAAATCGTAATTATGGTCAGTATTGGTTTGGTGTTGATTTCACTTACTTTAAAAGTTTACTTAGAAATTAGATTATAAATATTACTTTCACCTTATATTCAGTTTATTACAGTATCTTAATCTTAAAAAATAGTAAACATGTGAACTAAACATTATTTGTTTTTTGCTTCACTCATTTCCATAGAGGCAGTGGATTGGTACAGAGTGGGAAGAACTTGTTTTAAAATGTTAAGTTATTTTAGAAAATAGGGACTTAATTTTAGAATAAGCTGTTATGAGTCTTTCATGAGAAAACTTGAAAGAGTTGTTTAAATAATTATATGAGGGCACAATCAGAACTATGAATTATTGCCATTTACAAAATGAGCTGTACTTGAAAATAACATAAAAGAATTTAACTTTTCTTTCCCTAGCCAATCTTAAGTGAGAAAGAAAAGGATGAGATCACCTGAGGCTGTGAAACTCACTCACTCTTTGTGGTGTATGACATAAATGTCTATATTTGAAAGTAAGATAACATTACTTCATCCAGGATGCTCAAAAAAAAAAAAAATCACAAGTTAAATGTCTTTATTTTTGTTTAATTATTTCTTATATATATATTTGTTTAATTATTTATATTTGTTTAATTATTTAATTATGTTGTTTATGAGTCACTATATGTTAGTGTATGTCGTGTGTGTATAAGTTGCTTTTCTTTCTTTACATTCAGAAAACAAGTGTATATGAAGTTAAGATAATGCTTTATGGCGTAAATACTCAACTTGTCCTTGGAATGGGCCTATTAACTCTTGCTGGTTGCAGTTTGCAATGTCAGTGTAACTTTGATATTTTGCTTTCCTTTTCAGATCCTGAAGTTGAGTGTGCCATTCAGTTGAGGAGAATTGGAGACAAACTGAATTTCCGGCAGAAACTTGTGAATCTGATAGCCAAACTCCTCCGCTCAGGAACTTGACTTAAGAAGCGTTCGAATGAGGAGACTCCTTTCAAAGGAAGATTTCCCATTAGGTGCAAATTTCATCAATTAGAGGAGAGACTGCCTTGTAATGGGGAAGAATGTGAAGGAACTCTCAGTTGCTTTTGAATGCTCTTGGAAATGAAGATGGATGCATGAATTTTTGTCGGAGGTTTGCCAGAAGTTGTTGTTTGGGACTCGAGAACATTAAAAATCCACTTTTTATTTTAAAACAAGAATGGAGGAGCTTTGAACATGGGGAATCAATTCTTTATACATTTTGGTTTTGTTTAGAGACTTGTTCTAGTATTTTTGCTGAAGGTTGCTGCCCAGTGTAAGAGGAGCTGACACATGATTATGGATTATGGTCAGGGGCTGAGAAACAGAATACACTCCACGTTTGTTTCTACTTTGGGGGACAATGACGGAACAGTGTGTGATCTTTGGTTTATGTATATTATTTTGTTACGAGTAAAACTTTTATTTTGAGAACACTGAATGTGATAGTGAATGTTAATTTCATAGGTCACTACAAAATATAAACTAATTTGAAAATTTCTTTTGAGTTAAGATGTATTGTTTTTGTTCAGAAGACCTTTTACTAAGTGTGTTCCAATGAGCCTTAACCTGGGAAGTGATATACTTTGAAAAAATTTGATGTGTTACTTGGTGCCAGTGAAATTCTTGCAGTAAAGAAAAACAAGCATGGGGATTTTGCATAACTCAGAATAATTTAAAAAGTGATAGATTTTTTAAACTGCTGTAATTAAAACTTGGTAAGATGAGTATTCTAATATAACTGTTGATAAGAAAATGAATATTTTAAAAGAAGTTTCTAAAATCTGTAAAATGTCCTTTCTTATACTCAGTGTATATTGTGTAAGAGTGATCTTTTAAGAGAGATTAAGCATGTTTTCATAATTGAGATACATACATGTATTTTTCAAAAAGAACAGATTGTTCATCCAGAATGAAAATCCCATTTACATACATATGCATAACTTCATCTGCTATATAGATATTATCTATCTATATATATATGGTGTTAGAGTAATAGGTATATTCTGAGACGGGCTTCATGAATTATGTTGTTTTCAATTATTAAAAGGCCAGGCTATCAACAAAACTCCACAAATATATAAAAAAGAAATAATACTGTCATGATTGAATTTCAGCAGGAATAATCTTATTTATTTTACTTATTTATCATTAAACTATTTTTTGCTTCATTTGCTAATAAAGTTGCATTTTGGAATTTTGAGGCAAGGGTTTCATAACTACTTGAACTCTTACTAGAAGAATGTTTTAATATAGGCTATAGTCACTTTAGATGAAAAATTACCTCAGCATGTTTTTTTCTTCAGTATTACTTAAAGCTGTTAGTTTATTTAGTTGCAAAGACTTTTTTTGGGGAGGGGGCAGCATCTGCCTAGAGGAGAATGTTTTGACTTGGATATTTATGGTCTATAACTATATTTATACATACATACAATTAAAATTTGATACTGTAGCTGTAACCTATTAAATAATTTAAAAATTACCTATTAAATAGCCTGTTAAAAATTACTTTTCCGTGTGTTTATTTTTCATCGTGTAAGCTACTGAGTGTTCATTGTGAAACCAAAGCATTTTAAGTAACCTCCATCAGCAGTTACCTTTTGACCAAACCACTTCTGTTCCAGTACTGGGGTGGGAGTGGGCACCACCGGAACATGGGGCATGAGTTCTGCTCTCTAGAGACATACACGTTAATTGGGAAAGGAAGCAGTGGAAAATAGGAAATGAACGCCAGGCATAGGTCTCGGGTGCTGCCGTGTGCCGCAGATGGATGCCTGGAGGCGGCGGAGGCTTGAGGTCTGACTTGGATGTGTGGTGAGGCCAGGTCCCTGGCTGCTCCTGGTCTGCCTGCCGAGGGGCTCAGGCGCTGTTTTTGCTGCTTCCCGCGCCCAGCCCCGTGCAGCAGGTATTGCATCATCTGCAGCTAGTCACGTGCTGAAGGAGGTGTGACCCAAGTGGCCTTCCTGTTTGAGTGGGAGAGCTCAGAAGGTCCTCCTCATTTCTTGCCTTTTGTCTCAGAGCCGCCTCTCTGACCCACCCCTGCCCACTTGAGTCTGCTGAGGTCCTGCGATGTGAATCACCTCCCTCAGATGGGGAGAGAGGAAGCGCTGTGGGGGAAGGTGGCCGGTGGAGCTGACGGCTACAGAACTGGGGTGGTGGGGGGCCTGGCTCCATAAAAGGCAGGGCCCGTGTTTGATGGGATGAGCATTATTCCCTGAGAACTCCCATTCTTTAAAAACTTTATTTTAGAGTATAGCCAATTAATGTGACAGTTTCAAGTGCACAGCAGAGAGACTCAGTCATATGTGTCAGTGAATCCTTTCTCCCCCAAACTCCGCTCCCACCCAGGCTGCCACACGACACTGAGCAGAGTTCCCTGTGCTCCACAGCAGGCCCTTTCTGGTGACCCATTTTAAATACAGCAGTGTGTGCGTGTGGATCTCAAATTCCTTAACTATCCCTTCCCTCTGGTAACCATAAGTTCATTCTCTGTGGGTCTATTTGAGAACTCTATTTAAATGTCAAAAAGTTCCCATGATGTTCACATAATTGTATCTATTGACCAACAAATAGCTATTATGAATTAAAAAAATACTTTTTGATTTGCAATTAGATTTAAAAGAAAATCTCAGTAGTCTATATTTGGAAAGTGTCTATGTACCTGTCATCTATCCTGTATCTGTGAATGAGACGAGTTCTTCAGTCTAAAGATTCTGGGCCCTGTGATTATGGGTTTCAATCCCTTGCAATAACTGCCCACATATGTACCCCACACTGGGCAGGAACAGCATAAATGGTGAGAATTCTGTCAAACTCCACACACCTTTGTCAGAGGGGAAGATGCCCCAGAAGATACACCTTGAAAAGAGAAGAGTGACCCAGAGTGAGGCTGCACAAAGGGTACCCCACTTTGGAATGCTGGAGCCGGACGCTTCGAGGCAAGAGTCTGAGAGTGCTGAGCTGTGTAACTGAGGCAGCCTGTCTTAGGCAGCCTTGCTCCTCTGAAGTCAGAGACCCTGATTGTCAAGGTCCCTTGTGGTGTGAAACAGAACATGGGGTGACAGACGCCTAAAGAAGGCCTTGCTCACACTTCCTGCTCGCCCCCTTATTTCAGACAGGATTCAGAGAGAACGGAAGGGTTTCTGAGAAGAAGTAAAAGCGTGGATGTAAAACGCCAAACCATCCCAAAGCAAAACGAAGAGCCGACTACCAGGCAGACTCTTCTCCCCGACATTGATGGTAAGCCCTGGAGGAAGTCGTGCAGGGACTTCTCGGACGCGTAAATGATTTCTGGGAAATGAGAGTGGCCCGGGCATCCTGGCTTCCCTGACGGTGACCTCACTCCATCAGGCCTGCTTCTTATATGAGGCTGGAAATAGCTGAGGGTCACCTGACAGGACACACCCGGCCGTGGAGTCACCTGAGTCTTCTTATGTAATAGGTCATGGTTCAAGAGCAAAACAGTTGTCAGTGCAATGCAGGCGCTAGCAGGAGCTTCTCTTTTGAGGACTTTCAGAAACTGCTTACTTCCCTGGCGGCTGGGATTCCGCCTTCCAGCGTGGGGATCGGGGAGGTGGGGTGTATGGGCTGGATCTCTGACTGGGGGTGCCGGTGGGGGGCTGGGATTCCAAATGCACTGCAGCTAAGAGGTCAAGGCATGGAACACAAGCAGTTCTGTTCATGGGTTCAATAAAGGCTTTAAAAAATTGTCCACATCGCCCCCAAAAAAATCTTAAAAAAAGAAATTGCTTTAACAAATTCATAGTGTGATGGTTACACCTACCTACTGTCCTCTTCCAAACTGGCCACTTTTTAGGAAACCAGAATGTCGGAAAAGCAATGAGAGCCGTCAACGGAGATTTGGGATTCCGTTTCTCAGAAGTCTGGGTCTCACACTGCCTCCTAGTCTTGTCTACTCTGAGACTGCACATCGCACAGAGCCTGGGCTGGGGTTTGGGTTGAAGTAGAATAAACAAGCAAAAAAAAAAAAAAAAAAAACCAACCTCGATACTTCTAGTGTTTTAGAAAAAAGGCCTTTCTCCTTTTTGTCACACTCTCTCCCTAATGGTCTCTGATGGAGCTTCTGAGATTTGTTTGTTTCCAACTTCTCCTCTTTACTCAGCTATTTTCAAAACCAGAAAGTTCCTTTGCCCACAAGTGGCACCGGCTTCTGACATTGGAGTCAGTCAGTTGTTTCACCACTTACTCTTTGGGGAACTCTGGATAAATGACTTCACCTCTGTTTTCCTCTAAAATGGTGCAAAATGCACCCATCTCAAACCATCTTGAAAATCAGATGAGGTGAGAAAGTGCCTGACTTCAGGCTCACTCACGCTCTAAGTGTCCTTAACTGCACTGTCAAAACGGAGGGTTAGATATTAGCTTCTTTACCAAGCTATGGAAGGTCTCGTGCAATTAAGGTTATTAGACTGAAATAAAACCTTTTGAAGGAAGGCAGCAGGGCAGTGTGGAACTGGAGAGGAAGTGGCCGTTTTTCCCTTAATAAGGGCACCTGCTTTTAATTTGTGACCTGTTAGTGATGGCAGAACATTTATTGCCACCTCCTTTGTGTTAGGTTTCACGAATACTATTGAATCGCCTGAAGCCCCTTGAACATTTTCATATAAAAATTCACGTCTTGATTTATACAGTATTATCTCAAGAAACAGGAAGAAGAACTGGTCTGGTTAGCTTGGACTAGATTTGGATAAGGCTGTTTTCAGTGGCAGTGGGTGGTGGCGGGTGGTGGGGGGTGGGGTGGGGTGGGGGGTGGGGGATGGAGGGGTGGTGGTGGGGGTGGTGGGGGGGAGGGTAGTTGTTTCATCAGGACAGAAGGGAAGACCTGCCTTTAGGGAACTTGACTGGCATCCACCCCAGGGTTTCCATAGGGCTCCTCTGAGTCTGTCCTCCTGTAGACAAAACTTCAAGATCCATACCATTAACATTTTGATTGATTTATTTTTTACTTATTATTATTTTTTTACTGCATGGCACTGGGAATCTTTGTGGCATCATGCAGGCTCTTTCAACACTCTCCTTGGCACATGGATCCTAGTTCTCCAGTGAGGGAGCCTACCTGTGTCCCCTACATTGTGAGGCGGATTCTTAACCACTGGACCCTCAGGGAAGTTCCAAGTTAAATAACCATTTACCGATCACCCATGAGGAGCTCAGCATTTTAGAAACGATGGCTTTACTATTTCACTTAGTGCTCATAATTTGGAAAGCATGATCATCTTTCTTATTTTATAGGGAAGGAATAGCCTCTGGGAGCCAGCCATCTCCCCAGAGTCAACTGGCCGAAGAGCGGAAGACAGGATTCGAACCCATGCCTCTGTCAAAGCTCCCCTCTCCTGCCCCCAGAACAGGGCCGCTTCCCACAGCGCAGCAGGGGAGAGTCCTCATTCCGGAGCAAAGCTAAGGGTTCCCCAGCCAGGGATTCTACCCCCGGGTTTTCCTGAGGGTTGCAGGTTGATTACTAACCCAGCGGATGAAGGAGACATCCCGGTAAGCGTAGCAGCCGCTGGGATTCCTCTCGCGCAGCCAGGCAGCCGAGACTCTCACCTCCAGCGATGGACTCGCAGCCTCCGGAGGCTGGAAGCTGGCTCAGGTTAACCCGAAAACCCGGGGGCCCGCGGGGAGGCCGAGGCCCACCGCACCCCGGGGAGGGGTTCTGGGTCAAGTGCTCAAGGAATTCTGAAAGGTCCGCCCCCCGCCGGCTTGCCTGCTCCCAGCCAGAGCCCAAACAGCACCTCCTGAGACGGGCCCGCAGGGCTATTCGCAATGGGAAAGAAAGGGTTTCGAAGAACGCAGGCAAAAAGCAGTTTGGCTGCCCTATTTCAGAAAGCCAGGCAGGAATTAGGAAGGAAGGAGAGATCGGTGCCACCATAAAACAAACAAAGAAACAAACCCCGAACAATAGCGAAGGTAGGAACAACCGAGCCCGCGTCCTGGGTGATTCACTTGGACTCGTGCTGGGTGAGAGGCAGGGAGCGCTGGGTGAGAGGCAGGGAGCGCTGGGTGGCTGTGTGGGTTATGACACTCTGGTTTTACCAAGGTCACTGTTTAGTGGTTCCCAGATCCTCTGTCTTCAGGAAACACACGTGTATCAGTTCATCAGAGAGCAGAGCAGAGGAGGAAAAAGGGCCCATTTTGGTGGGGGGTGGGGGGGGGGGGAGGATATTTGCAATACAACACAGCGCCTGTAACAAAAGTGAGAAAACGTCTCCTTTTTTCTCTCTGAAGTTTTTACGGGTGTCACATCAAAAAGGGCAGACTTCTGAGAATTGGCAAATCAAGGGTAAAATTTTTGTTTAACTTTCAAAATGTGGTTCTAGAAGAATATGAGGAAGTCAGGCTAATGCTTCACAGATGACTCCTTGAGGCCCTGGGAAAGTACCAACCAGGATGATAAATCTGGGCTTTTCTTCCAGATTTTAATGAACATAAGGAGGAAGAAAGGTGATAATGTGCTCTAGGTGTGGCTCACTTGTAAACCACACTTTTCTAAGAATAAGCTGGTGGATATTGCTATATTTTGAGAAACATACTCTACTATAATTTTCAACCCATTACAGTTACATTAAAATTCTCTCCATGATAAATATTCCCGAAGGGACACAGCTACTGGCCCCCTTTATCCTTACGTTTTACTATTCCATCCCTGAAGACTATGGACTGTTCCTTGGTCCCAGTTTGCCTGGTTCTCCCTGGTTTTAAAACTGAAAATCTCATGTCCTGGGAGTGGCCTCAGTTCTAGGTAAACCCAGGGCAGTTGGTCACCCTTCTATGGTTGTAATGTGCTTGCAAGGGTACTTTTAGCTCATTTAACGCTGAGGACCTCCACCTAAATAAACCATACCTCACTTCTTTTTTCCGCTTTTGGCTCGTTTGTGAGAAAGGGGTAGTCATAACTCCCAGCCCCTTGGAATCACAAAGTTCATAAGGGGATGAACTGTGACTTGTGAAGGAGATTGTGAATGCAAAGCTCTCAGCCTGGCAGTTACTAAGCTCCCAATAAATGGCTCCTTAAAAAAAAAAAAAAAAAACCCTCTGGGGGATGATAAAGAGTTTATGAAAGCTGAATGTTATCATGGATTTATTGAGATTTTTTAAGTACCTGCTGAGTGAAGAGATGGAGAAAACGTCCTCCCTGACTTATGGGCTTCACAGTTGAGCTGAGGACACAGATGAGCAAAACCAGATGAAACATCTATAAATGGCCCAGAATTAATAGTTATAAGCTGTGTGAACTTGTTCACTAGAGAAAAGAAAAATGTTGGGTAGGGTCAGTTTGTGTGGTGTTTCCCCCCCACCCCCAAAATTGTATTCAAGCCTTTATTTGAGTTCTAGTCACAGCAGTAAAATCAGAAAAACAAAAACAAAAAGAGTTATGAAGGAAGAAAATTGTCATTTATTTGCAGATAATATGACTGTCACTAGAGAAGATACCAGACAATCTAAATGTAAACTGTTAAAATGAACAAGACTAAAGAAGTTGCCTGGATAAAGCGTCATAGCACATAAGTCTATTTTGTATGTCAGAAATGCATTTTTAACACAACTGAAAAATAGGGGTAATTTATACGGCAAAAGAAATAGTAAAGAGGAAAAAAAGTCCAGAAAGAGTGCAGGATTGTGATGGATTAAGTTTTTAAACTTTTGAGGGACTTCCCTGGCAGCGCGCGCAGTGATTGGGACTTCACCATCCAATGTGGGGGATGTGGCTTTCATCCCTGTTTGGGGGGCTAAGATCCTATGTGCCTCTCAGCCACAAAACCAAGCACAGACCAGAAACAATATTGTAACAAATTCAATGAAGACTTCAAAAATGGTCCACGTTAAATAAAATAAATCTTGAAAATATACTAAACACTTTTGAAAACCATTCAAAAAATCAAATGAAATGATGGATTGAATTTTCATTCCTTTGCAAAGTTTTTATAGTTCCATCCAGTGCAATTTTAGTCACAATGGACATGGAAGGGAAAAGCCCCCAAAATAGGCAGATGAATATCCCAAATGAATTGTTGTTTGGAATAAACAGTGAGTCCTTGAACTACCAAAAAGCAAGACATGATAACTTGATAGTAATTATGTTGGTATATTGTTGGTAGGTACAGACCCATTGATAGGGTCAGGTATTTTTTATTTCAGATAAAGAAGTATGTTGGTGAGCAGGTGAGTTATTTCACAATCAAAACCCCCAGAGACTCAGCAATCTTAACAGGAGGCCTATCAAGTTGTCACTGGGATTCTTCCTGGGTTGGTTTCCTAAGTTTCTGTCATTGTAAAATCTGCCTGCCCGCTCCACTCTTTCAGAGATGCTGTTTCTGAAAGGTCACTAGCAATTGCCACATCCCGCGGCCTCTCTTTATGTTGCATCACGTCCAACCTCTGAGCCTCACCTCCTCCTTCAAACTCATGTAAAATCTTCTCAGCCCTTAGCAAGTTCCTCTTTCCTCTTGGTTTTTAAATGTCACTTTCCCAAGGTTCTGCTTTCATCATGTTCTCTAAGAGTGGTGACCTCAGGTGCCCCCTTGAAGCCAACTGATTTTCAGTTTTCATCTCCATCTGGCTTCTTCCCCTGGGCACCAGCCTGACTCTGTCCCCTAGCCAGATTTCCTGACTTTCTAGGATTCGTTTACAGTTTTTATTAATTTTGTTCTCAAAGCTCTGTTATCCTTCAAGGCCAATGTCAAAAGCCATTTCCTCAAGAAGTATTTTCAGATTCCCCAACCAGAAATGACAGTCTATCTTTTACATGCCCATAGCACATTTTTCTTATCATGAGGCAACACTGATTTCACATTTATGTTAATTTTATATCTGCTTCTCCAAGTTGATTATAAGCTCCTACAGGTGGAACACAGGGGATTTATTTTTCAATCCCCTGTGTCACTTAGCAAAACGGCATTTATTCACTTGCTCATTCATTCATTTACTCACTCATCCGTAAGATATTTTTGATCATATGTGCTAACCACTACATTTGACACTACAGATATAAGACAAAATAACCACAAACACATGTCTCTTTGGTGGGAAGACCAAGGCAAAAACAGAAAACTACAATTAATCCTTTACTTACTGGGCCAAGAGGTGAGCACAAAGTGTTGAGGGAGCTCTGAGACTTACAAAGTATGTGTGTGTAAGTGTGTGTGTGTGTGCTCATGTGAGTGTGTATGTGCACGCGTGTGTGCACATGTGTATGAGTGTGTGTGTATGTGAGTGTGTGAGTGTGTGAGTGAGTGTGTGTGCATGCGAGTGTGTGTGTGTGTGTGCGCGTGCATGTGTGAGAGTGTGTGAGTGTGGGTGAGTGTGTGTGTGTGTGTGAGTGAGTGTGTGTGTGGCAGGAGGTATTGAAGTCTTCTCGGAGTAGATGTTGCCTGAGATGAGTGTATAAGTTATACACGTCTGTGTAACAAATGACCCTCAAATTTGGAAACGTTGAACAGTGCACTTCTATTATCTCAGGGTCTCTGTAGTTAGGAGTCTAGGTGTGGATTAGCTGAATCTTCTGTCTCAGAGTCTCTCACAAGGCTGCAATCAAGGTGTCGCCCAGGGCCATGATCTCACCTGAAGGCTCAAGTGGAGAAGGGTTTATTTCCAAGCTCTATCATGTGGTTGTTGGAAGGACTCAATTCTTTGATGATTGTCGGGCTGAGAACCTCAGTTTCTATCTGGTGGTTAGCTAGAGCTACCCTCGGCTTCTCACCACATGAGTCTTTCCAGCTTATGTTATCAGAGCAAGTGCTGGAGAAGAGTAAGAAAGAGAGAGAAAGCGAATAGGAGAGAGGGGGAGAGAGAGAGGGAAACAAGTTGGAAGTCACCATCTAAAGCCTAATCATGGCAGAGACATCCCATCATTTTTACTATATTCAATTTGTTAGAAACAAGTCACTAGGTCCACCGCACACTCAAGGGGAAAGGATTAGTAGGGCATAAAGACCCAAGAATTGGTGATTCTTTGAAATCTACTTTTAAAGACTGTCCATCACTGCAATAAATCTTAAAGAATACATGAAATAGTTCATTTCTCTAAGAGCAAACAGGGCTTCCTTGGGGGCTCAGATGGTAAAGAATCTGCCTGCAATGAGGGAGACCTAGGTTTGATTCCTGGTTCAGGAAGATCTCCTGGAGAAGGGGATGACAACCTACTCCAGTATTCTTGCTTGGAGAATCCCATGGACAGAGGAGCCTGGTAGACTGTAGTCCACGGGGTTGTCAAGAGTTGGACACGACTGAGCAACGAACCCTTTCAGGAGCAGACAAGAATAAGTGCATGATGAACTAGAGCCTGGGGGCCCCACGAGTGTGTGACTTGAGATACTTCTGGAGTCCCTTTCAAGACCTGCCTACAGGCTTCTGGTAGATTCTGCCTTTGCACAGTGTGTGACGGCTTGGCTGGCTCCTGTGGCTTTTCTCCACCCCTCCTTCTGCCATTATGCCAGCAGAAAGAATCAGCACAAAAGAGGATACTTCATAGCTTCCAAGGGGCTGCAGTGAGAGAGGGGGAGTCCGAGCAACCACCCTGCCCAGGGAGGTGGGAAGACAGGAGGCGATGAGGTTGGGGCATCTAAAGTCAACCTGAAAAACGAGCCAGCTTCAGAGGCCCGTCGATTCCCCCCTGAAAGTGGGCCACAGTTGTGGGCAATCATCAGCAGGGCAATCATCAGGAAGTAGCTTTTTCTTGTTTATTTTTTATTTTTTTAACGGGCTCAGTGAAGGGAAAAAACAAACAGGTACGTTAGCAGAATTGACAACGATTTAAACTTCTTATGTCATATATGGAAACGGCTTTCATTGTTCAACCAGCTACCCCCCCACACAAAGCCTAATGGCCCGCACTCGTCTGCTTTGCTGTGCACACTGGTTTTGTAGAAGCCAGGGGTCTCTTTGCCATCAAATAGGTAACTCAAAACCGGACAGAGGCTCAGATAAGACCCTGTCCCCTAGCTGATCGTTCCGACACCCAGAAACACACACGGGATCCCCCTTTGTCATTTATCTCACTGCAGACACGAAAGCTGGGTGTAGGGTGCTGTGGGTCTGCTCAGGCCCGGGGCCCCGTGGGACTTCACACTGCCCTTCTGGCAGCTGGGATGACTCAGAGCGGCTCTCCAGCCAGCACTGCGGGGCCCGGCAGGGTGGGGCTGTGTGCAGCTGAGCTCCAGAGTCCTCCCCAGTTGCTTTATTTTAAGCCACAGGGTCTTACAGTAAGTAACAGGTTCATAGGAACTGCATGGCTGGCTAGGGAGTGGGAGGGATTAAATACTGTCTCTTGGTCCCCATTTTAATAATAGCTTACCCTTTCCCATTGCTTCCTGTGTGCCAGCTCCCGCATTAAGCACCTTGTAAGTATGATTTCACTTAATCCTTCCAACAACTTTCAGGGCTAAGAGTGATTAGCCCCACCTTTTTTTTTTTTTTTTTTTTTAAATAAGAGGGAGATGGAAGGTTTGGAAGTCTGCCCAGTCGGAAGACTAGACGCAAAGGCAGAGACAGTACCCAGATCAGTCTGATTCCAAAGCCCATGTCCCTGGTCTTCAGGGTGGGTCTGCCTCTCCCCGCGGGGAATTAATTCCATGAGCACTGTGAGAAGGCAGATGCTTTGCTGAGCACTTCAGAGAATAGAAACGCTGGGACACATGGTCCCTGTTGTCTGGGAGCTACTGGACTCTGGAAGAGCCTCTCAGGGACATGGGGAAATGTTCATCCACATTGGGGGAATGTCTCAGTTCTGTCCGTCACCTGAGGGGTGACCCTGGCTGATTTATTTGGTCCAGGATTCCTTTTTGTGTTCAGCTCTAAGATGGAAATAACAGCACTATTGTGAATCTGGACAGGGAAAGGCCGAGGATGATGTGTTGAAAAGTAATAGGTGCTTGGAAAAGTGTGGCTTTGTTCGTCTCTCACAAGGTACCTGGTTTTTTTTTGGAGAAGGAATGGCAACCGACTCCAGTGTTCTTGCCTGGAAAATCTCATGGACAGAGGAGCCTGGCGGGCTACAGTCCATGGGGTCGCAAGGAGTCGGACACGACTGAGCGAGCAAACAACCTGGTTTTTAGCTGGGCGGGTCCTGAAGCAAGGTGTGCTCAGGCAAACGCGAGTGTCTTGACACCCCCAAGGCACCTCCCGTCTCCTCCACCTCACGTTCTGTCTCTCCACTTGCAATTCCGCCAGCTGGGCCGTCTGAGTGTGACCCTCCTCTGTGCTCCCACAGTCAGGACCGCCGTCATTCCTCATCTGGATCATCGCCACGGCCTTCTGATGGGTCCCCGGTGTCGGCCCTCACTTGTCTCTCTAGACTCAGCTTGACTGCCACCTTGTCGGGGAAGTCTTCTGTGAGTATCCTTTTAAAACTTGCACCGTCATTCGCTAGACCCTAATCCTGCTTTATCCCTCTTCACCACTTTATATAGACGTGTTGATTTGCTGAGTGTGATGCCCACTTTAGAATGGGGGGCCCCTGAGGGGAAGGGGCCACGGCCCTCCTGTGTCTGCTGTATAACAGGACCGCAGGTGACAGCCACTACCTCCATTCACCCCTGTCAGTTCACTGTCAACGTAGTCTGCTTTTTTTTTAAAAAATTGAAGTAAATTTGAGACATAATATTATATGTTACAGGTGTTCAGTACAGTGATTTACAATTTTTAAAGGTTATACTCCACTTAGAGTTATAAAATATTGGCTATAATGCAGGAGACCTGGGTTTGGTCCCTGTGTTGGGAAGATCCCCCGGAGAAGGGAAAGGCTCCCCACTCCAGTATTCTGGCCTGGAGAATTCCATGGACTATACAGTCCATGGGGTTGCAAACAGTCAGATACGACTGAGCGACTTTCACTTTCACAGGTTAAATATTTTGAGAGGAAGATAATAATGTAACGGAAAAATATCTTCATCTAATACATTATTCTATATTAGTGTTTACTCTTATCTACTGAATTCACTGTGCTTTCACTTGAAAGCACTGATTATACTCCCTGCGTGGGACGATATATCCTGGTAGTTTCTTTTACTTGTTTGCGCTTCTTGATCTCTTAGCCCTGTGATTGCCCTTCCCTCTCTCCACTGGTAACCACCAGTTTGTTCTCTGTATCTGCGAGTCTCTTTCTTTCTTGTTGTAGTATTGGTCTGCTGTCCTTAAATTACATTTAAAAATTCATGTATTTCTTTATAACTGTGCTGAGTGTTCGCTGCTGCTCAGGCCTGTTCCTCTAGCTGCGCTGAGTGGTGGCCACTCTCTAGTTGAGCTGCATGGCCTTCTCATTGCAGTGGCTTCTCTTGCTGTGGAGCATAAGCTGTAGGGTGTGTGGGCTTCAGTAGCCGTGGCCCCCGGGCTCCAGAACCCAGGCTCAGGAGTTGTGGTGTACGGGCATCATTGCCACGAGGCATGCGGGATCTTCCTGGACCAGGAATCAAACCCATGACTCTTGCACTATTTACCACTGAGCCACGGAGGAAGCCCATTAAATCACATTTTTAATCTTAAAAAGATTCAGGATGTGCAGAAAAGCAGAAAAAGGGGGAGGAATTTACCCATAATGGCAGTCGCAGAAATAATCACGGCCAATACCTCTAAAACAATTTTAATGTTTCAACATAATTTTGTGAGTATTTTAATTACAAAGTCTTTATTACAGCCCATTTCATCCCATCGGTTCTGAATTTTGACTCTTTTTTAAAAACTGAAGTATAGTTGGTTTACAATATTGAATTTTGATGCTTGACTTGAAACATTTGAACACTGGAGTGAGCCATATCTGGGGTCTGTGTTTAGCATTGTCAGCCAAGTATTTGAAGAATGTTAGATCTAAGAACCACATGATACATCGTGGGCTGCTGCTTGTGTGTCTAATGGCCTGACAACACCCTCTACTTTATGCACACATTAATTGATGTATTAATGGACTACTTCAGCACCTACCCTGTGCGGTGCCTCTAGGTCCCTGTGTCTGAACCTTGCGCTGCTGTGGTGTCGTCTTTCTCGTACATTTGAGTTGTGCAAACTATGGCAACAGTCGGGCCATCCTGCTGAAGGCGTGGTTGTGGTGAAGGACGGCGGCTTGACTCATCCCTGGTTGGTGACTTTTATGATAAAGCCCATGACCATCAAAGAGGGAGTGAGTTTTCAAGTGGGGGAGAACCGTAGGCTCAGAGACAGGACGGCCAGGCTCTTGTCCGAGTGTTGCAATGAACTTACTGGAAGGACTTGCAAAGCCACTTGTTCTCCTGATGCCAGTTCCCACATGGAGAAAATGCGTCAGGGTGGAGGGGAAGAATGGAGGATGGGTAATTCCTTAACTCCCATCAAAGATGCATGATCTTGGCTAATTGTCTTATGCGTTTCCATCTATTCCATACATCAGATGAAGCAATAAACCAGACCACACACCCTCCTTCCCAACCCGCCAAACCATCAAAATCCATCTCAGCAACATTTACCATCTTCTGCTCAGATTCCCTGGAAACGGCCCAGCGGTGGAGAACAACGCCTCGTGTCACTTCGTGTATGTTTGTGCAGACCTTTGACCGTTTCTGAGTCTGAGGAAGATTCTCTGGCCTTTTTCAGAGCTTTCCATCTTCAAAGAAAGGGTGAAAAGAATTGAGGATTCTACCCACGCTAAATAATGCTCTCAGTTGGGGCCAAAATACCAATAATCTGTCGCTTGCTGACACTTTCAAATACAAGATGTCTCTCAAAGCCTTGTTGAATGTTCTCGTCTAAAAGCCTGACCACTTGCATATCATTTCAATTTTTTAATGCTTTAAACTTGCTACACAGTTATCTTGTTCAACTTGCTGTGAAACAGAAGGGAAAAAGCCATTCTGGACTGCCTCATTTTTAATTCTATGTTAATGTAGCATTTCTAAACCTTGCTCTTTCTCCCCAGTTTGGCTCAGATTTGAACCCTCTCTATGACA
Source organism: Ovis aries (assembly GCF_016772045.2). Taxonomy (NCBI): domain Eukaryota; kingdom Metazoa; phylum Chordata; class Mammalia; order Artiodactyla; family Bovidae; genus Ovis; species Ovis aries. The sequence goes on from NC_056076.1 coordinate 59,098,536, forward strand.
TGTACCTTTGGAATGCCACCAAACAGGGCCGTGCTTCCTTTGCCAGAGAACCCTGGTGCCTGGTAACCTGTGAACTTGGTATTGTCTCCAAGGAGTGTTTCATTTTACTTGACAGCAGGCAGCTTCTCTGTCAAGTGCAGTGTGCCCCCATCTTCCTATAGGATTCCTTGCCGAGAATTCCCACAGGAAGACAAGTTGCCTTTGCCTGTAAATGTTTCCTTAGATATTGCCACTTTCTTTCACTGTTTTATCCCCCTACCAGATATAAATGTTGCTGTTCAACTGCTCAGTCGTGTCCGACTCTGCAACCCCATGGACTGCAGCATGCCAGGCCTCTCTGTCCATCACCAACTCCCGGAGCTTACTCAAACTTATATCCATCAAGTCGGTAATGCCATCCAACCATCTCATCCTCTGTCGTCCCCTTCTCCTCCCACCTTCAATCTTTCCCAGCATCAAGGTCTTTTCAAATGAGTCAGTTCTTCCCATCAGGTGTCCAAAGTATTGGAGCTTCAGCTTCAGCATCAGTCCTTCCAATGAATATTCAGGACTGATCTCCTTTAGGATGGACTGGTTGGATCTTCTTGCAGTCCAAGGGATTCTCAAGAGCCTTCTCCAGCACCATGGTTCTAAGGCATCATTTCTTGGGCCTGCCAGGCTCCTCTGTCCATGGAATTTTCCAGGCAAGAATACTTGGGTGGGTTGCCATTCCCTTCTCCAGGGGATGTTCCTGACCCAGGGACTGAACCTGGGTCTCCTGCATTGCAGGCAGATTCTTTACTATCTGAGCCACCAGGGAAGCCATGGATATAAATAAAGATGACATTTCTCCAGCTCTTTGTTTTGATGGCATGGAAGGCTGATGCTTTGATATACTGACTGAGCATTTGCTGGAATACTTCATGAACTTACTTCTGTTGAACAAACAGAAGCTAAGCTCCATTGCCTTTGGGCAGAACCAGAGAAATAAGAAAAAAATCTTGGTTATTTTTTGTTTGTTTGTTTTAAAAGCCAATAGCTAGGGGTAAGATAAAGAAGACCTGGAGGAATGGATGGGCAAGCAGAGCCAGTCCTCCCACCGCTGAAGATGAGTTAACGTTGCCCAGGACAGAAGAGACCTGAAGAGGGGAGAGTTCCGTGGGGCTGGGACCGGGGCACAGATGTGGGCAGTCTAGGGGCCAGCGGCAGCGCCGCTGTCTGTCTCCAGCCCCAGGAAGCTGTGGGGGGTCCCCTGTGCGGCCTCCAGGCTCCTGGCTCTCTTCATGAGCATCTCCATCTCCTATGTACCTTCCGTGCCCTCTCATTCAGGGAGATGGTCCACAAGCATCAGTTGCCTGTATCCCGAGTCTGTGCTCAGCATCTTCCTCCAGCTCACTGTGAGAAACCCCCCATTCCACAGTGGAGGACATTTAAGCTGTCAGGAATGTGCCTTTCTAGTTCCTTCCGCTTTTCCCTTAAAATCCTAATTTACTGCCTCCAAACAGAAGAATATTGGGTGTTGGCAGGCCCTCTGCTTCCAGAGTCACACTTCAACAGACCTAGTAGAGATCGTAAAGCTGTCAGAAGGTGGGGCTTGATCAATTTCCCAAATAGTCTCAGATTAGCTAATTCCAAAGTGTTAATTCTGTGATCCTTTCAGGCACATGTAAAGCTCAGAACCATTTGCTGCACTTAGAGAATTATTTAGTATGAATTATTCATATGGCTTAGTGTTAATGTTTTAATTCATTGTAGAACCCAATGGGTGTGGTCAATTTCACCCAATCAGTTTGGGAGGATACAACTTCAGAATCATTTCACTTTGCACATTTTTCATCACAAGAAGCTAGTATATTAATACCTGATTCCATGAGACAAACTCAGTAAGGGAGGGATGTGTATGGCTGAGTGTATAAATAATCCACTGTTATAAATAATTCCAAAATCTGAATTAGCAAAATGAAAATTTCATTTGTTGGTCTCATAGAGTCTAATGCTGATGTTCCTGGTGGAGGTCCTTAGCCTTCTTTTGGGCTTCCCAGGTGGCGCCAGTGGTAAAGAACCCACCTACCAATGCTGGAGACGTGAGACTTTCCATCCTGGTGGGCTGCGGTCCATAGGGTTGTTCAGAGCTGGAAATGACTGAAGAGATAGCCGCACACCCTGTTGTCTTTCTTCCAAGGACAGATTGAGGGACCCAGGATCTTTCCATCTTGAGGGTTCGTCATCTTTTGGCTTCAGGGCCATTGTTATGAGCTGAATTGTGTCTCCCTCCTCAAATGCCTGTTTTGAGAACTTAACCTCCAGTACCTCAAACTGTGACACTGTATTTGGAGCTAAGTAAGTATTAGTTGCTTAAATGTGTCTGACTCTTTTCGACCCCATGGAGTGTAGCCCACCAGGCTCCTCTATCCATGGGATTCTCCAGGGGATCTTCTTGATCTAGGGGTCGAACTTGGGTCTCCTGCATTGCAGGCAGATTCTTTACCATCTGAGCCACCAGGGAACTAGGGCCTTAAAAAAGGTGATGGAGTTAAAAGGAGACTGTTAGCGTGAGTTCTAATCCAATCTGACCGGTGACCGCATTTGGAGAGGGAATCTCATGGAAACATTAAGAGACACTAGGGATGACTCTCACAGACAAAAGACCACGAGAAGACACAGCAAGGAGCCACACAAACCAAGGTGAGGGGCCTCGGGAGAAACCAACACTGCGGATTCGGTGGTAGCGATGGGTATATAAAGTCTGGTTTTGACCCATCACGTTCTAGCTGTGAGACACTAGGCAAACTACCTCACCTCCCTGTGGTCTTTCTGTTTGTAAACAGAGGTCATAGCAGAACTCAGCTCCCAGGGTTGTGGTGTGGATGAAAGGCGTTAATACATGGGATGAACTTAACACAGTGTCTGGTCTACAGTAGATGTTACGTAAGTATTTGCTATTACTGTTATTCATGGCAATGGCACCCCACTCCAGTACTCTTGCCTGGAAAATCCCATGGATGGAGGAGCCTGGAAGGCTGCAGTCCATGGGGTCGCTAAGAGTCGGACACGACTGAGCGACTTCACTTTCACTTTGCACTTTCATGCATTGGAGAAGGCAATGGCAACCCACTCCAGTGTTCTTGCCTGGAGAATCCCAGGGACGGGGGAGCCTGGTGGGCTGCTGTCTATGGGGTTGCACAGAGTCGAACACGACTGAAGTGACTTAGCAGCAGCTGCAGCAAAGTATTATCACTGTCTATGGACATAAAGCTGCTAACGTTTTTCTGTGTTGGCATCACATTTTTCAGGAAGAGCGGAAGCTATCACATTGATTTAACAAATGATGACAATCTTCCTAGATCTGATAGGCAGCATTTCATTTCTTTTCTGCCTTTTTCTAGTTCACGATTCCAAGTGGAGCTGATGTGAAAGATATAATATAGGATATTGGTTGGGAAAAAACGTGAATTCCTGGGTCAGTGGACTTGTGTTCAAATCCCACTTCAACCATTAGACCAGCCGTGGTTAGGGAAATGCAAATAAGAATGCTATTCTTTTCATTCATTGTATTGGCAAGATTTTAAGCTATTAATGATTTAATACACAGTTGTTTCTTTTTTTTTTTTTCCTGGCCTTCCATCAGTTCTTTCTGTTCTATGGCAGCAATACCACATACATTTTACATCCAGCCCTATTTGAATCCAGGTCTATTCCTGGACTGCTCAGTTAAATGTGCCAGTAAATTCCCTTATTAATTTAAATTTAAAAAAAAATTGAGGAGAATTGCACAAGAGCCTGAAAAGAGAAAATGAGCACTTGTCTTGGAGAATCACAAGTCCAGGCACGCTTCCTAACATATGCCTCAGAATCTGCCTATTTCAGGAAAGATCCACACTTCACATTCATTGTCCCAGTCACCACCCTGGACATCTTGCCCTGTTCTCCAGACCTGCCCCATGGGCCACGTGGGGCAGCGTGTCGCAATTTCATTCTGAGAAAAGGACCATGTGATTGGTGAGAGAGACCAAGCTTAATCTCAGAGCAGTTAAAGAAGCCTGGAGGTCTGAGTGGGCAGAACATGTAGGCCAAGACTTGCCAAGTATGTGTGGGTGTGTCCGTGACTCAAATTCTGGAGCTGAGTGGGAATAAAACTAATTTCTGGAGGCAGGTGAGGGAGACTCGGGGGAGGGCAGGACGCAGCTGTTAACAATGGGACTTCAGGCCGAGGGGTCACAGAGTCAGATGGTTTAGCAAGCGAGCCTGCATCCTCCCTTCTCTGACTTTTCAGAAAGAATTCTTGCCAGGTCTGGCAGGACGCATGCAGAGACTAAGCGTGCCTGTCCTTGCCCACTTTCTAGCCCCCCTTCATGCTCCAGGCAGGGTGCTCTTCCTTTTCCCTGCTCTGACGGCAGTTCAGAACACTGGCCTTCTCAACCAAGGCCTCACATGAGAAGTGATGGGGCAGTGGTCCCCGACAGCAGAGATCTCGTCTTCAAGCAAACGGTCTTGAATCTAATGGCACAGAGGCCGCAGCTGGGAGGCCCGGATACCGCGGTTGCTATGTGAACTTGGGCAGACTAGGCTTGAATGTCAAAGTCTCTGTGTTCTCCTTTGAAAAATAGGCATTGTAAAATCGACTGAACTAGCCGGAGTCGAGGCAAAGTTTCTAGTTCCAGAGGTGGAAGCAAATTCTTCTTCTTCCAAGTGAGCACAAGCCAGTTAGGGCCTGGGGTATAAGAAAGCTAAGACCAAAGGCTGCCTCCAGCTTTCTGAATGCAGGAGGGGAGCAAGCTGCCAGCGAGGGGTCATTTCCTCCACTGCAGACAGTGCTGTGCAAGAACCCTGGGGAAGAGGAGGCATCGTCTCCCCAGCTTGCCAGTATCTGAAAAAACTGGCTTCTGAACGGCATGGTGACACTTCTCGCACCACATGTGTGGGGGTTCCCCTGCTCCCACCCCCTCTTCCACCTCTAAACAAATCTCCTAGTTCTTCAGATTCGCTTCAGTTCTGACACCACCTACCTGGGCAAGACTGCCGTCACTCCTATACCTTCTGACTGAGTGGCGGTAAGTCGGGGGTTCCCTTGACCCCCTTCTCAGGTTCAGGCATTGCTAGAATGGTTCACAGAACTCAGGAAAACGCTTTCCTTACATTTACCAGTTTCCTGTAAAGGATTCAACTCATAGTCAGATAAAATATTCACAAGTCAAATGTAATATTACAGCAGAGAACAACATCAAGGCTGAGTAGTTTTATCCTGGAATGCAAAAATCGTCCAACATGGAAAAAAAATCTAGAAATAAAAGCTCATACAAATTAAAAGAAAAACCCTACATATTAATGGGTATTCAAAAGGCAGGTGATAATTTATTAATAGTATCCATTGAAAAATAAGAGCTACTTAAGTACAGTATGATTTACCAAAATGCAAAAACAAGCGTTATACCAAAGCCATAGTGCAGAAGAAGTCATCTGAATTAAAATCAGAAATATGACAATAATATGCACTATGTCAAATTACTTTTACTTCTACATTGTTTTGGAGGGTCTAGCTAATGCAATAAAAATTAAATAATCTGTATAACGAAGAGAAAAAATATTAGAGTTAAAAACCAATTTCAGTAAGTTATTTGGACCTTTTTGTTGTTTGCCCTTTACCTTTATTTATTTATTGAATAATGTTATAACTTAGTGTAAATATGTTTTGTGTGTTATGTCAGCAGATTTAATAGTTTTTTTTTCTTTAAAACTGAGAATTTTGTATCCCCCACTAAAAACGATTTCCCCATTCAGAACTATACAAAATAGTTTTATATTTTTTATATTTAAGCTTTGGGTTCATCTGGAATCTTTTTTGGCTTAAGGATCAGTGTTGGGATCCAGATTTATCTTCAAAATGGTTGCCCAACAGTATTTTTTTGGCTACACTTTGTGGCTTGCGGGCTCTTGACTCTATCCCAGGGATTGGGCCCACATGCTTGGCAGTGGAAGTGCTGAGTCCTAACCCCTGGACTGCAGGGGGTTCCCCAACAACACTCCCCTCACCCTGTTTAAAAAATTATTTATTTAATTGGAGGCTAATTACTTACAATATTGTGGGTTTTGCCATACACTGAGATGAATCAGCCACGGGTGTACACGTGTCCCCCATCCCGAACCCCCTCCCCTCTCCCTCTGCATCCTATCCCTCGGGGTCATCCCAGCGCACCAGCCCTGAGCACCCTGTTTTATGTATCGAACCTAGACTGGCGATCTGTTTCACATATGGTAATATACATGTTTCAATGCTATGCTCTCAAATCATCCCACCCTCGCCTTCTCCCACAGAGCCCAAAAGTCTGTTCCTTACCTCTGTGTCTCTCTTTTGCTGTCTTGTATATAGGGTCGTTGTTACCATCCTTCTGAATCCCATATACATGCGTTAGTATACTTCATTGGTGTTTTTCTTTCTGACTTGCTTCACTCTGTATAATAGGCTCCAGTTTCAGCCACCTCATTAGAACTGATTCAAATGCGTCCTTTTTCATAGCTGAGTAATATTCCATTGTGTGCATGTACCCCAGCTTTCTTATCCGTTCGTCTGCTGATGGTCTTACTCATTCATCTGCCGCTGGACATCTGGGTTGCTTCCATGTCCTAGCTATTGCAAACAGTGCTGTGATGAACATGGGGGGTTACACCCACACCACTTTGTAAACGATTCTGTTTCTGCCCTGCCTTTGAAACGCCAGCCTGACTGTGAAGTATACTGTGGAATGCGATTTGGTCTGTTCCCCTACTGCTGTTTCTTCCTTTGGCAGTTCCGAGGAATTGTAACGCTTGTGTCTGGATTTTACGTTTTTACTATTTGAAAGAACAGTTTTCTAGAGAGAATCTTCAGTCTTTTCAAATGGGGAGAGAAAGGTGCGAGCAGAGAGGTTGCTGATGCTGCAGGAGAACGGTGGGGTTGAGACGGATGAAAGCTGAGGAGGCCGAGACAGACGGGGTTTCCTGAGCCGGGATGAGGAGCTGCTCTCGACCTCGAGGGAGCACACCCTGACGCTCGGAGCAGACGGAGGAGCAAGGGCCGCAGGCTCGCGTTTCTAACGAGTCAGGGAGATGCCAGCTGGGCGCTGTTTCAGAAGTTAACTGTCGGGCTGCGAAGCAGTGTGTGTGATATGAAGGGCTTTGTTCCAACACGGACCGTCTAATCCACCATGTGCTGATTTGCTTAACAGTCCCTTTCTAGTTCCAGAGCTCTTTACAAACAAAACAGAGACTCACAGTATGAACAGCAGAGCAAGCTGGACGCTGCCTCTCCTCCTCCCCAGGAGCTTCCCAGGTGGCTGGGTGGTAAAGACCCCGCCTACCAATGCAGGAAACTCGGCTTGGATCCCTGGGTCGGGAAGCTCCCCTGGAGGAGGAAGTGGCCACCCACTCCAGTATTCTTGCCTGGAGACTCCCAAGGACAGAGGAGCCTGGTGGGCTACACTCCTTGGGGTCACAGAGAGTCGAACCACAGAGCACAGGCCGGCTGGCTGGCCCCTCCTCCCCAGACTCGGAGTAAAACGGTGTATTGTTCCTGTCCAACAGTGAGTTAGGGATTGGAATTTTTTGCCGTGCCGGTCAGGGGCCAGCGGTCACTCACTGCAGAGAAGCGGTCAGGGGCCACTGCTTCACCTGAAGCGCTGCCTCTGAAAAACACCAGGTCCTGCCTCACCTAATTAGGGAGAAACAACAGGTCCACCAGGTCATGTCAGCAGGGCCAGAAGTCTCCAGGGGTGAGTGGATGTCCTGTTACTCCAGACTGCCCCGGGACAGGCGGCCACAGAGCACTTCTTGTTCCAGGGCTAGCCGGCTATCTTGGCAGGAGAACACACCTATCTTTTAAAAATAACCAGCCCAGAGTCAAACACAATGATGCTTGTTGTTTAGTCTGTGAGTCCAGCTCTTTGTGACCCCATCGACTGTGGCCTACCAGGCTCCGTCTGCTGTCTGTGGGATTTGCCAGGCAAGAACACTGGAGTGGGTTGCCATTGCCTTCTCCAGGGGACCCTCCTGACTCAGGGATCAAATCGGAGCCTCCTGCATTGGCAGGCGGGTTCTTGCCACTGGGCCCCCGGGGAGGTCCTTCAAACATCTCCATCCAAAATTCCTTCTGCTGTTTTTTCACTCGAGTGGCATTGGTCTGGTTTATACTCAAAAATTTTAATAAATTCACTAGATCGATCTCTGCTATGAAAGGAAGAGACTCTGTTTACAAAATGGCGTTTGCCTTTCGGGGTGCTGACCCCAGGGGTGGTTCCTCTGGGGACCCTCTCAGTGCCATTAGGCTAATGGCATTCAGCTGCGGTCTCCATATATTGGGAGGGGTGCAAACGCTTTCCAAGGGGCACGCAAACCCAGAGAGGTTTCAGGAATGAACACCCTGGGTCTCAACTTCAATATGTATATCTTCCGAAAATTTAATCTGCTTGAGAGTTTGCCTCGGGTCATCTTTTATAACCCACTGGCACACATTAATCATGAATCTCAGTGAGGCTTCTGCCTCCACCCCACCCCGGCCCACCGGGTGTGAACGACCCCTAGAAGAAAGAGGGGGAGGGCCGGACATGTGGGTGGGGGGCTAAGGAAGCCAGTGACTCACGAGGGGCTGATGGGGTTTTGGAAATCAGGGAGCTTCCAGTCAGAGGCCAGAAACTGTCTGTGAGCTTTCAGCTGGCCACCTAGTCAGGTGGTTTGTTTTTAGTGATTGACAGCTAATAAGGTAACGTATTTTTAGTGCTATATCTTCAAAAGAATTTTATCAGTAAAACTGAGAAGTGTTTAGATGATTGAGCAACATTTTATATCCACATTCCTCTGGTTTCTATCCATTTACGTGCAGAAAGTTTTCACAATTGTTTTTAAAAAGTGAAAAGAGAAATAAAATTGACACGAAACTAATCTCAGCCTATTATCCACAGATATGTTTAATAATTGAAGAAAACCCCCAAACCATTGAACAGAATAGACCCGTTCCTCTCTTAAGAGCTTCGTTCCCAGTATACTTTATTGCATTTTGCTCCCTACATCCAAATCTGCATCTACATATATGTGTATATATTTTGGGGGCTGGTGTGGGGTCTTAGTTCCCTGACCAGGGATTGAACCCACGCTCCCTGTGGTGGAAGGGGGGGTAGGGCCCTAACCACTGGCGACCAGGGAATTCCATATTTTGCTTATATTTTTCCCTTAATGTTTTACTTTATATTGTTATTTAATGACTTAAAATATGTAATGTTTAGGTATTTTGATCAACTGAAAATGATTGTAAAGATAATTCCATCTAGAGAAAAATGCTTTTTTTTTTAAACAGAGGTTTATGGTCAAAGGAAATAATTTTTCAATTTCAACTTATAAACCTGTTTTTGTTATGGAAATATAAGGAAGATCAATAAAAGACTCTCAGGCATGAAACTATTACATTAGGTTAGAATTCTGAGGGGAAAGGCAAAGTGAAGAGCCAGGGCTCAGATGGCCCCCTCCACGCTGGGTTTGAGAGGCTGGTGGGCACATGAATTCTGCGAGAGCACTTCCCCGAAGACAATTCAGTTCAGTTCAGTCCTGTCGACTCTTTGCGACCCTGTGGACTGCAGCACGCGAGGCTTCCCTGTCCATCACCAACCCGAAGACAATAGGTGTCACTAAACAGTATTCCTCAGGTTACCGTTAATTGGCCTCCACTTAGCAGAGGACAAAATACACTTTCGTTTTTCTTTTTCAGGAGAGACAAGGCCACGGGCTGTGTGAGGGTGGGCGTGGGGTGGGGAGTTAGGTCAGCCCAGCAGCTGGAGGTGATGTCCCCTCCACGCCGCCCCCAAGGGTTTAATCTAAGCTCATTAACCAAAATTTATTTCTCATTCACGGGGAACTCGGGAACTCGCTTGACTCAGCAGATAGGGGTGGGAGTGTGTGCGCTTATACGCGTGTGACCCGCTTCACATAGTCATTCAGGGCCACGCTGGACACAGGCTCCGATTCTCAACAGTGACATCCAAGTCTGCCTCGGGCGTTAGCATCCTCTCTGCAAACAGGGAGGAGAAGGGATTGCAGGGGCCAAGCCTGGGAGAGGAGGGACGCCACGCAGCCCGCCGGGGACCGCTCCCAGCAGCAAGGCCAGGCGCGCGGGGAGCTGCGGGGGGCAGTTCTCCTGGGGGTCCCCGGTTGGCTTCTCAGCTGGCTGCATCTGCTGTCGGGGTTTGAAGAAAGCTGAGAAGGTTGAAAATAGCCACTGGAGCCTGAGGCGAACAGCTGAGCAGGAAAACACGCGCCTCGCGGTCAAGTCCCATCTGTGGGGTGGAGACGCGACCTCTGGCCACAGCAACGAGGTAGTAGGGGGGTGGGGGGGCGGTTTCGTTGGATCTGGGCTGGGACTTTCAGGGGTCAGCGTGGCAGAAGGACAAGGGAACCAGGGAGTTGAGGAGCTTGGTACAAGAGGAGGTGGGGAGCCACCGCATATTTTGTGGGTCAGAAAGGCAGTGGACGTGGCTGATCGGCAGAAAAGGGCTCAGGCATCTAAAGGTCTTGATGAAACTGAAAAGGATGTAGTGGGTGGAAGGGAGTCAGTCTGGGAGTTAGATCTGCCGTCCCAGAAGAGTGTGTGCTGTGGACCGGATGTTTGTGTCCTCTGCTCCCCGTAATTCATGCCTTGAAACCCCACCGCCAATGTGATGGCGTCAGCCGGTGGGTCTTGGGAGGTGATTAGGCTATGAGCGGAGCCCCCATGAGTGGGATTAGTGCCCTTAGGAGAGTCCTGAGGAACTGGCAGAGGGTTCCTCCGTTCTCTCCCTCCCTCCCTTTTCCCTCCCTCCTCCTCTCCTGCTTTGATACAATGAGAAAACAGCCATCCACAGCCTTGAAGAGGGTCCTCATCAGAGCCCCACCATGCTGCCACCCTGATCTCTGACTTCCAGCCTCCAAAACTGTGAGAAATACATCTTTGCTGTTTATAAGATGTTCCCTTATGGCTGCCAGAAAGAACCAAGTCAGTGTTTCAAAGTAGGATTCTGGATTTTGAAAACCCTGGGTAGAGTGAGGGCTTCCCTGGTAGCTCAGCTGGTCAAGAATCCGCCTGCAATGCAGGAGACCCTAGTAGCGGGTACAGGGAAGGTGCCCTTTCCTTTCTTTCCCCAGACATCACCCAGCTGGGTGCTGGGTCCCAGTGCACTTCTGTTGTTTTGGCCATTAGAAACTTAAATGATTTGAAGGAGAAGCAGTTAAAAATAATTACTAAGTAGATTTTGTTTCTAAGATATTAAATTCAGTGATGGGTATTTGTATAACAGAGAAAAAGACATTAAAATACATCACTTTTTTCCCCCAGGGAATTATGTTTCCAACTCTTTTCTGTATGTATGTGTTTTGTATAAATAAAAAGTGAAGGCATCTATCACATAGGAGCTGTGGCCTCAGTTTAGCACAATGTTAAATTAAGCTCTGTCTTGGGGATGGGTGGAAATGAACTCTAGCCTGCTTCTACTTCACGAGGTTACCTTGTGCCTGTTACAAACAACATGGCCTAAAGTGAATGACTGGCAAATAAAAATAAGGGCAGCAGTTTTCAGGTATGATGCCTTCTGTTATATTATTAGACAATATTATCAGTATCCTGATGTTACTTTGTTAACAAAGATCCGCCTAGTCAAAGCTATGGTTTTTCCAGTAGTCATGTATGGATGTGAGAGTTGGACCATAAAGAAAGCTGAGCACTGAAGAACTGATGTGTTTGAACTGTGGTGTTGGAGAAGACTCTTGAGAGTCCCTTGGACTGCAAAGAGATTCAACCAGTCCATTCTAAAGGAGATCAGTCCTGAATTCATTGGAAGGACTGATGCTGAAGCTGAAACTCCAATACTTTGGCCACCTGATGGGAAGAACTGACTCATTTGAAAAGACCCTGATGCTGGGAAAGATTGAATACAAGAGGAGAAGGAGACGCCAGAGGATGAGATGGTTGGATGGTATCACCGACTCGATGGACATGAGTTTGAGTAACTCTGGGAGCTGGTGATGGACAGGGAGGCCTGTCCCTCCCTGCTGCAGTCCACAGGGTTGCAAAGAGTCCGACACAACTGAGAGACTGAACTGAACTGATATAGAAATGAGGGCTTTCGAGGGCCTAATTAGAAATTCTAGCAACGATTTTAACTCTAAAGATTAAGAAATAAAATATAATTTAGCCCAAGATAGTCAAATTTCTTTTTTCCTATAAAACCTTACTAGGTGTTAGCCAGAGACTTGTCCAGGTAGGATCCTGTGCAGATTGAAACAACTAATGTGATTATCTTGGCTTAAGTAGTCAAGGAAGCTACATATTAGGTAATGTCTATATTGCTCAGGCATGAGCATTGGGGAATTCCAGAAAGAGATTGTGCTAGAAGATTCTGTCTACATGTTTTCCTATGCTCTTCTTGCTGTGTTTAAGCTCAGCTCTAAAATCAGATGCAAAAAATATTTTTGTATTGACTTCAAATCTTTCATCATTTAGAACAGAAAGAAGTTGACTGCTGACTGTTTAATGCAAACACCGTGGGGCAAGTTGCTTCAGGTCCTTCCTTCTTTCTGTGTAATTGCCAGTCCTCAGTGGGAAGTTGGAGATGATCTAATCACGGCCTACCACCCAGACCTGCAGCGCAGCTCTCTCCTCGCATGAACCTGAGTGGGGTGAGAAATCAGAGGTCTGGGTGTGACTTAGAACGCTTCCTCTTCTTTTAGGGACAAAAACATCTTTAAGGAACATAGTAGAGCCCAAGAACTTGGAAGGTTAAAGGTCCTTAAAATCAATGTCAAAAAATCAAAAATTCACAAAATCCTCATTTCTTGGGAAACAACAAAATTTTTTCCTTCCAGCCTAGGCCCCAAACTTAGGTTATTAAAAAAAAAGTCTACACCTTTTTCTTGTCTTTGTAGTAAGCACTGCTGTAAATTCAATTGCTGGAATATATAATGTCTGAAATTTTCACTTTTTTTACATGAAAAGACAAAGTCTAGACTTTCAATTTATAATTTAATCACATGGCTTTGCTCTTTTAGTCTTAGAATAAAGAGAGCCGTCCTCTGTTTTCTATAGTATTATTCATTTGTTAACTGAAGCCAAGAAGCATTGAGAGTTAGAAGTCAGCGGGATAGAGTCCATAAGGAAACATGAAGCCCATTCTGTAACTGCAAAGGGGGCAGAGCACGAGAGTGCGTTCCTGAAGAAAGCTCTGTTCCTAAAAGATGGATAGGTGATGGATTTCCCCAGCAGCCTGCAGCTTTTTTTTTTTTTTTTTAAATCAAGGAGTTCTCTTTGGTTTTTCAAAAAAAAGCTTAAAAAACAAATGAAGAGCAACAACAGTAGTGTGCCTCACTATCCCCAGAGCAGAAGTTGTTCAGCGCTTAGATGTAATTTCAGTTATTAAACTTATATGCAGAGTACATCATGAGAAACGCTGGACTGGAAGAAACACAAGCTGGAATCAAGATCGCCAGGAGAAATCTCAATAACCTCAGATATGCAGATGACAGCACCCTTATGGCAGAAAGTGAAGAGGAGCTAAAAAGCCTCTTGATGAAAGTGAAAGAGGAGAGTGAAAAAGTTGGCTTAAAGCTCAACATTCAGGAAACGAAGATCATGGCATCTGGTCCCATCACTTCATGGCAAATAGATGGGGGAACAGTGGAAACAGTGTTAGACTTTATTTTTGGGGGCTCCAAAATCACTGCAGATGGTGACTGCAGCCATGAAATTAAAAGACGCTTACTCCTTGGAAGAAAAGTTATGACCAACCTAGATAGTATATTCAAAAGCAGGGACATTACTTTGCCAACAAAGGTCCGTCTAGTCAAGGCTATGGTTTTTCCAGTGGTCATGTATGGATGTGAGAGTTGGACTGTGAAGAAGGCTGAGCGCCGAAGAATTGATGCTTTTGAACTGTGGTGTTGGAGAAGACTCTTGAGAGTCCCTTGGACTGCAAGGAGATCCAACCAGTCCATTCTGAAGGAGATCAACCCTGGGATTCCTTTGGAAGGAATGATGCTAAAGCTGAAACTCCAGTACTTTGGCCACCTCATGCAAAGAGTTGACTCATTGGGAAAGACTCTGATGCTGGGAGGGATTGGGGGCAGGAGGAGAAGGGGACGACCGAGGATGAGATGGCTGGATGGCATCACGCACTCTATGGACATGAGTCTGAGTGAACTCTGGGAGATGGTGATGGACAGGGAGGCCTGGCGTGCTGTGATTCATGGGGTCGCAAAGAGTCAGACACGACTGAGCAACTGAACTGAACTGAAAAAAAAGAAAAGATGGAAAACCCCCTGTTTTTAAAAGGGTAACTTGGAGTACTGGTACTTGGCCTCAGACCACAGTACACATGTTTAGACATTGTGGACTTCCGGAGGATAGGTGATTCCAAAAAATACTTTTATCATTGATCAGTTTCCTGGGTTGAATGATGCTCCCTGCATATTCATATCCATTGGAGCCTCAGAATAGACCTCATTTGGAAACACGGTCTTCACAGATGTAATACTGGATTAGATTGGGTTCTAAATTCAATGACTGGTATCTTCATAAAAATGTCATATTGGGAATTCCCTAGTGCTCTCATGATTAGGACTCAGGCCCCTAAGATCCCACAAGCCTCAGTGGTATGGCCAAAGAAATGGTCGTATCAAGACCCAGAGATGTAATGAAGAACTCCACGAGAGGACAGAGGCAGATGCTGGCGTGATGAGTCTACAAACCAAGAACATAGGCCACTGCCAGAGGCTAAGAAGAAGCATGGCAGGGGTCTTCCTTAGAGCTTTCAGATAAAGTGTGGCTCTGTTGACGCTTTAATTTCAGACTTTTGACCTTCAGAACTGTGAGAGGATAGTTTTCTGTTTTTTTTAAGCCACCAAGTTTATGCAGATGACACCACCCTTATGGCAGAAAGTGAAGAAGAACTAAAGAGCCTCTTGATGAAAGTGAAACAGGAGAGTGAAAAAGTTGGCTTAGAAAACGAAGATCATGGCATCTGGTCCCATCACTTCATGGGAAATAGATGGGGAAACAGTGTAAACAGTGTCAGACTTTATTTTTTTGGGCTCCAAAATCACTTCAGATGGTGACTGCAGCCATGAAATTAAAAGACATTTACTCCTTGGCAGGAAAGTTATGACCAACCTAGATAGCATATTCAAAAGCAGAGACATTACTTTGCCAACAAAGGTCCCTTTAGTCAAGGCTATGGTTGTTCAGTGGTCATGTATGGATGTGTGAGTTGGACCATAAAGAAAGCAGAGCACCGAAGAACTGATGCTTTTGAACTGCGGTGTTGGAGAAGTCTCGAGAGGCCCTTGCACTGCAAGGAGATCCAACCAGTCCATCCTAAAGGAGATCAGTCCTGAGTGTTCATTGAAAGGACTGATTTTGAAGCTGAAACTCCAATACTTTGGCCACCTGATGTGAAGAGCTGACTCATTTGAAAAGACCCTGATGCTGGGAACAATTGAGGGTGGGAGAAGAAGGGGACGACAGAGGATGGGATGGTTGGATGGCATCACCGACTCAATGGACATGAGTTTGCGTAAACTCCGGGAGCTGGTGATGGACAGGGAGGCCTGGCGTGCTGCAGTCCATGGGGACACAAAGAACCACACGTGACTGAGCGACTGAACTGAGTTAAACTGAAGTTCATGGTACTTTGCTATGGCCCTAGGAAACCAACATACTTATGCCGAGTGAAATATGGAGACGATGGCAGTGTTTTTCTAAATGTTATAATGACCAGCCTGTAGTACAGCCTGGACCAACTCAGGATGCTTCCTGCCTGAGGAGTGAAGTTCACAGGTTCTTAGGTTCAGGGTTTACCAGAAGGTAGCTACTAGTTGTTGTTGGTCGGTTGCCTAGTTGTGTTCGACTCTTTGCGACCCCACGGACTGCAGCACGCCAGGCTTCCCTGTCCTTCACTATTCCCCAGAGTTTGCTCAAATGTCCACTGAGTGGATGATGCTATCCAACCATCTCATCCTCGGTCACCCTCTTCTCCTGCCCTCAATCTTTCCCAGCATCAGGGTCTTTTCCAATGAGTTGACTCTTCAGATCAGGTGGCCAGACTATTGTAGCTAATAGACTTCCCTTCAAATAGAGAAATGATGTTCTACTTTAAATACAGTCATGTTTGCCTAGCTTCATGTTATCTTTACTTTCAGTAAATTAAAGTCTACCTAGAAACAGCATACATTGCAGCCCCTGAGAATATTGCCTTTCATAATTTGATTTGGCATGTCCCTTCATCTCCAAGGTCAGCCTTATATGGCTACACAGTGTCTAATTTTAATTTCAGCTAACGGTTTCAAATGTTGTGCTTCGTTCTCCTATGAACGCAGTCCAAACTATTCTGTTGCTTCTTTCCCAAACCTTATGAGGCTATGAAGGAGCTTCTCTGTTAGCTCAGCTGGTAAAGAATCCGCCTGCAATGCAGGAGACCCTGGTTTGGTCCCTGGATCGGAAAGATCCCCTGGAGGAGGGCACGGCAACCCACTCCAGTACTCTTGCCTGGAGAATCCCCAGAGGATGATCTATCGCAGTAGAAATGTAAGCAGAAGTGTTGGTCATCATTTTGCTAATAGTTCTCTCCTGCTTTCGTCAGACTCCATTTCTTCTTTGCCGTCATGTACTTTTTTGTTTTAGGGACTTTCTTCTGAGTGTTAATGTGAGAAGGGAGTTATTATGACCCCGTTTACACAGAGAATAAGGGACTTGCTCTAAATATATTTCTCCTATCAGTGTGTAGGTCTTCGAGCTGGATTTTGTGCCAGCTCTTTCTCTTGTTCTCAGCCCAAATCTCTTCCTTTGGGACTCTAATTTCCTTTTATATTCCGTGTTCATAATAAGTATGTGCCCTGAAATGACCAACCAACATTCTCTTTGAAAATGGGTCTCAACATAGTGAAATAAGACAGAATGGCAAAATAGGGTTCTTTCCTTACACTGATTCACAGCCGAGATGGAAGCGAAAGACCATTGGCTAGGTCTGGTCGTGAATCTACATATCCAGAGAAGCATAGATGTTTGCCTTTTGGTGATACTTACCCTGAAGCCCAGTGAAATTTAGTCTAAGACCTGGTTTAATGTTTTGATTTTTCTGTCCTGTGCTCCAATCTTGTTGTAAGCACGGAGCTATGAGGCTTTTTTGAGAAAGCATTTGAGAGGTGAGGGAATAACATAACTATATCCCATGGTTAGACGATCTGAAACTTCGCCTGTAAAGTGAATGCCTATGCTTGACATGTTCTGGGAAATACAGACAACTTTCATGGAGAGAAATTAAGCATAACATTTTAAACTTACCAGCCAGCTAATGCAGGAAATGTGTTAGATTTATGTAGTCAGGATTTTAGAAATTGAGAGATCTGGGATCTCATGTATGTATCCTTTTAATGGTAGCTCCAACTGGTAGCTGTTAAATATGGTCAATCCAGAGAAAATAAGAGGAAAGAGAATTACTACAGGGGGATGGTGCCTTTAAATATAGCAGAACTTACTAGTGACTGTCTTGAGAGGCGGATGGCCTCCTAGGTCACTAATTCTGTGGACTCTGTGAAAGAGAATAGAGACGAGTGGTCAAAATAAAGGAGTGCAGAAGAAGGGAAGCAAACAGCAGGGTTTGCAGGATGCCCCTCTGGGCCATAGACCACCCAACATTTCATCATCCTGGCCATCATTTTTTCTATAAAGTATTTTAAGTAAATGAATAATTTTGAGAAAATGAGTGCTGTGTATAGATGTGGATGGACCCAGAGTCTGTCTTATGGAGTAAAGTAACCCAGAAAGAGAAAAACAAATGTCATATATTAATGCATGTATATGGAATCTAAAAATGGTACAGATGAACACAGTTCCAGGGCAGGAATAGAGGTGTGGATCTTGAGGCTGGACATGTGACCGCAGTAGGGAAGGGGCGGGTGGAGCGAATTGAGAGATTAGGATCGACACATATGCGCTACCTTGTATACAGTCCACGGCCAGTGGGAAGACGCTGCCTGAGACAGGGAGCTCAGCTCGGTGCTCTAGGAAGGACCCTCCTCCAGGGGACCTTCCCAACCTGGGGAGCGAACCCAGGTCTCCCACACCACAGGTGGGTTCTTTAAAAGCCGAGCCACCAGGGAAGCACCTAGGATGATCTATAAAGTATTAATAAGTTCTATCTGTTGGAGAAATTTTCCTGCTTCCCTGGTGGCTCAGAGGTTAAAGCGTCCGCCTCTAGTGCTGGAGACCTGGGTTTGATCCCTGGGTCGGGAAGATCCCCTGGAGAAGGAAATGGCAATCCACCCCAGTATTCTTGCCTGGAGAATCCCATGGACGGAGAGGCCCTAGTAGGTTACAGTCCACGGAGTCGCAAAGAGTTGGACACGACTGAGCGACTTCACCTTCACCTCACTTCTATAGAGACAATTATTTTCTTAAACTGGGGATGGTATTGTGTTTTAAGGATGGTTCTTAGATGTTGAATCTCTCTTTATATCAAGTTAAATTTTAGTTTGCAATTGTGATGAAAAGAAAAACTCCTGTAAAATATTGCATGTCGCACCCAGTAACGCACATTTTGCAGCCCAACCAGTCGATGACGCATGGAGACGGGCACCTGAGTCCATCGCCTGACAATGACGAGCTTTGTGTTTGCCCAACTCACAACTCATCTGACTAAAAACAATACTTAACCTCAATGTTTTTCTGTCATTTCAGGATCCCACTGTACCGCAACGTGTCACACTTAAGAGGGGAATTGAAACGAGGGGAATTTTTACTGTTAATAAGTATAAGAAGTACTGTTTGCTTCATGGCACGATTTCTACGCCTTCTAACTATGCGAACTCTACGCAGTTTGTGCATCTTGTGTTTCTCTGGCCTAGCTTTTCGGGCAGCCTCCACTGCAACTCTCAGGACACAGTCAGTGTTTGATAAGGAGACAGACACCCAGATATTGGCTCCTGGGTCCCAAGGTGTCCACCAGTGACTGCAGAGCTTCGGGAAAGCCGTTCTTCGCTTCTGTCTTTGTAGGGTTGAGCTATGCCGCTAACAAAGCTCTGTAGCTTTTAGATGTCGTATGTTGCATTTTGGCAGTGTGTTATTAAGTCCGTAAGAAGAAACATCAAAATAGAAATAATTGAAACTTAAGCCTGAAAAATTTGAGTAAAATAGTTTCTCAGGGGAGAAGTAAAACATTCAAAGCTATTCATAAAGGCAGGCTTTCATATAGCTTGTGTAGCTAGCATTTGCATCTGTGTGTGTGTGTCGTTGTTTATTTTACTTGTTTTCCACGTCTATATTTTAATTTAATTTTGTTTAGACTGGGGTGTAGTTGCTTTATAATGTGTTAGTTTCAGGTGTACAGCAAAGTGGTTCAGTTACACATGTACATATATCATTATTTTTCAGATTCTCTTCCCGTGTAGATTATTATAGAACATTGAGCAGAGTTGCCAGTGCTAGCCAATAGATTCTTACTAATGAATTTATATATAGTAGTGTATATACGGTAGTGGATATACGGTATAGTGGATATACGGTATAGTGGATATACGGTAGTGTATCTATAGAAGGGTAGTATGTTAATCCCAGACTCCTACTTTAGCTCTTCCCCAATCGTTCCTCTTTGATGACCGTATTTGTTTGCAAAGTCTGTGAGTCTGTTTCTGCTTTGTAGACAAGTTGGTTTGCGTCATCTTTTTAGCTCCCACAGGTATGTGACGTCCTGTGATGTTTTTCTTTCTCTCTGTGATTTACTTCACTCAATATGATGATCTCTTGGCCCACCTCTGTGTGTGGGTCTGTGTACCTTTAGAGGGTAGATGGGGGGATGTTTGCTAAGATTGTCAGAACAAAGAGCACAGACGAGGTGACTTAGCGGAAATTAGTTTCCTGGAGGCAGCAG
This sequence comes from Ovis aries, assembly GCF_016772045.2. NCBI lineage: Eukaryota > Metazoa > Chordata > Mammalia > Artiodactyla > Bovidae > Ovis > Ovis aries. The sequence continues at coordinate 59,118,422 of NC_056076.1, forward strand.
TCTGCAGTCGCGGTTGCGCCGAGGTTGGCTTCTCCCCAGGCTTCCCTCCTTGGCTTGCAGACGGCAGTCTTCCCCCAGGTCGTCGCACGGTCTATCCTGAGTGTGCCGTGTCTAACTCTCCTCTTCTTAATGGGTATCAGTCAGGTTGGATTAAGACCCACTTTAATGACCTCATGTCAGCTTAATTACCCCTTTAAATGCCCATCTCCAAGTGCCATCATGTTCTGAAGCTCTGGGATTAGTACTTTAACCTGTAAATTTTGGGGGCACACAATTCAGTGCATCCCAGTGGGTATATAGCTTTAACAGCTTTATTGAGGTGTAATTTGTGTGCTCTAAATTTTACCCACTGTAAGTCCAATGAGTCTTAGTAAATAGCCCTGTGACTGCCACCATGATTCTGTTTTAGAGCTGCCTGATCTTGTCCTACATCTTAAAGAGCTCAAGGATGTAATGGGAACTTTGAATGGCAGCCCAACTGTTACATTCTAAATTCCTGACTAAAATTTATGTTCTAATAAAGGGTTAAAACCCAAGCAAGAGGCAGGAAATGTGTGGGAAATCTCTGCACCTTCCCTTCAATTTTGCCATGAATCTAAAACTGCTCTTAAAAAAAAAGTCTCGATAAAAGCAAAGCAAAACAAACACAATTGCTTCTTGGCCTGAAATTTTTCATAATCAGTTAGAATCTGAACCGCTGGGCCGTCCACCATGGTTTTTCAAGTAAGGGTGAAGGCACAGTCCCAAACAGTGGAGGGTTTCATCTAACGGCTGAGAGCCAGTTTGATACAACAGTAAGAGCACTGGCCCGGAGCCGAGAGGCTCAGGTTTGCTCTGGGTCCCATACTTTTCCCCACGTCCGCTCAACAAAAAGCTCTGATCACCATATGTGGTTGATATAAGCATCAAAGGAGATTACGTAGGTCAAACTCCTTGCAAATTTTAAATTGCAAGGGGAGTGTGAAATGTTCTCACATTTTCAAGAGAAATAAAATGGAGTCCCTGATAAAACAGAATTAAAAGACTCTTTTGGACTGTTAACAATTTACTCAGTTACTTGGAAACAAGTATCTTGCTAGAACCTCAAACTTTATTATTTAAAAAAATGATTTTGTTTACGTATAGTTGATTTACAGTGTCGTGTTAATGTCTGCTGTGTAGCAAAGTGATTCAGCTATATACATATATACACACACACACATTTCTTTTCATATTCTTTTCCATTATAGTTTAGCACAGGATACTGAATATAGTCCTCTGGGCCACACAGTAGGACCTCGCTGTCTATGCACGATCTATATACCAGTTTATATCTGCTAACGCCAAACTCCCAGTCCCAGCCTTCCTCTGTCCTCCTCCGTAGCAGCCACGACGCTGTTCTCTGTGTGTGTGGGTCTGTTTCTATTTTGTAGATAAGTTCACCTGGGTCATATTTTACATTTCACATATAAGTCATATATGGTATTGGTTTTTCTGTCTGACTTATTTCACTTGCTGTGATAATCTCTGGGTCCATCTGTGTAGCTGCAAATGACTCTTTCATTCTTTTTTATGGATGAGTAGTCTGTCCATCTTGGTCATCTGATGCGAACGGCTGGGCCACTGGAAAAGTCTCTGATGTTGGGAGAGATTGAGGGCAGAAGGAGAAGAGGGCGTCAAAGGATGAGATGGCTGGATGGCATCAGCGATGCAATGGATGTGAACTTGGGCGAACTTGCGAGAGATGGTGAGGGACAGGGAGGCCTGGCGTGCTGCAGTCCATGGGGTCGCAGAGTCAGACACACCTGGGTGACTGGACACCAGCACAGCACATGTGTGTACCGCCCCTCCCGGGGTGTCCACCCGCCAGTGGACAGCTGGCTTGTCTCCATGGCTCGGGTCACTGTGGGCATAGAGGTGCCTGCGTCGCTTTGAATCGCACTTTTGTCGAGATGTAAGCTTAGGAGAGGGTTGGCTAGATCATATGGCAACTCCATTTAGTTTTTTGAGGAACCTCCACAGGCTTCTCCATGGTGACTGCACCAATTTACAGTCCCACTAACAGTGTAAGCGACTTAGCAACAGCAGCAGCAGCAACAGTGTAAGGAGGTAGAACCTTAAACTTGAAATTGGTTTGAGTGAGTGAAAGTCACTCAGTTGTGTCTGACTGTTTGCGACCCCATGGACTATACGGTCCACAAATTCTCCAGGCCAGAATATGGGAGCGGGTAGCCTTTCCCTTCTCCAGGGGATCTTCCTGACCCAGGAATTGAACCAGAGTCTCCTACATTACAGGCAGATTCTTTACCAGCTGAGCTATCAGGGGAGCCCCTGGTTTGGTTTACACTTGGCTTGGTTTAAATTGGTTTGCAATCGAATTCTTCATGTGCCAAACCACCTAAAGGAATTGGCTCAAAAGCACAGAGAGATCAAGGTATATGTTGACTCTTAACAAATCAGGTCCAGGACAGAACTCATATTTCATAATACTTTTAAGTATATCTCTTATTAGATTGCATTTACTTACACTGGGAAAGCTGTTTTCAGTTTGGAGTTTCCTTTGGTTTTGCTCCCAAGGTTCTCTCCTGAAAGAGACCTGTATTGTTTAAGAATAGAGTGTGAAAAAGGGAAAGCCATTGTACTCTCCCATGTATCTCAATTCAGATGAGGCTGACTTCAGTCAAAATACTTTGATGCTAAAATCATACTTGGGTCTTAATGGAAATATATGTAGTGAAGCAGATCTATAGCGAATCGATTTCTCATTAAATGGCTTCCTCAGCACCCATCATTTTCACGGAGATTTTTGGTGCTTGGAGCAATTCTCAGGAGTAGAAGCTGGGCTCCTCTGCAGACTGGAAGGGGACATGCAACCGAGGGCGTGAGCGCGGGAAACGTGTGGGGATAGGTGGGGTGGCTCTTAGGCAGATGTTTGAGGAAAGGCTGTTAATCCCACACAGCTGTCAGTGCTCACGGACTTTTTTAGCTTTTGTGAAAGAGTTCACTGAGGGGTTGAGTATGCCAACTGTGAACCAATGACATTTGCAACTCAAAGTACGAGGAAGTACTGGTCAATTTTGTTTAGAACTGAGGACCATCAATTCTTAAATTGAATCACTCAAATTCTAAAAAACTGGTGTATTCTGAAGGCCGTGAAATCTTATATACATGACGAAACATCTTTCTTTCTAAATGAATTTGCTTTTTCAAACGGAAACCATTAGCAGAGCATTGAACCATAGGTGGAAAGAAATCAGATAACAGAAAGTTCTGTTCGTTTCCCCAGGATGTTAATTTTAAGTACTCTTTTTACAAACAGGTCTGTCTTAATGAGCTTCTTTTCCTTTATTAAAGCTGAAGTCTAGCCTGGTAATGGGGCACAGTGTCTTAACACACATACTGTCTTCTGGAAAGCCATTGAAAACAGCTGGAGCCGAGAGTCCCCAGATACCAAGGGCACAGCTAAATGATAAAAGACAAGGGAGGATCCAGCTGCAGTGTCTGCATTAGATGGGTACCTCAAGCGGAGAGCAAAATGTTCTTTCTTCGGAATCCATAGAGTATATTCTGCTCTGTAGATAAAGGTGGGAGAGAGATGCTGGAATTATTTTAGTTATTAAGAGTTATGTGTGATTATGCTCATTAAAAACAAACATGGGTGGAACCTCAGAAATCAGAAGTGGTACCAAGGCAGTGTATGCCTTTTGAGCATTTAAGGTAAGTCCAAAATCTGCTTCTCAAACTCCTAGCAAGTTACGAGGTTGGTGAAATTGACCTAAGCTTAGTCTTCTGTTTCAAATCGGAAACTCTGCCCTTAATTCTTACTCATTTTAAAACAGGAGTGAATAAAAACCTGAGATTCTTTCCAAGCCCAAGTTTCCCACATAGTGGTTTCTTTTCATTAAAATTGTCTCTAACAGTCCCCTCCAGATACTTCTCTGATTAGTGAGATGTGGTATATTATAAAGGCACCTACTTCTTACCGAGATTTAGACAAGTGTGTTAAGCGATCAGTTTTACCCCCAAACAGTGTCACAGGAGAGCCGGGTTCGTGGATGGTCACTCTGAGCTGTGTTCCTTGTGAGCAGTGGCCGTGAACTTGGGAAGTTACATGCTTATTTTCTCGGCATGGTTGTGTGCTCCTGAACTATAAAAAGCTGCTGGTGTCCTCCAGGTTTCAGATGGTGCCCACGAATCCATCCTCATTCTTAGGGTGTCAGCCCTTCCCCTGGTGGGTGGAAGATGGTTCCTCTTTGGTAGAAGCGTGGGTCGGTCTTCCCTTACCGCTGTGCAGCTGCTGCCTGTGGAAGATTCTGAGGACATCTCTGTAGGTGGGATTAGCCAGTGTAGGCCGAGGGGCATCTCCTAGGGAGTGGTCCCCGAGGAACACTTGCAGGGAAGAGGGGAAAGGCAGGAAAACCTCAGCCTACTGGCGACCTTCAGTAGGAGCAGGGAGATAAACTACAGATCAGTCTTAAATACATTAAGGGCCAAGTTTCCTAAGTCAAATTGGTGCTCAGTTATCATGTCGAAAACGCGCGTCCTGAGGAGGGAGACAGATTTCTAAATATGACTCACTAACATCAACATGTGCTTGCATTTTTGCTCAGCAAATGTTTGTTATTGTCAAAAGCAGTCCTAGGATCCTGTTAATTATTAGAGAGAGTGAAAGTCGCTCCGTTGAGTCCGACTCTTTGCGACCCTTTGGACTGTACAGTCCATGGAATTCTCCAGGTGAGAATACTGGAGTGGGCAGCCATTCTAGGGAAGCTGAGTCACCAGGGAATTATTAGAAGATCATGAATAAGGAATGATCTCTGTCAAGATGGGACACAAATTAATAAAGGTCTTAATCTCAAAGGAGTATTTGAATGATTTTATAAAAGCGTTCTTTAGGAAATGTCATTATAAACACAAAGTATACCCATGAATTGTAAATCTTTTAGTGGCTTCATCATGAAACATTAAAAAGAGATATATATATTGTATAACAGTTAATATTCATTTACTATAGTACTATGATATCAACTGTATATTAAAATAAGCTCATTTCTATCAGTGAAAAAATGCATTTTTTCCACTTTGATAATACCTGACAAAGACAACCAATAACTTTTAATATAATTTCTATTTTGTGTTGGGGTAGAGCTGATTAACAGTGTCGCGGTAGTTTCAGACGGACAGCAAAGAGACTCAGCTGCGCATATACAGGTGTCCATTCTCCCCCGAAGCCCCCTCCCGTCCGGGCGGCCACGTGACAGGGAGCAGAGTTCCCGGCGCTACAGTAGGTCCTTGTCGGTTATCCGTTTTACTTTAAAACATTCGTTTATTTTTGGCTGTGTCAGGTCTTAGCTGTGGCCCAAGGGCTCCTGTCTAGCTGTGGCTCAGTCGTTGTGGCGAGAGGACTTCGTTGCCCTGTGGCATGTGAAGTCTTAGTTCCCTGACCAGGGATCAGATTCACGTCCCCTGCACTGGAAGGTGGATTCTTAACCCCTGGGCCCCCCGGGAAGTCCCTAGGTATCCATTTTAAATCTTGCAGTGTGTACATGTTGATCCCAGGCTCCCTAAATACCTCTTCCCTCCATCCTTCCCTCCCAGCAACCATAAGCTCATTCTCTAAGTCTGTGAGTCTGTTAAGACAACTAACCTGTAAAAGCCTTACTAGGACCCTGGATTTAGCTGGATTTATACAGATGAGCACTTGATTAAATTTGAAGGTAGTTGGAAATTTCCTGAGAGACTTGATGTCCTTTAACGTAATTAGCTTTCACTCTGTATTCATCACTTTAGACTGTGATGAGTACCATATCTGCATCTCCTTTGTAAATATTTTCTTGTTCTCATAAAAGAGAAATAGAAAAGAGTTACTTAACCTTATGCTTCCCAGGTGATGCTAGTGGTAAAGAACCTGCCTGCCGATGCAGGAGACGTAAGAGACGTGGGTTCAGTTTCTGAGTCTGGAAGATCCCCTGGAGGAGGGCATGGCAACCTACTCCAGTATTTTGTGCTGAGAATGCCATGGACAGAGGAACCTGGCGGGTCCATAGGGTTGCAGAGAGTTGGACGTGATTGAAGAGGCCTAGCACGCATGCACCCATTCTTATGCTAAGAACAAGCAAGTTCATGAACACAAATTTGGTAGCACCGACAACGAGAGACTTCAACCTCTGAGCTCGTGAGTCCTGACTGCTTACGTGGGGCTGAGCTGCCAAGGAGGCACCAGCATGGACGCGGAATCCCCACCCTAAAACTCCGGGCGGCTCTTTTATCACAAGATCAGATGTAGACACTGAGCTGCAGAGAAGTGAAAGCCGTCATTAACGCTTTGGATTAAGGACAAGCCCAGAGAAATGACTAGAATTCTTGAGTCTTTGTTGTTGTTGTTAAAAAAGACATTTTATTTTAGACTTTATTTTGTATTAGGGTATAGCAGATTTACAATGTTGTGACAGTTTCAGGTGAACAGGGAAGGGACTCAGCCATGCATATACAGGTGTCCATCTCCCCCAAACCCCCTTCCCACCCAGGCAGCCGCGTAACACTGAGCAGAGTTCCCGGCGCTACAGTAGGTCCTTGTTTGTGATCCATTTTAAGTAGAGCCGTGTGTACATGTCCATCCCAAAGTCCCTGACTCTCCCTTCCCCCTGGCAACTGTAAGTTCTTTTTCTGAGTCTGTGAGTCTCTCTTGTTAGTAGGTCATTTTTATCATTTTTTTTTTTAGATTCCACATATAAGGGGTGGCATACGATATTTCTCCTCTGTCTGACTTACTCCACTCAGAATTCTTGAGTCTTAACAAGCTGTTCTGATCCTTGGGTCTGGTTTTCCTCTAAATTAAGTCATGGAGCATAATTTTGTCCAGAAGAGAAATTCTATTCTTTAAAGCTTAACCTCCACTCCCAAAATCTACTCAAGGCTACATCCAAGTACCATGTGTTCAAGAGAAGGCATCTTTAAAACCTTCCCCCAGTGCTAAGTGTACTGGATTTAAGGTGTAACGGGATAACTGCTATAGAAATAAAACATGCAGGATGTAGACGTAAATTTAAATTTTTGTTAACTTATATTCAAGCTAAAAAACTGTTACCCTGTTCTTAATTGTAATTTAGAATAGATCATAAAAGGCTGTCCCAAACCTCCAACTTTAATCAGGTCACTTATCAGAGTGAACATTTTTTAAGCAAAAAAAAAAAAATCTGCACAGTTCTGCTAGAAGAGACCTCCCTCAAGATACACATGTGTTCATCTTCCCCCCACCCCCTACCCCGCCCCGGTCACTGTTAAGGCCAACATTTTCAAGTTTCCAGAATGTTCTACGACTGGTAGTTTCAGAGCTTTCTCAAGTAGGTCAGAAGAAAAAAATCCTTTAATGATGATCTTCATGTCCTGCTTTGATGGCAGGAAGCATAGAGGCCAAGCCAAGAATAACCACTTTTGTGCTATGAGCCACACTTCATTTAGTGTTTTGAGAAACTGCACGCGTCATTCAGACTCAAGGTGTTCAGTCTTACAATTAGTCACAGAGTAGCAGAAACCTTTGCACTTTCTGCTGTCTAAAAACTGCATTCGGCTCTTAACCACTTCTATTCTGATGGCGCCGATTTTGTCTGTACTGAAGTGACTTTCACATTTCTTGACTGCTGAGAGCTGCATAAATTCCTTGGTGTCCATTGTCCAGAGACGCTATGCCATGGGATGGGAGACAGCCCTATTTCCAGAAGAATATGGGACATATGGCCGATAGTGTCTTTTGTGTGTGGCTCCTGGGAGGCGTGAGTCGGATGTTGAAACATCGGTATCCCTGGGACATTTTCTTTTTAAATTAAAAGACAGTTGTTTCACCTGAAGTTTGGTTGATTTACAATTGTGTTAGTTTCAGCTGCATATCGAGATGATTTAATTATATATATATGGTTTTTCTCCCCCTTATATATTATATACATATATGGGTTATTTCCTATTTTAGGTTATTTCCCGTCATAGGTTATTATAAGACAGTGAATATAGTTCTCTACTCTACACAGTAGCTTGCTGTTTCCACATTTTATATAGAGTAGCATGTATTTGTTAATCCCAGACTTCTAATTTATGCCTCCTCACCCCCTTTCCTCTTTGGAAACCATAAGTTTGTTTCTATGTCTGTGACTCTATTTTTGTTTTGTAAATAAGTTCATATGTATCCTTTTTTTTAGATTCTACATGTAGGCGACATCAAATGATATTTGTCTGAATTCTCTTAGTATGGTGATCTCTAAGTCCATCCATCTTGCTACAAATGACATTATTTCACTCATTTTTGTGGCTGAGTAATATTCTATCATGCACACACACACACACACACACACAGACCACGTCTGTTCTATTCATCTGTTGATGGATATTTTGGTTGCCTCTATATCCTGGCTATTGTAAATAGTGCTGCTAATGTATGGATCTTTTAGAAGTAGAGTTTTTATCTTTCCTGGGTATATCCCTAGGAGTGGGATTGCTTAATCATATGGCAACTCTATTTTTAGTGTTTTAAGAAACCCTCTAGGACATTTAAGTGGTTTAGGGGAATAACAGGGAAGAATCATTTCTTCCAAATATGGCACACAATCAAGTTATGTTTATCTGTTCAAATATTTAATTTCAAAAATATTGAAATAGTTCAAACATATAGAAAAAGAATATATTTGTTCATTTAATAAATGTCTTTTGTGAGTCTGCTGCATGCCAACGACTGATGTCCAGCTGAGGATCCATCAGAAAACCCTACAGACAAGACCCCTGCCTTTATGGGCATATATTCTAGCAGAGGAGAGAGGCAGTAAAGAATTACTGCAGAGACAGCCTTGACTAGCTGACAGCGAACAAGAGGAACTGAATTCAGACCGTCCCTTTGTGGTGTTGAGCAAGAAAGCAGGATGTGTGTGTAGCCGCTGGTGGGGGTGGGGTAGGTGTCGTCAGGGAGGCTCCGGAAGTCTCCTGGGGTCCCTGTTCTCTGGGAAGTAGAAGCAAGGTCAGCAGAAAGTGAGGATGCAGAGGGGCTGTTGGAGATTTGAGGATAGAAGCTGAAGGTGTGAAAAGTTTTATCTATTTAGTACAGGAGTACTATGTAACAGATGCTTATAAACTGCCGATCAAACAGATACTATTTTGCCATAGTTTGTTCAGATTTCTTTTAAAATAGTGACAGAGATAGTCAAAGGAACTCTCCACTAATCCTTGTATCCTTTCCACCCTTCCAAAGATGACCATTCTCTTGAAGCTGGTCTGTGTGATACCCAAGCAAGGTGTTCAGATGATTACTGTTCAAGCTGGATCTGAAGTTGCTTGCTTCTCTGAGAAACTGAAATGAACAGGGTTTCCCTGTTCAGGGAAAACCCTCCCCACTCCCTTGATTGTTTTGCTTTTTTTCAACGGTGGTAAAATACACAAAGCAGGAGGGCTGCCCAGGCAGCTCCACCGGTAAAGACTCCGCTGCAGTGCAGGAGACCCCGGTTCAGTTTGTGGGTTGGGAAGTTCCCCTCGAGAAGGGAAAGGCTACCCTCTCCAGGGTTCCTGGCCTTCCCTGGTGGCTCAGACTGTAAAGAATCCACCTGCGTTGCGGGAGACCTGGGTTTGATCCCTGGGGTGGGAAGATCTCCTGCAGGAGGGTATGGCAACCCGCTCCAGTATTCTTGCCTGGAGAATCCCCATGGACTGAGGAGCCTGGTGGGCTACAGTCCATGGGGTCGCAAAGAGTCAGACATGATTGAGCAGCTCAGCACAGCACATACTGAACAGTCTTCATCATTTTAACCTATGTAAGTGTGTAATTCAGTGACGTTATATCTACACACAAGATTGTGTAACCATCACCACTATCCATTTCTAAAACTTGTTCGTCCTCAACATAAACTCAGTACTCATTAGACAACAACTCCCTTTTCTCCCTTCCCCTCCCATCAACCTGGGACAACCCAATTCTGCTTTCGGGCTCCATGAATTTGCCTCTGCAAGGGACCTCACATAAATGGAGTCAGACAGTATTTATACTCCTGTGTCTGGTTTATTTCACTTAGCATAATGGTTTCAAGGTCCATCCACGGTGTGAAGTGGAGTTGCTCAGTCGTGTCTGACTCTTTGCCACCCCATGGGCTGTAGCCTACCAGGGTCCTCCGTCCATGGGGTTTTATAGGCCATAGTACTGGAGCGGGCTGCCATTTCCTTCTCCGGGGATCTTCCTGAACCAGGGATCGAACCTGGGTCTCCCGCATTGTAGACAGACGCTTTACTGTTTGAGCCCCCAGGGAAGTCCTTGGTGTAGCATATACCTAAATTTCCTTTTTATGGCTGCTGATATTTTTGGCAGGCCTTTAGCATCATATAACCTTATTGCAACAGTCAGAGCGTAGGTGCCGGGGCACAAGGAAAAAACCCTGATGTTTTCTATTTTCCTCTTCATGGCCCCATGTCTGTCTCCCGTAGTTGCCAGCAAAAATCAATCTTCGTAAATACTTCTTGAGCTCTTTCATGAGCGTCACCTATAAGCTACAGTGAGTTGATACGGTAAGGCAGGACCCTGTTCCCAGCTGTGTATCAAGACCCTGGAAGCCTGCCAGGCTCCTGGCCCTGAGACCATGCTTGCCACGAGTTCTCTGGGACATGGGCTGAGTGGGCAGGTGCAGAGGAAGATGGCAACTGGATATCAAGAGCAGCTGCTGCTCACTGACCGGAAACGGCCATCACAAGCGGAGGGTCAAGCAGAAATGTTTTGGTAACGGTTTCTTCAGCTTCCCTCCTTGAAAAGAAACAATCTTTATAATGACAGAGCCTCCAAAAAGAGAGAACCCAGATTACAGTAATTGTATGTAGGATTTTAGAACAGTGCATTCTGCGACTTAATGGATGGATGACTTTTGAAGTCTGAAAGACTTGGATCCAGTAATACTACAGTTTAAAATCACTGGGTCATTTTACCTCCAAACTTTTGTGTTTTAGAAAGAATTCTGCCTCACTTTCTGGGTACGCTTCCTCAGAAGAACTAATGCTTAACAAATATTTTCTAAAAGCCTTAGAAGGAGATATTCTCTTTGAAATGAGAAAATGGTTAATTAAAATATTCATTTTTAGGACTTCCCTGGTGGTCAAGTGGCTAAGACTCTGAGCTCCCTGGTTCCACCCTGATCAGGGAACGAGATCCCACTTTCTGCAGCTAGGAGTTCACCTGCCACAGCCACCAGCACAGCCAAAAAAAGAAAAAGAAAAAGATTCGTTTCACCCTTCTTGTTAAATGCAAAGTGACCGGGCTTTCTGTATTAGAGCCTGGCTATTTTTCGCAGGTGATTCTTATGACTAATAACAGTAAGCAACTTGTTTTCTTTAAAGCTTAGTATATGCCAGCGCCCGGGGAAGGTATTTTACACACATCCTTAGTGCTTGTAACTGTTCTATGAAGTAGGCAATATTTTCATTATCATTATACTTGAGGAAATTGAGGCTTAGCGCAGTTGTAACACAAATAGCAAGACCATGATTCAAGGCAGGCATTATCCAAGGCTGGTTACTTCATTCTTGATCACTACACTGCGTTAGGTTATCAGAGGAAGTTCAGAAAGGGCAACGGGAACAGTGTGGTCAAACACCTCGTTTTACAAATCAGTGCTCTGAGGCTTCGCCCTGTGCCCACTGGGCAGGTTAATGGCAGAGTCAGAGCTAGGACTGGAGCCTCCCAAGGCCAGAAGACCCTCGTGCCTTCCTACAAGATAGTGAGTATTTTCCTATAACCTACTGTATATCCAAAGGCTGCATACCAAAACTCTTCTGAATACTAAGACCTAAAACAATAAGTTGAAGAAGGGCAAGCTGGCAGATGAGGTATCATGACTTTTCTAAAAAGAGATAAATGATTTGCTGTTTCAAGGTGTTTACTAATGTTGTAACTACATTGTCAGAACGTCTTAAAAAATTTTTTGTAAATTTATTTTGTATGAAGGTGTAGTTGATGTACAATATTGTTTCAGGTGCACGCCACAGTAATTCATAATTTTTAAAGGTTGTATGCCACTTATAATGATAAAATATTGGGTTTTTCACTGCATTGTACAATATGTCCTGTAGATTATTTATTTTTAGAAGCATTTCTTTCTTCACTGCATCCTATTTGCCTTCTATTCTCCCTTCTTTTCCCCTCCTCGAGTTCCTCAGGCTGCCCTTAAACAGCAAAATATCCCTGGGTCAGGAAGATCCCCTGGAGAAGGGCATGGCAGTCCTCTCCAGTATTCTTGCTTGGAGAATTCCATGGACAGAGGAGCCTGGTGGGCTACAGTCCATGGGATTACAAAGAGTTGGACATGACTGAGTGCCTAACACTCTCACTTCTTTCATCCCACTCCAGAGGCAATGCCTGTTTTGGACAATGCTGTCATCTGGCTAAAAGAAAGTTCCTTGGACCTAGTAGAGAGAAATCAAAGCAGAATTTCAAAGACAGAAATACCCCACCCCCTCAACTGGCAATAGTAATCCTAAGTTCTGTGCTGGCTGTGAGAAATTGGAGCAATTATTTGTGTTTCAGCACCAAGATGAGTCCCTAGGTAGCCTTTGTTATTTTTTTCTATATTTAATGTTAATGTCCAATATATATATTTTTTGTAAATTTCATTGACGTAGTGGCTCTGGGTTTGATACCCGGGTTGGGAAGATCCCCTGGAGAAGGGAATGGCTACCCACTACAGTATCCTTGCCTGGAGAATTCCATGGACAAAGGAATCTGGGGGCACTGCAACCCATGGGGTTGCAAAGAAGTAAACATGAGTGAGTCACTAACACTTTCACTTCCACAGTTTCTTTACAGTGTGTGTTAATTTATTCTGTAGAGCAGAGTGAGACAGTTACACACACACACACATATATGGGGGACACACATATGCGGGCTCAGAGATGGACACAACTGACAGACTAGCACTTTCACTTTTACGCTCACAGCTTATTTACAATGTGTTAATTTCTTCTGTACAGCAGAGTGAGTCAGTTGTGTGTATATATATCTTTTTTTTCATTCTCTTTTCCATCTTGGTTTGTCACAGGATCCTGACGACAACCCCCTGTGCTATATATACAGTGGGACCTTGTTATTTATCAAGAATTCTTATTTAAAATGGACCTCTAAGACTATCTAAGCTTTGCTCCTGGTTGACACCGATGAAACTGCTCAATGTCCCATTGCTTAGTGTATGCTTTTCCCTGTTTGGGAAGATAGTGACTGTGCAGCTGTGAAGAATTGACATGGGACATTGGCAACCTCAGTTCCATCACTCAGCCATCTCCCCGTTACTCAAGGGCCATCAGTGATAATGTCCAGTGCATTTTAATCCTCAGTATCCAGTTGGCTCCTCAAGCAGTTTAGCGGCTGCTGTATTTCAGGGTGTGGAGGGCGGGGGGGCGGGGGATGGGAAAGGAGGATAGTAGGCGCCTCCTGAGAACTGATGGAGTTGATGTTTACACTGCTGCTCAAGACACTTCTGTTAAGATTTGCAGAGGCCTGGTTTTGCAGAGAAGGCACACACGAGCCTAGGGTCAAATGCTGGGGTGGCTGAATGCTGGAAAGGAATAGCAGCTGGTCTGCCCAGCCAGGCTCTTTCCCTCTGAGGAAAGCCTGCCTGGAGGTCCTGTGGTTCTGTGAGCCCATCAGTGGGGTTCCCACAGCCCCGGTGGGTGGGAGGCACAGAGCGCCACAAAACACACACACCTGGACACGGCAGCAGTGGCGGTTTCGTCTGCAAAACAGGAAAGCCTTATATAGCAAAGCCTCGATTAACAGGAAGCCGAGAATCCAGAGCCCTCAGTAACCAGCGACTCTTGTAACCAACTGCTCAGGCATCTCAAATACTCGTACTTCATGTTCCTGCTGTTAAAAAAGAAAAAAAAACCAACACCCTAACCTCAGAGCTCAGTGTGCACCCACTTTCGGAAAGTACAAGAGATCTTTTGATACACCTCGCTATATGGCACTTATCCCCTGGCTTCCCTTGACCATTTTTATTACTAATATCCCTTTGCCTTAATCACACTCTCTGCTTAGCCTACAACATTTGTATACTATGCAGTTTTACAAATGGCTTCACAATTCCTTCTGAAACAAAATGAGGAAAGTAATAATTTGAAATACATCCCCCTCCCCCGCCCCCGCTAAATGTAGCCTCCTTAAAAAGTCCACACACCAGAAAATGGTTTGTTCATTTCTGCCTGCTAACGACCTCCATCTCTGTAAACTGTAATAACTTCGTGTAACCTGGTGTAACACTGCCCACCCCACCACATCTGAAACCTAGGTCTGTATGTGCAAGAATATTTCCTCTTTGTCTATTCTCTACCTCGGCCCCATCCCACTTTAGTTGGAAGACTGAAAGCTCTCTCTTTTTTTTTACTGCCATATTTCTTAAATGCAACTTCTTGAAAATGAATCTTCTAAATATTTTGGAGTCCACCCTATTTCTTTATCTTTTTCTGGTTCTAGTTCTGTTCAGTCCTGTGTTTGCCTAGCAGCAATGCGACACAGTCTTTAGAATTTTGATTTGCATAATTTTAAGTTGTCCAATTCAGTGGCTTTTAGTATGTTTAGAGCTGGGCACCATCACTGCTGTCTAATTCCAGAACATCTCATCACCCAAAAAACAATCCTGCACCCTGTAGCGATCAGTCCTTAATGTTCTCTTCCCCAAGCTCCTGGCAACCAGTGATCAACGTTCTCTCTCTCTAGATCACTGTATTCTGGGTATTTCATATGGATGTAATCATACAGTGTACGAGCTTTCTTGACTGGCTTCTTTCACTTAGCATCATGTCTTCAGGGTTTATCCATATGCATATATAGATATATACCCATATGTATCGGTACTTTGTTCCTTTTTATGGCAAAATAATATTCCCTATGTGGATGGCCCCATCTGTTTCTCCCTTCACCAGTTGATGGATACTTGGGAATAGTCTCTTCATTACTAAATCCCCTTGCCTCCTTGATTTCTTCACACGGACTTCTTTCTTCCTTGGCCACTCTGCACTGCTTGTGGGGTCTTAGCTCCCCAACCAGGGGTTGAACCTGTGCCCCGTGAATAGAAGCACAGAGTCCTAAGCACTGAATCACTCGCGAAGTCCCAGCAACGCTTTCTTAAGCAGTTCTGATCACAACATCCTGTATTGAAAAACCCGCGAAGCCTCCTCAGTGGTTGACCTACAGAAAGAGGTCCTCATCCATCCTCCTATGTTAGGCCCCTTGTCTTTATTTCCTTACACAGATGTCCTTCGTGGACAGATTCTCGTGCCACGCACCTTCCCACTTTGGGTCTCTGCTCCAATCAGTGTAATCTCCTCCCTGTAAGAAGGGTGAATTCCCTCCAGCCTTCCCTTTGAAGCCTTCCCCAAGGCTCTCTGGGAAAACAGACCATGCTTCAGCACTGTCTACATTTTCCTTCATTAAAACAGCCGTGATCCGATATGATAACTGTTTACCCCTTGACTGTCACTCCTGCGTACAGTGTGAGGAAAACACGTTTCTTATTCTGTACCTCACTCAAAGGAGGTACATGATCAGTGATTATTTCACCTGTGCACCTTTGTTGGCCAGCAAGGAGATCAAGCCAGTCCATCCTAAAGGAAATCAACCCTGAATATTCATTGGAAGGACTGATGCTGAAGCTGAAACTCCTGATACTTTGGCCACTTGATGAGAAGAGCCCTGGAAAAGACCCTGATGCTGGGAAAGATTGAGGGCAGGAGGAGAAGGGGACGACAGAGGATGAGAAGGTTGGATGGCATCAGTGGCTCAATGGACATGAGTTGAAGCAAACTCAGGGAGACAGTGAAGGCTGGCTTGCTGCAGTGCATGGGGTCTCAAAGAATTGGACATGAAAGAGATAGGAACACCAGACCACCTGACCTGCCTCCTGAGAAACCTGTATGCAGATCAGGAAGCAACAGTTAGAACTGCACATGGAACAACAGACTGGTTCCAAATAGGAAAAGGAGTACGTCAAGGCTGTATATTGTCACCCTGCTTATTTAACTTCTATGCAGAGTACATCATGAGAAACGCTGGGCTGGAAGAAGCACAAGCTGGAATCAAGACTGCCAGGAGAAATATCAATAACCTCAGATATGCAGATGACACCACCCTTATGGCAGAAAGTGAAGAAGAACTAAAGAGTCTCTTGATGAAAGTGAAACAGGAAAGTGAAAAAGTTGGCTTAAAGCTCAACATTCAGAAAACGAAGATCATGGCATCTGGTCCCATCACTTCATGGGAAATAGATGGGGAAACAGTGGAAACAGTGTCAGACTTCATTTTTGGGGGGCTCCAAAGTCACTGCAGATGGTGACTGCAGCCATGAAATTAAAAGACACTTACTCCTTGGAAGGAAAGTTATGACCGGCCTAGACAGCATATTCAAAAACAGAGCATTACTTTGCTAACAAAGGTCCGTCTAGTGAAGGCTATGGTTTTTCCAGTAGTCACGTATGGATGTGAGAGTTGGAATAAGTATAAAGAAAGCTGAGCACCGAAGAATTGATGCTTTTGAACTGTGGTGTTGGAGAAGACTCTTGAGAGTCCCTTGGACTTCAAGGAGATCCAACCAGTCCATCCTAAAGGAGATCAGTCCTGGGTGTTCATTGGAAGGACTGATGCTGAAGCTGAAACTCCAATACTTTGGCCACCTGATGTGACGAACTGACTCATTGGAAAAAACCCTGATGCTGGGAAAGATAGAAGGCAGGGTTCGACAGAGGACGAGATGGTTGGATGACATCACCGACTCGATGGACATGAGTTTGGGTAGGCTTCAGGAGTTGGTGATGGTCAGGGAGGCCTGGCGTGCTGTAGTCCATGGGGTCACAAAGAGTTGGACACGACTGAGTGACTGGACTAAACTGAACTAGCGCCTGAACAACAACAACAACAGCAACCTTTGTTTATCCTTTACTAGGAAACTTTGATCGGAGAAGGCAATGGCACCCCACTCCAGCACTCTTGCCTGGAGAATCCCATGGACTGAGGAGCCTGGTGGGCTGCAGTCCATGGGGTCTCTAAAAGTCAGGCATGACTGAGCAACTTCACTTTCACTTTTCACTTTCATGCATTGGAGAAGGAAATGGCAACCCACTCCAGTGTTCTTGCCTGGAGAATCCCAGGGACGGGGAAGGCTAATGGGCTGCCGTCTATGGGGTCGCCCAGAGTCGGACACTACTGAAGCGACTTATCAGCAGGAGCAGCAGCAGGAAACCTTGATGGAGTTACAGTGCCCAGCGCTCAGAGTTTCCACGGGGAAGATGAAGTCAGCTACTTTGTGACTCGGCTCTTCAGTCCCCCGAGGAAAGAGAGCAGAGGGGATTATTTCAGGCCGTGGCTACCGAAACAGTGCTGGAAGGGACTTCCTCCCTGATAACAGGTTTTGTCAACAGAGTCTTCTTTTGATGTCCTGCAGTCCCGGGATCTGGCAGCTAAGGTTGTCCTCCCTTGAATTCAATTGCCAAGTTACAGAGAGGGCGCTTGGCTGATCCACCGTCAGAGGTGGCCCCGCCAGAAAGACAGACTATGCTTCCTTCTGCTGCCGCTGTCCAAGGAAGGGAGGGCCCAGATGGGAGAGGAGAAACTCTGGACTTGAGCGTTCAGCACCTGCGGGGACATGGCCCGCAATAGAGCACAGTTTTGTGTACGTTGTGTGTGCAAGAAGGGAGATCTCTTTCTTCTATAAAAGCATGTTTATAGATGCGCTCCGTCTGCAAGTCTGAGGGGCACAGGGGAAGGGAGCAAAGCCAGCCCCCCCCCCCCCCAGCTGTCTGCTGGGGGCTGTAGGCAAAGAGCCGGCACAGTGCCTGGGAGCTTTCGATTGTCTTCTGTCCTCTGAAGCAACCATCCCACACCTGTGGGCAGAGAGAGGGTGCTGCCACCAGCTCAGGACCTCTGGGCATATCAGAACCCAGGAGAACAGAAGAGGTGGTCAGCATCAGCCTCAGGGCAGGGTCTGCAGGGCCCAGGGCAAAATCAAACGGGGACAGCTTGTTCAAAGAGTAGGGAGAATTTCAAGACAGAAGCCTTAAATCCAGCATGGAGCCCTTCTGAGATGGGCGTGAAGCCAGCCCCGGGCAGGGTTATATACCAGATACTCATTTTTCTCAGAATCATGTAGAAACAAGAACAGTTTTCCTATTACAGAATATGATCAACAAACAGAATTGCCTTAACATTTTTTTTTACTATAGTGTAGCTTCTATTAACATAGCAGTTGTCTATCTGTGAGACAGACACAGTTCTAAGTGCTTTACAAATACTGACGCATGCTTTTCTTCTTGAAACTCTGTGAGGTAGGCACTCTAAAAGCCATTTTATAGGTGAGGAAATGGAGGTATCGGAATTTAAGTAAATTTCTGGTTGCGTATGCTTCTAACCACTATACTTGCTGCCTCTCCGATCAAAACAGGAACCCATTTATTTTATTATAAGGCTCTGCATCAACATATTTTGAACAATGAGTTTTAAAGTGTATTTTTTTTTTGGTCGTTGTTCCTGAAAGAGAGGGGCTTTAATTAATTGCAGGCATCTGTAGAGAACTCTGTGTATCTTTCAGATTTATGCCACCCTACTATCTCTGTTGGTTCCTGCCTAAATATGTTCTTCAAGCCTCTTAGTCACAATGACTCAAAAACACATCTGCTGCTGCTGCTGCTAAGTCACTTCAGTTGTGTCCGACTCTGTGCGACCCCAGAGACGGCAGCCCACCAGGCTCCCCCGTCCCTGGGATTCTCCAGGCAAGAACACTGGAGTGGGTTGCCATTTCCTTCTCCAATGCATGAAAGTGAAAAGCAAAAGTCAAGTCGCTCAGTCGTGTCCCAGTCTTCGAGACCCCATGGACTGCAGCCCACCAGGCTCCTCCGCCCATGGGATTTTCCAGTGGGTCACCATTGCCTTCTCCAAAACACATCTGAGAAACAAACATATATACAAAAAGACACCCCTAAATGAACAACAGATCAACAAGTTTGACTACTCCCATCTCTGTTCAAATAATAAGGCAGCTAAGGTCCTTAACAAACAAAAACAAACAGCATTTAGTGTGCTTTCAAGAATGCCTCTCTGCTCATTAGTTCGGAAAACAACCAGCATTTTAAAAAAAATGTATATTGGAGTATAGTTGATTTACAATACCGTGTTAAGTTTCGGGTGTACAGCAAAGTAATTCAGTTATACAGACTCTTTTGCCATATAGATAGTTACACAGTACTGACTAGAGTTCACTGTGCTATATAATAAGCCCTTTATGTTACTCTACAACTAGCATTTTGAATGTGAAGAAAAGGTTAAGTTGGGTTTTGTACTATAGAAGAGTAAGTGTAGAATACATTTGAGAAAGCATTTTATTCCAAGTGCTCAAATGCAAAGTTATGGTTTGTCGGTAAGAGACCTGAATTCTACGGAAGATTCCTCTGTTCATTACTGTTTACTTTTCTCAAGATGTTGGCTCAGTGCCTTGTTTCTGAATTTTATTTACTCTGTTTGTGCTTTACTTTCCTGAAATGGAATTAGGAGTGGGGACTAGAGCCTCACTGATAATAAGACAGCATTTTTTTTTTCCCCGTTGAATCATAACTGATCCACACCAAATGATATATTGAAGAATATTAAAGAAAAACATCTCACAGTATACAGATATATTTAAAAATGTGTTTCCCCGCCAAGAGTAGCTACTTCAGTGCCTTTAAAGCTCACTTGAAAGATACTGAAAGCAGGGAGGAACTTCCCTGGTGGCCTAGGGGTTAAGAATCTGCCTCGCAGGGCAGGAGGCACGGGTTTGATCCAATGTCAGGGAAGTAAGATCCCTGGTGCCCGGAGCAGCGAAGCCTGCGTGTCGCAGCTGGGGAGTCCATGCACCAGGGAGGGCCTGCACACCGCAGCGAAGACCCCGTGCAGCCAGATGCATAGGTGAAGGGCCGGAAACTCTGAGAGCAGGCAGAGACGCCCAGAGCCTCGCGTACACGCTCCTCATCCGTGAACTTGAGTTTCTGGCCTGCACCGTGCTGCCTCTGTGCAAAGCAAAACACTGCCATTTGGAACATGCCAGAGGTCTCCCTAGGAGTCTATCATCTTCAGCTGTTTTGTGGTAAGTGGTTTCCAACTGTATTAACTCATCTTCCAAGCCTCCCATCTCTTCCTCTATCTTTCTAGTGTGTGAGGGCATTACTTAAACAACACTCTCATCAGAACAGCATTTTGCAAAACACCATTTCCTAGCAGCACACTTAAAGAGAAAGAAATCCACTTATGCACTGATCCACTGAAACCTCTAATGGGGGAGGGGCGGGCAGTTGGGAATCAGAGAACTAGGTGAGGGAGATTCAGAGGTATAAACTTTGAGTTACGAAATAAATGAGTCATGGGTGCGAGACCAGCAGTGTGTGGAACAGAGTGAACACTGATTCGATGTCTTTGTATGGTGATGGACGGCACCGAGGCTTGTCATGGTGACCATCCTGTAATGTCTAGAAATATTCAATCACCACGCTGCGCACCAGGAACTAACACAGTCCTTAAGGCCAATTATACTTCAAAAGCAAACAAACCTATAGAGAAAGAGATCAGGTTTGTGGTTACCAGAGGCAGGGGTTGGGGGAGGGAGGAATTGGATGAAGACAGTCAAAAGGTACAAATTTCCAGTAATAATTAATGCTACGGATGTAATATACCACTTGATTAATATAATCAGCTCTACTGAGTGTTATATATGAAAGTCGTTAAGAGAGTAAATCCTAAGAGTTCTTATCACAAGGGAAACATTTTTTCTTTTTTCTGTTCTTTTGTATCTATATGAGACAGATGTTCAATCAACTTATGGTTATAATCATCTCATGATGTATGTAAGTCAAATTGTTATTGTAAAATATAGCACCTAAAATTGGTACAGTGTTGTATGTCAATAATGTCTCAAAAACACTGGAAGAAAAATGTTAAATATCAAATAAAACAAAACAATTTCTGATCGGAATAACCCGTCCTGGGTTCTTGTGTCCTCATGCAAGTTTCATTCGAGGAGGCCAAAGCCTGCTTCACTTTGAACATATTCTGTTTTTCCCTTGAATTGACAGACTTGTTACAGGAAAGTCAACTGACCCTTGGAGACAATACTTCTTTCTTCGTCTTTTAATTGGAAAAGTTAGAAAGGAAACAACAGAATATAATATAGGCAACATTAGCACTCATAAGAAAATATCAAACTTATAATTTCTTTTGAAAAATAAATAATACCGATTAAGCTGTAGTCCCCTTGACCTCCTTCCTGATTCAATTTCCCTTAATTTCTCCCTGAAAGTCACCACCATGAGGATTTCATCATGGTATCTGTCAGCCCATTCTTAGCTGCTGCTGCTAAGTCACTTCAGTCGTGTCCGACTCTGTGCAACCCCATGGACTGCAGCCTACCAGGCTCCTGTGTCCACGGGATTTTCCAGGCAAGAGTACTGGAGTGGGTTGCCATTGCCTTCTCTGCTTACGTCAGCTATAAACATATATTCTTTATAAATAACATATACTGTTGCTTGCATGATACAAACATAGCATTATGTCTTGCCAAGACAGGACTGAGCTATCTTAATCTTTAGAGATAAGAGAGGATAACATTTCCTTGAATTATGACCTCTGTTTTGAGAACAGTTCCATGGAATATTTAAAATAGGTAAACAAGGACCTACTGTGTAGCACAGGGAAATAGACTTACTGTCTTGTAATAACCTATAATGGAAAAGAATCTGAAAAAGAATAAAAATAAAACTAAATTATTTTGCTGTACACTTGAAATTAACACAACATTGTAGATGAACTATACTTCAATTAAAAATCTAAGGCTAGGAGATCTAAACCAAAAACACACAGACAAAAGAACACCCAACTGTTCGGCCGCACACCTGGGTGTTGCTCCAGGACCTTGCTTCAGACAAGCTGCATTCAGCAAGAGCACTGAGGGGACCAGTTAGTGACTCCACGTCTACTGAGCTCAATGACTGCAGGACTCCAACTGTATACAAAGCACCTGAGACACTGCTTGGCCTCCACATTTTAGAATATTTATAAGGAGGCTGTATTAGAGTTGACCCACACGTCTCCAAAGATGGCAGAGGAATAGGACGGGAAGATCACTTTCTCCCTCACAAATTCCTCAGAACATTTCAACGCTGAGCAAACTCCACAAAACAACTTCTGTAGGCTGGCAGAGGACATCAGGCAACCAGAAAAGCAGACCATTGTCTTCAAAAACAGTGAACCTCTCTGAGTGTCCCTCAATGTGGAGAAACTTTTCATCTTTAACCTAGATGTTTTATCATCAGTGCTGTATAGATGGAGAAGTCTAGAGGCTACTGTAAAAATAAAACTGAAAACCAGAAGCAGGAAGCTTAAATCCAAAGCCTGAAAACATTAGAGAACTTGAATTCAGGGAACATTAAGCAATAGGAGCTCATCAAATGCTTTCATACCTACCGGAATTAAAAGTTCCTCAAAGGGATATAATTCTATACTTCAGTCTTAAAGAAGACTCTAATAATTCTATATGAAGATAGCTGAATACCTCAACAGTTTTGAATATTACGTTACCTCGCGTGGTTGACTTAATCACAGTTGGTGTGTTAATAAATCTAGTAGTGCAGCGCCACCTTGTGACCAAAATGCTCAACTGCATTATGTTGGATTTCCTTAAGAAGACCTTTATTTAAAAGGCTTGCTCGTGCAGCTGCTGGGGTCACCGGTAACTGGATCGACAGTGTCCACCAGTAGTGGGATAAGCCATCCCTGCCTTCCCAAGCCTGCCCGGGGACATTAGATTCTTTTGGTTTAAAGAAGGTTGAAAACCAGGACAGTCAGATAAACCGGGACCAACTGGTCCCTCTTACTAAGTACGAAGCGCTGCTTGGGCACTCAGGGTGCAGCAGCGGGTGAGACCGAGTCGCCGTCTGTGAGTGTGTGTTACGGCTGCGGGCAAGCGGACAAAGAGGCGGCACGCCCATGCAACGCACCAGGTCGCTGCAAGCTGCGCAGGTAAGCGGTTAGGCGAATGCGCGGAACCGAACGGAACCGAAAGGCGCTCGGCGGCTCTTTGCGCTTGAGTGCTTTACGGTGCAGGAGGTGACCCTGGAACCGGGAGCTGAATGGCGCGGGGGCGACGCGCCCCTGGAGACGGAAGGGAGAGCGCGCTGGGCAGGGAGCAGCGAGAGCCAGGGCCCTGGGGCGGGGACACGGGCGGCGCGCTTAGGGGACCGCAAGGAACCAACGTGACACGCGTTCAGTGGGTGTGTGGGTTTTCCAGGGCTTCCTCACAAATCTCCACAAACTAAGTAGCTTAAAATAACAGGAATTTTCCGCCTCGCAGTCTGGGGGCCAGAGGGCGGAGATCAAGCTTGGCAGCAGGCTGCACGTCCTCTGAAGACCCCAGGGAGGGTCCTTGCGGGCCCCCTTCCGGCTTCCGGGGGTCGCGGGAAACCCTGGAGCTCCGGGCTCCAGCCCAGCGCCGACGGCTCGGACTCCCCACCCGGTGTGCCGCCTGCATCTCAGCCTGCCCTGGCTCTTCCCTCTGCTTTAAGCGGGGAATCCGGCCTCTCTTCCCCAGCAACCCCCGTCCCCTGTCCCCTGCCCTGGCAAGACTGAAACAGGTCTCTGTTAACGCTCCCAGGATGCCTATCCCCCACTCAGAGAGCATCAACAAGGTGAAATGCCAGGGACTTTCCTCAGTGTCTTTTTTCTACTCTGGAATCAGTGTGTCCCATAATATAAAGAAGAATCCCCCTGCAACAGGTGATACCCCAGTTCCATCCCTAGGTCGGAAGATCCCCTGGAGAAGAGAGAAGCTGCCCACTCCAGGCTTCTTGGGCTTCCCTGGTGGCCCAGACAGTAAAGAATCTGCCTGCAATGTGGGAGACCTGGGTTCAATCCCTGGGGTGGGAAGATCCCCTCGAGGAGGGCATGGCAACCCACTCCAGCATTCTTGCCTGGAGAATCCCCATGAACAGAGGAGCCTGGTGGGTTACAGTCCATGGGGTCGCAAAGAGTCGGACATGACCCAGCGACTTTCTTTCTATGGATAAAATTAGCTTCGTTGTATCCTAAAATGCCTTGACTCATTTATTTTGCAGTTTACAACAGTAAAATCTGTCTGTTTTGGGTGGACAGACTTGCGAATTTTGACGCGTGTAGAGTCACAAAACCACTTCCACTGCCAAGACCCAGAGCAACCCATCAGCCCCCCAAATCCTGTCATGCGACCCCCTTTGTACATGTAGCCCTTTAAAGTAAGTTATTTGTTTTTCTTTATTCTGAGGCACTTGATCCATTTAATGATGAGTGCACCTTGAGCATTTATTTTGCACCTTAGAGAGATGGATCGGTGGCTCTCTGTAACACCAGTGTAAGAAATCCTATTACTCTGGGCCCACCACATCTCCAGCAGTGCCTTGTAATTGCGTCCAGCAGGGTTTAGTTTTCTCCTTGATTTCACTCCTTGGTTTTATGCACAGGAGCTCAGCTCTCTTTTATGTTTCTTCCACTTCTGCTCATAAAATAGTTATGGGTCTCCCCGCCCTTTGTACTGCTCTTTAAATGTGTTCAAGCGACTCTTAAAACACTGTGTCCAGAGTGAGACGCAGTGGACATAATACACCCTGGACCTAGCTGGGACGCACTGTCTTCCTCCCCAGATTCTGTCTAAGACCGCAGTGGCATTTTTTCTTTCCTCAGCAGTAATCCACTGTTTGCTTCCAATGAGTATCTGGTCAATGATACAATTAAAAAAAAAGAAATTAACGCAGGGCTGCTTGCTAGTTCTTTCAGTCCTTATGCTGTATACCTGGCATGGGGACTTTTGCATCTAAGGAAACATTTTATGTTTGATCTTTTGAATGTTTTCAGTGTAAAATTTGGCCGGAGTTCCAGCTTGCGGGTCTGCACTGTGTATGCCCTCCTCTTCCTCAGTTTTCCATGAAGGATGGAAGGGAGCCAGGCGTTTCCTGCTCCCTGCCTTGTCCCACCTCTCTTTAATCCCAACGCCCTTCCTCTCTTATTTGGTCCTGTCTCTTCACAGGCGTAAGATGCGGCAGCTGGTGTCACCCGAAAATGGAATGAGAAAGGAGGCAAAGAGGCTAGTGGAAAAAAAAAAAAAAAAACACCTTGGCGTATAATTGGGCTATTACCTTATTATGATATATTAGGCGAGATTTCGGAGTAGCATGGTCTGATCTAAAGAATAAGAGAAACGATCTATTAGCAATAGATCAGTACATAATGAGGTCCGTGTAAAAATGGGGAGGAATAGATTGGATTAAACAATAGGGATCTCTTACTCTATTGATACTATGTTTAAAATCGGTAGCTAATGGGAACCTGCTGTTCAGCACAGGGAACTCTGCTCTGTGGTGACCCAAATGGAAGGAAATCCAGAGAAGAGGGGAGAGATATAAACATGGGCTTCCCTGCTGGTTGAGACCATAAAGAATCTGCCCACAGTGTGGGAGACCTGGGTTCGAACCCTGGGTTGGGAGGATCCCCTGGAGGAGGGAAAGGCTACCCACTCCAGTATTCTTGCCTGGAGAATCCCATGGACAGAGGAGCCTGGCGGGCTACAGTCCATGGAGTTGCAAAGAGTCGGACAGGACTGAGCGACTGTGCACAGCACACACACACACACACACACACACAGCTGCCGCGTTTGGCTGTGCAGCAGAAACTAGCACGACATTGCCAAGCAACCACCCTCCAATAAAAATTAACAACAACCTCTATTTTCCAAAGAAAAAGTTACACAAATTCTGCTTGTCTCCCTTACATGTGTGTTTTAGTAAGAATGCAGAGAACATTTTATAGGACTTATTTTTAGGGTATTCTGTAAGCTTCTGAGTGCAGAGTTCCAAAGAATAGAAGGAGAGATAAGAAAGCCTTCCTCAGCGATCAGTGCAAAGAAATCGAGGAAAAGAACAGAATGGGCAAGACTAGAGAGCTCTTCAAGAAAATTAGAGATACCAAGGGAACAGTTCATGCAAAGATGGGCTCAATAAAGGACAGAAATGGTATGGATCTAACAGAAGCAGAAGATAGTAAGAAGAGGTGTATTAATACACAGAAGAACTGTATAAAAAAGATTTTCATGGCCAAGATAATCACGATGGTGTGATCACTCACCTAGAGCCAGACATCCTGGAATGTGAAGTCAAGTGGGCCTTAGAAAGCATCACTACCAACAAAGCTAGTGGAGGTGATGGAATTCCAGCTGAGCTATTTCAAATCCTGGAAGATGATGCTGTGAAAGTGCTGCACTCAATATGCCAGCACATTTGGAAAACTCAGCAGTGGCCACAGGACTGGAAAGGTCAGTTTTCATTCCAATCCCAAAGAAAGGCAATGCCAAAGAATGCTCAAACTACCGCACAATTGCACTCATCTCATATGCTAGTAAAGTAATGCTCAAAATTCTTCATGCCAGGCTTCAGCAATACGTGAACTGTGAACTTCCAGATGTTCAAGCTGGTTTTAGAAAGGGCAGAGGAACCACAGATCAAATTGCCACCATCCGCCGGATCATGGAAAAAGCAAGAGAGTTCCAGAAAAACATCTATTTCTGCTTTATTGACTATGCCAAAGCCTTTGACTGTGTGGATCACAATAAACTGTGGAAAATTCTGAAAGAGATGGGCATACCAGAGCACCTGACCTGCCTCTTGAGAAACCTGTATGCAGGTCAGGAAGCAACAGTTAGAACTGGACATGGAACAACAGACTGGTTCCAAATAGGAAAAGGAGTACGTCGAGGCTGTATATTGTCACCCTGCTTATTTAACTTCTATGCAGAGTACATCATGAGAAATGTTAGGCTGGAAGAAGTACAAGCTGGAATCAAGATTGCCAGGAGAAATATCAATCACCTCAGATATGCAGATGATACCACCCTTATGACAGAAAGTGAAGAGGAGCTAAAAAGCCTCTTGATGAAAGTGAAAGAGGAGAGTGAAAAAGTTGGCTTAAAGCTCAACATTCAGAAAACGAAGATCATGGCATCTGGTCCCATCACTTCATGGGAAATAGGTGGGAAACAGTAGAAACAGTGTCAGACCTTATTTTTTTGGGCTCCAAAATCACTTCAGATGGTGACTGCAGCCATGAAATTAAAAGACCCTTACTCCTTGGAAGGAAAGTTATGACCAACCTAGATAGTATATTCAAAAGCAGAGACATTACTTTGCCGACTAAGGTCCGTCTAATCAAGGCTATGGTTTTTCCTGTGATCATGTATGGATGTGACAGTTGGACTGTAAAGAAGGCTGAGCACTGATGAATTGATGCTTTTGAGCTGTGGTGTTGGAGAAGACTCTTGAGAGTCCCTTGGACTGCAAGAAGATCCAACCAGTCCATTCTAATGGAGATCAGTCCTGGGTGTTCTTTGGAAGGACTGATACTAAAGCTGAAACTCCAATACTTTGGCCACCTCATGCGAAGAGTTGACTCATTGGAAAAGACTCTGATGCTGGGAGGGATTGAGGGCAGGAGGAGAAGGGGACGACCCAGGATGAAATGGCTGGATGGCATCATTGACTCGATGGACTTGAGTCTGAGTGAACTCCGGGAGTTGGTGATGGGCAGGGAGGCCTGGCGTGCTGCGACTCATGGGGCCGCAAAGAGCCGGACATGACTGAGCGACTGAACTGAAGCGATTCCTATCTATCATCTATTTAATTTTGTTGTAAAACACAACACGAGATCGATCCTCTTGACAAGTTAAAAAATCCACAACACAGTACTGTTAACCACAGGCATAACATTGTACTGCAGAACTTACTCGTCTGGCATAACTGAAGGTATACGGTCCCTTTGATTTAAACATTTTTGATAACAGTGTGTGGTTAGAACCGTTGCTTTCATACCAAACGTATTATTTACTCTAGTTTCAGAACCAGGTATGTTTATTAAACACCAAAGGCATTTTATTTCCTATGAAATTATTCTGAATATATAAAATAAGAAAATAAGATACACACACATGTGCTACTACCCAGATCTTACAAATAACACTTTTGTTACATTTGCCTCAGATCTTGGAAACAGAAAACAAAACATTTCACAGGTTGAGTCAAAGCTCTCTCTGTGTCCCTGTGAGCCCCCTTCAGATTCACTCACCCGCCCCCCTCCTCCCCCGCTGCAGTAACTAGCTGTCATTATTACCGTAATGATTCATATAGCCCTGTTCATTCATCCCGGCTGCCGTATCACATTTCATTTATGAATATTCCAAATTTAAATGTTTCCCTCTTGGTGATTACTTAGATGATTTTGGAAAAAAAAATTTGATACTAAGAAGCTGCTGCTGTAAACACATATATATGTCCTTTAGGTCCTAGGTGGTCCGGTGTCTGCTCTTCAAAGAGCTTGTGAACATCTCTGGTGTCACCAGCAGCTCATTTACCTGCGTACGCTACGCCTTTGCACACTCTTGGCGCTGTCAGTCTTTAAATTTTGGTCGATGTTATGAATGCGAAGCCAGAGATTGCTGTTTTCCATATGTTCACTGTCTTTTTTCTTTTTCTTTTTTTTTTTTTAAAAAAACAACGTTATATTGAAGTGTAATTGACTTATTGCCGGGGGCCAGCGTGAGGAATTCCGCCCATGGCAAAGGTCATGAGGAACGAGGCTTGGCATACGCAAAGGCGTGATCAAGCCTCAGGAAACCCCCTGTTCCCGAGCATCAACCCCAAAACCAGAGTCTGTTTTATGCTCTCACCTACACCTCTGACTTTACGGGGGCTCTCCCCCATAACCGTTTCTCTCTGAGAAGGAGTAAACGTGCAGCTCCAAGGCAATAAAAATTCTTGGGCGTGACAAGAGTGTTTCAGCTTACGGACTCCTCTGAAGGTGATCTAGCCCACCTGTATAGGTTTGTCCGGCCACATGTGATTGCTTACAGCCTCCCAACCTGAGAGGCACGAGATGTTTTAGACTTACTAAAGGCAAATTATTTTGGGAGTTAAAATTATTAGTATAGTGTGTTGGTTAGGAATTATTTGGTGAAGGGTTCTTCATTTGTTGTGTCAATAATTGTTGCTAATTCCCTGCGCTGGGTTGGGACAAGGATGTCTCAGGTCAAACCTCTCTGCTGACAGACTAGCTTGTGTGACAGGATTATCCTTACTGCCGCCACTAGGCACATGATTGTTTACTACCTCTCAACCATAAACAGCACAGAGAGTTTTGGAGTATTTTGAGAGTCTTAATTAGCATAGGACTTTTTCTTCTTGTTGAGTCAATGATCGCCGCCAGGCCTCTATATCCTTAGGCACCTGGGAATATATTAATCAATGTATTTGGAATATAGCAAAGGAACTATGGTAGTTTTTGATGTTAGCAATACTAGACTTTTTGAGTTAATGGATTTTCTCTTTTGTAATAGATCACTGTACTTATATATCACTGTGTCCTTGCTGTGTAAGAATGTAACTTTATCATATCTTAAGACTAAATAGATCTTAAGGGGAGCATTGGTGAAAGGATTTTCATTTGTTGGGTTGATGTTTGCTGCTAAATCTCCATGTTCCCTACCCTTATAATGAATATAACTAGCATATAGGAAGAAATAAGTATTAACCTTTAAGCATATAGGAGAAATAAGTATTAACCTTTAAGACTAATCATGTTAACCTTGGGTTGAATAAATTCCTTTCTTGATTGTAACTCACTACACCCTCACCCTATAGGAATGTAACTTTATTTGGAGGGTGGTGCCTGGTTTAAGAAAAAACACCCTTGGAAGAAATAAGTTTTTTTGGTTATCAGAAAGAAAGGATCATAAAATGTAAGCAGGTCTCACTCATGGCCAGAAGATGATGTAATATCCCTAAGACCTTTTTTTTTTATACATTTATGTGAAGCACCTGATTTTGACAAAGGTCAGGACTGCTGACCCCCACGTGACTCTGTATTCATCCCTATGTGTAACAAAAGGTATATAAGCAAACCCAAAAATAAAGAAATCGGTTCAGTTTCCAGAAAGACTAATTCCCCCATGTCGCTTCTTTCTTGCTCCCGTTTTTCTGGCTGAATTCCCATCTGGAGCATGGATGCTATTTCTCGTAATCCAAGTTATTCAGCCTCCTTTTCTCCACTGATCTTCCTACTACACTATCCATTTCTAATCTCTCTATATCTGTGATTAAATATGTATTTTTCCAAAGACGCCGACTCCGTCCCCACCTTCGAATCACCCTGGATCCACCGGGGCTGGACCCCGGGAACTTATGATTGTTAATTTCAGGTGTACAGCAAATTGATTAAGTTGTACTATATGTATTTATTTTTTATCAGATTCTTTTTCATTATAGGTTTTATTACAAGATATTGAATATAGTTCCCTGTGCCATACAGAAGGTCCTTATTGTTCTTCTGTTTTATATAGAGAACTTTTCACTTTCTTAACATCAGTTTTATTGAGATAAAACTTACATACTATACAAATAACTCTTTAAAAAGCATACACTTTGGTAGTTTTACTTATTTTCACTTTTCAGTGGTGTCTTTTTTCATACAGAGTTTTCAGGGATTGATGTAAACTGATTGAGCTTCACCACCGCCCCCCCCCCCCAACACTTTACTGTTTACGCTTTTTGTATCTTAATGCAAGATTTCCTTCCTGAACACAATTTGAAAAGGTTATTCTCCTACATTTTCTTCTGGAATTTAAAATATTTTGCTTTTCACGTTTAGGTTTTTAGTTCCCCTAGAATAGACTTTTATGTATGTTATGAACTAAGGGATTTACACTTAAAAAAAATTACAGATAAACAATTGATCTGAATTAAAAAATTTTTTTTAATTTAAAATTTTTGTAATTTAAAACAAAAAAATACAGATAAACAACTGATCTAAAAGTGTTTGAATAGTTCATTCTTTCCCAGTGATTTGCAATGTTAGTTCAGTGATATTTTGTGTTTCTATATATTTACTTTATAAAATGTTTTAACTACCTTTTTGTCTTTACTGTGTCCAAATCTCAAAGTCTTAATCATTAGGCTTTATAATGGAATTTCTTAGAGCAAGGACATCCCCTATCTTTCTAGTGAAAATGTTTGATTTCTTGGCTCTTCGCTCTTCCAAATAAAGTTTAATGCTGGCTTGCCAAGTTCCATACAAAGCTTTAATAAAATTTATAATGAAATTTATTGAGCTCCTAGATTAATCTAGAGAGAATCACCATGTTCATTACAGTGGGTCTTCCTAACCATGGTTCATCTATTTGGCAGCTTTATTAGTTTCTGCCCCTGCTTCCAACTTGAGATGAACATGCAAATACGGCCATTTGTCTTTTAGTTCTTTCTCTTTTCCTTTCTTTGTTTCTTTTTTTTTAATTAGCCATTTGTTTTATTTGCATAAAATACAGTTCTACCTTTTCTTATTTTTACTACATTATTACAGAAATGCCAGTTTAAGTACTTGAGTCCATTGGTCTTTTATGATTTTCTTTGGGGCTTAAAATCTAAGAAAAGTTATAATTTCACTATAGTATGATAAACACAATATTTTGAATAATTTTCCAAAGAATGTCCAGATTTAAATCTTGATCATTGTTACATTTCTAGAAAGTTAGTTATAATAACCTGAAGGTAATTTTCTGGGAGAGCCATTTAAAAATAGCATTAAACTGGGTAAAAATATTTCACAAAGATAAGTGCTTTACATATTGTACAATGAAAGCTAGACATGGATACAAGTGGTAATCTTTTGTGCCTTAGTTTTAAAGCACCCTAGAACCAAGACGATTGATAACAGCCAGGGAATTAAGACAAGATTAATATATTCATTCTTAAATTCCATTATAGTGTGAGAAAAGATCGGTTTGAGAGTTTTGGGCTTTATTTTGTTTCACTGAGTGAAATTTATTTGGTGGATTATAGGATTCTATAGGAGTTCTGATGACCACATTGTTGCTGTTGTTGTTCAGTTGCTAAGTTGTGCCTGACTCTTTGCGACCCCATGGACTGCGGCACGCCAGGGTTTCCTATCCTTCACTATCTCCCTGAATTTACTCAAACTCATGTCCATCGAGTGAGTGATGCCATCCAACCATCTCATCCCCTGTTGCCCCCTTCTCCTCCTCCCTTCAATCTTTTCTAGCATCACGGTCTTTTCCAATGAGTCAGCTCTTTGCATCAGGTGGCCAAAGTATTGGAGCTTCAGCTTTAGCATCAGTCCTTCCAATGAATAATCAGGGTTGATTTAATTTAGGATGGACTGGTTTGATCTCCGTGATGGCCAACAGGCTCTCAAGAGTCTTCTCCAACACCACGGTTCGAAAGCATCAGTTCTTCGGCACTCAGCCTTCTTTATGGTCCAACTCTCACATCCGTACATGACTACAGGAAAAACCATAACTTTGACTATATGGACCTTTCTCGGTAAAGTAATGTCTCTGTTTTCTAATATGCTGTCTAGGTTGGTCATAGCTATTCTTCCAAGGAGCAAGCGTCTTTTAATTTTGTGGCTGCAGGCACCGTCTGCAGTAATTTTGGAGCCCAAGAAAGTGAAATATGGCACTGTTTGCACACTTACCCCATCTGTTTGCCATGAAGTGATGGGACTGGATGCTATGATCTTGGTTGTTTACTGAGGGTCTCGTGCAGGCCAGTCTCGGCAGCGGTGTGAAAGCTCACACAGGCCTGCCCAGACAGACCACGTGACCTTGGCTTCTCTTTTCCAACAGAGCTACACTTAAGTGCAACTGACATTGACCTAATGTGAGTGGCTAGTGGGATTAACCTTCCAAATGTGTGTTTGCAATTATTAACTGGGACTGTCATCAGAAATCAGTCTCTGATTTGTGGTTTATTCCTGGGAAATATTTTAAGCTGCGTAGATTTTTAGAGACAAGGAGATGTAGGTTCTGATCCCCGGGATGGGAAGATCCCTGGGGGAGGAAATGCCAACCCACTCCAGGATTCTTGCCTGGAGAATCTCATGGGCAGAGGAGCCTGGCGGGCTACAGTCCATGGGGTCACACAGAGTCAGACACAGCTGAGCACACTCACAGCCCTCCAGTACGTCTCTGGAGGATAACTTCTGGAAGAAGGCGTCCCTTCACTCATTTCTTCTCTACCCAGGAGCTCTACGCTGAATGGAGCTACAAAGTGTGGAGAGACCCTCTCCGGGCACGTCTCATACTGCGTGTCCCAAACAAGCCATGTGGGGTTCCGGGGCTGGCAAGGCGTGTGACAGAGAGGAGTCGAGGCTGGAAGGGATTCTTAGGTGGAGAGAAACCTGAAGGACAAGGTTGGACGCAGAAACTCAGGACCTGACACTTGAACAGAGAGGCCAAAGCACGATGTCCAAGTGCTAGAGGGAAAGCTGGTCTTCATCTCAGTTCACTGGGCAAGTGAAAGGAGCTGAAAGCCTGTGCCCTTAAGACAATAGTGTTTTTTCTTTCCAATTATTTTTTGAGATTAACGGTGTTTTTTTCCCAAAGGAAAAAAGCAAATCCTTTTTGAAAACTCCCTCAATCAATGTGCTCAGCCTTGTAGCAAGTGTTAGCCGCGGCCTGCGCGACCTTTCGATGCGGCTCGGACTCTTGCTGCGGCGACAGGCTCGGGGGCGCAAGCTCCGGCGGGCTCAGGCTCCGGCGGGCTCAGGCTCCGGCGTAGCTGCTCCACGGGACGTGGGACCTTAGGTCTTGACCAGGGATGGAACCTGTGTCCCCTGCATTGCAAAGTGGAGTTTGAACCACTGGACCACAGGGAAGTCCCAGAAAGAGGCAAATTCTTGTCTTGGGCTTAGAACAGTATCTCATACATAGGCTTGGCAAATGTTGATTTAATGAATTTATCAAAGTTCATAAAGATTCCCATTTCCATTATGTAACATGCAAGTTAAAACTGTCATGCACTCAGATTTTGCTTGGTTTTATTGTTCCTGAAAGAATAATGAATAATAAGAGGATAACCCTGCTTCTGTTTTAAAAGCCAGCATCAGTAAAGATGTTTTAATATTTTGAAGGTTTTGAAGGCATAGTCTCTTCCTCCCACCTTCATGAGCAGAAGGCATTTTGATTCTCTGCTGGTGACGATGAAACTTACGAAAGTGCCTCCTCATCTTTATGAGGACTAATTCCAACCTTCAAAACAGTTTTTAATCTTTTAACTTACAAAGTCACAACTATCTGGATGCTCTTCCTTTTATTTTAAACAGCTGCAAGCACGCTTGTACTTGGTCATGACTGTCAACGCATCGAATAAAGAAATTCCTAATCCTACGTTCAAAGTGAAAGTGAAGTCTCAGTCTTGTCCGACTCTTTGTGACTCCATGGACGATAGCCTACCAGGCTCCTCTGTCCATGGGATTTCCAGGAAAGAGTATTGGAGTGGGGTGCCATTTCCTTCTCCAGAGGTATTTCTAACCCAGGGATCGAACTCGGGTCTCCTGTATTGCAGGCAGACATTTTACCGTATCATTTTCTGCAGAAATGATTTTAAATACATTTCTTCTAAAAGGAGAGTGGAAAAGGCTCTTTTATTGTTTTTCCAGAATGAAGTCATACTTGTACAGTTTGACATAGCACACGCCATAACACACTTGGAGATAAACTCTTTGCATTTGGACATAGAAGACTCACATTTTATAAAAATCGTTTTCTGGGTTTCCACTCTGCTTTTGTTAGGATGACTCATTTTGTCCTTTATTCTGGGAAGTCTTAATGCAAATGTTTGAGTAAAGAAGAAGTGAAAGCTACATGCCCTTTACGATCCAGAACAGTGAAAGAGCTTTTTAGAGCCGATGTTCCTTGCATATTTATAAGTGTGAAATCCAAATGCAGCAACTTTCCTTTTTGTCTGTGATAAAAGTCACTCTGACTACTGAAAGCGGGAAGAAAGTCTAATTTTCTGTGGGCGCTGACCTTTTCTTCTCTTCTCTTTTTCTCCCTGTCAGCTTCTTCTGGTGGAAATTTTGGCACAGTATAATAAAAAATAGAAAGATTCGAGAGGTAGCCGTGACCTCAAGTGTGCTGGCTGAGGTTGCCCTGATAGAATACAAAGAAGTGCACTCTTGGTTAATGGTGAGCTAATGTTAGTACTGAAATGTCAAAACCTGCGGTCTTTCTTCTTGGGCATTATGAGCGTCCCAGTGGTGAGGGTCAGTCTAGCGCCCTTTTGGACATAATTACTTCCGTCATCCACGGTGCTGAATGATCTCCCTTGTTCTTGGTGAAGTTTTTACATTTTCTAGGACTCTTTGACCTATCCAGGTTTTCAGTTTTCAGCAAACAATTCCTCAGTAGTCAGAAAACCCAATTCCTTAAACGTAGCACAGAGAAGAGATTAAGTGAAGAAAAATTCCACAGCTGGTATAAGGTAGGGAGCTCAGGGGGCTGCTCTGTGATGACTAGAGGTGTGGATGGGCAGGGGTGGGAGAGGGGCTCAGGAGGGCGGGGTTGTGTGCACTCTCAGCTGATTCACGCTGCTGTGCAGTAGAAACCAACACTGTGAACAGTTATCCTCCAATCAACAATCCATCTGAAAGAAAGATTAAAAGAATGCCACAGCTAATAGTGGGAGAACAGGACTCACTCCAGTCTCATTTAAAAATAAGGCAGCTCCATATTCTGGTATAGTTTATGTCCGATAAACTGTGCCCATTAAAAACACATACTTCAATTATTTTTGAAGACTTTATATGCCCCTGTGGACTACCACCAAGATCAAGACCACTTTCATCACGTACAATTGTTCCCGTGTTCTAACCCAGCCCCCACTCCCCTTGGGCCTAGTCCTGAACAGTAACTCATCTGCTTTCTGTCCCTATACATTGTTGCTGCTGCTGCTAAGTCGCTTCAGTCCTGTCTGACTCTGTGCGACCCCATAGACGGCAGCCCACCAGGCTCCTCCGTCCCTGGGATTCTCCAGGCAAGTACACTGGAGTGGGTTGCCATTTCCTGCTCCAATGCATGAAAGTGAAAAGTGAAAGCGAAGTCACTCAGTCGTGTCCCACTGTTCGCGACCCCATGGACTGCGGCCCACCAGGCTCCCCCGTCCATGGGGTTTTCCAGGCAAGAGGACTGGAGCGGGGTGCCATTGCTCTATAGATTAGACTTGTCTTCTTTGGAGTGTAATAAAATGGAGTCATGCCGTATGCCAGTCACCTTGTTTGCCTTCCTTTTCTTTGCCACTTGCAGGTCACTCTCATCACCGAAGGTGGGGACCGGGAGAGATGCGGGCTTTGGCTTCTTTATACACATTGCATCAGGGCTTCCCGGCGGCTTAGCATACGCCCGCCATGAGGAGCCACAGGTTCGATCTCTGGAGGCAGGTTCGAGCCCTGTGTCAGGGAGATTGCCTGGAGGAGGGCATGGCAACCCACCCCAGTGTTCTTGCCTGGAGAACCCCGTGGACAGAGGAGCCTGGTGGGCTACAGTCCAAAGGGTTGCAAAGAGCCGGACACGACGGAAGAGACTGAGCGTGCGTGGTCGCACGCACGCGCACACGTCCCGCCTCTGTCTGCAGGCCCCAGTCTCTCCTTGCTCTTTTCCACTTACATCCGTCTTTACTTTCTGAGGGCCAGCCCCACTCACTCCAGGCCCTGGCACTAGAAGTAAACGCTCTCCACGGACTGTTTAACCAGTTCCCACAATTCCATGAGGTCCAATTGCTACGATAAATCCTTTCTTACATAGATCACTCCTGCTGGCTCCGTTTCTCTGATTAAACTTTGATTGACATGCCAGGTATGGTAGTGTTTGAACTTTCAGCCGTTTGTAATGAATCTTCTTACCAAGCAAATTGTTTTTCTATCAAGTATCAGGTGGAGTTAAAAAAAAAACAAAACATGGTCACACTTTAAACAGATATTGCTCAGATATTAGTGCAGGAGCGATTTCTGGCCCTGCTGTGAGGGCCGGTAAAGAGACCTCTTGAGTTTCCTTGCTTCTCTTCCTTCATTGC
Source organism: Ovis aries (assembly GCF_016772045.2). Taxonomy (NCBI): domain Eukaryota; kingdom Metazoa; phylum Chordata; class Mammalia; order Artiodactyla; family Bovidae; genus Ovis; species Ovis aries. The sequence goes on from NC_056076.1 coordinate 59,155,352, forward strand.
CGGGGGCCAGAGTGAGGAACCCAGCCCGTGGCAAAGGTCGTGGGGAAGGAAGCCTGATTAAACACAGGGCGTGATCAGGCTTCAGCGGTTCCCCCTGGAATTTCCTGAGCATCCACCCCAAAAAACCAGAGTCTGCCTGCTTTACTGTGTTATGCTTTCCACCGACTCTTCTGACATTAACAGGGGGCTGTCCCCCCACCACCTTTTTCTGGAAAAATTTAATTTAGAGCTTTTAGATAATAAATCTCCTGGGCATAATAAGAGTGTTTCAATCCAAAACCCCCCTCTGATGGCTTTCTAGCCTGCCTGCCAGACTCACAGCTGTGCATGTGATTGCTTGTGGCTTCCCGACCGTGAGAGGCACAGGAAGCTTAAAACATCCTAGGAATGTAGGGGCTTCCGAGGAGTCAAAATCATTAGAATAGGACTGATTAAAGGTTTCATTTGTTGAGCCAATACTTGCTGCCAAATTTTCATATCTTTTATTTGTAGATATAGTCAGTATATAGAAAAAACAGATAGTAGCCCTGGCATTAGCAACATTAGATCTTTGAGTTAAGTACTTTCTTTGTTATAACCCACTGCACCTTTGTTCTACAGGAATGTAACTTTATTTAGTACTTTGAGGGTGATGCAGAGTAAAGAAACACCTCTAGGGAAAAAGAGTTTTCTGGTTGATAGACATTTATCTAGGAAGAGAGCCATAAAAATGTTAACAGGCCTCTTGGCCAGAAGATAATGTAAACCACCTGAGACCTTTTGTATACCGGAAGGTATGCAAAAAGCAAGCCTGGTCTCAATGAGGGTCAGGACTGCTGCCCCTGCATAACTCTGCATATTCCACTATTTCTTTATGTACAACTTAGGGTATATAAGCTTCTTTTGAAAATAAAGTCTTGAGTCTTGCACCAATGCTGGCCTCCCCCATGTCGTTCTTTTCTCTCCTTTTCTGGCTGAATTCCCATCTGGAGCGTCGAGGCTCGCCAAGTCTACTTACTTGCCCTGGCTTCTAAGATCCACGTGAGAGGGAACCCAAGGTGGGGCACCCTCCGCTATTCAAGTGGATGCTGGCAGCCTAACGTAGATGGTGCAAACCTCTTGTCTCGAGGTTTTATTAGTTTTCCACGTAAACCAAGTTATTCAGCATCTTTTTCTCCACCAATATTTCCTACTACACTATCCGTTTCTAATCTGTCTCTATATCTGTAGTTAAATAAGTTTTTCCCTAGGATGCCGACTCCATCCCTCCTTTGAATTCCCTGGATCCACCAGGGCTGGACCCCGGCACTTCATTGTTCTTTTCTTGTCTTCCTATTCCCCACCCCCTGCCTTTGCCCTAGGTTTACATTTTAATTACCTAATTAAAACATTTATTGAGTGCCTATGGTATGAGTAGGGTTCCGTGGTGGCTCAGATGGTAAAGAATCTGCCTGCAAAACAGGAGACCCTGGGCTCGATCCCTGGGTCAAGAAGGGAAAGGTAACCCACTCCAGTCTTCTTGCCTGGAGAATCCCATGGACAGAGGAGCCTGGAGGGCTAGAGTCCACGGCGTTGCAGAGAGTCAGACACAACTGAGCGACTGACACTTTACTGTGTGAGTACCGCATCGTGCCAGCGTATCAGACATTGTGCTAGAAGATACCCGCAGAGTGGGAACAGAATATGGTCTGATGTTGGTCCCCTTGGAGACCTTTGTGAAACCAAGGAGCATATGCAGGTCTGGAATTACAGTTTCCTTCAGATCTATGGGGGAAAAAGTATCTATAAAGAAATCTACAGTATGTTCTTGATGTCCGGTAAAAAAACAGGAAAAGTTATTTCTTGGCAATGGAGCGAGTCACCCACTCACTGCGTCTCCCAGTACCTCATCTCCTATGGGGCTGTAGTTTCTATAGCCCAGGCAAAGCCCCAGAACTTCGCACGCGAAACACGATTTATCCCGGAACTTCTAGTCTAGCTAAACCACGTATTTATTTTTCTCTGACATTTCAAAGAATGCCTTCAGAGTTTCTTCTCATTACCACCAGGGAGTAAATCTATTAGAATAAATTTCTCATAATGCTAATTCATAGGCGATCTTGATTGATGTTACGCTAGATAACCAGCTTTAATTCCAAACTGTAAGAGAAAAAGTAGGTCTTTAGTTTTGATGGGTCAAATGACTTGGTTGCCAGCACCAGATTTGTGACCATCTCCAATGCCGACCTTCTTTGGCTGAGTGACCTTAAGGGTTTTTTTTTTTTTTTTTCCCCTGCCCTGTGGAGCTTTTGGGATCTTAGCTTCCTCACCAGGGACTGAGCCCCGGCCCCCGACAGTGGAGTGTGGCGTCCCAGCCACTGGGCCAGGAGAAGTCCCAAGAGCTTGCTCTCCGTCCTGGCGCTGCTCGGTTTCTCATTGCGCCCGCGTCTTTCAAATTTCTGTATTTCTTGTGCTTTGTAAATGTTAAAATCAACCTATTTTCTTAGAAAACATACATGGCCATTCAAAAGGAACAAAGCCCCACTCTAAACATAGTTTTTTACATTAGCAAATTCCTTTCCAGTCACTTTCACAGGAGTACCTGTTTCACAGATAGATTAAATAATAAATCGCACACTATTTAGCCGAAGAAACAAGTAGGGACAAGTTACTATGACTGCCCAGTAGATGGCGCCAGATCCCACGTTACCAACCGGCCCCTTCGGAAACTGTGCCGGGATTTCCTAAATCTGCTGCTGCTGCTGCTGCTGCTAAGTCGCTTCAGTCGTGTCCGACTCTGTGCGACCCTGTAGACGGCAGCCCACCGGGCCCACCCCTCAATCCCTGGGACTCTCCAGGCAAGAATACTGGAGTGGGTTCCCATTTCCTTCTCCAATGCATGGAAGTGAAAAGTCAAAGTGAAGTCGCTCAGTCGTGTCCGACTCTAGCAACCCCATGGACTGCAGCCCACCACGCGCCTCCGTCCATGGGATTTTCCAGGCAAGAGTACTGGAGTGGGGTGCCATTGCCTTCTCCGTTCATAAATCTGGCAGCCTCTTGTTTCTTTGAGGAGGAGCGAAATGTCTGCACATTTTTTTGTTCAACAGTCATGTAGCCCAAAGCTTTATGCTTTAGAATCCCACGCACTTAAGGGATGGTTCTTTTTGAGGGCATTTTTTAAAAGGTTTTAATACTTGCGGAAAGTCTATAAATAAAAAGTACTCTTCAGAGGTACTTAAGCGTTCAAGGAAAAATGTACACACTCTAGAGCTCTGAAATACTTTTGAGTGATAACAGTACAACATCGCTTGTGACCTGTGTATGGATGAGAATGATTTTTTTTTAAATTGAGGTATTGTTGATTAACTGTGTTAGTTTCAAGTGTACAACAAAGAGATTGATTCAGTTACACACACACACACACACACACATATACATATATATATATATTTTCAGTGTATTTTTCCTTATAAGTTATTATAAAACATTGAGCATAATTCTCTGTGAGGCTGATTTTTTTAGGTGTTTAAAAAAAGTTTTCATCTTTTCACACTGTTCCCACGAGCTCTAAATCTGCTGCTCGCTGCGGGCTATGCTTCTGGGCCTTGCGCAGATGGAGTGACAAGACAGTAACTTGCTGCCGAGGTGGTGGTTTCTTTTTGTAGCAGCAGCTCCAAGTGGGGAGTAACGTAAATGTCATGCTTGGGTGATTGAACAGAACTGTTCTAGTAACTAACCCGGATTAACAGTTTAGCACATCAGTGTGCACAATGCGATTGTATCAACACTTTCCAGTTTTTTACATAATTGAACAGTGCTTGGGGGTTTTGTATGAATATTTTTGGAAAGTGCTGTTTTGAGCATCTTTAAAAATGTGTGACTTTATATTCTGAGCATCACTCTTTGCTTTGTACATTAAGGATATATTAATATTTACATTGGGGGAAGTTAAAATAACAAAAGTAATATTATTCTGCCTTCATATGTGGCCATTTGACTGACATTTGACTCTTATAAGAGCTATTGGAATATTTGCATTACAAGTAGCTGTTCTTTACTTCTCTTTAGCTAAGTAGTCATGTTGTTACCCTGTGTACTTAGTATTCCATAGGTGAGCCACCTCCACGGGGTTTATAGTTAGCTATTTGTTTCTTAGTACATATTCTTATCTAAATCATATGGAAATTCACTTTGATATATAGCTGAACTTTCCAGCAAAGTAAACTTATTTTTTAACCAAATATGTCAACATAAAAAGCTATGTTATTTGAAACCTTCTTAGGTATTTCCTACTTTCAAAATAACTAAATATTTATAATATCTTCCTTTGACGAGATGCTCCACTTTATAATATTAGTCATCATCTTCTTATTTGCTGCTTGCTTCTCAATTAACATTCCTACAGAGTGCCTGTGACTTATGGTTTTGTGTGTTTTATCATCTAGGTAATCTAACTACAAAAGTTATTTAATAATCAGTATGGCATAGATACGGATATCAGAATGCATGCTATAATCAGTATGGCGTAGATACAGATATCAGAATGCATGCTGGCTGAAAATACCTGCCTAACCATGCCATGGTCTACTAGCTGAATATCAGCATCTTACTTTACTTCCTATGAATAGTCTGACTCACCAAATGGCACTCTGAATATTAGTCTGAGTCCCAGATACTTTGGTTTTGTCAGAAGAACTTGCTGCGGGGATAATGTAAGTATTCTGGGTCCCACTGAGAGGAGGCATTTCCTCTTTGTTACGGATGAATGAAGTGGCATTTAGTCTACTGGAGTCGTGAGAGTTTAGCGACTGGCCTGGAAGCCTGAGGGTCAGCTCCATTACAGCAAACTCTCCAAGCTGTGAGGCCCTTCCAGAGAAACCAGCTTACCCCATCCTGCTACACCTGACATCTCTCTCTCTCTCCTCTTTCTTTGGCTGAGGTATGTGGGATCTTAATTCCTGCACCCTGTGTCGGAAGTGCGGAGTCCAAACCAGGAGCACCAGGAAGTCCTGTCACACCTCTCTCTTGCTTTGCTACTGTCATCAGCAGAGATTGATGAAACCTGAAGGATGCCTTGTGGGAAATCCTCAACACTGACCACAGAAAGAAGTGTGGGAAATCCTCAACACTGACCACAGAAAGAAGTCAAGTGGGTTCTTTAGGATGAGATTCATTTCAAAATAGCTTAACAGAGGCTTTTAACTCAGAATAGCAGGGTTGCTGGGTTCCCTGGTGTCTCAGAAGGTGAAGAATCTGCCTGCAATGCAGGAGACCCCGGTTCGATCCCTGGGTCAGGAAGGTCCCCTGGGGAAGGGCATGGCAACCCCCTCCAGTATTCTTGCCTGGAGAATCCCATGGACAGAGCAGTCTGGCGGGCTACAATCCATGGGGTTGCAAGGAGTCGGACACGACTGAGCGACTAACACACACACATTCAGGGTTGCTGATACCATTAACTCTGCAATTTGTGAATTTAAATCCTAGATTCCCCACTTATTAGACCCATGAACTTGCTGTTAAATGGGGTTTATAAAATTCCTAATATGTAGTGTTTTAGGAGGGATAAATGCACACAAAATTCTTAGTACAGTCCCTAGCACAGAGACACAGCTCAGTGAAAACTGGTATCATAACTACTTTGGTTAAAGCATTAGCCCAGAGTGAATGCTGACGACTCCCTGTCATGGTGGGTTTACATCTTTTTTTTAGTTTTTTATTTTTTAAATTTTAAAACCTTTAATTCTTACATGCGTTCCCAAACATGAACCCCCCTCCCACCTCCCTCCCTATAACATCTCTGTGGGTCATCCCCATGCACCAGCCCCAAGCATGCTGTATCCTGCGTCAGACATAGACTGGCAATTCAATTCTTACATGATAGTATACATGTTAGAATGCCATTCTCCCAAATCATCCCACCCTCTCCCTACATCTTATATGCTCTCCTCACGACTTCCTCTCTCCATTCCCAGCCCCCTTTCCTGATAACCTGCCTCTTCCTTCACGGGGGAAGTACTAGGTTTATCCCTCTCAGCACCCTACCACCTTTAAGTTGACCTTCTGTACCCTTTCCTTGAAAGCGCTGTTTTTCGAGGCACAGGCCCCGACCAGGATCACCTGGAGCCTTTTGCTAAACGTGTAGGTTCTGGGGCCTCGCCGCAGACCTGCTGCCTTGGTGGCTCAGTGGTAAAGAACCTGCCTTCTGAGGCAGGAGACGTGAGTTCGATCCGTGGGTCGGGAAGATCTCCTGGAGGAGGAAATGGCAACCCATTCCGGGTATTCCTGCCTGGAGAATCCCATGGACAGAGGAGCCTGGCAGGCTATAGTTCCTGGGGTCGCAAAGAGCTGGACACGACTTATCCACTCAGCACCCAAGTACCGTAGGCCTACTGGGTCAGATTCCCTGAGCAGGGCCCGATCAACTCTGATTTACTTGGTCCTCCTGCTGAATGCTGATTTGATGATCAAGACTGTGAACCTTGAGCCTCTCACATTCCAAACCCCCTTGACCCAAGTGTTCTCTCCCTGAAGGTTCTAGAGAAATGAAGTCATTTCCCAGGATGTTTACTGTGAATCTAGGGGACTTTAAACAGTGGTCTATGGCTGGCATGGCTTGACTCACCTCTGCACAGTAGAAAGAGAAGCCTGGGGAGAGAGACCGCAGAATCCACAGGGAAGCCCCTGGGGCAGCTGGTGATATTTTCTGCTTTTTATCCCTTCTTTTGTTTATGCTTGCATGGCTTTTAAAAATCGATTTGTAATGGACAACACACTGTAAGCTACTTAATGTGTACAGTGTGATGATCTGGCATGCATTGTTTATGGACTCCAAAGAGTGAACATCGATGGGGATCTTCAGAGTGAATCCAGGTGGAAGAAAGCAGTTCTGGATGAGGGCCCTCGAATGTGCCCGCTCCCCCGTGGCTGTGTTGTATTTGTTTTGTGAGAAGAATCCATTCTTATTGGATGGGGTCACAAAGAGCCGGACACGACTGAGCAACCAACACACACACACACACACACACACACACACACACACACAAGAACCCGTTCTGAGTAGGCCTATTTCTACACCTTTAATGTGCCAATATTTAATTGCGATATTCCCTGAAGGGCTGCGGGAAAGTTTCTGCTGGTGACACACACTGGGGGTGGCTCTCTCACCTGTCATTTCGGTCCACTTTCCTCTATGATGGAGTATAGGAAGCTAAGATCCACTTTATGCTCCCTGGCAATTAGGGTATGTATACAGGACCAGCGATCAAGACTGGTCCTTGCGGGGTAAGCCGGAGTCTAGGGACCTCGAGGAAAGCCTTTGCTTTTGGAGACAGATGACTCCCTTTTCTGATCTGGTTCCTCACCTTCTCCTGGGGAAATGGCATTGCTTGGCAGAGCCTTCTAAGCAGCTTGAAACCATCAGGAAGAAGTCACTATCTTTGAACTGCTGAAAAGAAGCTAACAAGTGTCTGCCTCCTGATATCAGTATGAGAAACAAAATCATCACGTGCTTAGACTGTTACTAGTTGGGTTTTCTGTCACTTGCAGCCCAGCATGCTGCTTCCTTATTCTCTGTTAATTTACAATGTTGTTTTAATCTCTGCTGTACAGCAAAGTGACTCAGTTATACATACATATATACATATGTTCTTTTCCGTTATAAAAGCCCCTCCCTTATTCAGTATCTCAATAGAACTAGGCTAAAAGAAAATTTTCATTAATAATTTAGAGTGGAGATAGCAATAAGACAAAGAGAGCAATCAAGGAGAAAGACAAACATCCCTCGGAGACTGGATTCAGGAAGTTGAGGAATGAATTACCAGCAGGTTTCTATCTGGGGTGGAGCCCCATCTGCTTCTGTTTGCGCTTTCTTTTTTTTCCTAAGATTTTTCATGTGGACCATTTTTAAAGTCTTGAATTTGTTACAATACTGCTTCTGTTTGCTTTGGTTTTTTGGCCGAGAGGCCTGAGGGGTCTTAGCTGCCTGACCAGGGATCGAATCCTCCCCCTCTGCCTCAGAAGTGGCCACCAGTGAGTCCCGTGCTGCTTCTACGGACAATAAATTTATACAAATGTGATCTTCTGTACAGGTTGAAAGAAGGGACCGCAAATGGGTGTTAGAATATATTTGTTCTGCGCGCACTGCTTCTCAATGGGGTTGCACTTGCCATTTTAGACATGATGTTTCTTCATTTGGAGAAACGATCGTACACGTTGTGGGATATTTATCACAACAAGCGTCTGCTCATTAAATGCCTGTAGTGCCCATCTGTTATTTTGACAAACAAAAATGTATCCTCGTATTTCCGCTGCCACCTGGGAAGGTGGCCATGTGTTTGGTTGAGAAATACCTCCTTACAGCCTCTGACGCTGTGCCCTGCACACCCCCCATATGTGGTTAAATGGCTCATATTCAGCGACACGCTAGTAAGCTAGCTGTCAAAAAAAAAAAAAAAAAAGCCGTAAGTTGTATCCTTTGCCAATTTCTGTGCTGTAAATATTCCAGACACAGCAATTTTCATGTTATCTGAGGTTTAACCACTGGCTTGTAAAGTTTCTGAGTATTTAATAATTGGCTCTTGAGAGATGGGGGCGGGGGGGGAGGGAGGGGGGGCGGCGGGTGGAAGTGTCTCTATTCACAGAGATGGAAGTGTCTCTGTTCACAGATTTAGCTATACATTCATTTCAGGCACTTGGCCTTTGTCCTTGTGAGGATTCTCATAATATGTGCATATTATTTAGGTTAAACACAGAGGGTTGCATTTATCTGATGCTTCCCACGATGCTAAGGGGCCTCCCAGGTGGCTCAGTGGTAAAAAAAAATCCACCTGTAGATGCAGGAGACGTGGGTTCAGTCCCTGGATCGGGAAGATCCCCTGCAGGAGGAAATGGCAACCTGCTCCAGTACTCTTCCCAGGGGGCACACCCTCCCCATCCCCGGGTCTGCAGTTCAGTTCGGTTCAGTTGCTCAGTCGTGTCCGACTCTTTGCGACCCCATGAAATGCAGCACGCCAGGCCTCCCTGTCCATCACCAACTCCTGGAGTTCACTCAGACTCACGTCCATCGAGTCAGTGATGCCATCCAGCCATCTCATCCTCTGTCATCCCCTTCTCCTCCTGCCCTCAATCCCTCCCAGCATCAGAGTCTTTTCCAGTGAGTCAACTCTTCTCATGAGGTGGCCAAAGTACTGGAGCTTCAGCTTTAGCATCAGTCCTTCCAAAGAAATCCCAGGGCTGATCTCCTTCAGAATGGACTGGTTGGATCTCCTTGCAGTCCAAGGGACTCTAAAGAGTCTTCTCCAAAACCACAGTTCAGAAGCATCAATTCTTCGGTGCTCAGCCTTCTTGACAGTCCAACTCTCACATCCATACATGACCACAGGGAAAACCATAGCCTTGACTAGACGGACCTTTGTTGGCAAAGTAATGTCTCTGCTTTTGAATATGCTATCTAAGTTGGTCATAACTTTTCTTCCAAGGAGTAAGCGTCTTTTAATTTCCTGGCTGCAATCACCATTTCCTGGCTGCAGTGATTTTGGAGCCCCCCAAAATAAAGTCTGACACTGTTTCCACTCTTTCCCCATCTATTTCCCATGAAGTGATGGGACTGGATGCCATAATCTTTGTTTTCTGAATGTTGAGCTTTAAGCCAACTTTTCGCTCTCTTCTTTCACTTTCATCAAGAGGCTTTTAGCTCCTCTTCACTTTCTGCCATAAGGGTGGTGTCATCTGCATATCTGAGGTTATTAATATTTCTCCTGGCAATCTTGATTCCAGCTTGTGTTTCTCCCAGTCCAGCGTTTCTCATGATGTACTCTGCATAGAAGTTAAATAAGCAGGGTGACAATACACAGCCTTGACGTACTCCTTTTCCTATTTGGAAACAGTCTGTTGTTCCATGTCCGGTTCTAACTGTTGCTTCTTGACCTGCATACAGGTTTCTCAAGAGGCAGGTCCGGTGGTCTGGTATTCCCCTCTCTTTCAGAATTTTCCACAGTTTATTGTGATCCACACAGTAGGTAAACCTAAGTCTCTGGCTGGGAAGAGAAGGAGAAGCTCCTCTTGGCGAGCTGCCTTTCCCGGCGATGCCGGTCATCTTCTCTTGGCCAGGAGAGAGGCAGCACTTCTCTCAAGGTCTAAAGGGCTGCATCTGAGACCACGTTTTCGAGCTTGGGGCCCCTCTGTGAAACTCTCTAAAGAGGGAGTGGAAGTCTTCCATTTTATGAGACTAGCTTGTTGCTGCTCTAACTGTCCTTGATTTCAACTAGAAGTACCCAGCTATCTGACTTTCTCTGCTCTCCCTGCATCTCACACTCACTAAATCAATACTTTCATGACTATATACAAAATTTTCAATTTTAGACCTCAGGTCATACAGTGATTTAGACAGAAGCCTAGACACCATCTGTAGGATGTTTTCTTGCCTGGTGCAGCCTGACAGTAATTTTATGGGATTATATGCAGCTATGGTGTCAGAGCCAGGACTAGAACTCAAGCGTCCCAATTTCCAGGTGTCAAGTAACTAGACAAAAGTCATACAGCGAGTAAATAGCAGACCCTGGACTCAAACCTCAATTGGCTTACTCACCATATACACTTCTTTTTTTTTTAGAGAAAGGGAGGTAGTTTCTGCCAACTTTCTTTAATCTTTTAGGTAGTTCCAATAATTCTGAGGAAATACACTAGGCTTGATGTGAGCTTGGAAAAACCATAGCATTGACTATATGGACTTTGTTGGCAAAGTAACGTCTTTGCTTTTTAATACGCCGTCTAGGTTTGTCATAGCTTTCCTTCCAAGGGGGAGGAGTCTTTTAATTTCATGGCTGCAGTCACTGTCCACCATGATTTTGGAGACCAAGAAAATAAAATATATCCTTATTTTAAAGTTGAGCGAATCGACACCCAGAGAGATCCAGAGAGGTTCAGTAGTGTGCCCATGGGGTAGAGGTGCCTCAGGCAGAGCTTGTCTGCAAAGTTGGAGGACTTTCTCTTCTGGACCACTGGTCAGGGGTACTATTAATATGTTCTAAACTCAGCCAGGAACCATCTACACCATCATAAACATTAATATTAGAGCCACAGTAGAATATCAGGAAGGGGGTGCTGGGAAATCTGTTCCCATCTCCAGGGAGGAGCTCCCCAAGCCCCTGGTTCCATGGAAGTGGTATTATTCAAGCTGGGATGGTGCTGGGAGAGACAGTGGCAGGGGGCAAGGGTTCCCAAACTTCAGCAGGATCACAGCTGCCTGGGTGCCTCTTCAAACATGATTCTTGGGCTGTCCATGCAGGGATTCAGCTTCAGAAGGACGATGGAGGGACTGTGCGTCCATATGTTTCATTAGCATTTGCAACATGAATATAAAGAGAAGGAGAGAAATGAAACAAGAATGAAGGGATTGAGGGCCAAGGATTGAAAAGGCATGCTTTGCTGGGCTTTGTGTTCTGAATTTGATGATTGTTGTTGCAGGGTGCTGTGGTTAGGCTGGGTTAGAAATATCTCTTTGGAGCCCTTCTTGAACTGGAGGCTGAAAAATCCAAGACTGTTTTTAAACATAACGTAGAGGAAAGGGAAGTAGCCAAATTCAGATATTGATTTAGATCAGAGGAGGGCAGAACACAGCCAACGTGAGATAGGTCTGGGACCTGGGGCCCTTCGCTGCAAAGCTGACACCCGGACACACATCTCCTTCAGCTACAGGGTACAAAGCAACTACCCGGAACTAAACCTAACTGTGTGTGTGTGCGGCTGGGGAAGCTCTGCTCCAGAAAGTGCAGAGAAATCTCCTGCTGTTTCTGAAGAGCCGGAAGCGAGAAATTGGGTGTTGGGGATGAGAGCAGGGACTGCACATGCCCCACGCACTCAGTGTCATGCAGGGATGGGCAAGCCACCTGAGCTACCCTCTGGCCCAACCCCTGGGCACCCCTACTCCCACTCCATGGTGGGAACAAGGTCCTCCCCCACTTCTAGGAGCAAGCAAGGGAGCCCGATACTTGATTCACGCCCACCAGCCGCTGGCCCAGGAGCCCCAGAAAGCCTCGACTGAATTTCTTGTCTGGCCTCTAGTCAGTTTCTGTTGATCAGGGAAGGTCAAGAATCATGGTCGGGATCAAAGGACCAAATCCAGCCCACTGCCTTTTTCTGTAAATTAAATGTTATAAGAGCACAGTCTTACGCATTCGTTCACCTACAGTCTAGGGTGCTTCTGTGGGGCTTCCCAGGTGGTAGTAAAGAATCCGCCTGCCCGTGCAGGAGATGCAGGAGACGAGGGTTTGATCCCTGTGTCAGGAGCGCCCCCTGGAGAAGGGGATGGCAACCCACTCCACTGTTCTTGCTTGGGAAATCCCATGGACAGAGGAACGTGGCGGGCTACAGTTCGTGGGGTCAGACATGATTGAGTGTGCATGCTGGGTGCTACAGGATAGCACAGAGAGTTGCCACAGGAGACCATGTGGCTCACAAAGCTTAAATATTTAGGGTTTGATTTTTTCCAAAAAAAAAAAAAAAAAAACCAGTGCATCAACTCCTTTGACAAAAAAAAATATTTAAAGGTGATTTACAATATAGCGTTACTTTCAGGCATACAGCTTCAGATTCTTTTCTGTTCCAGGTTATTTCAAGATACTGAATATAGTTCCTTGTGCTATACAGTAAGACCTTGTTGTCTATCTACTTTATAAATAGTAGTGTGTATCTGTTAAACTCCTGCTAATTTATCTGTCCCCTGCCTCTTTCCTCTTTGGTACATACATTTTTTCCTATGTCTGTGAGTCTGTTTCTGTTTTGTAAGTGAGTAAGTGATATCGTATAATATTTGTCTTTGTTTGACTTTACTTAGTATGATAACCTCTAGACCCATCCATAGCGCTTCCCAGGTGGCTCAGTGGTAAAGAATCTTCCTGCCAGTGAAGGAGACACAGGAGATATGGGTTTAATCCTTGGGTTGGGAAGATCCCCTGAAGGAAAAAATGGCAACCCACTCCAGTATTCTTGCCTGGAGAACCTCCTGGACAGAAGAGCCTGGCGGGCTACAGTCCACGGGGTTGCACAGAGTCAGACACGGCTGAGTGACTGGAACGTGCAGATCCATCCATGTTGGTGCAACGGCATCGTTTCATTCCTTGTATGGCTGAGTAATATTCCACGGCACATGCGGAGCACGTCTTCTTTATTCCTGCACCTGTAGATGGACGCTCAGGCTGCCTCCATGTCTCAGCTGTTGTGAACAGTGCTGCTGTGAACCCTGAGGGGCATGCACCTTTTCGACTTAGAGGTTTCACCTTTTCCAGATATATGCCCAGGAATGGGGTTGAAAGATCATGTTTTTTAAAGAGTCTCTAGACTGTTTTCTGTAGTGGCTGCACCAACTTACGTTCCCACCAAAGGTGTAGAAGGTCACCCCCCTGTTTTTTAGAGAATGCATTTAGAATTTAGTCCTAAGTAAACTATTAACGTATTCTTAGGGCTTGGGTCAGGAAGATCCCCTGGAGAAGGGAATGGCAATACACTCTAGTATTCTTGCCAGGAGAACTCCACGGACAGAGGAGCCTGGCGGGCTACAGTCCATGGGATTGCAAAGAGTCAGACACGACTGAGCGGCTAACACACACACAGGGCTTGACTATGTGCAGAAACATACTCGGATCTCACTGTCGCCCCAGCCCACATGCCAGAGTAACCTGTGTGGGCAAAGCCAGGTAATGACACATATGGCAGAGGCAGCGTCTCTGAGGAATATCTTATCCTGTTATTGCACTGATTTTTGAAGGGATTTAAATGCATCCCACTCTCCTTTTTCTAAAAAGGTCAGACATTTAAACAAATTTCAACCTTTTGGTTTGTGTTTTTTGACCTTCTGCTTTTCTGAAGGTCAGCTACTTTGTTGAGAACCAGGGAAAATGGGGAAAATGGAAACAGTCTCAGCGTTCTTTATGTCCACTCTAGTTTTATAGCCTCTGTCTTGCTGAAAGCCATGAATCTGCCCTCTTTTTCCCGAAGCCACTGACAGACTATTCAAACTCTTGCTTAGAGATTGAGAGAAGCTTTCATGGTTCAGCTGCTGACTCATCCAAAATCCTAACGCATGCCTGCTGAGCCCTGGCTCTGGAGATGCAGAGATGTATAAAATTCATTTTCTGCTCGCAGCCTACAAGTCGTGAGAGACACAGAGCAATTACCCTGAAGACAGCCTCAGATGTGCTGAAATAAAGCAACTATGGGAGCCCAGGGAAGGTCCAACCAAGGCTGCTTGACAGAACAGAAAAGAACATCTGCTTGTATCTTAAGTGATGCTTGTCTTTACAACACAAAAATTTAGATGCCAAGATGTCCATTCATTAAAAAAAGCATTACCCTCGTATCTGAAACTAAGCAGCGTCAAATAGAAGAATCAAGTTTAACTTCATCATCTCCCACTGGTCTTTGCCTAGTTGCTGTATCACGTGAAGTCCATTGAGATTGCGTTCAGGGCACAATGTGGAGCCTCCGGGTGCTCAGGAGAAGACTGGGGTTCAGACAGCGCAGGGGACCCTGGATGCCCGGCGTCTGGGCTGACATACGAGCAAGGTCTCTCCAGGAAGGGTAGCTTCGATCATGTCCTTAGAAGTGGGTCTAGGCTACTGAGCTGGCACCTCTTTCCAGGCAGACTTGTTTTCATGGGTAAGAAGTAAAACAAGCTCTAAAGCAAGGTGTCTCCAACGTCCCTGCAAATTAGGATTATCAGCTGAGTTTTCTTTTTTTGGCCCCGCACCATGTAGCCTTGAGACCTTAGATCCCCGAGCAGGGAACAAACCCAGGCCCCTGCATTGGGAGGTGGCGTCTTAACCACCTGTCCACCAGAGGGAGGGCCCCTGCTGAGCTGTTTAGACTCCTGCTGCTCAGGGCCCTCTCCAGAGTGACCACATCATAATATCTGAGGGGAGGACCCTGAGAGTGTTGTTTTGAACTCCTCAGAGGAGCCCAGAGTGCAGCCACGTTTGAAATCAGTGCATCTCGATAACCCAAAGGGCTTGTTACACTTAGTCTGCTGAGTTCCCCGCCTCAGGGTCTGATTCAGTGAGTCTGGGCAGCTGGAGGATTTGCATTTCTAAAACGTTCCCAGGTGATGCTGACGTGGGGTGGTGGGGTCAGCACGTTGTAATCCACTGCTGTAAAGAGAGCAATAAAGGGGGCGGTCGTTTGAGAAGCAGAGTTTCTGCCTTTTGAGGAGTGAGGCGCAGAGACCGGGCTGGAGAGTTTGTGCAGTGGGCCTGTGAGAGACACGTCCCTGGGACGGTAGGCACCCACCTTGTCCTCAGCTGGCGATGAAAAGTGCTTTACGGGGTGTATTTTTCTCTTTCTCTCTTTCAACCTCTTTCTCTCTCAAACTCTCTCTTTCAAACTTTCTTTCAGACTCCTTTCTGTTTCAGACTCCTCTTTCTCTTTCTCAGACTCTCTTTCTCTGAGACTCTTTCTCAAGCTCTTTATAAAACGCTTTAAATCTTTCTCCTCTCTTCCTTTCTCTTTCTAGATAAGGACTTTGTTAAAATACTGAAGAGCATTTAAAGGAATCTGGCACACTCAAAATGGCTTTAATTTTACAGAAAACTTGAAATTTGAAAAATAAAGTAGCTTTTTGCACAAAAGCAATCTTGAATGATAGACATTTCTGATGGAACAGCTTTGTCACTCTACAGGAAAAACTTGTAGTTATGTAGCCCAAAGAATTATGCCATAAGAAACAATAGTTGAAAAGTAATACAGAATATGAATAATTCAATATATTTGACTTCTTTGTCTTGATGTCAGCAAAGAGGACCACACCTAGACAATTACCTTCATTATTTATGAAACAGTCTCTTACTGCCCAAAACTAAATTTCTTCAGCCCACCTTTTACTTTAAAATGGATGCTCATTATATTTCATTTTAAATTCCTTTTAGAAGCTGTATTCTCAATTGAGTGAATAATCTCCTGGATACACTGCTTTCTCCTTTATTTAAATATTCTCTCAGAAAACCGTTTCACCTTTTCACATGATTTTGCCCACGTAGAGAACTCAAGAATATTTTAAAACTCCTTTCTGTAGAGGTCATGCTTTTATGACGAAGGGCTTTTACAGGATGCAGAATCTGTAGGAGGTAACCTGTTTCAAGAAGGAGGAAGCAAGAGGGGGCAGAAAAAGCACCTGCTTTGGAGCGGACCAGCTCTGCGGTTGTGGCCTGTTAACAAGCCAGTTTCCCAATGTGAGACTTACTGTGTCTCCAACAAGGTTGCTGTGGGTGTTCAGTGGGAAAATGCTGAAGTGTCTGCTAGCGAGTGCTTTTTCAGTCCATACATGCCTGTTCCTCCATTCCTTGCAGGGTCTATTTCATTTGGCAAATGTTTACTTAGATCCTTCCCTGTGGCATGTTTCAGGAATGTAGAGATGGATAAGTGTTCCTTCTTCAGGAGGACTTCATGGTCTAAAATGAAAGTGTTAAGTCACTCAGTCGGGCCTGACTCTTTGCAGCTGCATGGACTGTAGCCCCCGAGGCTCCTCTTTCCGTGGGATTCTCCAGACCAGAATAGTGGTGTGGGTTGTCCTTCCCTTCTCCAGGGGATCTTCCCAGCCCAGGATCAAGCCAGGGTCTCCTGCTTCCCAGGCGGACTCTTTACCGTCTGAGCCACCAGGGAAGCCCTTCACGGTCCAAGGAGACAGACATGCGGACAGTTACAGGATGACGTGGCTGGTGCCGCATTGGAGGGAGTCTGTGGGGTCCCTGTGCTCTCTTGGGGGCCTCTCTCTGGGCAGGAGGTGCAGGCAATCGGGGGCCCTCCTGGGGTACTTCCCTCTTCTCAGGAGTCACAGCTTGGTGCTGTCCGATGTCTGAAAATTGTTCCTGTGTTTGTCTAATTTTTCACTTGTAGTGTGGGGTAATTCTGGACTGTCTTCCTCATGGCCAACGTGGATGTCCAGAATAAGCATTGTACAATAAATCCTGAAAATTCCTCGAACTATAAACATTTTTTCTCTGTACTATTCTCCAAGATATACAAATCTGGGGGATTTTAGAAATAACTGCCCAGAGTATATAAGGCTTACATAGGTTACTCCATCTGCTTAAAGTGACTAAGTGATTTACTTTCAGGCAGCTCTAGTTTCCTGGACTTAGAATGCAGGATTCACAGCCTCCTTCTTAGGGCCCAGGTGTTACAAATTTAATCCTAATAACATCTCTGTAGAACATTACACTCTTGTAATTATTTAATTAAATATCCCCTCAATATTATTTTCCTGATAGATTTTAATCTTCATAAAGTCAAGCACCTACATCATTTTAAATGGTGCCTGCACTATGCCAAAGCCTTTGACTGTGTGGATCACAACAAACTGGGAAATTCTGTAAGAGATGGGAATACCAGACCACTTGACCTGCCTCTTGGGAAATCTGTATGCAGGTCAGGAAGCAACAGTTAGAACTGGACATGGAACAGCAGACTGGTTCCAAATTGCGAAAGGAGTACGTCAAGGCTGTGTACTGTCACCTTGATGATTTAACTTATATGCAGAGTACATTATGCGAAATACTGGACTGGATGAAGCACAAGCTGGAATCAAGATTTCCAGGAGAAATATCAATAACCTCAGATATGCAGATGGCACCACACTTTTGGCAGAAAGGGAAGAAGAACTAAAGAGCCTCTTGAGAGTGAAAAAGTTGGCTTAAAACTCAACATTCAGAAAACTAAGATCATGGCATCCGGTCTCATCACTTTATGGCAAATAGATGGGGAAATAGTGGAAACAGTGACAGACTTTATTTTGGGGGGGCTCAAAAATCACTGCAGATGGTGATTGCAGCCATGAAATTAAAAGACGCTTGCTCCTTGGAAGAAAAGTTATGACCAACCTAGACAGCATATTAAAAAGCAGAGACATTACTTTGCCAACAAAAGTACGTCTAGTCAAAGCTATGGTTTTTCCAGTGGTCATGTATGGATGTGAATATTGGACTATCAGGAAAGCTGAGCACTGAAGAAATGATGCTTCTGAACTGTGGTGTTAGAGAAGAGTCTTGAGAGTCCCTTGGATTGCAAGGAGATCCAACCAGTCCATCCTAAAGGAAATCAGTCCTGGGTGTTCATTTGAAGGACAGATGCTAAAGCTGAAACTCCAATACTTTGACCATCTGATGTGAAGAACTGACTCATGTGAAACGACCCTGATGCTGGGAAAGACTGAAGGCGGGAGAAGAAGGGGACGACAGAGGATGAGGTGGCTGGATGGCATCACTGACTCAATGGGCATGAGTTTGAGCATCCTCCTGGAATTGGTGATGGACAGGGAGGCCTGGAGTGCTGCAGTCCATGGAGTCGCAAACAGCTGGACACGACTGAGTGACTGAACTGAACTGCCACCCTTAACTTACTCTTTTCATACAATGAATGCTGAGAGGAGAAGCTTAAAAATGCTTTTCTTTACGAGACTCTACAACACTCTTACACTGAAAAATTTGTTGTAGTATTAGTGAAGCCAGAGTCAGTGGTGGAAAAATTTCAAAGGATTCAGCAACCATTTACTGAGCACTTAGTGTTAGTCACTCAGTTGTGTTCAGCTCTTTGCAACCCCATGGACTGTAGCCTGCTGGGCTCCTCTGTCCATGGGATTTTCCAGGCAGGAAGACTGGAGTGGGTAGCCATTCCCTTCTCCGGGGATCTTCCTGACCCAGGGATTGAACCCAGGTCTCCTGTACTGCAGGTGGATTCTTTACTGTCTGAGCCCCCAGGGAAGCCAAAAAAGTCGAAGTGTTAATTGCTCAGCTCTTTGTGACCACTTGACTGTGTTCTCCAGGTTATTCTCTGCCCTCGATGCACTGAGTGCCAAGGACAGCAATAGTGAGCCACAAAGATCAGCCAGGGCAGAGCGTGTGTGCAAAGAAATAGTGAACACAGTTTACACGACACACCTGAGTAAAACCCACATTTCAGATGGTGAAAAGTGGTAACTGACAGTGATAAGCCATAGCGGAGAAAAAGAAGGTAAGGGCAAGGGGGATGGGAAGGAGTTGGGGTGGTGGGCAGCTTACAATTTAAATCCGGTGGTCAGAGAAAGTAGGTCTTCTTGAGAGCGCGAACTGTAAGCAAAAATTTGAAGGAGGTGAAGAGATTAACCAGGCCAATATAAGAGCAGAGTGTTCCAGACAGAAGGTTCGAGCCGGGCTTGTCGAATGTGTCTGGAGTGTTCAGGGAAGAGCTGAGAAGCCAGTGTGGCTGGAGAGGGAATACGCAAAAGAGGAAAGAAATGAAATCAGGTCAGGGAACAAGGCAGAGATCACACAGACCGAGCCTTGAAGACTGAAAAAATAAATTAACTTCCTCTGAGATAGTTCTCAACATTAGGTAAAGAAACACTGTCCTCTAATTGTAATTTTCTGAGCCAAGTAATTATAGTTTCACTATTATAAGTCAATAGACCTCAGAATTATTAAAACAGATCTTTGAATAATACAGGGAGCATCACTGACCTTCTTAGTAAATCGATATACTCAGAAACCTAAATTTATGAGGACAAATTTCATAATAAACATGGATTTAAAATAAACTTTATGAAAACAGTCATTCAAACACTTAATGTTTTCCTAATTAAAGGCTAACCTAGTTTTGCAGCATCAAAAGCATGTGATGTGCATCACCAGCTTCTTTTCTTAAAAATTAAGTAATATTTAACATGCACTTTATTTTATTCTTTAAAAACTGGAGTGCAGTTGCCTTAGAATGCTGTGTTTCTGCTGCTTTTGTTGTTCTTCAGTTGCTTGGTCGTGTCCGACTCTTTGCGACCCCATGGACTGCAGCCCGCCAGGCCTCCCTGTCCATTACCAACTCCCGGAGTTCACTTAAGCTCATCTAGTGGGTGATGCCATCCAGCCACCTCATCCTCTGTTGTCCCGTTCTCCTCCTGCCCTCAATCTTTCCCAGCATCAGGGTCTTTTCCAATGAGTCAGCTCTTCACATCAGGTGGTCAAAGTATTGGAGCTTTAGCATCAGTCCTTCCAATGAATATTTAGGACTGATTTCCTTTAGGATGGATGGGTTGGATCTCCTTGCAGTCCAAGGGACTCTCAAGAGTCTTCTCCAGCTCCACAGTTCAAAAGCATCAGTTTTTCAGTGCTCGGTTTTCTTTATGGATCACTCTCACATCCATGCTTGACTACTGGAAAAACCATCACTTTGACAATACAGACCTTTGGCAAAGTAATATCTCTGCTTTTTTTCGTTGTTGTCGCTGTTGGAGAAGACTTTCTATGTTTACTTAATTTAAAGAAAAAATTTAATTGGCGGCTACTTTCTTGACAATACTGTGGTGATTTTTGCCGTACGTTCACATGAATCAGCCATGGGTGTGCATGTGCTCCCCATCCTGGCCCTCCCTGCTGCCTAGGTTTGTCATAGCTTTTCTTCCAAGGAGCAAGGGTTTCTGCTGCTCAACACTGTGGATCAGCTCGATGTGGACATGTATCCCCTTGAGCTTCCCTCTCCCCCTCCCCCATCCCACTCCGCAAGGTCACGCAGAGCACTGAGCTGAGTTCCCCGTCTATCCCGGCAGGTTCCCTCTAGTTGGTTATATAACACATGGTAGTGTATATAAGCGGAGAAGGCGATGGCACCCACTCCAGCACTCGTGCCTGGAAAATCCCATGGACGGAGGAGCCTGGTAGGCTGCAGTCCATGGGGTCGCATAGAGTCAGACACGACTGAAGTGACTTAGCAGCAGCAGCAGTGTATATAAGTTTTAAATTAATATTTTATAATGGCTGAGTTAAAGATTTTAGGGCTTAAAGTAACTTTTTAAAACATTCTCTGATATAAACTCAAATATCAAGGATATAGAAAAAAGAAAGCAAAAGAAATTCCAAGGAGGTAAAAAAAAAACAACCCAGGAATGATCACAGTCAGCATAAATAAGACTCACTAAAGAATTTCAAACTGAAAGTACATAGAATAGGCAACCCCCCCTCTTTTTAAAAAAGATAAATATTTGAGTTTCCAGCAATGTGATAATCTGAGCTTATGTGAGTGGGTTATCTTAAAAATACTTACATGGATGAGTTCAAAAGCCCATGATCACCAGTACTCAAAACAAAAATGGAGATAAAAATGATAAGAGTAAAGAGGAATTAAGCAAGCCCTCAGTGGTTGGGGGCTGGGTTTCTAATGGTCAAATAGTGACTCGGGGGCACGTGAGTTGAAGTTAGGACTGAATGTCCTGCATTAATTCTGAGCCACATCCCACTGCCCGGGTTTAAGGAACTGGGAACATTCCACGCACTGTTCCTGAGCGAAGCCGGGAAGCGGCTCCTTGTCCAGAGTTTGGGACAGAGGAAGAGTCATCCATGAGGATGCTGGTTTCCTCTCAGATGTAAACATGAAGCTTTTCTCATAATTCTAGGTACAGGAGACACTCATAGCATAGATCAGTCAGCAGCCGAAGACAAACGTGAGTAAAAACCAATAAATTGAAGGTGGAAAACAATGACATAAACATTGAGTGTTGACTCCCTAAGAACTGGAAATATTGGAACAATTTGAAATTGACCAAAAACAGACTTCAGATAATAAACAGATTTCAAATGAAGCAAAAGGTGATGAAAAAAGAACATGAGAAATTAGAAAACGAAGTCCTAGAAATGAATACTTTAATCACTGACATGAAACAGATACTTGATAGATGAGCTAACAGCCATCAGATACAGATAAAGGCAGTTTAGTGTTGAGGCTGTATTGGAAGAAACAGTCCAAACAGCATTAGGAGAGACAGTGATGGAGTGTGTGAGCAAGTGTGGGACGCAGAGGGTAGAATGTTTATAGCCGGTGGGGATCGACTTTGCGGCCAGCCTGGGGGAGCATCAGTTGTATTTGTTTCCTAGGTCTGCCTGTTCATCATTGCATCACCATGACGCTGTGACTTCGTAGTAAATCTTGCTATCTGGTCTGTAGAAACTCCAGCTTTGTTCTTTAAATTTGGCCAGGTTCTTTGCCTCTCCATACAAATTTAAAATCAGATTACCTATTTTCACAACATATCTGCTGGATAACCAGAATTATATATACTATATAAATAGATTTGGGAGGATTGACATCTTTATAACTTGAGTCTTCCCATTCCTCTATTATTTAATCATTCTATGGTATCTTTTAACAATTTTTAAAAGTTTTCTTTGTATCAATAGCTTGAAGTGAAGCGAAGAGAAGTCGCTCAGTTGTGTCCGACTCTTTGTGACCCCATGTACTGTAGCCCACCAGGCTCCTCAGTCCATGGGAGTTTCCAGGCATGAATACTGGAGTGGGGTGCCATTTCCTTCTCCAGGGGATCTTCCCGACCCAGGGATAGAACTTGGGTCTCCCGCATTGTAGGCAGACGCTTTACCATCCAAGCTACCGGGGAAACCCTTATTCCTATGTATTTGATATTTTTTAGAGAATTGTATATGGTATTGATTTTAATTTTACTCTCCAATAGCTTTTTAATTCTTAATGTGAGTACATACACCATATTGAGTTTGTAACCAGTGACTTTGGTAAATTCTCTTTTTAATTTTGATAATTTGGTTCCTAGGTGTGCAATCATGCCATCTGTGAATGACAGGATTACTTTTTTCTCTTTCCATTATACTATTTATGTATTTGATTTTTGCCTATTGAATTGGCTAGGATCTTCTCTATAATATAATTAGAAGTGGCTGTGGTGAACATCCAGGTATTTTATTCTCATCTCAGGAAGAAAACTTTCAATAATTTTCCACTACCTGTGATATTAGCAATAGTCTTTTTTTTATAAATAAGTTTTATTAGAAGGATAATCCCCAGTATTGTAAAGTAAAATAAAGTAAAAATAAAAAAAAAAGGATAATCCCTTTTAGATTTCATTTGCTGAAAATGATTTTTTTAAATCATGAAAGGATGTTGATAAAATGCATTTTCTGCATATATTATCTCTTATTTATTCTATCAGTTTGGTAGAAATAAAGCTATTAAAGACAATATTGGGGCAATTGAGGAAATTTGAATATGGACTGTGTATCAGAACACAGATTTCTTCATTTTGGTAATGGAATTATGTTTATGCATAAGAATAGCCTTTAGGACATATATGCTAAAGTCTCTAAAATGTACTTTTAAGTTCTGCAAAAAATAGTATCTATCTCTCTACTAAGAACATAAAACTATACACATTTGTACCTATCTATATACAAATATGGTAAAATGCTAATAGTTGGTGAATTCAGGTAAAGGGTATATGGGATATTATTTTATTATAGGTTTGGAATTTTTCAAATAAAATTTTAGGACAAATAAGGAGGAGTCAAATATTATAATAAATTTGATATTGAACTTTTACCTTTCTCCAAGGCTGTCCTTTTCCATTTCAATGTAATATTTACAAAAGCGTTTATATATTAAGCACAGAGGAAATCTCGATAAATGTCAAAAGTGAATTCAAATAGACGTCATTCTCGTTCCGTATGAAATGAGCTGTAAGAATTGATCTCAAATGGTTAACTAAAATGAATCAATTTTGGATTAAAGTTTAGATGCATACTTATTCAAAAATTAAGTAATTTGAAATTCACATTGTATTTAGATATGAAAATCATATAAAATCACACAAATTCTGGACAAACCAGAAAAATCAGGAAAAATTCACATTTTAAATGTTTCAGTTTATTGTTAAGAAAGAAAAAACAATGAACTAAACAAAATGTTCTGGGAAAGTAACCACAAAATAGCCCGTTTGCTTTTGTTATTTTCATTGCTGTTTTCCTAGTCATTTCCTTGCTGCAATTTCTTCAGTATTTCCTCTAAGAATGAGCACATTGTGTTTCAAATTTCTGCTTTACAAACAATGAGGAGCAAGAATACTGGTTAAAAATTAGTTAGAAATAAAAGGCCAAAGTAGAGATAAAAGTGTTCTGACACTGTGTGTGAAGTTTGGTGTTGAAAGATATGTATACGTATAGTAGCACCTGCCCTTTGGCACACCCAGACTCTCAATAACGGAAAGGAAAAGAAGCATGAAGATCATCAGGTTCGATCAAATGTTTGATAAAACAGTCTTGATGATTAGTTTTTCATCAGATTGTTTTCTGATAGGTTGAGGCGGAAGAAATAGTGGGCTACCAAAACAAAAACAGATTATTAAAAAAAAAAACAATCATGGTATATATGGAACTATGTGTAATTTTGTTCTATATTTTCCAAGTCTTTTTTAAAATGCGTTATCATATTTTCATAATTATAAAAAATTAAAAAAACACTAACACACAAAATGGATGAGTCCTCAGGGAGGAGACACTGACCAACCCCAACTGCATAAACTGTATTCTTGATTAGAAACTGAGCTGGGGCATGGGGTTAGTGGAAGCAAGCACCCCAGGTCAGGGGAGCCAATGTCAAGCCACAGTGCTGTGCATTCCTGCTAGAGAAGAGCCTCTCCTGCAGGGAATCAATTAGAAGCCCTACGGTGTGTGTTTATACACAGTGCTGTGAAATGCAGAGAGCAAATGGTCAAGGAGGGGCCTTGAGTTAGAGTGAATTTGCAAATGAAAATGCACAAGCGGTAGCGACTCAGAAAAGAGGGTGGTCTGGGAGGAAAGCAACCTAAAGAAAGGATAAAGATTAGATGTGTCTTCAAGAGGGGCTATACTTGTCACTTTGGGAGCTTTAATGAAGCATCACCGACCTGCACAAGTTGCATATATTGAAATAGCACAGTTTGGTTTAGGTTCTAACACATTCGTTTACCCTTGAAACCATCACCGCAATGCCTTGGTGCTCCTTGTAATCTCTTTTCTGTTGTTCCCCCCACTCCCCTCCAGCTCTATTCAATCACTAGTTACTCGCTTTTCCTCTGTAGATTAGTTTTCATTTTCTAGAATTTCATACAAATGGAATCACACCCATTGCCTGATTTTTTAATTTGATGTAATGACATGAGATTAAGCCACGCGACTGCTTGCAACAGCAGTTCGTTTCCTTTCAGTGCTGCGTAATGTTCCATTCTCGGGATGGTTACCCATACACCAGCTGATGGACATTTGGGCTATTTCCAATTTTGGCATGTTAGAAATAATACCGCTAGGAACACTGTGGAATACAAATACTTCTTCCTCTTCCTCCCCCGCCTTCTCCTCCTCCTCTCCCCCCTGCTCCCTCCCTTCTCTGTAAATACAGGGGTGCTGTGGAATGGCTGGGTCACATGGTAGGGACGTACTTAACTTTTAAAGAAGCCATCAGACTGTACTTCAGTGGCTTCCCGTGTTTGCATTCCGGCCATCAGAGAAGGAGATTTCCGGTGGCTCTACATGGCCACCAACACTTGGTAGGGTCACTGTAGTCATTCCAGTAGATGGGTAAGGGTATCACACTATCATTCTAACTTGTATTTCCACGAACGCAGAAAGCCTGGTCCTATGCCTGCTTATCAGCCCCCAGCAACAGGGGAGGACAGAATCCCTGAGAGCTATGGCACAGGAGAATTCATATCCCCTTGTAGACCTTAGCGATCATGAGAAACTCAGGCGCGGGGAGAGGTCCTGGGAAAAGCCCCCATCGTGGTGCTGGTCCACCTGTGGCTCTCAGGGGTTCTGTGCGCCCCTGCTGCTCCACACTGGGACTGTACGACCCATCAAGAACTCCAGCTGAGTACTTCCTACCAGCTTGAATGCCTTCCAGTACACATCCCACATACACACATGCTCATGTCCTGCATTTCATTGGACATACCTGCCTTTCTTTGGATTTGGGTGAGTGAATTGTCCCATCATCAGCTTTTTGATGAGGTTTTAACAGTTGTGATCTTGCCAAATTATCTTTTTTTTTTTTTTTTTTTTTTTTTAGGAAAAGGTGCATTCTTCCCATCTTTTTACGTCCTGATCAGAAGCCAGAAGGCAATAAATATCGTCTGAATGAACTTGCATGTGAAACGAGGTGAGGACAGGAGATGTTTTAAAATGGTCAGCCAGTTTGGTCACTCACTCATGTCCAATTCTGTGCTGCACGCCAGGCCCCCCTGTCCATCACCAACTCCCGGAGTTCACCCAAACTCATGTCCATCAAATCGGTGATGCCATCCAACCATCTCATCCTCTGTCGTCCCCTTCTCCTCCTGCCTTCAATCTTTCCCAGCATCAGGGTCTTTTCCAAGGAGTCAGTTCTTTGCATCAGGTGGCCAAAGTGTTGGAGTTTCAGCCTCAGTATCAGTCCTTCCAATGAACATTCAGGACCGATTTCCTTTAGAACTGATTGGTTTGATCTTGCAGTCTAAGGAACTGTCAAGAATCTTCTCCAACACCACAGTTCAAAAGCATCAATTCATTGACACTCAGCTTTCTTTATAGTCCAACTCTCACATCCATACATGACTACTGGAAAAACCATAGCTTTGACTAGATGGACCTTTGTTGGCAAAGTAATGTCTCTGCTTTTTAATATGCTGTCTAGGTTTGTCATAGCTTTTCTTCCAAGAAGCAATCGTCTTTTAATTTCATGGCTGCAGTCACCATCTGCAGTGATTTTGGAGCCCCCCCAAAATAAAGTCTGACACTGTTTCCACTGTTTCCCCATCTATTTGCCATGAAGTGATGGGACCGGATGCCATGATCTTAGTTTTCTGAATGTTGAGTTTTAAGCCAACTTTTTCACTCTCCTCTTTCACTTTCATCAAGAGGCTCTTTAGTCCCTCTTCACTTTCTGCCATAAGGGTGGTGTCATCTGTATATCTGAGGTTATTGATATTTCTCCTGGCAATCTTGATTCCAGCTTATGTTTCATCCAGTCCAGTATTTCTCATGATGTACTCTGCATAGAAGTTAAATAAGCAGGGTGACGATATATAGCCTTGATATACTCCTTTCCCAATTTGGAACCAGTCTGTTGTTCCATGTCCAGTTCTAACTGTTGCTTCTTGACCTGCATATAGATTTCTCAAGAGGCAGGTGAGGTGGTCTGGTATTTCCATCTCTTGAAGAATTTTCCACAGTTTGTTGTGATCCACACAATCAAAGGCTTTGGTGTAGTCAATAAAGCAGAAATAGATGTTTTCCTGGAACTCTCTTGTTTTTTTGATGATCCAACGGGTGTTGGCAATTTGATCTCTGGTTCCTCTTATTTCAATACAAATTTTACTTCCTAAAGTTACAAATACATTAGAAAAAAAGCATCACTTAAGTGGGAGTCAAAATGTTTCAAACATCCAAACATTAGACTTTTTATAAAAGGCCTGTTTTTCAAACAATAATCACTGATTTTATAAAATTCTATGGCAATAATTGAGGCAGGTATATTTCTCAGTGGCAGTATCTGGTGATGGCATAATCCATCCACATGAAAATGACTCTCGGGGATGTCAAATTAATGCAATCAATTAGTCTGATAAAGTGCTGCTTTCTTGCCAGGGATGCGAAGACTTAAAAACTATTACAATATTGCCTTGTAATGATGTGCACATGGTAATTTTCTTAATTGTTTTCTTCTGTTTTTTATTGAAGTACAGTTGATTTACAATGTTTCAGGTATGCAGCAAAGTGAGTCAGATGTATATGTATGTACGTGCGCGCGCATACACACACACACACACAGAGTTTTTCAGATTCTTTGCCATTATGGGTTATTATAAGATGTTGAATACAGTTCCCTGTGCTTTACAGTAGGTCCTTGTTTATTTATTTTATGTGGTAAGTATTGGTTAATCCCAAATTCCTAATTTATACCTCTACCACCCCCTTTCCCTTTCGGTAAACATGCATTTATTTTCTGTTTGTGACTCTATTCCTGTTTTTTAAGTAAGTCCATTTGTACAATTCTTTCTACATTGCTCATGTAAATGATAGCATGTGATGCTTGTCTTTCTCCGCCTGCCTTTTCCCTTTGTATGATAATCTCCGGGTCCATCCGTGTTGCTGCAAATGACGTCATTTCATTCTGTTTAAAGGTGTGTAATCCCTCTTCTTTATCCAGTCGTCTGCTGATGGACATTTATGTTGCTTCCATGTCTCAGCTATTGTAAATGGTGCTGCTGTGAACACTGGGGTTCATGTGTCTTTTCAAACTAGAGTTTTTGTCTTCTGGATGCGTGCCCAGGAGTGGGGTTGCTGGATTGCATGGTAACTTTACTTTCAGTTTTTAAGGAACCTTACTGCTGTTCCCCACAGGGCTGCACCAGAATACGTTCCCACCGACAGTGGGGATTTCTTCTTCTCCACACCCTCTCCAGCATTTGTTATTTGTAGAATTTTTAATGATGGTTGTTTCAACTCGTGTGAGGTGATTGATTATCTCATTGTAGTTTGGACCTGCATTTCTCTAATAATTAACAACGTTAAGCATTTTTCATGGGCCTGTTGGCCACCTGTATGACTTCTCTGGATTAATTTTTATTTATGTCTTCCGCACATTTTTTGATTGGTTTCAATTTGGTTCAAATTGACTGTATAAACCATTTGTATATTTTGGAAATCCCTTGCTGGTGGCATCTTTTGCAAATATTTTTCTCCCATTCTAAAGGTTGTCTTTTCATTTGTTTATGGTTTCCTTTGCTATCCAAAAGCTTATAAGTATGCTTAGGTTTTATTTATTTTTGTTTCCATTACTCTAGGAGATGGATCCAAAAAATATTGCTGTGATTTATGTCAAAAAGTGTTCTGTCTATTTCCCCCTGGGAGTTTGACAGTATCTGGTCTTACATTAAATGGTCTTTAATCCACTTTGAGTTTATTTTTGTATATGATGTTAGACTATATTCTAATTTCATTCTTTTACGTGTAGCTGTCCGGCTTCCTCAGCACCATTTAGTGAAGAGACTGTCTTTGCCTCATTGTATATTCTTGCCTCCTTTGTTGTAGGTTAATTGATCATAAGCGTAGGGGTCTTCTGGTTTTAAGAGACAAGCTTTAGATACAGTTTAATACAGAACAGCTTTTGTTGTTCAGTCATTCAGTCATGTCCGACTCTTTGTAACGCCGTGGACTGCAGCACGGCAGGCCTCCCTGTCCGTCACTGTCTCCCGGAGTTTGCTCAGACTCATGTCCATTGAGTGGATGATGTCATCCAACCATCTTATCCTCTGTTGCCCTCTTCTCCTCCTGCCCTTAATCTTTCCCAGAATCAGGGTTGATATTATGAGTAAGTGTGGGTTACAGGGCTCATAAGAAATATATAAACGGAAGTACTACTTAAACTCTAAAACCCTGTACAAATGTAAGAGTTCAGGATGATGACGACTGCCTAAAACATAGTGGGCTTTTTAGTTAGAAAGTTAATAACTTCTTAGTAAAATACTAGGAAAGCTGACCGAAATCTGTTTCAGATTCCGAGTAAAACACCATCATGGAAAGATTTCTTAGAACTTCCATTGACAATTGCATAACGCATAGAGAAATTTTAGGAACGATATCTTCCTTCTGAGAAGATTACTTTCCTTCGTTGAACTGTGCATGCCTCTCTGTTAGGTTTCAGCACAGTTTCTTATCATCGGCAGGCTTGGGGCCCAGCATGTAAACAGTTTATTTTGGCAGAAGGAATTACTGTCGACGGAATATGGGTAGGATTAACACAGTGTGTCTTTTTGAAGGAGGTAAAGGTCACTGTTGAAACTATGAACTGAATATAGTCTGCCAGCCACTGGAGTTAATTCCTCTGTCTCCTGGGAACCGGCACCTGCTGTTAGGCTCAAGGCACCAGGAGGGCTGCACGTTGCAACCGACCGTACTCGAGCCCATGTCTACTGCTGCGCTAGCCTTACAGA
Source organism: Ovis aries (assembly GCF_016772045.2). NCBI lineage: Eukaryota > Metazoa > Chordata > Mammalia > Artiodactyla > Bovidae > Ovis > Ovis aries. The sequence goes on from NC_056076.1 coordinate 59,185,062, forward strand.
AAATCTTAGCAAATCCAGTGCAGGTTTGGGACTCAGCCTCAGTATTTCAGGTGGCTAAAATCATTGAATTAGCCACATGTGAGTATAATGGTTGCTATCATTAGTAATGTTTATGAGACAGCTTTTACACAGTCGCACAGTTTTAGGGAAGGTCATTCATAGCCTTCCCCCAAAAATAAGAAGGAAGGATCCAGGACAAAGCACCCCATTTGGCTTGCCCTCAGCTGTACCCTGGGCTTCCCTAGTAGCTCAGATGGTAAGGCATCCCCCTGCAGTGCGGGAGACCTGGGTTTGATAGCTGGGTCAGGAAGATCCCTTGGAGAAGGAAATGGCAACCCACTCCAGCATTCTTCAAAAAAACAATTTTTTTAAAATTGAAGGATAATTGCTTTCCAGAATTTTATGGTTTTCTGTCATATATCAACAAGAATCAGCCACAGGTACACCCATGTTCTTGCCTGGAGAATTCCATGGTCAGAGGAGCCTGGTGGGCTCCACGGGGTCACAGAGTCAGACGTGGGTGAGCGACCAACACTTTCACTTGGCTTCTGCAGCTGTACCTGGTTAAAACTGTCACTGAGTTCAACGCTGAAAGGGAAATAACACATGGAGCCTCAGAGGGACTTGGGGGACATTTGTGAGAGACACATTCCTTCTTTGACTCAATATATATTCCTTGAGTATCTTCTTCACGGTGCAGCGGATCGTAGAATCCTTTCCTCCTGTGACTGCTAAGGCCACCCCACCCCTTCTGTTCGGAGCCCCCTTCTCCCTTCCTTGCTGACCCCCTGGGCTGTGTATCATGGTGCCCCTCCCTCCAAATTTGTTAACAGAGTTGGTTATGTGCAGTAGACTCTTCCTAAAGTCTACTCCAGCCCTCAAAGCATAGCTTTTGACTTAGAGGTAGGAAAGGACCCTAAACGTGTATCTGTGAGAACTCCACTTAAGGGGTTTCACTTGGAGATGGACAGCAGACTCTGAGCCCTGCCAATGTCATTGCAGAAGCTGGATTCACTCGTCTCTGGAGCCAGATGCTCTTCTGGATTTCCTAGTTACCAGAACTTTCCTCTTGACTATGTTTTTTAAGCTAGCTTTTTTGAAGAGGTAATTTACTTGTTTTTGGTTGTGCTGGGTCTTTGTTGCTGCGCTGGTCTCTTCTCTGCTGTGGAGCGCAGGCTTCTCAGGCTGTGGCTTCTCTTGGTCTGGAGCAGGGCTTGAGGGTGCGGGCTCCATTAGTTGAGGCACACAGGCTTAGTTGCCCCAAGGCAAGGAAATCTTCCTGGACCAGGGATCGAACCTGTGTCCCCTGCATTAGCGGGCAGATTCTTATCCACAGTCCCACCAGTGATGTGCTCCCCTTGATTCTTAATCTGGTTCCTCTTGGGTTTCTGTCTCTTGCAACAAGTAGACAGCTGGTAAGTAAATGTATGATGAGTCAGACTCTGTTCTAGATAGATCCTGGAGAAACAGTGGTGACCAGGACCCAGAGCTTGTACTGATGGACCTTCCATTCATAGGTGTGGTGTGGGTGTGTGTAAGATGCCCTAGACATTGCTAGGGAGAATGGCGGAAAAACATGGTCTACTGATAAGACTCTTCGTTGTTCTAATTCTTCCCTGACTTACTCTGATAAATCTGAATCCATGAGGTGTTTGCACGACATACACACATTTCTGATGCTTGGTTGATTCAGGCAAGGTCTTGTAGGTTTTTTGTAAGTTTGATCATGAACCTCTGTTGGGGAATTCTCATTCTCTGAGTCACTAGAGAGAAATCTGCATCTGTGCAATAACGCAGGACTGCGTGACCAGGAATCTGTGGTCAGGAAATACAGTGAGGTGATAGGAGATACAATCACCAAATGTAAAATCAGGATGGACGTGGTGAATGGCTATAAAGCAGAAACACCTCTTCTGTTTTTCTGTGCTCTTACTACTCAGAGCATCCCCTGTACTCCAAATAAATGTGTATGGACTTCCCTACATCAAGCAATTCTGGGGCACCAGCTGGGGACCCTACAATTTAACTCAGTTTTGACAGTATCTGCCTGGAAATAGCACCAGATCCCAGAGGTAAGGGCTGAATGCCACAGTCTGCCCACTCTCTTCCCCCAACTCCAGACGCCAGTCTTAAATCCATGTTGTCACCTGTGCTTCTGAAAACCACTATAGACTGAAGGTTCCCACATCCCCCTCCTTTGGTTTGATTAACGTGCTGGAGTGGCTCACAGGACTCAGGAAACTCCCTAGAGAACCAGGTTATTAAAAAGAATGCAACTCAGGAGCAGGCTGATGCATAAGGCAAGGGATGGGGAGAAGGGCCTGGCGGTTCCAGGTCGCAGGTCTCCTCGCATCTCTAACTGGCCACCAACCTGGAAGCTCTCTGAACTCTGTCCTTGTGAATTTTCATGGAAATTTCATGCGCCAGCCATGGTTGATTAAGTCATTGGTCAGCAGTGGTTAACTGAACCTCCCCAGAGGGAAGAAGTGGGTTGGGAGACGTAGGGGCTGCAAGTCCAAACCTCTCCTCACAAGGTGGATTCCTTCGGCAAATAGCCTCCATTGTTAGGGGTTTTCTGGAAGTTATTAATACTTTTTTTTTTTTTTTTTACAAACTCAGGTGTGTTCAAAAGGGGATTATTATGAATAATGAAAGATACCTGTCAGGAAATGTTGAAGGTTTTAAGCTCTGTGGCAGAAACGAGATTGAAGACCAAATATACGCATTTCTCCTTATAAACACAAATATTTCAATGGTAAATTGGATTCTGATGGAAAACATCAATGGGATTTATGAGAAAAGAATAAAAACATTAGAAAGTTGAAAGAAAAGAGGACAGAGAGAAAAATCATGTTTGGCGATATTAATCTAAATTATAATCAGTATCCCAAAAGAAAAAGTAGAGCAGATAGTCTTAGAAATAATAGAGATTGACCTGGAAAACGCGGTGCTGCTGCTGCTGCTGAGTCGCTTCAGTTGTGTCCGGCTCTGTGTGACCCCATAGACGGCAGCCCACCATGCTCCCCCGGCCCTGGGACTCTCCAGGCAAGAACGCTGGAGTGGGCTGCCATTTCCTTCTCCAATGCACGAAAGTGAAAAGTGAAAGCGAAGTCGCTCAGTCGTGTCCTACTCTTAGTGACCCCATGGACTGCAGCCCTCCAGGCTCCTCCGCCCATGGGATTTGCCAGGCAAGAGTGCTGGAGTGGGGTGCCATTGCCTTCTCTGGAAACACATGCTAATCTACTAATAAAAATGCTCACCATGTGTCCAGCAAAATTGAGATGTCTGAACCAAAACTGCGAACCGTGTTTCTTAAAGTGCATCCCATAGGACGATACTTTCATCTGACGCTTGGTGACCTGAAACTAATAGACCACCAGATATTTCTTCAGCAAAGATGAGCTTGATGAGAATTGGAATTCAGGGTCTGCAACCAAGGCAAGGCCCACACAAGAAGGGAAGGGGACCCCATCCCTCTTTCCTAGAGAAAAAAAAGAAATGAGGAGGGATGTGGGAAACAGAGAGTCCATGGCTTTTCATGGGCTGAATCCTCGCCAGGAGAGAAGAGGCGTCTCCTTGCTCTTGTTGGGCTTGGCCAATGCTGTCGGGCGTGAGGGCTGCCCCTGCTGGTCTCCCAACTCTGTTTAACTGAGATTTCCGTTCATTAACTTTTTTATGTGCTCATTTGGAAAATGGTTTCATGGCCTGAAAAGTGTGGGAGATTTTGCACAATATAATGGCTTCTGAAAGGCTCACATTGTATATTTGCTAATTAAATGAAGTAATCAGAAAAAACAAGTAGAAGGCCAATTTATTTGAACCCAGGATGTCTCTAATTTATGACCACTTTTGGGTGAGGATAATACTTTCAACATGTGTTCTAATTATGTTGCACAGAACTTATTTTAGTGAAACAAAGCTTCAGACATTTCCTGGTTACACCGGTAACTTTCCACATAAATCTTTATCTCTACCATCTCTCTCATCACCATCTTGATTTCTATCTCCCATCTATGTCTTCTTCGCAAGCATTCAGGAAAGGTTTTTTTTTTTTTTTTTTTTTGAACAGCATGAATTCAAACATGTTTATTGACAAAAAGTTGAAGAAAGTGAAAGTTATTAATAAATATGCAAAGACTTAGAATGTGTGCCCCTATATACTTGTTCTGAAAAGTTTATGCCGCGTTGTGCTTCAGATTCACAAGGATTTAATTGTCTAGCTTATTCAAGAAAGAGGAAAGTTTATAAATGCAGAGACAGTAAGGCCTGAAACAAACTCAGAGTTGGGTCTAAACTATCCTTGCAATTATAGCTGTAAAATAATGCAGAATAGAAAGTAACTATTACCTGTTAAATGATAGTTTTAGTTAGCTCAGTTCAGTTCAGTCGCTCAGTTGTGTCCGACTCTTTTGCGACCCCATGAACCGAAGCACGCCAGGCCTCCCTGTCCATCACCAACTCCTGGAGTTCACTCAGACTCACGTCCATCGAGTCGGTGATCCCATCCAGCCATCTCATCCTCTGTCGTCCCCTTCTCCTCCTGCCCCTAATCCCTCCCAGCATCAGAGTCTTTTCCAATGAGTCAACTCTTCTCATGAGGTGGCCAAAGTATTGGAGTTTCAGCTTTAGCATCAGTCCTTTCAAGGAACACCCAGGACTGATGTCCTTTAGGATGGCCTGGTTGGATCTCCTCGCTGTCCAAGGGACTCTCAAGAGTCTTCTCCAACACCACAGTTCAAAAGCATCAATTCTTCAGCGCTCAGCTTTCTTCACAGTCCAACTCTCACATCCATACATGACTACTGGAAGAAAACATAGCCTTGACTAGATGGACCTTTATTGGCAAAGTAATGTTTCTGCCTTTCAATATGCTATCTAGGTTGGTCATAACTTTTCTTCCAAGGAGTAAGCGTCTTTTAATTTCATGGCTGCAGTCACCATCTGCAGTGATTTTGGAGCCCAAAAATAGAAAGTCTGACACTGTTTCCACTGTTTCCACATCTATTTGCCATGAAGTGAGGGGACCAGATGCCATGATCTTCGTTTTCTGAATGTTGAGCTTTAAGCCAACTTTTTCACTCTCCTCTTTCACTTTCATCAAGAGGCTTTTTAGCTCCTCTTCACTTTCTGCCATAACGGTGGTGTCATCTGCATATCTGAGGTTATTGATATTTCTCCCGGCAATCTTGATTCCAGCTTGTGTTTCTTCTAGTCCAGCGTTTCTCATGATGTATTCTGCATACAAGTTAAATAAGCAGGGTGACAATATATAGCCTTGACATACTTCTTTTCCTATTTGAAACCAGTCTGTTGTTTCATATCCAGTTCTAACTGCTGCTTCCTGACCTACATATAGGTTTCTAAAGGGGCAGGTCAGGTGGTCTGGTATTCCCATCTCTTGAAGAATTTTCCACAGTTTATTGTGATCCACAGAGTCAAAGGCTTTGGCATAGTCAATAAAGCAGAAATAGATGTTTTTCTGGAACTCTCTGGCTTTTTCCATGATCCAGTGGATGTTGGCAATTTGATCTCTGGTTCCTCTGCGTTTTCTAAAACCAGCTTCAACATTTGGAAGTTCATAGTTCACATATTGCTGAAGCCTGGCTTGGAAAATTTTGAGCATTACTTTACTAGTGTGTGAGATGAGTGCAATTGTACAGTAGTTTGAGCTTAGAATCTCCAAATTATTTAAGTGGAGAGCAGGAAGTTGTGGAAACGAAAGTGCTAGGGAAGTAAAAATATGCTAACTTATAATTTTATAAGATGAAAGTTAATTTTTCTTGATATGATTTGGGAAAATATCTAGAATTTAAAAATATAAATATTCATCAGTTCAGTCAGTTCAGTCGCTCAGTCGTGTCCGAGTCTTTGCGACCCCATGAATCGCAGCACACCAGGCCTCCCTGTTCATCACCATCTCCCGGAGTTCACTCAGATTCACGTTCATCGAGTCCGTGATGCCATCCAGCCATCTCATCCTCTGTCGTCCCTTTCTCCTCCTGCCCCCAATCCCTCCCAGCATCAGAGTCTTTTCCAATGAGGCAACTCTTCTCATGAGGTGGCCAAAGTATTGGAGTTTCAGCTTTAGCATCATTCCTTCCAAAGGAATCCAGGGTTGATCTTCAGAATGGACTGGTTGGATCTCCTTGCAGTCCAAGGGACTCTCAAGAGTCTTCTCCAGCACCACAGTTCAAACGCATCAATTCTTCGGCGCTCAGCCTTCTTCACAGTCCAACTCTCACACCACACATGACCACAGGAAAAACCATAGCCTTGACTAGACGGACCTTAGTCGGCAAAGTAATGCCTCTGCTTTTGAATATGCCATCTAGGTTGGTCATAACTTTTCTTCCAAGGAGTAAGCGTCTTTTAATTTCATGGCTGCAATCACCATCTGCAGTGATTTTGGAGCCCCCCAAAATAAAGTCTGACACTGTTCCCACTGTTTCCCCATCTATTTCCCATGAAGTGATGGGACCAGATGCCATGATCTTCGTTTTCTGAATGTTAAGCTTTAAGCCAACTTTTTCGCTCTCCTCTTTCACTTTCATCAAGAGGCTTTTTAGCTCCTCTTCACTTTCTGCCATAAGGGTGGTGTCATCTGCATATCAGAGGTGATTGATATTCCTCGTGGCAATCTTGATTCCAGCTTGTGTTTCTTCCAGTCCAGCGTTTCTCATGATGTACTCTGCATAGAAGTTAAATAAGCAGGGTGACAATATATAGCCTTGATGCACTCTTTTTCCTGTTTGGAACCAGTCTGTTGTTCCATGTCCAGTTCTAACTGCTGCTTCCTGACCTGCATACAGATTTCTCAAGAGGTAGGTCAGGCGGTCTGGTATTCCCATCTCTCTGAGAACTTTCCACAGTTTATTGTGATCTACAGAGTCAAAGGCTTTGGCATAGTCAATAAAGCAGAAATAGATGTTTTTCTGGAACTCTCTTGCTTTTTCCATGATCCAGCAAATGTTGGCAATTTCATCTCTTGTTCTTCTGCCTTTTCTAAAACCAGCTTGAACATCTGGAAGTTCACGGTTCACATATTGCTGAAGCCTTGGTTGGAGAATTTTGAGCATTACTTTACTAGCATGTGAGATGAGTGCAATTGTGCAGTAGTTTGAGCATTCTTTGGCATTGCCTTTCTTTGGGATTGGAATGAAAACTGACCTTTTCCAGTCCTGTGGCCACTGCTGAGTTTTCCAAATGTGCTGGCATATTGAGTGCAGAACGTTCACAGCATCATCTTTCAGGATTTGAAATAGCTCAACTGGAATTCCCTCACCTCCACTAGCTTTGTTCATAGTGATGCTTCCTAAGGCCCACTTGACTTCACATTCCAGGATGTCTGGCTCTAGATGAGTGATCACACCATCGTGGTTATCTGGGTCGTGAAGATCTTTTTTGTACAGTTCTCCTGTGTATTCTTAATATACCTCTTCTTACTATCTTCTGCTTCTGTTAGGTCCATACCATTTCTGTCCTTTATCGAGCTCATCTTTGCATGAAATGTTCCCTTGGTATCTCTAATTTTCTTGAAGAGATCTCTAGTCTTTCCCATTCTGTTCTTTTCCTCTATTTCTTTGCACTGATTGCTGAAGAAGGCTTTCTTATCTCTTCTTGCTATTCTCTGGAACTCTACATTCAGATGCTTATATCTTTCCTTTTCTCCTTGCCTTTTCGCTTCTCTTCTTTTCACAGCTATTTGTAAAGCCTCCCCAGACAGCCATTCTGGTTTTTTGCATTTCTTTTCCATGGGGATGGTCTTGATCCCTGTCTCCTGTACAATGTCACGAACCTCATTCCATAGTTCATCAGGCACTCTATCTATCAGATCTAGGCCCTTAAATCTATGTCTCACTTCCACTGTATAATCATAAGGGATTTGATTTAGGTCATACCTGAAGGGTCTAGTGGTTTTCCCTACTTTCTTCAATTTCAGTCTGAATTTGGCAATAAGGAGTTCATGATCTGAGCCACAGTCAGCTCCTGGTCTTGTTTTTGTTGACTGTATAGAACTTCTCCATCTTTGGCTGCAAAGAATATAATCAATCTGATTTCAGTGTTGACCATTTGGTGATGTCCACGTGTAGAGTCTTCTCTTGTATTGTTGGAAGAGGGTGTTTGCTATGACCAGTGCATTTTCTTGGCAGAACTCTATTAGTCTTTGCCCTGCTTCATTCCGTATTCCAAGGCCAAATTTGCCTGTTACTCCAGGTGTTTCTTGACTTCCTACTTTTGCATTCCAGGCCCCTAGAATGAAAAGGACATCTTTTTTAGGTGTTAGTTCTAAAAGGTCTTGTAGGTCGTCATAGAACCGTTCAACTTCAGCTTCTTCAAGTATTACTGGTTGGGGCATAGGCTTGGATTACCGTGATATTGAATGGTTTGCCTTGGAGATGACAGAGATCATTCTGTCGTTTTTGAGATTGCATCCAAGTACTGCATTTCGGACTCTTTTGTTGACCATGATGGCTACTGCATTTCTTCTGAGGGTATGAACGTAAAAGTTATACCAAATGTTTCAAAAATTGACTATTGATATTTCACTATTTTATTGACTGAATTTATGGTGGGATTTTGAGAAACATATACTTGCAAATGAAACTCTTTCTAGAATGTTTTTCTTCCACTTTTTATGACAGTGATACATGTCTATTGAGGAAAATTATAAAAATCATAAAATCATAAAGATGTGCCAACGTAATTGCAGCAACGGACGGTACAGAGCTAGGTTAAGCACTGTGGTATGCTAAGGAATATTTTTCAAATGAGTGAGTGACTACATCAGAGAATAGGTTCTGGCTGAATCACTGTTTCAGTGAACTCCTCATGGATTGGATTTACGATATTTCAATGAAAATGAACATTTAGCATTTCTTCCAAAAGTTATCCTCTCATAAGCAGTCTCCACGAAGTCACTTTGTTATAAATAGGCCTCCTCATAAAGTATATCAGTAACCAACGAATAAGGGAATGAATATTTCACAGCTCAGGGGATTTTATGTATAGTAGTTTCATAATAGAGTGAAGTTAAAATGGATAGTGGGGGGACTAGACCGCCTTTACTCCTCCGTTTTTAAGAACTGAACGGCTCTTAAAGCGTCTCAAGGCATTTGTCATTTAGCATGCTGTGTAAATGAAGCTTGGCAAGAGCAGTAATTGAAAAGCTTTATAGAGTCAGTGCTGGCTCCCAGAGGAGGCTGGACAGGCTTCCAGGCACCAGACAGAGGCCCAGGAAACAGAGGAGAAGCAGGAAGCAGCTGGGAACCTGCAGCAATCGAGGGCAGTGGCAGGGGTTCTCAGGGAGAGGGTTCACTCCCAGGGACCCAGCCATGGCAAGTCTTACCACTCCAAGTCTTATCACACAGACGTTCGTGTCTGCAGAGAAACCTGTGGCTATTGCTTAAGGACAGAGTGGAGACAGGAGGGTGTCAATCAAATATAAATTCCTTTTAAGAATTCAGTGAGAAATTTAGATCAGGAAGAATGGGAACAAGCTTGATGGAAGCCACAAGATGGAGTGTGTTAGTAATGACATGTGTGCTGTGTGCTCAGTCCTGTCCGACTCTTTGTGACCCCCTGGACTGTGACCACCGGGCTCCTCTGTCCATGGGATTCTCCAGGCAAGAATACTGGAGTGGGTTGCCATGCCCTCCTCCAGGGCACCTTCCCAACCCAGGGATCAAACCCAGGTCTCCCGCATTGCAGGTGGATTCTTTACCATCTGAGCCACCAGGGAAGCCCAGTAGTGAAATGAGAGGCTGTAGTATCTGAACTTTCCAGGTTGCCAGAGATGCCGGTGGGGTCACTTAATTGAAAAAAAAAGAGAGTTCTGAGGCTGAGGTCTCAATACTAGGTGGTCAGTTAAAGCATCACTGAAGCTGAGACTTGCTACCAGTCATCGAAGGAGGCAGTGGGGTTTTCGGCTGTGAGCTGAGGCATGAAGCCTGGGAATGAAAAAAGAATGCATTTATCCTGACTTCTAAGAGCCCGGCACACATGGGTGACCTGGAAGGTTTGTTAAAACACAGATTATTGGGCTTTGCCCCAAGTTTTTGATTCTAAAGTAAAGACTGGGAATTTGCATTTCAAACAAATTCTCAAGTTATATTGATAATGTCTGTCTGAGACCCACAACTTAACACCAGCTACAAAGCAGATGCCATATTCTGCATGAGACTGAGAGGAAAAAGCAAGGATATCAATTGCGAAGCAGAAAGAAAGAGAGTGAAACGCAAACACATTGAGCCCCAGTAGGACACTGAATTGCCATTGGCACGTCTTGGAAAAAATGGTGCAGATTTCCAAGGAATTTATGTAGACGCTCTTCTTCATGAAGGTGGAGCCTAAGCCCCCCATGCTTCAGTGTAGGATGCATAGCGACTGCCTTTGGGAGGGCGCAGTGTGGAGAGACTGGCTCAGTCTGTTTGGACTGCGCTAATAGAGCTGCAATAGAGTGCCACACACTGGGTGGCGGATAGACAACAGACGCTTATTTCTCGCAGTCCTGGAGAGTGGGAAATCCAAGCAAGATCGTGGGCCAGCAGGTTTGGTGTCTGGAGAGGGCTTTCTGGCTGTCTTTTCCCTGTAATCTGTAAAAAACATATGTGTGTATATATGTGTTTATATGTGTGCATGAGCATTTATTATATATATAATGCAAATGTATATGTTTATATGAAAGTGAACGAGGAGAGTGAAAAAGTTGGCTAAAAGCTCAACATTCAGAAAAAGAAGTTCATGGCATCTGGTCCCATCACTCCATGGGAAATAGATGGAGAAACAGTGGAAACAGTGTCAGACTTTATTTTTTGGGCTCCAAAATTACTGCAGATGGTGATTGCAGCCATGAAATTAAAAGACGCTTACTCCTTGGGAGAAAAGTTATGACCAACCTAGATAGCATATTCAAAAGCAGAGACATTACTTTGCTGACTAAGGTCCGTCTAGTCAAGGCTATGGTTTTCCCTGCGGTCATGTATGGATGTGAGAGTTGGACTGTGAAGAAGGCTGAGCGCCGAAGAATTGTTGCTTTTCAACTGTGGTGTTGGAGAAGACTCTTGAGAGTCCCTTGGACTGCAAGGAGATCCACCCAGTCCATTCTGAAGGAGATCAGCCCTGGGATTTCTGTGGAAGGAATGATGCTAAAGCTGAAACTCCAGTACTTTGGCCACCTCATGGGAAGAGTTTACTCATTGGAAAAGACTGTGATGCTGGGAGGGATTGGGAGCAGGAGGAGAAAGGGACGACAGAGGATGAGATGGCTGGATGGCATCACTGACTCGATGGACGCGAGTCTGAGTGAACTCCGGGAGTTGGTGATGGACAGGGAGGCCTGGCGTGCTGCGATTCATGGGGTCGCAAAGAGTCGGACACGACTGAGTGACAGAAATGAACTGAACTGAACTGATATATGTTTTATATATTATATATGTGTGTGTGAGCATTTATTGCATATGTTTATATATGTTTTACATATTATATAATGTGTGTGAGCATTTATTGTATAATATGTTTATATATGTTTTATATATTATATATATGTGTGTGTATATATATATACACCTCAGCTGAGTAGAGTTGAGAGGCCAGGAGGAGGCGTTTTCACACCCAGTGAGGACAGCGGAATGGCAGCACCAAGGTGATGAAAGAGCCCTCTTCCTGCCTGGAAAGGATTCGGCTAGTGAGAAGCCGTGGACTCTGCTTACTATAGTCCTCCCAGCTTCCTTTTCCTCCCCGTGAAAGCGGCCTTCTTCCCTGTGTGGTCACGTGTGCGTACACGTGGTTGCAGACCTGGAGTAACAATTCTCTACTGATCCTGTATAGACACGTCCTTGTTAGAAAGGTGTCTGTAGTCCGTTTGCTTCAGGTCAGTAGGTCCTAAGGTGGAACATGTGAGGGATCTCTCCAAGGTTTCTCTTGTAAGGACACTATCCCATTCATGGAAGGGCCTTCCCAGTGTCTCAGTGGAGAAGAATCCACCTGCAATGCAGGAAAGGCAGGAGGTGTGGGTTCAGCCCCTGGGTGGGGAAGATCCCACACGCCACATCCCACATGTGGAGGAGGAAATGGAAACCCACTCCAGTGTGCTTGCTGCAGAATCCTATGGACAGGGGAGCCTGGCGGCCTACAGTCCATGGGGTTGCAGAGAGTCAGACACGACTGAGTGACTTTCACCTTCTTTGCAAGACACAGTTACTCTGTAAGTCAGTCAGTAAACAGATATTTGATTTGCCTGTTTTTCAAATTTTCCACTTAATAAATACAACTGATAAATATTTATGTTTTGATCCATTTCGAATTACAAACTTCAAATGAAACAACTTTTGTAAGACCAATTTCTGTTTTTTCCTTATCTAAAAGATAGCGCTTCTTTCAACACTGCTACTAATGGTTCCTTAAATTACTATTTGATTTCTGCCTTCCTACCTTTCCAAAGATTCTTCAGAGGATTTTTTTTTTTTTTTACCATACCTCTATTTATTATCTTTTCACTAATGAAAATACTTTTTGGTGAAATATTTCAACAATGCAAAATCCTCTTTAACTGCCCTTGGAGGATGGTAGGGAACCAACTAAATCAGTAAAGTGTAAGAAGCCTTCCTTTGACGGCTTTCATTTGGAGCTTTTTGATTGCTGTTTAAACTCTGTCCTAATGATCAGGCTATTTAGATTTTCTATCTCTTCATGATTCAGTCTTGGAAGGTTGTAGGATTTTAAGAAATTTGTTCATGTCTTCCAGCGTGTCCAATTTGTCGGCATGAACGTGTTGATAATATTCTCTTGTAAACCTTTCTATTTTTGTGACATGTACTGTTATTTCTCCTTTCATTTCTGATTTTATCTGTGAGTATTTGCTTTTTTCTTAGTAATGTAGCTGAAGGTTTGTCAATTTTGTTTATTTATTTTAAAGAACCAGCTCTTGGTTTTACTCATCTTTTCTGGCCTCTCTCTTCTACTTCTACTCTGAGTCTTATTCTCTCCTTACTTCTACTGACTTTAGATGTTGTTTCTTCTTTCTTTAGTTCTTTTGTGTGTAAGGTTAGGTTGTTTGAGGTTTTTCTCGTTTCTTGACGTGAGCCTATACGGTTACAAACTTCCTTCTTCCAGTGCCGCTTTTGTTGCATTCCCTAGACTTTGATACGCTTTTATTTGTGTTTAGGTAATTTTTTCCTATTGCTCTTTACCTTTATTATTTTTAATTGAAGTATACTTGATTTACAGTGTTGTACCAATCTCTGTGGTATAACAAAGTGACTCAGTTATACACATACGATACATTCTTTTTTAAAAATATTCTTTTCCATTATGGTTTATCCCAGGAGATTGGACATATTATATCCAATCCAATAGCTCCCTGTGCTATACAGTAGGACCTTGCAGCTTATCCATTCCGAATGTAATAGTCTGCATCTAACAACCCCAAACCCCCAGTCTATGTCTCTCCCTCTTCCCCTGCCCCTTGGCAACCCCAGGCTGATCTCTGTGAGTCTATTTCTGTTTTGAAGATAGGTTACTTTGTGCCATAATTTGTCTTTTTTTCCGACTTGCTTCACTTGGTGTGACGATCTCTAGTTGCATCTGTGTCACTGCACCTGGCGTTATCCCGTCCTTTTTCATGGCTGCGTAGTAGTTCCTGGTACGTACACACCACATCTGTATCCGTTCATCTGTCCGTAGACGTTTAGGTTGTCTCCATGTTTTGGCTGCCATGAATAGTGCTTCTATGAACATAGAGATGCATGTATCTTTTTGGATTATAGTTTTGTCACTAATGAAAGTAGCTATTCACTTTTTCTACACTCTCCCCTTAACCTTTAACCTTAAAAACCTATCCTAATAAAAAAGAGTTTCACTTTTCTGATTCTGTCTATTTCTCTCCTCAGTTTTCTGGGCTTCTGCATTTTGTTTCTGGTGGTGGAGGTTCTTTCAACTTCTCTTATAGGACAAGCCTAGTGTTGATGAACTTCAGCTTTTGTTTTTCCGGGAAAGTTTTCGCTTCTTCCTGTCTGGATGACAACTTTGCTGAATAGAGTATTCTCAGACGGTAGTGTTTCTGTTTCAGTACTTTGAGAATGTCATTTCACTCCTTCTTGGACTATCGAGTTTCAGCTGAGAAATCCACTGATGGCCTAATGGGGCGGCTTCTGCAGGTCGCCGTTGTTTGTTCCCTGGTTGCCTTTAAAATTCTTTGTCATATGACTTTCAACATATTTAATGTAATGTATCTTGGAGAAGGCTTTTTTTGCACTGAGGTGTAGGTGTTTGTTCAGCTTTTAATTCCTTTCCTAAGTTTGGGAATTTCTCAGTGATGATTTTTAAAGTGGAAGTGTAGTTGATTTAAATGTTGTGTTGGTTTCTCTGTAAATAAACTCTCTGCTCTCTTCTCCTGCTGGGATACCCTTGGCTCTAATGCTGGTCTTCCTGTAAGAGCTGGATAGCTCTTATAAGATGGCCTCATTTAAACGTCTTGCTTCTCTGTCTTCTATTTGTGCCATTTCTAGTTTTCTGTCTTCAGCCTCATGAATTCTTTCTTCTGCATGGTCTGCTTCATTTCCAAGGTTTTCAAAAGCATTCTTCATTTTGCTTATTGAGTTCTTCAGCTCCAGAATTTGCTTGCTTCTTTTTTAGAATTTCTTCTTCCCCACTGCCTTTTTTTTTTTTTTTAAAGAATTTCAGTCTCTTTGGTAAAGTATTCTTTCTGCTTATTAATTTACTCCTAGCTCATTAAATATTTTTTCTGAGTTTTCTTGTAGGTTTTTGAATTTCTTCAGCTTAGGTTTGGTTTCTGTGGGATTGTCATTTCCTCTTTGTGGTAGAGCGTTGCTGTGGTTCTGGTGGGTTGCTCCCCTGCTGGTGCATCTGAAGTAGCAAACAGCTTTCTACTTGCTTAAAATGATTCGGCAGGTAAGGAATGAAACACCCTTCGTTTGTTTCCTAGTAAGTGGCGTTATAGGCTTTTGGTCTCTCTTAACCTGAGCTGCCAGTGCAGGAAACAGGGTTCAATCCCCGGGCTGGGAAGATCCCCTGGAGAAGGAAATGGCAACCCACTCCAGCACCGCCTGGAAAATCCCGTGGACTGAGGAGTCTGGTGGGCTATAGTTCACGGAGTCTCAAAGAGTCCGACAGACTGAGCGACTAAACAGCAACCTGAGCTGCCTCTGCTTACATTTGAGAGTGAGCACCTTCCTCCCTCCGCTGCCTCTGTCGGAAGCCTCTCCCAGGTCCCGGTGGCCCTTCTTGGGCTTCGCTGGTGCCTCGCTGGTGTGGCCTCCTGGGGCAGCTGGATCGTGGGCTCGTCTCTCACACCCGGGATCCCGTGAGCTGCAGGCTGTGCTTCTTGCAGGCGGAGGGCAGTCGCGCCCGGGTGTCTCTGCCGTGACCCTCGTTGTAAGGTTGGTGGGCTCTGCCACTGCAGGCTGGGTTGGGGGACGAGGGGCTAGAGTCACGGGCACCTCAGCATCTGGAGGGACGGAGTCCCAGGCCCCACTGCCTCTGCGGCCCAGTTAACAAGGGGCACCGCTGCGCCAGGAGGACGGCTCCCTTGCCGCTTGGAGGGTCTCTGGGCTGGGGGCTGCCCTGGCTGGAAGGCTGGACTCAGCAGGCAGGGCCCCTGCCGCCCCCTGGCCTCCGCCGCCTCTCTCTGCTCAGTCCGCCTAACTTCAGGCGGGTGAGGTTCTCCAGCATCCTGCTGCCCTGCGCAGAGCCGCCTTTACTGAGCTGTGGACGCTTTACTAGCTGTAGACGGAAGGGGACAAATGAAGGGAACAATTCCTTCCGCCATGCCGCTGACATCACTCCAGGAAGCTTTAGTGTTCATGAAAGTTTACCCTTTTAAAATGAGTTGTCCTTTTGTAGATTTAATGGCTTTAAAGAAAACTCTAAAAGAGGATTGAGAAGATTTATCTTTCCAGACTAGAAAAATCCCAAATACTTATTTTTTTTTTGGTTTTGGTATTTTGCTGTTTTAATTTTCAATTATCTTGCAAACACTCATTCTTTGTGATATGAGAGAGTAAAGTAAAGCAAATTTTGGAATTTATTTTTGGCTATGCGTTTCCCTAATAATTTATCAGTAGTAGGTAGTATATCTAGTTTGTCCAGCACTGATTGTCTCAAAAGAGAAGGTAGAGTTCGGTCTTCACTGGCATCTCAATCCAATTGAAAGAGGAGGATGAGATTATTAACACTAAAATATTATGGGACAATGCAGGTATTAGTTTGTGTGCTGGGATGAGAAAAGCAGATATGCTGTGGATAAGAAGGGGGAGAGACCCGGAGCTAAAGCGTCCACGGTGTCCTTCATGACGATGGTGGGATCTGTGCATACTGGGCTTCCCTGGGGGCTCAGCTGGTAAAGCATCCGCCTGCAGTGCGGGAGACCTGGGTTCGATCCCTGGGTCAGGAAGATTCCCCTGCATAAGGGAAAGGCGACCCCCTCCAGTATTCTGGCCTGGAGAATTCCATGGACTGGAGAGGTCATGGGGTCTCACAGAGTCGGACATGACTGAGCGAGCTTCACTTTCACTTGATGCTTATTGGGGCTTCCCTGGTGGCTCAGATGGTAAAGAATCTGCCTGCAATGCAGACCTGGGTTTGATCCCTGGGTCGGGAAGATCCCCTGCAGGAGGGAATGGCAACCCTCTCCAGTATTCTTGCCTGGAGAATCCCATGGACAGAGGAGCCGGACAGGCTACAGTCCATGGGGGTGGCAAAGAGTGCATGTCGATGGATTTGCTATGAATGGGCAGAGGAGGGTGAACACATGGTGGGGCAACCCAGCGACAGCAGTGTATACTGTCTCTTTATATAAATCGGGACCCCAAGTACCAAGGAGTAGGACATTGGAGACTGAAACCAAGCCTGAATCCGTATCATAGGCTTGCCGTGAGCACAGAGTGACAACTAAATACATACTGTATCATCAGTTGAATCTTTGAAATAATGCACTGTGAGGGGATCTGTTGCATTTGAGCCCCAGAAGTTAGACCTTGTGTTGTATGTGATGGGAAGACAGCTTTTCCCCACACTCACTGGCAGTTAACACGTTAGTCATACCGTAGGTTAGAAACGTGGGAGTGATTGGGTTTGCAGCTTGATTTTGAATATGTAATCAAAGTTTTATCTTTTCCTACTTTGGAGTAACTTACTATTTTTTTCTCTTTTCTATCTTCTCTCTGCCAGTTTTCCAAATAACACCAATATCCGTTCTCAGCTGCACCCCTGTTGAAGGTTCCTGGTGATTCTCCAAATCTTCCCTATACACACTTCCTAGGCTAAAATACTGTCAGCATAACCTCACTATTGCTCAACAATATACGAAAAGCTCTTTATTGCCTTTAAGGTACGTTTCAATCTTCCTGTTTCTGAAGTGTATGGTGTCTGTTGCTTATTTTCTACCGGTTTCCCATATCTCCCTGCAGAGCCTTTCTTTCAATCATTATGTGTATTTTCCATGTCCCTGGCTCATAAGAAAGTTTATTCTAGACTAAGTTAATTTATTCATCCTAATTTCCCAGCCTAGAATGCTGTTCTCCTTTCCTTCTAGTTAGACTTATCTCATCATTTATTAATTTTTTTCAGCTGGTGCTGCTTGAGTAAAAAAAGAATAAAACAAAACAAACTGCTTTCAGAAAGCCTATATCCCATTGCCCTAGCGCCATCGTATAATTCATTGGCAAATTTAAGAAAGGTTACGGAATGAGCTGCATTTCCATGTCTTGGTATCGATCATACACATAAAGGATTAAGTAGTGAGTGGGTGGAGAGAGCCGGGTTCATCACAGGACCTTAATATCTGTCGATTTACACCTGAGCAGAGGACAGACCGCAAGTGAGTCAGCCCCACAGAAGTGAGGTGGGGGGCTTGCAGCCACTGTTGGACGCTGCAGCTAAGACTCTATAACGACCGCTCTGTTTACCTGCACGGACGGGAGAGTCCCGTTTCATATTGACTGGATCCTGCAAGAGTAGTGTGGTAACCGTCTTGAGTCTCTCCCTCTAGTCATGTTCCCATGGAGTCCACCACCTCCTTTACCTGCTTGCCCTCTGATGTCTGGACCAGCTTACTGTCGTCTTCACGTGATGTCACCTTGCCCTGATTCCTTTCATTGGTTTAAACTTGATGACCAAAAAAAAGTTACTTGTAACTGAAGGATAACTGTTTTACAATGTTCTGTTGGTTTCTGCCATACATCAGCACGAATTGGCCATTGGTATACATCTGTCTGTCCCTGGGATTCCCAGGTGGCGCTAGTGGTAAAGAATCCGCCTGCCAGGCAGAAGACCCAGGTTCGATCCCAGGCTGCGAAGATTCCCCTGGAGGAGGGCATGGCATCCCATTCTGGTACTCTTGCCTGGAGAATTTCATGGGCAGAGGAGCCTGGCAGGCTGCAGTCCATTGCATTGCAAAGACGCAGACATACATATGTCCCCTCCGTCTTGAACCTCCCTCACACTTCCTACCCCTTCCCATCGCTCTAGGTTGTTACGGAGCTGTGGTCTGAGTTCCCTGTAAACTCGAAAACTTTTATATTATCTAGGATAATCTTCTATCTTTGTTTTTTCTTGATATTGAAGATCAGTTTAGCCCAGGCAGTATTCAATGAAATGTTTCCAAGGGATTAGAAAAATTTGTTTGCAATTTTCTTTCCTTGGTGTTTTAACTCAGTTTCCTTGTTTTGGGAAAGCAAATACTGTAATAACCCAGCGTGGAGGAAATGCCAGCCTGTGATTCAGAGTCCCTGACTGACCCGAGAGCTCTGAGTCACTCTGACAAGGGTGGTGCGCCTGCCACTGATGCATTTCCTGGCCGCCCTCCCAACTTTCTCAGTCAAGGTTCCCCTAACCCAGCACCCTGTAAAGGTCATCTGAGGTGTGGCCCAACCTCAAGATCTCCTTTCTGCATAGGAAACAAAGACTCTCAACTTCAGTGCTCAGCCTATGCACAGCTTCCTGATACTTAAAAATTTAATTATGTTTGTTTTCAAAAGTCACTGGCTCACACTTTTGGAAGTATCTAACTCACTAAAGCAGGGCTTCCCTGAAGGCTCAGTGGAAAGGCATCTGCCTGCAGTGCGGGAGATGCAGGAGACGAGGGTTCCATCCCTGGGATGGGAAGATCCCCTGGAGAAGGATATAGCACCCCACTCCAGTATTCTTGCCCAGAAACCTCCCATGGACAGAGGAGCCTGGTGCTCCTCTTTACAGTCCAAAGGGTCACAAAGAGTTGGGCACGACTGAGCGCAGCTCCCTAATGCTCTAGTCAGCGAGTGTTTCTGCAGAAAGGCTGCTCACCACTCATCTCTTGGCATCTCCGTGGAGAGCAGTAAAAACAGCCCGCCGCTGAGACATGCGCGGTGTAACTACCCCACGGGCTGTGAAGCTCTGACTCTTAGCTAACATGCTCTCTTGTCCTTTGGTGAATATCTTCACTCATCAGGGCAGCTCTGGAGCATCTAATATCTGAGGGAAAACCCAAATATTTTAACATTAGTTTTTCTAATTATTCAAAAACCACATACATATTTTAGAAAAGAAAGAAATGATTAAGAAATGTGCGTTGCCAGCTCCCAGAGTCACCTTTGTTCCCTTTGACTCTCTGGCTCAGTCTGACTTTTGGTGACCGAGTGCCTTGCAGGAGCACGGGGATGCTGAGATGAGTGGGCAACAGGGGCCCAAATGCTCCTCATTTACCTGCATCAGGGAGAAGGAAACGGCAGCCCACTCCAGCCTTCCTGCCTGGAGGACCCCATGGACAGAGGAGGCTGGTGGGCTGGAGTCCATGGGGTCACAGAGAGCTGGACACGACTGAGTGACTAACACACACCCCCACATTAAGACCGCTGTAATGGGCAGACTTATCTTGATCTAGTTTTTCACACGTAGGTCACCCTCTCCAACCTTTTAAGACTTTCCTGGTCTAACTAACAAACACAAACCTCCCTCCCCCCAAAGCAAACCAAATTTCAATAATGATAGTTTCAGCAAAAATAAAATTGTGTAGCATATTCATATATAGGTACTCCTTGACTTAAGGATGAGTTGTAAACCCACTATTAAAATTTCGTTAAGTCAAAATGCATTTAATACACTTGACCTACCGATCATCATAGTTTAGCCTTGCCCACCTTAAACAAGCTCAGAACACTCCCTTAAACTTGTAGTTGGACAAAATCTAGTACAAAGTGCATTTTATAATAAGGCGTTGAAGAGCTCATGTAATTTATTGAATGCTGCAGTGAAAGGGAAAAACAGAATGGGGTTATGGGTTCAGAAAGGTGGTCTGCATGTTAGTTGTTCGCACTTGACCAGGACCCATGGCTGCCTGTCGCTGCCCAGCATCACAAGACGGCACTGGCACCGATCAGGAAAACATCAGAATTCACATTCGGAAGTAGGGTTTCTATTTAATGTGCGTCCTTCCTGCACCATTCGCAAAGTTGAAAAATCTTTGAAGTCAGGGACAATCCAGTGAAACATTTTACAGCCATTGATAACCTCATTTCCCAAGACTATGATGTTAAGATGCTCCAGTATCTTCTTCAGTGGCTCAGCGGTAAAGAAGAATCCTGCCAAAGCAAGAGAGACAAGAGCAGGAGTAGGAAACGGCAACCCACTCCAGCCTTCTTGCCTAGAGAACTTCATGGAGAGAGGAGCCTGGCGGACTACAGTCCATGGGGTTGCAAAGAGTTGGACACAACTGAACATGCCCGCACACACAGGTAGAAAAAAGCACTATCTCAATTTTGTAAATTTATATGTTAAATCCTACCCTTTCCTCTTGCATGTCCAGAAAAAAATTATGAAAGCAAAGATATTTGATGTTGACAGGGGTTAATTCTGTGTGGTGGGATTAACTATGGGGTCTTTTTTTAAAAATGCATTTTCTTTTCTAAAATAGGTATATACATTTGAATAATTAGAAAAAAATGCTAAAATATATTTTCCTCAGATATTAGATGCTCCAGAGTTGCCCTGCTGAGTGAAGATATCTCTAAAGGATAAGAGAGCTTATTAACTAAGTGAAATTAGCTAAGTTCACAGCCATGGGGCATAGCTGCCATCAAAAACTGAGCTTTCAGGACTGGTGGTTCAGTGGCTTAGACTCTGTGCTCCTCTTGCAGGGGCCCAGGTTCCATCCCTGGTCAGGGAACTAGGTCCCACTTGCTGCAACTAAAAGATCTTTCATGTTGCAAGCAAGACCTGGTGCAGCCAAATAAATAATAAATACATATTAAAAGAACTGAGCTGTCAGAGGTCCCCATATGAACCCCTCAATCAGTTTGAAAGCCACTATATTATGTGCAGAACTTTATTAAACTTTTAACTCGAGAGGACCAAGTCCTGAGTTCATGAAGATGTTCAAAAGGGAGTTGGGAGAAAAAAGAAACCCTAGGAGCTCCATAGTTTCATTCCAGGGTTGCCTGGTTTGTTGAAAAATTGGCATAAAACATAATTATCCAACTGGGGGCTGCTCCCAGACAAGAGAACATTTTCTTTCCATGACAGCAATACTCAATTCTACGCAACTTCATACACACACTTGGTGCCTTAGATAAAGATAGTGTCTTAATTCATAGGAGTCTGCTGTGTCCTGGTTGAAGCTCAGAGCTTCACTTATTGCTCAGTTTCAAAAACGATCCTTAATGAAATTCTTTCAGTAGCATTATCTCCACTGTTTCATCAGTGGCTCTTGCTTTTCTAAATTATTTTAATGTTATTCTTTAATAGTTGTTGTCAAGCTTTTTGGGGAGTTAAGAGAAATATAAGCAACAAATATGCAAGTATATGCTCAGTATTACTTGTTTTATTTCTTGTATACAGTATGTCTTTTTAAATAATGATAACCTAGTCCGTAATAAGGAAATAAATATAAAATACAGTATTTTAATTTTTCCAACTTGACTTTGGGTATTCAACTTTTGCATGAAAATGTTATCACCATTTTCCTTTCTTTTGATCCTTTAATTCGCTGCTGCTTTGTAATTTAAGGCATACATAAATTAGTTTCTCTAGCTAGCCAAGAACATTTTGAGCATTAATTTGCATTTTTATCGGTCAAATAAAAGCAGAAATTAAATTAATGCAAAATTCTGCTAATGAGTTCTTGATTTATAAAAATGAGACATGCTATAAGAAACATGAATCATTCATTTAGAGTTTAGAGAAGGCAAAACTTTAAAGAAAAATTTAAAGCTTTTATATTATTGAAATATATTATTGAATGTTTTTATGCACTCTGTTTCCTGAAATTTGTGACATCCTGATGTATAATTAAAACAGTTGTTAATTAGACATATCTTTAGTCATCTCAGGCTACCCAAACAAAATACCATAGCCTGGGTAGTTGAAACAATAAACGCTGATTTCTCGCAGTTCGAGAGACTGTGAGAACGTGAAGTCCATGATGAAGGTGCTGGCAGAGTCAGGTCCTGGTAAAGGTGCTCTCCAGGGCTTGCAGATGGCGGCCTTCCTGGTGTGTCCTAACCTGGAGGATGGTGGGGGCCTGGGAAGTGGGGAGAGAGAGACAGGACTGTGGTCTCTTTTATTTTTCTTCAGTTCAGTTCAGTTCAGTCGCTCAGTCGTGTCTGACTCTTTGCGACCCCATGAATCACAGCATGCCAGGCCTCCCTGTCCATCACCAACTCCCAGAGTTCACTCAGACTCACGTCCATCGAGTCCGTGATGCCATCCAGCCATCTCATCCTCTGTCGTCCCCTTCTCCTCCCGCCCCCAATCCCTCCCAGCATCAGAGTCTTTTCCAATGAGTCAACTCTTCACATGAGGTGGCCAAAGTACTGGGGTTTCAGCTTTAGCATCATTCCTTCCAAAGAAATTCCAGGGCTGATCTCCTTCAGAATGGACTGGTTGGATCTCCTTGCAGTCCAACGGACTCTCAAGAGTCTTCTCCAACACCACAGTTCAAAAGCATCAATTCTTCGGTGCTCAGCCTTCTTCACAGTCCAACTCTCATATCCATACATGACCACAGGAAAAACCATAGCCTTGACTAGACGGACCTTTGTTGGCAGAGTCATGTCTCTGCTTTTGAGTAACAGGGACACTAATCCCATCATGGGGGCGCCATTCTCATGCCTCAGCTTAACCTAATTACCTCCCACCCTCTCCCTCCCCCGGCATGCTATCATACGGAGGGCGTGCAGAGGGCTTCAACACAAGACGTTTGGGAGGACTCAGACGTTCGGTCCATCCCAAGGCACCTATGCTCTAGAGTCGGGCCGCTCATCTTTTCTGAGAAGTGTGTCTCCATCTCACATATATAAGGGAAAGAGTCACTGAGTTAGGCTGATGACAGTGATGAGAGATGTTTATTTGACATAGTGTGGCAAAACCCTTCTTCTTTCAGAAATATCCTTGAAGAGAGAAGGGTCGATAGATTTTAAGCTGTAATTGATCATAATGAGCTTCAAGATCAAGGTGACAGCTAGAAATCTCCCTGACCCTATTTCTGAGCAACTGAATTAACCATTGAGTGGCTTGCTATTGCCCAATTGAAAGACCCTCTCCATATGGATAAGAAATGGTTGTATTTAATCCTCTATGAATTTATTCTGTTCTGCATAGCCCAAAGCATCTTAAACTGTCTATCTATATCTCTATCTTAAGCTGTCTATCTATATCTCTTTCTGCTAATAAATTAATTTTTTCTAAACCCAAAATCCTAACATATGTAATATTTCAGACTTCATCAATCCAAAAGTGAATCAGGGACAGATTTCTGCATGAATAAGTTTGTTCTTACCCATTATTTAAATGGTTGTGTAATATTCCATTTACCTTAATCTGTATAATCAATCCCCTAACTTTGAATATGTCACATTATTATTATATTTTAAACTAATATAAACAGCATATAAGACGTAAATTCAGGTTGCTAGCTCTTTGCATGCGTACATGCTTATTTACTTTGCATCTGTTTCAAGAAGTAGAAATGCTAAGGCATATAATTATGACCTTAGAGCAATGATTCTTGATTTCCTGTATTCACTGCTTACACTTTACGTCCTTTTTATTTTTTGGACCACTGAATTTTGATCTCTGAGTTTACTTCACTGCATCATTTCTAAGACTTAATGATTATGTCCTCATTTTTATCTTACTTGAACTCACTGCAGCATTTGGAATTAAATTGCTGACTGCTATTTTTCTATGTTTTTTTTTTTCTTTTTATTTAACTGCAGTCACCATCCTGTCACTACATTCCAAGACTATTTTAAAACTGAAAGTTGGCAACTTTTCCCTCCAACTCCCTTTGCCTCTGACAGCCACCTGCTTGTATCTATGAGTTCATTTTTGCTTCTGTCTTGATTTTTAGATTCCACATGTAAATGAGGTTATGAAGTATTTGTCTTTTTCTGTCTGACATTTCATTTAGCACTCAAAGGTCATTCATGTTGTCATCAGCAGGTTTCACTCTTTTTCTGCGGCTGGATCATCTCTGTGTATACGCATGTATATCTCCCATCTTCATTCTCTCATGTATCTATAGGCACTTGGGTTGCTTCCGTATCTTGGCTACTGTGACTAATGCTGCAATGAACATGGGGTTGCATAAATCTTTCAGTGTTCTGTTTTCTCTGGAGAAATGTCCAGAAATGGAATTACTGGATCATATTGTGGTTCTGTTTTTGGTGAAACTCCACAGGTTTCCGCAGTGGCTGCTGCAGAGACTTCTTTCATTCTGGGCCCCCATCAAACCTAGCAGCCTAAGTGTTATTTGGCAAAAGGGCCAGAGCAGCACACCCAAATGTGGGCTTGGTTCCTCCAACCACAGCAGAGCTGAGTCGCTTTCCAGGGCTTATAATTTCTGCCCCCACTGGCAGTTTATGAGAACCCCATTCCTCACATCCTTACCCATGCTTTTTAACTGCATTTTAAAAAGCATTTTAGTTTATACTGGAGTGCAGGTGATGAATGATGCCGTGATAGTTTCCAGTGGACAGCACATATGCATGTATTCATTTGCCCCTAGACTCTCTCACACCCAGGCTGCCGCAAAACAGTGAGCAGAGTTCCCTGTGCTCTACAGGAGGATCTTATTGGTTTTCCATTTCAAATGTAACAGTGTGTACGTATCCTGATCCCAAACTCCCTACCTACCCCTTCACTCCCCAGCAGCCATCAATTCCATCTTTTAATCTGTGCGTCTGTTTCTGTTTTATAAATAAACTCATTTGTATCTCTTCTTTTTAGGTTCTGCATATGCCACAGGTTTTAGTGTTTACCAGTTTGTTGGGTGCAAAATAAATTTTCACTATGGTGTTTAATAAACTGAAATAAAATAAACCCAACTCACCTGAAGGCTTATGAGGCACTCTGTATTACTTTGTTTTATGTTATTAATCATACATGCCATGCTAAGTCACTTCAGTCCTATCTAATTCTTTGCAACTCTATGGACTGTATCTCTCCAGGTCCTCTGTCTGTGGAATTTTCCAGGCGAGAATACTGGAGTGGGTTGCCATGCCCTTCTCCAGGGCATCTTCCCAACCCAGGGATCGAACCCAGGTCCCCTGCATTGCAGGCGGATTCTTTATCACATGGTGTTCATGCATTTTACTGGTTACTAATGAAGTTTAGCATCTTTTATGTAGTTATAATTTTTGTTTCCTCTCTTTTGAGACATTTGTTTGTATCACCCATTTTCCTATTGGATTATTTATCTTCTTAAAAGCTTTTTTGATGCCATTTATATATTTTGAGTAGAATCCTCATTTGCTTGCTCTCTTTTGGCTAGAAAGAAGAAAACGGTGAACTTATGGTGAGGAAGATTCTCCTATCAATGGGTCCTCTGGGTATTGCTCTGGCTGCTGTCTCACCCTGTCTGTTCACCGCTTGCCTCTGCAGACACTAGTGAGCTTTGCCCAGGACTCTCTCCTCTCACTGCTGTCCCACTGGCTCCTGGAGGTGCGGGGTGAGGAGCCGGGGGGTGGGGCAGGGGTGAGAGAGCAGGTGGCAGACGCATACCGCAGCTCCTAGAACCTTCTGTTTCTCTCTGCCCTGTCACTGTTTCCAACACGGCCTTGAAGCTGTGTTCCCTCTTTTGAGTTACGCTGGTCCTAACACCAGTCTGCTGTTCATTTTGTTAGGTTTGAAGCGGGCAAGGGGCTGGGTTCCGGCTTCGTTCTGCCGTTTTACCTTGGGAGTCTCTGGGGCAACTTCTAAAGGCTGCCCTTGATGTTCATTTTATATTTTATTGATGTTTATTGGGCTATAGTTGCTGCGGTATGATATCAGTTTCTGCTGCAGCAAAGCGAACCAGGTACACACATACATATATCCCCTCTGTTTTGGATTTCATTCCCACTTGGGTCGCACAGGGCGCTGCGTAGAGCCCCCGTGCTGTGCGGTAGGCGCCCGCTAGCTATCTAGCAGCGTGTGCACGCCAATCCCACTGCCCCGGTTCATTCCACCCTCCCCTTTCCCCCTTTGGTGCCTGAAGTTTGTTCTTTACATCTGCGACTCCCGTTCTGCTTTGCGAATAAGTCCATCCGTACCATTTTTCTAGGTTCTACATGTAAGCGATATTAATGGTTTGTCTTTCTCTTTCTGAGTTATTTCAGTCTGTGTAACAATCTGTAGGTCTATGCACATCTCTGCAAATGGCACTGTTTCGCTCCCTTTTACAGCTGAGTAATATTCCATTGTGTGTGTGGACCACTTCCTGTTTATCCATTCCGCTGTTGATGGACATTTAGGTTGCTTCCACATCCTAGCTATTGTAAATAGTGCTGCCATGAACACTGAGGTGCATGCATCCTTTCGAATTCCACTTTTCTCAGGATATATACCTGGAGTGGCATTGCTGGGTCATATGGCAGCTCTATTTTCAGCTTTTAAAGGAACCTCTATACTGTTCTCTATACCTCTATGTAGTGGCTGTACCAATTTACGTTTTCACCAATAGTGTAGGAGGGTTCCACTTTCTCCATGCCCTCTCCAGGCTTCATCATTTGTAGATTTTTTGATAATGGCCATTATGAGCAGTGTGAGATGAGGCCTAACTGTGGCTTTTGTCTAATAACTGGTGATGTTGAGCATTCTTTCACGTGTCTGTTGGCTATCTGGCTACTACTTAGTTATCTCTTTTGCTTTCTGTAAACCTCTTTGCCCTGTCACTTTCTATTCTTTGGATCGTTCTAAGATTTCTTCATTGGCTTTCATGCTACTACCCACATTTTACAATGTAGAGAGCACCGCATTTTCATCCTTGGCCTTCCCCGTTTTTTCTCTCTTCATGCTATACTTTGGGATGGACAGGTGTGGGGCTCCTGTGGCCTTTCGGACTTCAAGTCTCCTCCTCGCTTGGGGACGTCCCCATGCCATGAGTGATGAGGGACACCTGGGTAAAGAGGATATCCCTTCATTACACACTGATGGACAGGACATAGGTGAACAACAGACTCTTAGCAAACTTGGTGTTTAACTCTGGTCTATGACTAAGTGGTATAAAGGTGGAGGAATGGTGACAAGTTTTGGAGTCCTTGCTAGAAGCAAAGTCCCTTTCTTATTAAGGTAACTGATTGTTTTTTTGCTTACACTCAAGAACTCTTCCTGGAATAACACACGCTCTTGTGAGTGATCTTTTCTATGTGTGCGTGTGTGGTCAGTCATGTCCAACTGTTTGTAGCTCCGTGGACTGCAGCCCACCAGGCTCCTCTGTCCACAGGATAATTTTGGCAAGAATACTGGAGTGGGTTGCCGTTTCCTCCTCCAGGGGATCTTCCTGACTCAGGGATCTAACCCACATTTCCTGCATCGGCAGGCAGATTCTTTAGCCCTGAGCCACCTGGGAAGTCCTGAGCTTATCTATACCCGTGACTTAAACTACTGTGTGTACATCGAGGACTTTTAACTCGTAGCTCCATAAATCTCTACCGAGCTGCATTCCAGATTGGAGTACCCACCTGCATACTGAATATTTCTATCTAAATGCCTATGGACACCACAGTTTGATTTAAAAATGAATTGTTTTATCTTCTCTTCCAAATCTCTGCTTTTCTATTCTCAGTCTCAGAAAGACAATGGGAACTAAGTATAATATAGAAGAGTAAATGAAATACTGTTGGAAAATTCGGGCTATGAAAAAATAAAGCAGGGACAGGGTGATTGAAAATGTTGGGGGAGGGGACAGTTATTAATACCATTTATAAAGAGCAGTGAATATAGACCGTCCTGAGGAGTTAACATGTTACTAGAGGCCTGCAGGAGGGAAGGGAGCTAGGCAACCAGATATTAGAGGAAGGTCCATCCCAGGCAAGGAGAACGGCCAGTGTCAAACCCCCAGGGGTGTTTGGAGTGTGTTAGGAATAGCAAGCAGGCTTGTGCAGAGTGAGTGCCGAGGGCGGTGTTAGGAGATGGCGTCAGAACTGAGGGACAGCAGCGTGGTACTGAAGAAAGAAAGGGACGGGATCTGACTTGAAGTTTAAGTGAGTTCTCTTTGGCTCTCACCCAGATGGAATTCTTCTGGAAATGGCCTTTGGCTCTTCCTTCTCCCTTAACTCACTTTTTCCAAACGACCTCGCTACCTATCGCAGTTCCGTCTTCACGACTCTGCTCAGCCGTCCTCTGCATATCACTGCCCATCTTGTTAACACCCTGGTTCCTCCGTCCTAGCTCAGCGCAACTGACAAACAGGGCAAGGTATTCTTTCTGTTGTTTCAGCCAGGCCTTTTGATCGAATACATTTTATGATTTGTTTCTGTTTCAATATTACTTTCTAATTTATGCCATTGGAATTATCTTGTACTTTCCAAAACACGAAAAGAAAGAAGGTTATCAACTGCCGCACTTTTATTGGATGTCATCCTTTTCAGAGTGTTGAGGTGATCCATGAACACTTAATGACTGCTGGGAAAAAGAACTCTCCAATTCCTGATCTTTATTGCGCATTAAAACAGACAAAAACAAATAAATATGATCTACTTCCTAGAGGAAAGTCTGTCTCTATGTGCCATGGGTTTTCAAATGATATAGTAACTAATAATATCAAGTTCTGGTTTATCTCGTAGCACTTCTAAGGGAGGTATTCTAATGGGATTTCTTATTTTCAGGAGTTTGCAAAAGGCAACAGTGGCACAGTCTCAGATTTAAAATTGTGGCATTGGTACTAACCCTATATTGTATGAATAAATTATAAATGTCATTAATTTGTCTTTCCTATTTAATTAGAAGTCTTGGTGTGTATTTCTTCCCTATCTTCTCAAATTTGTATTTTCTCTTTTTGCAACTGAACTAGTCTGGTTAAAGGCTTTGGGTTTTTAGCAAAACTGTTCACCATTGTCTCAGCAAACCTTAACTAAATCTTGTTTTTGAATCTTCTAACTAGACAAATCTGTATGCAGATTTCTAACTGAGAAATCTGTATGCAGGTCAAGAAGCGACAGTTAGAACTGCACATGGAACCACAGACTGGTTCTAAGTTGGGGAAGGAGTACATCAAGGCTGTATATTGTCACCCTGCTTATTTAAATTATATGCAGAGTACATCATGAGAAACGCTGGACTGGATGAAGCACAAGCTGGAATCAAGATTGCCGGGAGAAATACCAATAACCTCAGATATGCAGATGACACCACCCTTATGGCAGAAAGCGAAGAGAAACTAAAAAGCCTCTTGATGAAAGTGAAAGAGGAGAGTGAAAATGTTGCCTTAAAGCTCAACATTCAGAAAACATTCATGGCATCTGGTCCCATCACTTCATGGGAAATAGATGGGGAAACAGAAACTTTATTTTTGGGGGCTCCAAAATCACTGCAGATAGTGACTGCAGCCATGAAATTAAAAGACACTTGCTCCTTGGAAGAAAAGTTATGACCCTAGACAGCTTATTAGAAAGCAGAGACATTACTTTGCCAACAAAGGTCTGTCTAGTCAAAGCTATGTTTTTTCCAATAGTCATGTATGGATGTGAGAGTTGGACTGTAAAGAAAGCTGAGTGCCGAAGAATTGGTGCTTTTGAACTGCAGTGTTGGAGAAGACTCTTGAGAGTTCCCTAGACTGCAAGGAGATCCAACCAGTCCATCCTAAAGGAGATCAGTCCTGAATTCATTGGAAGGACTGATGCTGAAGCTGAAACTCCAACACTTTGGCCACCTGATGCAAAGAACTAACTCATTTGAAAAGACCCTGATGCTGGGACAGATTGAAGGCGGGAGGAGAAGGGGATGACAGAGGATGAGATGGTGGGATGGCATCACCGACTCAATGGACATGAGTTTGAATAAACTCTGGGAGTTGGTGATGGACAGGGAGGCCTGGTGTGCTGCAATCCATGGGATTGCAGAGTCAGACACGACTGAGCAACTGAACTGAGCTGAACTGGAGTCAGGACAATCTGGGGTAGATAACCCGTCAATGAAGAGCCATTCTTCCAAGGGTTCCACTAGTTAGTGCTTGCAAAGCGTGTTCTCGCGCCCTCTCCTTCTCTGCCTACCGCATGCCCGTGTTTCTCTGCCTCTGTCTCGGTGTCTCTCTTCCCTTCCTCCCTCGAGCCCACTCCCTTTGCACTCGTCTTCCATCTCCCAGCTACTTTAGGTGATATTCCTTGTGTGTGGTCTTCTTTTTCCTCAGAATGTCTTAGCTTTTCAAGACCAAGCTATTTATCCTTTAAGAATACAGATCTTCAACTTATGATGGGGTTATGTTCCAATAGACCCACTGTAAAACTCTAAATATCATAAGTTGATATTTATGCACTGAATACACCAAGCCCACTGAGCATCATTGCTTAGCCTTGCTTCTCTCAAATGTGCTCGGAACACTTCCATCAGCCTCCAGCCAGGCGAGATCATTGAGCACAAAGCCTGTTTTATAATAAAGCATGGACTGTCTCATGCAGCTTCTTAAACTTCGTACAGAAAGTGAAAATCAGAATGGCTGTGTGAGTGTAGGATGGCTGTAAATGTACCAGCTGTCTACCCTCATGACTGCGTGGCTGGCTAGGAGCTTCACGAGGGAGCCCAGGAAGAGGTCAAAATTTGAAGTAAGACTCCTGGATGCACATTGCTTTCGCGCACCATTGTAAAATCAAAAAATAAGTTGAAATATTGTATGTCCCAGACTGTAAGATTGAACAACAACAACAACAAATTATTCCCCCATGAAGGCTTCCCCGCCTGGCCTACCCACTGCCACCCTTTTGCCACATCCGGGCGTCTTTCTCGGTAAATCCTTAGTCATGCCAAATTCAGATCTGCTTCAGGAGAACCTCTCATTTCTGAAACCTCACTCTGTATCATGGTTCAGTGTCTGTTAGCTAAACAAATGAAGGCTTAGTGAAGAAATTTCACGAATGGTTGATTATCCAAATTTGAGTATTGTCAACGACTAGGACAGTTTTTGACTTCCAGAATGGTGTTTTTTCAGCCACTTTCACTATATTTTAGATGTCTTATCTGTTTCTGTGGTGTTGTGGAACAGAGTAATTTCGAATACAGAAACCTAATGTGCTTTAGTAGAGGCATACTAAAGGCAAAATTAACGGATAAACGATGGCCTCGCTTCTAAATCATGGACTCATCTGTCTTCTGCGTGTCCTCTCACAGCTGTGGTCTGGTTTTATTCTCAATAAACGGCAGCTCTGGGACTCCCAATCCAATATCCTAGATGAAGACCAAGCTGATTTGGGTAGATATTTTGCTGTTACCGTTTTTAATTTCTGTTTCACTTAATTGAGAAAAGTCCATTTTTAAGATTAATTGTAAACTTTATTGATTGTTGACTCAGACATTTCTGATTGAAATAAATTGAGAATTTTTTGTCTTTAATTCCTTGGAATTCGGTGGTTTAGATGGAGGCCTGTGTGCCCGTCCTAATGGCCCTGGTTTGTATTCCAGGGTGCCTGTGCGCCAGAGCAGCTTTTTTTTTTTGTGAAGCTCCCATGTCAAGCAGGGAGACAAGGAACAGAGCCCTGAAGATAAAATCCCAGAACTAAGTCTTATAGACAGGGCTGTGACTTGGATCTCCTTATTTAACATTTTTGTTTTCACAACTCAGGCCAGTTTGCAGAAGAACCAAGTGTGTGTTCCTTGCCATATTACAACAAATGTCGATTGCTTTAAAGTACATACTTTGAGTAGCGGAAAAGATTTAAAGCAGCATGTTGTTGCTACAGGTTCTCCAGCAGTCCATCTTGCTTTAAAATTAATTTTTATTGGCGTATAGCTGTTTCTGCTGTGCAGCAAAGTGAATCAGCTCTGCATACACGTAGCGCACCTCCTCCTGTTTGGATTTCCTTCCCAGGTAGGTCACCACAGGCGCTGGACAGAGTCCCCCGTGCTACACAGGAGGTTCTGTCAGTCACCCACTTCACACGGCGGATATATGTCAGTGCCAGCCTCCCAGTTCACGCCACCCATCCTTGCCCCCTTGGCATCCATGTATTTGTTTGCCTGTATCTATTTCTCCAGCAGTCCATCTTAATTCCCAAATGAAGTGGCCTTTCATTTAAAACAACAAATCAAATTATTTGGTTTTACAGCCACACATGAACTTTGCCTGGTGGCTAAGACAGTAAAGAATCTGCCTGCAATGTGAGATACCCAGGTTTGATCCCTGGGTTGGGAAGATCCCCTGGAAAAGGGAATGGCTACCCACTCTCTTGCCTGGGGAATTCCATCGACAGAGGAGCCTGGTGGGCTACTGTCCCTAGGGTTACAGAGTCTGACATGACTGGGTGGCTAACACACGAACATTGCCAGTTAGATATCTGGTGGTCTGCGTAGTGTATATGGATTTATTCCTAATCAGTAGCTGCTGCTGCTGCTGCTAAGTCGCATCAGTCGTGTCCGACCCTGTGTGACCCCACAGATGGCAGCCCACCAGGCTCCGCCATCACTGGGATTCTCCAGGCAAGAGGACTGGAGTGGGTTGCCATTTCCTTCTCCAATGCATGAAAGTGGAAAGTGAAGATGAAGTCGCTCAGTCGTGTCTGACTCCTTGCGACCCCATGGACTGCAGCCTACCAGGCTCCTCCATCCATGGGATTTTCCAGGCAAGAATACTGGAGTGGGGTGCCATCGCCTTCTCTGGTAGTGCTGACAGGTAAAATACCAACCTTTAAACTCTTTCAGGTACCTTTTTTCCCCCCCTCTCAAATCAAGCATATCTCCTAGCTTCGCAGCTTAAAGTCACCATTGAATCATTTATTTTTTTATTTTTTTTATTTTTAAAATTTTAATATCTTTAATTCTTACATGCGTTCCCAAACATGAACCCCCCTCCCACCTCCCTCCCCATAACATCTTTCTGGGTCATCCCCATGCACCAGCCCCAAGCATGCTGCATCCTGCGTCAGACATAGACTGGCGATTCAATTCTTACATGATAGTATACATGTTAGAATGCCATTCTCCCAAATCATCCCACCCTCTCCCTCTCCCTCTGAGTCCAAAGGTCTGTTATACACATCTGTGTCTCTTTCCCTGTCTTGCATACAGGGTCGTCATTGCCATCTTCCTAAATTCCATATATATGTGTTAGTATACTGTATTGGTGTTTTTTTTTCTGGCTTACTTCACTCTGTATAATCAGCTCCAGTTTCATCCATCTCATCAGAACTGATTCAAATGAATTCTTTTTTACGGCTGAGTAATACTCCATTGTGTATATGTACCACAGCTTTCTTATCCATTCATCTGCTGATGGACATCTAGGTTGTTTCCATGTCCTGGCTATTATAAACAGTGCTGCGATGAACATTGGGGTACATGTGTCTCTTTCAATTCTGGTTTCCTCGGTGTGTATGCCCAGCAGTGGGATTGCTGGGTCATAAGGTAGTTCTATTTGCAATTTTTTAAGGAATCTCCACACACTGCTGGGCATACACACCGAGGAAACCAGAAATGAATCATTTCTTGACTGTTGCATGTGGGCTGATCTCCCCCGGTGGTGGTTCTTCTCTAAGTGGTACGTTGTCTGGAACGGGGTCCTCTCAGGGGTGTCCTGGGCTGGAATCCTAAGATGGGTCTCTCACATGACAGCAAGCTGCTCCTCCCGTAGCTTCTCCTTGCGGCACGGTTACATTCCAAAGGATGTTAAGTGGGATGCCACCCATCTGCTTAGGGCTGGGGCTAAGAAGGTCTCTGGAGAAGGCAATGGCACCCCAATCCAGTACTCTTGCCTGGAAAATCCCATGGACGGAGGAGCCTGGTAGGCTGCAGTCCATGGGGTTGCTAGAGTCGGACACGACTGAGCGACTTCACTTTCATGCGTTGGAGAAGGAAATGGCAACCCACTCCAGTGCTCTTGCCTGGAGAATCTCAGGGATGGGGGAGCCTGGTGGGCTGCTGTCTATGGGGTTGCACAGAGTCGGACACGACTGAAGTGACTCAGCAGCAGCAGCAAGAAGGTCTCATGGACTTGCATCCATTAGTCACGGTGCCCAAGTATAAGAGAGAGCTCTTTACAGAGGAGGTGAGATTGACACCTGCCTCTCAGTGTGGAAGCGGATGTAAATGTCGAGTTAGTTTCTCCCGCCCTGCAAAGTGATTCAGTTATGATACACGTACATTCTTCTTCATTGTGGTTGATCACAAGATACTGAATATAGTTCCCCGTGCTATGCAGAAGTGCCTTGATCCCCTGTTCTGTATTGAATCATTTGCATCTACTAAGCCTCAGCTCCCAATCCTTCCCTCTCCCAACCCCCTTGCTTGGCAACCACAGGTTGGTCCTCTATGTCCGTCTGTCCCTGTTTCATGAATTCGTTCCTTTGTGTCCTATTTTAGACTCCGCATATAAGTGAGGTCACATGGTATTTGTCTTTTTTTTTTCTGACTTGGAGAAGGCAATGGCACCCCACTCCAGTACTCTTGCGGGAAAATCCCATGGACGGAAGAGCCCGGTAGGCTGCAGTCCACGGGGTCGCTAAGAGTCGGATACAACTGAGCGACTTCACTTTCACTTTCATGCATTGGAGAATGAAATGGCAACCCACTCCAGTGTTTTTGCCTGGAGAGTCCCAGGGACGAGGGAGCCTGGGGGGCTTCCATCTATGGGGTCACACAGAGTCGGCCATGACTGAAGCGACTCAGCAGCAGCAGCAGCAGTTTCTGACTTAGTCCACTTGGTATGATAACGTCTGGGTCCATCCATGTTGCTGCTAAGAGCATATCTCATTCTTTCTTATGGCTGAGTGGTATTCCACTGTATATACGTGCCACATAGTTCTTCATCCACTCCCGCTGATGGACGCTTGCTTTTAAGTCTTGGCTGCTGGGCACACAGGGCTGCACGCGTCTCTCTGAATTTTGCGTTGTTCAGACATGCGCCGGGGTGGGATTGCTGCGTCAGACGCCACTAGATGTGTCATCTGCATGGATCATGTAACTCCATCAGGCCTCAGTTTTTTAAATTTATGGAATGAGCATAGTGATATTTGCTTTCCATAGGGTGCTGTGAGGCTTAACTGCAATGTTACATGTAAAGCTCTTAGCACAGGGCATGGCACAGAGTAAGAATCCCTACATACTTGATTATTGTCATCAATATCATTCTAAATGGGTCAGTGTGCTCCAAAAGGAGCATACCCAGGAACTTGGATTTTCTGAGCTCAAACTCAATATTAAATTAGATCACCAGGAATCAACATCTTTGGACTAAATTACTGACGTCTCTGAAATAATCGAACTATGATAAAGTAGGATGCTTTCAGGTTGAATCAAGTGTTTATATGACAGCTGTATGTTTCAAGCTGACTTGCAGCAGCATTCAACGCAGGTCCAGCATGCGTTGGAGCTGTGTCTGTGGTCCACTGGTTTCCCACTTGCCCTTAAAAATTGCTTCTCTCCCACACGGCCAGTCTCTGTTGCTTGTTCTTTCTTGTCTCCTTGTTTCTCCATTCACTAGGAGTTCCTTCTCTGCTTCTTACATACCTGAATACTCAGCCAGTATACTGGAACTTACTGGGACGTATGCTTAGGACTGCTAACTCTGCCCAGGCCAGTGTATCTGTCAGTTAGGGAAACAGAATCATTACAAAGTTTATAGATTAAGGGACTTCTAGGAGTAGGTGGGGAAACAATGGAAACAGTGAGAAACTTTATTTTGGGGGGCTCCAAAATCACTGCAGATGGTGACTGCAGCTATGAAATTAAAAGATGCTTGCTCCTTGGAAGAAAAGTTATGACCAACCTAGACAGCATATTCAAAAGCAGAGACATTACGTTGTCAACAAAGGTCTGTCTAGTCAAGGCTATGATTTTTCCAGTGGTCATGTATGGATGTGAGAGTTAGACTGTGAAGAAAGCTGAACACAGAAGAATTGATGTTTTTGAACTGTGGTGTTGGAGACGTCTCTTGAGAGTCCCTTGGACTGCAGGGAGATCCAACCAGTCCATCCTAAAGGAAATCAGTTCTGAATATTCATTAGAAGGAGTGATGTTGAAGCTGAAACTCCAATACTTTGGCTACCTAATACGAAGAGCTGACTCATAGGAAAAGACCCTGATTCTGGGAAAGATTGAGGGCAGGAGAAGGGGATGACAGAGGATGAGATGGTTGGATGGCATCGCCGACTCAATAGACATGAGTTTGAGTGAACTCTGGGAGTTGGTGATGGACAGGGAAGCCTGGTGTGATGCACTCCTTGGGGTCTCAAAGAGTCAGACATGACTGAGCGACTGAACTGAACTGAACGAGCGGACGTTGGCAACTTGATCTCTGTTTCCTCTGCCTTTTCCGAATCCAACTGGTATATCTGGAAGGTCTATGTATATCTGTCAATGGACATTTAGGTTGCTTCCATGTCTTGGCTTTTGTAAGAAGCGCTGCTGTGAATACTGGCATGACGTATCTTAGAATTCTGTCTAGACGGACGCCCAGGAGTGGGAATGCTGGGTCGTGTGGGCTGCCCAGGTGGCTCAGCGGTAAAGAATTCACCTGCCAGTGCGGGAGATGCAAGAGACACTGGTTTGCTCCCTGGGTGGGGAAGATCCCCTGGAGGAGGAAAGGGCAACCCACTCCAGCATTCTTCCTGGGAAAATTCCGTGGAGAGAGGAGCCAGGTGGGGCAGGGGGCGGCGTGGGTACCTGGGGTCGCAAAGAGTCAGACACGACAGAGCGTGCACACATGGCAACTCCATGTTTTATGAGGAACCTCCTTGCTGTTTTTCTTAGTGGCTGTACCAACTTACATTCCGACCAACAGTGTAGCTGGGTCCCTGTCCTCCACACCCTCTCCAGCATTTACTATCTGTAGACTTTTTAGTAATGGCCTTTCTGGCTGGTAAAGATGGCAGCTCATTATAGTTTTGATTTGCATTTCTCTAATAATCAGTGATGCTGAGCGTCTTTTCATGTGTCTTTGGGCCATCTTTGGAGAAATGTCTGTTTCGGACTTCTGAACATTTTTGATTGGGATTTTGTTATTGAGTTGTATGGGCTGTTTGTATATATTGGAAATCGTCCTTGTTGGTCACCTCACTGCACATGCTTTCAGGCTGCCTGTTGCCTTTTCATTTGGTTTATGGTTTCCTCTGCTGTGCAAGATCTTATGTCTGATTAGGTCCATTAGGTGTATTTTTGCTTTAATTTTTATTGCCTTGAGAGACTGGCCTAAGACAGCATTGGTAAGACAGCTGCCAGAGAATGTTTTGCTTCTGTTGTGCTCCAGGAGTTTCATGGTGTCATGTCTTATATTTAAGCCTTTGAGCCATCTTGAGTTTATTTTTGTTTATGGCATGAGGGTGTGTTCTATCTTTGTTGATTTACATGCTGCCATCCAGCTTTCCTAGGGGACTTCTTTATGTATGTCAACGGTTCATTGCACAAGAACAACCCTAATTGGTAATTTATGTAGGACAGTCATGAAAACAGTGAACGTGTTAGTCACTCAGTCGTATCTGACTCTTTACAACTCCATGGACTGCAATCCACCAGGCTCCTCTGTCCATGGGATCCTCCAGGCAAGAATATTGGGAGAGCCACAAGATCTCCTGGGGATCTTCCCAACCCAGGGATCAAACCTGAGTACAGTCACAGGCGATACTAAGTGGAGATCTATTGCAGATGTAATTTGAACAACAGACCCTCAAATCAAGGACAGTACGAGCTGAAGATTTCAGTTGAAATAAAAACAGGTGACTTCATGCTCCTTTTCCAAAATATCCTGTCAATTGTATTTGTACTTGGAAGTCAATGTGTACTTTTTCCAGGCAAATTTGCCTTTCTTATGACTTCCCCTGAATGTTTGCTTAATTATAAGCAATAGGCCTTTTATGTGCCACCTATAGCAAACCTTTCCCTTCAATTATTCCTTCTTTATGTTCATTCAATAGAAAGATGGAAGTGATCTTTCTTTAAAAAAACAGAATTTGTAAAGCTGTTACTCAGTGCTCTAAAAGGAAGCACTTTTATTTTTTTTTTTTGCATTCATGGCATAAAATCAGAATTCAGTGAGGAAAATCAGATACAATGATCCCAGAGTAGAAGAAGTACCTTCCTTGATGTTCCAAATCCTTAGATTTTTGTTAGCACTCTCATAATTGCTGTTAAAAAAAGCAATGTAGCTCTTCCAAGCACTGTGAGCTAATGCCCTTGTTAGGTGAAAGGCATGGATCTGGAGTCAATGGTAGCTGTAAATTAGTTTAGGCAGGTCTGTACTAGCAATCTGGGCTGTATTCAAGGCTCAGCGCATCTCAGCTGGCCTATTCATTCACAGGGAAGTCAGGTGTCCGAGGCGGCTGTGTGGGCAGCCTAGGAGATACAGCTGACGTGCTCAGGGTTTTCTCTCCTGCGTGTTGACTGAGTGCAAAGTCATAGGCTTGGACCATCAAGATGCTGGTCCTCCCAGCAACCTTTCACATTTTCTGGGTCTTCAGTTCAGTTCAGTTCAGTCACTCAGTCGTGTCCGACTCTTTGCGACCCCATGAATCGCAGCACGCCAGGCCTCCCTGTTCATCACCATCTCCTGGAGTTCACTCAGACTCATGTCCATCGAGTCAGTGATGCCATCCAGCCAGCTCATCCTCTGTCGTCCCCTTCTCCTCCTGCCCCCAATCCCTCCCAGCATCAGAGTCTTTTCCGATGAGCCAACTCTTCACATGAGGTGGCCAAAGTACTGGAGTTTCAGCTTTAGCATCATTCCTTCCAAAGAAATCCCAGGGCTGATCTCCTTCAGAATGGACTGGGTGGATCTCCTTGCAGTCCAAGGGACTCTCAAGAGTCTTCTCCAACACCACAGTTCAAAAGCATCAATTCTTCAGCACTCAGCCTTCTTCACAGTCCAACTCTCACATCCATACATGACCACAGGAAAAACCATAGCCTTGACTAGACAGACCTTAGTCGGCAAAGTAATGTCCCTGCTTTTGAATATGCTATCTAGGTTGGTCATAACTTTTCTTCCAAGGAGTAAGCGTCTTTTAATTTCATGGCTGCAGTCACCATTTTG
This sequence comes from Ovis aries, assembly GCF_016772045.2. Classification (NCBI taxonomy): domain Eukaryota; kingdom Metazoa; phylum Chordata; class Mammalia; order Artiodactyla; family Bovidae; genus Ovis; species Ovis aries. The sequence continues at coordinate 59,224,477 of NC_056076.1, forward strand.
CAGTGATTTTGGAGCCCCCCAAAATAAAGTCTGACACTGTTTCCACTGTTTCCCTGTCTATTTCCCATGAAGTGATGGGACCAGATGCCATGATCTTAGTTTTCTGAATGTTGAGCTTTAAGCCAACTTTTTCACTCTCCTCTTTCATTTTCATCAAGAGGCTTTTTAGTTCCTCTTCACTTTCTGCCATAAGGGTGGTGTCATCTGCATATCTGAGGTTATTGATATTTCTCCCAGCAATCCTGATTCCAGCTTGTGTTTCTTCCAGCCCAGCGTTTCTCATGATGTACTCTGCATGTAAGTTAAATAAGCAGGGTGACAATATACAGCCTTGACTTAGTCCTTTCCCAATTTGGAACCAGTCTGTTGTTCCATGTCCAGTTCTAACTGTTGCTTCCTGACCTGCATACAGATTTCTGGGTCTAGCTTCCATATAAAGCCTCAAGGTGTGTGAGGAAAATCCTCCTGGGGGAGAGAAGTGTCAGAGGAAGGAGTGATGGAGCTGTCCACCAAGGATTGCTGGAACCCATCGCAGTGAGGAGACCAGCGAGGCTCCTTCTCCAGAGCCGCAGAGAGAACACGGGTTTGCCAGGACCGTGACCTCACATGTCTACCTCCAAGACTGAGAGAGAAGAAGCTTCTGTTGCTTCAAGCTGCACATTTGTGGTAATTTGTTATGGTAGCTGTAGGAAAGGAATACATATGCATTTGAGAACAGTCAAGAGTTTTCTGCATTTTTTTTCCTCTAGCACCTGCTTATTTTTATCACCAGGATTCCTTTTTGGTGGCTCTCACACAACGATCACTTTATATACCATTGATGAGGTCAGGAAGAATCAAAACAGTAGACTTTAAGGAATGATAGTTTCTCTCTGCAGTAGGCAATCATTAAAATCAGGTAGAGAGATGTATTCAATATTTCATGTTATGGTATTGATATATCTTTGAGTGTGAAGGGCAAGTTATCAAAGAGTATATAATGTTTCTTTTAAAATGTACATGTATACAAGTGAAGTGAAAGTTGCTCAGTCGTGTCTGACTCTTTCTGATCCCATGGACTATACAGTCCATGGAATTCTCCAGGCCAGAATACTGAAGTCGGTAGCTATTCCCTTCTCCAGGGGATCATCCTAACCCAGGGACCGAACACAGGTCTCCCACATTGCAAGTGGATTCTTTACCAGCTGAGCCACCAGGGAAGCCCCTATGTATACAAAGATACTTAAAAATAAGTATAGAAAGGAATATGTCAAAAGGCAGATAGCAGTTACCTTTGAGTCACAGGATTATGGATAATTTCTATATTCTTATTTACTAATAATTACTTTTCTATTTCTCCAAAGAACATTTATTGTATGATCCAAAGTTAAATGTTGCTTCACAGAAGATTAATGCAGTTTACACTCAACTTCAGGATTTCCCAGGTGGTGTACTCGTGGAAAAATACCCACCTGCCAACGCAGGAGATGGAAGAGGTTCTGGTTTATCTGTGGGTCAGGAAGGTCCTCTGCGGGAGGGTCTGGCAACCCACTCCAGCATTCTTGTCTGGAGAATCCCATGGATGGAGGAGCCTGGTGGGCTAGCAACAGTCCATAGGGCAGCAAAGAATCAGACACGACTGAAGTGACTCAGCACACACATACACACTCAGCTGCATCTCCTACACGCTGAGCTCTTCTCTTTGGCTTTGTTTTAAACAGAGAGCTGTGCAGTTCATCGGGTCACAAAGAGTTGGACACGACTGAGCGACTGAACTGATGCTTTGAATTGGATTATTCTTTACTTGCTTTAGCCAAAAAATCAAGAACGTTTGCTCTACTTGTAAAACAAGATTGTTCCAATGACCAAATGAGAAGTATCTAACAGAAAGGTAAACACGCAGGTCATTTGTTGTTGCTGTTTGAACTCGGAACATTTGAAACACTCACACACAATTACGCTTGGAGACTTCCCACTAAAGCAGATTATGAAGCTCATTCTCTCTCCTTTTCTTGGAAATCACTAGAAAGTGAATTGTTCCTGAGCACAGATCTCATGAAATGAATGTCCTCAAAAACCTGGCCCAAGTCTCATTTCCAAAGTCCTTGATCCGGAATGTGGGTTCTGCTAAGACTGAGGGACTTCACTTTCACTTTTCACTTTCATGCATTGGAGAAGGAGATGGCAACCCACTCCAGTATTCTTGCCTGGAGAATCCCAGGGATGGAGGAGCCTAGTGGGCTGCCGTCTCTGGGGTCGCACAGAGTCGAACACTACTGAATCGACTTAGCAGCAGCTAAGACTTGGGCTCCATCTACCTTCGTTTATTTCTCTGCAGGTGGGACCACCCCCCACCCTCCTCCGCCAGTCCTGGCCAGGCCTGTGGGCTGACTTTCAGTAACACAGCTTTTGCTTTCACCTTGGCACAGCCAGAAGTCTCTCTCCCATGCTTCCCTTCTTACCACAGGTGTTTTCTTCCTCTTTTTAAAACCTGAAGTTTAGTTACTTTCCAAGGCTGTGTTAGTTTCAAGTGTACAGCAAAGTGTTATCTATCTGTCTACTTTTCAGACTCTTTTCCATTATAGCTTATTACAGGATACTGAGCACAGTTCCCTGTGCCATCCAGTAGGTCCTTGTTGCCACCTGTTTCATACATTGTGGTGTGCATATGTTAACTTCAAACTCCTCATCTACCGCTCCCCTCCGTTACCCGTGGGGCTCCCCTGGGGGCTCAGGTGGTAAAGATCTGCCCGCAGTGCAGGAGACCCGCGTTCTATCACTGGGGCTGGAAGATCCCCTGGAGCAAGGAAGGGCAATCCACTCCAGCATTCTTGCCTGGAGGGTCCCATGGACAGAGGAGCCTGGTGGGCTACAGTCTACGGGGTCACAGGAGTCAGACAGGACTGAGAGACTGTCACTTTCACTTCACTTTCCCACCCCTCTATTTCCTTTCTACCACAGTGATTCTTACCCCCTTCTGAGTCATGGACAGAGTTGAAAATCTGTTGAAGACCTCAGGTTCCTGCCTAAAAAGACGTTGCTGCTGCTGCTGCTGCTAAGTTGTTTCAGTCGTGTCCGACTCTGTGCGACCCCAGAGATGGCAGCCCACCAGGCTCCGCTGTCCCTGGGATTCTCCAGGCAAGAACACTGGAGTGGGTTGCCATCTCCTTCTCCAGTGCCTGAAAGTGAAAAGTGAAGGTGAAGTTGCTCAGTCGTGTCCGACTCTTAGCGACCCCATGGACTGTAGCCCACCAGGCTCCACCGTCCCTGGGATTCTCCAGGCAAGAGCACTGGAGTGGGTTGCCATCTCCTTCTCCAGTGCAGGAAAGTGAAAAGTTCAGACGCACCAAATACTCACCTACACTCTCAGGGTCTTTCTATGCTCCTTCAAGTTTGCCTGGTCCCCACGGCCACTTGGTTAAGACTCTCTGGATTTGACTTCCATCCACTGTATGACTCAAGTCGCATACAAGTTCCCCTTCTGCTCTATGTCTCAGTCCGTTTAGACCATATGAATTCTTCTTCATGCACTTTTGCCACTTTATGTTTGATAGGACTTATTACTAATTTTGCCTTCTCCCATTCATAATAAATCCAGTGTGTGCCTTAATTCTTTCCTTGAATATTGGGACCCATTTTTAAAGTTTTTACGTGGAGGGTGGTTGTCTTACAATGTTGTGCTGGTTCCTGTTGCACAGCAGTGTGAATCAGCTGTGTGTATACCGATATCCCCTCCCTCTCAAGCCTCTGTCCCACCCCCTCATTCCAGCCTCCAGGTCATCACAGAGCACCTGCGAGTTGAGGACTCTTACAACTCTTTATATTTCCTACAGGGTCTAGAGAAGATGTCCTTACCCATGATGGGTTCTTTTCAAATACTTGTTAATGCAAAGTTCCCTTCATATTGAATTTTCTATATTTGCAATTTTATTTTTGAGGTTTTAGATGTGATTTTAGAATGAAGCCTAAAGTACTGATAAATGTGTAACAAATATTCATGTAGCAGGGTGATGTAAACACCAAGTTTGGATGCGAACGGATCAGGGTTTAAACCTTAGCTTTGCCACTTACTAGCTTTATGAGCTAAAAGTCTCAATTTCTCTTCCTTTCGATGTGCAGAGATAGTAGAACATATGCACTTCGCACAGTGAAGATTAAATGACTATTTAAAGAAATGGCACCGCACCTCATGTGAAGGGGGCTCTGACAGACAATGGCTATTATGATCCTTTACAAAACCCGCTGTTTCATTTTGCATCAGGCCATTGCTCTTTCTGACTGGTAAGGGAAGGAGAAGTTCATTTTTTGGTTATATTCCCAAGAATGCAAGCTAAATGAATTTTCTTGGCTGTCTGCTATCATTTTGGTTATTAAAAAAATCTCCAATTTTCTGGGTATTCATATTTCTTTATTGAAAGGAAATGATTTTCTTCCCATCACCTGGCAAGAACTGAAAGTCATATTCACTTCTTTAACAAGAGACAGTAGGACAAGAGAAAGTAGGAGATGAAAGCAAAAGCTGACACATACACCTAACTGGCTTATCTCTATGCGTCATATACTTTCAGTTTTAGCTCTACAATTTTTAATGTGTTTTAGCGCGAGGATAATTACAGTGTTGTTAGTGTTGCTGCACAGCGTGAAACAGCTGTGAGTGTACATGTATCCTCTGCTCTTGAGCCTCCCTCCCGTCTCCCGCTCCATCCCACGCTCGAAGTCATCACACACCACGGGGCTGAGATCCCTGGTTTAGGGCACTTCCCACTAGCGATCTGTGTTATACACGGCGGTGCACGCACGTCCCTGCTGCGCTCCCAGCTCGTCCCACCCTCTCCTCCTCTGCTGTGTCCACAGGTCAATTCTCCACATCTGAGCCTCTCTATTCCTGCCCTGCAACTCAGCGCCATCTTTCTATTAAAAAAAAAAAAAGCGAAAGATCTACACTGACGTGAACAGGGTATACAAGAAAGTTGAGACGCCGAGAAAGAACCTCAGGGAACCTTGACTGCCGCACTTTGTCGTCGTTGTTTGCTTACCGGAATACATTTTACTTTTCGGAAGCGATCTGTTCCCATTACATAAACTAAACTCGGAAGGATGCACAGAGAAATAGGTTTGCTTATTTGTTGTTGTTTTGGCGCTGATGCTGCTCAGTGTGAGTGCCTTTTGCTTTGCATAAAGAAATTTCCTAGGCAAAGATGCCAGCCTAAGCTGGTCCGACAGCGCTTGAGCTGGAATACTTGCCCCCCAGGGCATGAAGTCCGTGCATGAGTCCAAGAACCCTGCGGTGCTGCTGTGGGATTCAAATAAGGGACACCATCCCGTCAGTCTACTGATGCCCTCATTGCCGCTACCAGATCCAAGCTTTGAAACTTGCAGTGCTTTTTAGTGTTAAAATCAGGAAAGAACTGTATGAAAATTGACAAGCTACAGCATCTCTGTTCTTTAGTACAAAAAACCCCTCGTATTTTGATAAAGCTAACAGGGCCCAGCTTTGATCCTCTACGTAGGGCCTCTGCTGTCAGATCAGGGTCATTGTGTCAATTTCACTTTGAACCCTTCTGATTAATTTTTTTCAAAACTGTACTATACTTATTTTCTAATTTTTTAAAATTATAGTTTACACTATCGCATTAGTTTCTGCTCCACAGCAAAGTATCCGTTATACATACACCCACTCTTTATTTTCCCAGGTAGGTCATTAGAGTATGGAGATTTCCCTGCGCTGTGAAACGCAGTGGGCCCTTATCAGTTACATGCGGTGGTGTGTGCATGTCGACCCCAGTCTCCAAACTCACCCCTGCACCCACCCCACTTTCCCCCTGGTAAGCATGATTTTGGTTTCCACATCTGTGACTGTTTCTATCTTGTAAATAAGTTCATTTTACCAGTTTTTAGATTCCATATATATCTAAGTGATATCATATGATGCTTGTCTGACTTCACGCATTATGAGAACCTCTGGGTCCGTCCATGTTGCTGCGAATGGCCCTATTCTGTTCTTTCATATGGATGAAACTCCGTGTGTCTATGTGCTCTGTCTTCCTAGGCTGCTCTCAGTGGACAGTAGACTGCTTCCGTGTCCTGTTACAAGTAACGCGGCAGTGAGCACTGAGGCGCAAGCGTCATTTCTCTGGAGATATACATATACATGCCCAGGCGTGGCACTGCAGGATCATATGGTAGGTCTGTTTTTAATTTTTAAAGAAACGTCTATACTGTTCTCCATAGTGGCTGTACCACTTTACGGTTCCACCACCTGTACAAGAGGGCTCCGTTTTCCCCACATGCTCTCCAGCCTTTATTGTTTGTAGACTTTTGGACAATGGCCATTTTGACTAGTGTAAGGTGAAACTCACTGTAGTTTTGATTTGCATTGATCTAATAATTAGTGATGTTGAGCATCGTTTCATGTGTTGTTTGGCCATCTGTATGTCTTCTTCGGAGAAATGTCTGTTTAGCTCTGCTTGTTTTTTGATTGGGTTGTTTTTCTGATATTGAACTGCATGAGCTGTTTGTATATTTTGCAGATTAATCCCGTGTCAGTTGCTTCTTCTGCAGATATTTCTCCCATTGTCTTTTTTTTTTTCTTTGCTATGCAAAAGCTTCTAAGTTTAATTAAAATCTCATTTATTTTTGGGTTTTATTATTCTAGGAGGTAGATGGAGAAGGAAATAGCAATCCATTTCAGTATTCTTGCCTGGAGAATCCCATGGACAGAGGAGCCTGGTGGGCTACAGTCCATGGGGTCACAAAGAGTCAGACACAACTGAGTGGCTAACACCCAGGAAGTAGATTAAAAAAGATATTGCTGCATTTGTTTTCCTCTGAGATTTATAGTGTCTGGCCTACATTTAGGCCTGTAGCCCATTTTGAGTTTATTTTTCTGCATGATGTTAGGGAGGGTTCTCGTTTCTTTTACATGTCCGGCTTCCCCAGCACCACTTATTGAAGAGGCTGTCTTTTCTGCATCATATATTCTTGCTTCTTTATCATAGCTTAGGTGACCAGAGGTGCAAGGGGTTTATCTCTGAGCTTGCTTTCTAGTTCTATTGGCCGATATTTCTGGTATTTAATGACTGTAGGTTTGTAGTATAATCTGAGTTGGGGAGCCTGATTCCTCCAGCTCTGCTTTTCTTTCTCATGATTGCTTTGACTCTTCATGGTCTTTTGTATTTCCGAACAGATTATAAAATTTCGTGTTCTAATTCTGTGAAAAATGCCATTGGTAGTTTGAGTGGGGATTGAATTGAATCTGTAGACTGCTTTTGGTAGCATAGTTATTTTAACAACATTTATTTTTCCAGTCCAAGAACATGGTATATATCATCTCTCCATCTGTTTGTGTTGTCTTTGATTTCTTTCATCAGTATAATCTTCTGAGTATAGGTCTTTTTGCTTCCTTGTTGAGGACTTTTGTGTCTATGTTCATCAGTGATATTGGACTGTAATTTTCTCTTTGGTTTTGTAATATCTTTGTGTGGTTTTGGTATCAGGGTGTTGATTGGGTCATAGAATGAGCTTGAGAGTTTTGTGTCTTCTGCAATTTTTTGGAAGAGTTTCAGCAGGATAGGTATTAACTCTTCTCTAAATGTTTGATAGAATTTGCCTGTGAAGCTGTCTGGTCCTGGACTTCTGTTTGTTGGAAATTTTTAAATCACAGTTTCAATTTTAGAACTTGTGATTGATCTGTTCATATTTTCTGTTTATTTGGTTCAGTCTTGCAAATTTCTTCTAGGAATTTCTCCATTTACTTCTAGGCTGACTATTTTATTGGTGTAGAGCTGAAGTAGTCTCTTATGATCCTTTGTATTTCTGTGGTGTCTGTTGTAATTTTTTAAGAATTCTAATTTTATTGAGTCCTATCCCTTGTGATTCAGTTCAGTTCAGCGGCTCAGTCGTGTCCAGCTCTTTGAGACCCCTTGGACTGCAGCACACCAGGCCTCCCTGTCCATCACCAACTCCCAGAATCTACCCAAACTCATGTCCATTGAGTCGGTGATGCCATCCAACCATCTCATCCTCTGTCGTCCCCTTCTTCTCCTGCCTTCAAACTTTCCCAGCATGAAGGTCTTTTCTGATAGGTCAGTTCTTCGCATGAGGTGGCCAAAGTATTGGAGTTTTGGCTTCAGCATCAGTCCTTCTAATGAACACCCAGAGATCTAATGAACACTGATCTCCTTTAGGATGGACTGGTTGGATCTCCTTGTAGTCCAAGAGACTCTCAAGAGTCTTCTCCAACACCAAAGTTCAGTTAAAACATTTTTTACAATCATTTTTATTGAAGTTTGGATTGACAGTGCTGTGCTAATTTCTGCTGCACAGCAAACTGATTCAGATGTTACAGAAATATGCATTCTTTTGAATATTCTCTTCCATTACGGCTTCTCACAGGATATTGAATGTAGGTCTGCACTGTACAGTAGGACCCTGCTGTTTATCCGTTCTCCATGCAGTAGTCTGCACCTGCTCACCCCAAACTTCCACTCCCCTCCACCTTGGCAACCACGTGTCCGTTCTTCACGTCTGTGAGTCCGTTTGGCAGCTGAATTCATTTGTGTCATAGTTTGTATTCCATATAAGTGATGTCATATGGCGTTTGTCTTTCTAGAGATTAGTATGGTAATCTCTAGGTCCATCCACATCGCTACGAGTGGCGTCATTTCATCGTTTCACAGCTGAGTGGTGTCCATGGTGTAGGTAGGCCCCATGTTTTTTACCCATTCATCTGCTGATAGACACTTAGGCTGTCTCTGTGTCTCTACTCTTGTTGCTATGAACAGCAGATGGTTAATTTTATGTGCTGATTTGACTAGGTCGTGGGATGCCCAGACACTTAATCCAATACAAACACTATGAGGGTGTTTCTAGTGAAGTTAGCATTTGAAAGGGTAGATCGAATGATAGTCAGGTTTCAGCTCTTCACAAACTGAGACTATGTTCTGTCACTGATGAGAAGCCAGGAGAACATTCCTTTCCAAGCTTCCTTACTATGGAGAGTGTTCCGTACCTGTTGGCTCGATTTTTTGAAGTTAATAACACGTTAGTGAAGATCATTCAGGTTTCAAACTCATTGTACCATTGTGACTTGAGATCTCTTGATTCTTCTTTCCCTGTCTTTGGACTTGATGCTCCCTTGACCTATTTCACAGTGGTGATAAGAGCCTTTTAGCCTTGCTTTTTTTTAAAATTTATTTAAAAAAATTATTATTATTTTTTTTTAGCCTCGTTTTTATGTGAGGCAGTATCGCATGGTGATTGGGAAGGCAGACTTAGCTTGCCTGTGTTTAAATTCCAGTTTTATAATTTACCAGGTGTGTGATGTGGGCAATTTACTTGACTCTTCTGATTCCATTTCCTTATTATTCCTTTCTATCCGAGAAATAAAAGGGATCCGCCTTACAAGGTTGATGCTTATAAAGAACTTAAAGCAATGTCTGTCACACTCCATAAAAATGAGCAAGTATCACTCTTCCGGAAAAAGTCTCCTATTTTCTAGACTGGTAATATCCTTCAGACATCTCTTTACCAAGCCAAAATTTGATCACTTCCCCTCCAGCCCCATCATCCCTGCCATGTTGCCACTGAAGCCCTCAGGTGACATTTATTCTATGCTGGCCTAATCTTTTTTTAATGATTTTTTATGGCCTAAACTTGATGGGCCGAAAAATAAGGAATATATTTACTATAGTGCTAACTCTTATTTATAAGGTAGTCTCTGCTTTTCCGTAATGGGAAACAAGAGAGTCAGGGATCAGGCTTACTACATGCATATAATGAAGAAAATAGAGTCCACGTTTCAGGACCCCTGGGCTGGCACTTTATCTAAATTATTCTGCTTCTCAGAAGCTTTACTAGCGTTTGTTCTTTATTGGCAGACGCTGTGCCCTGCTTTTATATTTCCAGACAGGGACGAGAAACACAGGTCTACGCTGTTCTTGCTGAGCATCTGTACAGATGAACAGAACGGTTCTGATGAGAACTCAGAGAAAGCAGTAAAGCTGAGAGAGGTGAGATTCTTTCGGAGGCAAACGTCAGTGGCTCTGACTTCATTTCAAACCTTTAATTACTGTTCTGCTGTCTCATTTATAAGGGAATGCCTGACAAAATTACCCCTGGATAATCCAACGGTAGGCTTTTCCACTCTCTGTATCGGCTCAGGAATGCCCCTCTGACCCTGGAGCCTGTGCCCTTGACCCCCTCGGTAGTCATCCACGTCTTCCATTCTGTGACTACCCCTCTTCCAACTTCCATTCTTCCCGGCTATAGGACCCCAAAATGCTTCTCAACTCTCTTGATCATTTACCCTCCCTAGCTGCTTGTTGTGAATGTAATTGCCTCCCCCTCCCCAAAGTTCTTATGGTGAAGCCATAACCACCAGTACCCCAGAAAGGGACGATCTTTGGAGATAAGACCTTTAATGAGGCGATTAAGTTGAGATGAGGCCACGAGGGTGGGCCCAAGTCCATTCTGATCCGTGTCCTTGTAAGTTGAGGGAATTTAGACATACAGAGAGATGCCAGGGGCCCACGGGCACAGAAGGAAGACTGTGAGAACAGGCAGGAAGAGGTCGTCCATCTGTGAGTCGAGAGACCCCTCAGGGGGAACCAATCCTGACGGTACCTTCATCTCGAACTTCCTGTCTCCTTGATTGCCTCCTTCTATTTGTGAGGAAAATAGATTTCTGTTGTCTTAGCCATTCTGACTGTGGTATTTTTTCCTATAGCAGCCCTGGGGAACTAATTCAGTACCCCATTTAGGAAGCTGCCAGCTCTTGCACCACATTCAACCGATTGTCCAAACCCCACTTCGGTCCCTTCTAGAACTGCTCAGCCTTGACAGTGTCCCTGGCTGAGTCTCCAAGTCCGCATTCTCCTACAGCAAGATACAAATGGCCACATTCTGCCAGACCAAGTCAACCCTCTGGAGTCCACCTCCCACAGTCAACAAACTGAAGAACAGGTGAGAGCCCCGATTTATTTGATTTCCAATCTGGGGGGGTCAGCAATCTAAAATGGCCATATGAATGGGAGCAGACTGTGATTACGCTCTCCTTCAGCTCGAACCCCACCCTTCCCAATTCTGTTTTCACGTCTCTCTTGAATGTCTAAAGACGTCTGCAATGGATCAAGGAGCTTTTAGTTCCAAACTGTCTGAAGAAGGCAAGGGCATCTGTAGTTTTCTAGAGCTGCTGTAACAGAGTGTACCACAAACTGGGTGGCTTAACACAACAGAAATTCTTGTGCAGTTTTCTGGCTGGAAGTTTGAAATCGAGGTGCCAAGAGGGCTGTGCATTCTGAAGGCTCTGGGGAGAACCCGTCTCTGCCTTCTCCTTGCTTCCAGCACCGCTGGCACTCTTTGGCATGCCCTTGGTTGTAGACACACAGCTCTCTCTGCCTCCTCTCCCCTTCTCATAAGAACACCAGTCATATTGCACCAAGGGTCCTCACTACTCTAGCATGGTCTCATCTTAACTAGTTACACTTCAGTAACCTTATTTCCAAATGTTCTGAGATTCCAATGAGAACAAAAACCCAGTACAGTATCTGAAAACAGTGATCCCAGATACTGACAGACGATTGAGAAAATCTGAGATAGTTTTTTTTTTTTTTTTTTTGCAGTATTTGAACAGTTGTAAAATCTTGTATATCTAACTCTAGTTTGGGAAGGGGCCACAAAAAGTTAATCAACACTGTCTGGACAGAGAAGGAGACTGTGTTTATAGTTAAGAAAAGTATTGGTTCAGGAAATGACTGTAGAGTTTTCTGCAGTCTCTTTATTAAAAAAATTCTTTACATAATAATTATAAAAGTTAACCCTAGTGTAACTGTTAAAACTAATCATTAAGGTCAATTCTGGGGCATTTACTTGCTAAGTCTTAGGTAAGTGTCAAAGCAAATCTTCGGTGACCTGTGGATGACTGTTCTTCCCCAGTGTAAGACCGCTGGAGCAACTAATTGGAATTTTTTGAACCCTAGGTCTTCCTGTGAGACCTGCTAACTCATGCTTCCCAAACTGAGTTAAATTCAGAAGATGCTACTGGAAGATTTTTTTTCTTTGAGAAAACTTATACACTAGTTCTAAATGGTGCATTTTAATCTTTGCCAAAATCATTCATCATGGACAGTCATTATGCCTGAATGTCTTCTAACTCAGAAACAGCTTTCCTCTGACCTAGCATCTATCTTAAGCAAACAGAGTTGGGGGTTTATAGAAGAGGTCCTTTAAGCATGGGCTTAGAAGTTCTGTAGAGGCCCCTTAAAACGCCATGCATCTGTTAGTGAAGTGTTCACTAGAACGTTCCTCATTACACACACAAACAGCTGTCTCCATTTTCTGGTACAGAGAAGCCTTCCCCAGCAAAGTGTTCACTAGAACTTTCCTCATCACACACACAAACAACTGTCTCCAGTTTCGGTACAGAGATGCCCTCTCCAGGCCAGCTCATGGAATGCTCCTCAGATTTTCACTGCTTGGTTTCCTGCTTTGTCAGTACCCAGCTCCCTCCCATTCCCTGATGGCTCAGAAGGTAAGGAATCTGCCCACATTCCGGGTGGACCTGAGTTCTATCCCTGGGTCAGGGAAGATCCCCTGGAGAAGGAATGGCTACTCACTCCAGTATTCTTACCTGGAGAATCCCATGGACAGAGGAGCCTGGCTCTAGTCCATGTGGGTCCCAGAGAGCTGGACATGACTGAGGGGCTAACACACACACGCCCCTCCCATTGTATCAGTATCTTTTCAGGCGCTCTCTAATTCATTCTTTTGGACAATGTTTATATGTAGCAATTACTCTTTTTAATGAAAAGATTGCAGGTGGGAGGAGAAGGGGAGGACAGAGGGTGAGATGGCTGGATGGCATCACTGACTCAATGGACATGGGTTTGGGTAAACTCTAGGAGTTGGTGATGGACAGGGTGGCTTGGCGTGCTGCAGTTCATGGGGTTGCAGAGTCAGACACGACTGAACGGCTGAACTGAACCCTGGCAGAGCTGAACTAATGCCCAACTCTGCCCTCACTGACGGCACCTGGTGCCCCAGCCTTCCTCCTGTGTCACCACGTCCCCTAAACTCTCTGCAGTGTCTGCTTCCTCACCCTATTGCTCTTCAGCGCGCTGATGCTCAACGTCGGCTCCACCTGGGAAACGGAAGCCACTCCCACTGGGCCACTTAATGCTGTTGAAGGTTCTCTTCATTCTTGTCTCCACACCCTTTTCTCCTGACTTGTGAGTTTGTTCCTTGTCTGCCTACTCTCTATTTCCCATGCTCTTAAACAATGGCCCAAAGGTTTGTTCCTTGTCTGCCTACTCTCTATTTCTCATGCTCTTAAACAATGGCCCAAAGGTTTGTTCCTTGTCTGCCTACTCTCTATTTCCCATGCTCTTAAACAATGGCCCGAAGTACCCATTAGTTGAACACGTATTTATTAAGCACCTACAATGTATCATACATTTTCCTGGATATTGGCAACAAGACCATTGTCCAATTCTTGTGGAAATGAGACCTTCTAAGACTCTGAACCCTTCCTAAGTGATTTCCCATAGCTTTAGTTATTTTCTATGAGTTAATAATTCCTAGATTAACATATCAAGTCTTGCACAAACCACTACTGAGAGCTAGACCCATACTTTTATGTGCTTGGAAAACACTCTAATTCAACAGTCTCAAAATTGACATATTTTTACTATCTACTCTAATAGTGCCTACAGTTAATGGCACGATTAACGAAGGGAGCGGTCCCCTGCTTTCTGTTCTCGCATTCATCCCGACAAACTGACACTCATGGCTATCAATTCTACCTCCAAAATAATACTCAAGCTTGATTCCTCCCATTAATATAGTCTATTGCAACTGTTTACGTTTAAGCCTTCATAATCTGCATTTTTTCCAACTGCTTTTTAACTGGTGTCCCATCTCTAGGTTCAGTCTCTCTGTATGGTTCCACATCTAGCATCACAATAAAGGTGAGATGGTAAAAAGGACCTTAGGTTTTAAAACATCACCATGTAGCAGGTGAAACAAGTAAACTACAATGTCAGAAAATGTTTGAGACGCATAAAGAACTGCACATCCACAAGAAAGCAGTTACTTCAGAGGAAAACATAGGAAGAATGGGCCAGGGATTTCCGAGAAGACCATCAGTGACCGATAACCGTATGCAAGACATTCAATCTCACGGGCAGTCAGGGAGACAAACCAGAGGTTCCATTTCACGCTTACCATATTAGCAAACAATTTACGTTCATTAGCGTCAAGTACCATGTACAGAAGAAACAACAAAAGTCCTCACTGCTGCTGGTGGGAGTGTAAATGGACTGGTGGGAGTGTAAGCACTTAGAAAAAACATTTCCTAGCAAACTGAAGGTGTGTATAACTTCCCCCCTCCAGCCGCTCCACAGATGCTCTATACTCCTGCACAGACGTGAGAAGACCATGCACAGAAGCATTATCCATAAAAGTGGAAATAAGCCAAATGTAATCAACTGTAAAATCGTGAAACTAAGAACAGTATATCCTCACAGGAGAATTCTACTCAGAGTATATCCTTACAAGGGAATTTTAAAAACATTATCAATTAAGGTAAGTCACAAAAGACTCCACATAGAATAATTCCATTTATAGAACTTCACAAATGGGCAAAAGCAACACAGAAGTTTAGGGGTATGCACTTGGGAGATGAACACAGTATTTAGCATTCTGGTCAACTCTGGGCTAGAGGAAGGGAAATGCAGTCAGCGGAGCCAGGTAGGGGACTTCAAGGTGTAATGTCCATTCTGATGTAAACTCTGTGCATGTGATTCCATTTAATTTGCTGTAATGCCAATTTTTTATGGGGAAAAAAGTAGATCATCAACTTCTGTTTGCTGTATTTCCTGTCCATTTAACATCATCAGCCATGAGCTGTATGCTGGTTCCATCACTCACACACACCCACACACACCCACACACGATACCATCTTATCGTTTATTCCCTTTAGCATACTTCTTCATTATGCAAAAAACTATTTACTTTCAGCCTGCTCTGATTTTGCAACTGCTTCTTCTGTTTCTTAAAATGTCTCTTTCTCCCCCATTTCCTCACTGTTGGGGAAGTCACTTTAAATGACATCATCCCAATGACTCTTCCCAACCCCGGGAGGCAGGGTGGGTCCCTCCCTCTTTTGACTCCACTGCACTCTTCAGTTCTCTTTCACTGCTTCCCCTGAATCATATTAAAGCTATTCGTGTGACTTCATATCATGAGTACAGAGATATTAACTCTTGTCTATCTCTCTATAAAATTCTCATTTTTACTCTGGCACTTGGTAAGTGTGCCTCAAATTATTTTATTTGAAGAAAAATGAAAATTATTGCAACACTTGAGGCATAATATTATCAAGCTTTTTTTTTTTGTATAGTGATGCAAAATCCGCTATTATTTACAGGAGAAAACTTGCAAGATACACAAGCAGTGAATTTAGAATAATAGAAATAAGATTACAGAAAATCAAATAATGTCAGGGACCAGAGTGTTTGGCCAAAAAAGAGTAGATACATGATCACAATCTTGCCCAGAAGACAGAGGGAAAACTTGAAAAGGTCAGAGATTTGGTACTTTCAAATCCATAATCATCTGTTTAAAATGATGGCGCAAGACAAACTCTTTAAGATAACAAACTAGAACATTGTTCATAAAGACTGGGACTTTAATTTCTGATTGCTGTAAACTAAAAAAGACAAAAAATCATAAAAGAGTAAATTCTTAAGGACGGCAGTGAGTAGTGCTGAGATAGGGATATGAGTCTCCACCATCAGTAGAAATTACAATTTTTCCCAGACCAAGAGAGCAATATTTTTATCACCTGATGCGAAGAGCTGACACATTGGAAAAGACCTGGATGCTGGGAAGATTGAGGGCAGGAGGAGAAGGGGGCGACAGAGGATGAGATGGTTAGATGGTGTCACCGACTCAACAGACACGAGTTTGAGCAACCCTGGGAGATAGTGAAGGATGAGGAAGCCAGGAGAGCTGCAGTCTATGGGGTCGCAGAGAGTCAGACATGATGTAGCGACTGAACAAGACAGCAAGTGATTCCAAGAAAATAAGAGAAAGGATTCTAGAGGGCATTCTGCACACCTGAGGTGGAAGGGTTGATCCTTAACTCATCACAAAGAAAATCCATCAATTCCCTCATGTAGAAAATTGAATGACTTTTACGTAATGCAACACAGTGTCCAGGTAGGACACTGTTGGTTTCCATGATAAGACAGTATTCCAGCTACCCTGACAAGAGAGTACTCCAGCTCCTAGACTAATTTAAACTATTTGATTTCCAATTATTGTATCTACTTAATTCAAAAAGACCTTGTTTCGGGTGACCTAGTAACTTACCTTCAAAACCTGAAGATTTGCAACAGATGATGTTTATTTTAGGAACAAGAAAGTCCCCAAGTATTTCTGTAATGGCAGCATCTTCAAGCATTCTTTTCATAGGAAACAATACCAATTTGATACATTTGTTTTGAAGCAGAGTTATTCCTAAAGGAGTACATCTTAACAGATCTTATCCCAAGAAAAAACAATTTGTCACTTACTGTGTGGTGGCAGGCTACATACAGTCAATGGGGTTGCAAAGGGTTGGACATGACTGAGTGACTGAGTATGCATCAGTTCAGTTCAGTTCATTTCAGTCACTCAGTCATGTCCAACTCTTTGCGACCCCATGAATCGTAGCACACTAGGCCTCCCTGTCCATCACCAACTCCTGGAGTTCACCCAAACTCACATCCATCGAGTCAGTGATGCCATCCAGCCATCTCATCCTCTGTCGTCCCCTTCTCCTCCTGCCCCCAATCCCTCGCAGCATCACAGTCTTTTCCAATGAGTCAACTCTTCGCATGAGGTGGCCATAGTACTGGAGTTTCAGCTTTAGCATCATTCCTTCCAAAGAAATCCCAGGGCTGACCTCCTTCAGAATGGACTGATTGGATCTCCTTGCAGTCCAAGGGACTCTCAAGAGTCTTCTCCAACACCACAGTTCAAAAGCATCAATTCTTTGGTGCTCAGCCTTCTTCACGGTCCAACTCTCACATCCATACATGACCACAGGAAAAACCATAGCCTTGACTAGATGGACCTTTGTTGGCAAAGTCATGTCTCTGCTTTTGAATATGCATGCACAGACACAAATGAAACTTATTTTGCAATGATGATCATTTTGCAACATATATTTACATCAAATCATTAAGCTGTACACCTTAAATGAATACAATGTTATATGTCAATTATATCTCAAAAATAACAAAAAAGCCTGAAAAAAGCAATTTGTTTCCTGAAATCATATGACTTTAAAAAGATACTCTGCCAATGATAAAATAGGAGACCTATATAAATGTCTTTTAATTCGTTCCCTTTACCAGCCGACTCTTCTATGACATGAACAATATGCATCAGTATGCTGAACAGTGCTGAAAAGAGAAGCGATAAATATGTTTATATTATTCTCAGCTGGCCTCCTCAATGCGTTTTCAAACGGTATCTTTTTATTCCCCCCAGTACAGATTTGCAGTGAATCTACGCCAAGCACAGGTGCCTGTTCATTTGCAGGGACACAGAGCATCAGCGAGAACCCCGTAAAGTGTGTGCTCGCTGTTCCTGGGGGTTTCAGTCGGTGCACATTAAAAAAGTGTCGGTAGTTGCCTGCGCTTTTACAGCCTCTCAGTGGAAGTTAACAGTGGCCAAAGGGACTAACTTTATTTTGCTTTTAGAAGAAGACATGAAAACATCTCTTCTGAAACTCATGGACCTCGTCTATAGAGCTGATGAGGGATGAATTAAAAAAAAAAATTCAACACCTTGTTGACAAGGCTCTGAGGGAATTTACCCAGGAAGGTATTCTCTTTCTTTTTCTTTCACATTCTGAGACTCATAAACAGCAATTCAGTTTGACCCAGTGAATTAATTTCTAACATTCTCACTGGAGTACCCAAGAGAGCTGTGGTCATGGGCAGTCTGGGGTAACTACTCATATCATCAACACCTCCCAGGGGCATGCTTGCGTGAGTCCTTAAGACCTGCTCTAGGAAATAGTCTGCTTTAGTTTCAGACAATGATGTTTTGACACTGCACCCAAATGGGAGATTGGGTCATTTAGCACTCTCAGGATTATTCCACAGCTACAGACAGCATCCCAAACCCCGACACGCCAATAGAAGGCATAACACAAGACCCCATAAAGGAAGACACAAAGGCTGGATAGAATAGACACGGCAAATGCTTACCTGATAGCGGACAAGTTCCAGCAGAGTTGCAGGCAATTTGTGATTGCTTGGTAAATGTTCAGCAGCTTGTGGTGCCTATGTCTGAATTTAAGATAAAAAGATACTATGACGTGAAATATGCAGGAAGCCTGTCTCGCCCAGTCTTCACTCTAGTTTATAGGGTGTGTTTTGCTCATTCATTTTTATGGAAGTTTTGTCTGGGTTTATTCTTGAGCTATGGTGGAAGGACAAAAGAGGCCTGGTTATTTTCTCCTTTGGTATTACAAAATGTAGGCACTGAAATTTAAATTCACTTTTAGTATAGCTGAGTCAGCCCCACTGATAGATAGACTGTCTCCAAGGTATACTTTATATCCAGCTGGGAAATAAAACATTGAAAGTATTTTATAAGATGTGATGATAGAATAAGAAAAATTATTCTTGAGATAGTGTCAATTCTCTAGATGAGAAATTTGGGAGATATTTTCTTACCTCTGTCGTATAATGGATGTTTATCACAGGTTAGAAGAACAAGAGTTCTACTAAATTTATTTGAGTGATTTGGTCTGTCTTTCTGGAAATGTGTGCAGCCTCAAAGGTTGAGAAGTGTTCCACGTTAGTTAGAAATCTGAGATGCCAGACTTCTACTTTTGGAAAGATGTAACAGAAGTGCCTTCTCCTATTGTTCCACCTAAGGACAACTAGAAACTCTAGACTTTTTGTTTAACAAGCACAAGAAGACTTTGAGAGGTGGAGGGAAGTAAGATCACCTAGGAGTCTTGGGTCCCAAGAAATGACACAATGGTGAGCTTCTTGGCGTTTGGTCTTGTGTAACCTAGATCAACATGAACTGCGAACTTCTGCATGTTCAAGCTGGTTTTAGAAAAGGCAGAGGACCAGAGACAAATTGCCAACATCCGCTGGATCATGGAAAAAGCAAGGGAGTTCCAGAAAAACATCTACTTCTGCTTTATTGACTATGCCAAAGCCTTTGACTGTGTAGATCACAATAAACTGGAAAATTCTGAAAGAGATGAGAATACCAGACCACCTGACCTGCCTCTTGAGAAACCTATATGTAGGTCAGGAAGCAACAGTTAGAACTGGACATGGAACAACAGACTGGTTCCAAATAGGAAAAGGAGTACGTCAAGGCTATGTATTGTCACCCTGCTTATTTAACTTCTATGCAGAGTACATCATGAGAAATGCTGGGCTGGAGGAAGCACAAGCTAGAATCAAGATTGCTGGGAGAAATATCAATAACGTCAGATGTGCAGATGACATCACCATTATGGCAGAAAGTAAAGAGGAACTAAAAAGCCTCTTGATGAAAGTGAAAGAGGAGAGTGAAAAAGTTGGCTTAAAACTCAACATTCAGAAAACGAAGATCATGGCATCTGGTCCCATCACTTCATGGGAAATAGATGGGGAAACAGTAGAAGCAGTGTCAGACTTTATTTTGGGGGGGCTCCAAAATCACTGCAGATGGTGATTGCAGCCATGAAATTAAAAGATGCTTACTCCTTGGAAGGAGAGTTATGACTGACCTAGATAGCGTAATCAAAAGCAGAGACATTACTTTGCCGACTAAGGTCCATCTAGTCAAGGCTATGGTTTTTCCTGTGGTCATGTATGGATGTGAGAATTGGACTGTGAAGAAAGCTGAGCGTCGAAGAATTGATGCTTTTGAACTGTGGTGTTGGAGAAGACTCTTGAGAGTCCCTTGGACTGCAAGGAGATCCAACCAGTCCATCCTAAAGGAGATCAGCCCTGGGTGTTCATTGCAAGGACTGATGCTGAGGCTAAAACTCCAGTACTTTGGCCACCTCATGCGAAGAGTTGACTCACTGGAAAAGACTGTGATGCTGGGAGGGATTGGGGGCAGGAGGAGAAGGGGACGACAGAGGATGAGATGGCTGGATGGCATCATGGACTCGATGGACATGAGTTTGAGTGAACTCTGGGAGTTGGTGATGGACAGGGAGGCCTGGCGTGCTACAGTCCATGGGGTTTGCAAAGAATCGGATCCGACTGAGCGACCGAACTGAACTGAACATAGATCTGGAGCTGGAGAAGCAACTCAGAAACATGGAGTAGATGAGCTATTTGAAAAGCTCCAACAAAAGCCTGCTCTCTCAAGCCAACACACCACAAAAGGGACAGCCCAGCAAGAGAGAGATCTTGTAAGCAATCACCCTTCCTACCTCCATAGCACCCAGCGGTGATGAGCAACAGAGAGCCCGCCTCCTCCTCACCGCTGGATGTGGTCAAGAAAGCCTCATGGAGAAGCAGGAATTTCACCACTGCCCAATGCTAACAAAACCAGGCCCTCTTCACTACGCCACCACCTCAACCCTAGGTTAAAAAAAAAAAAGAAAGAAAGAAAGAAAGAAAAACTACTCCTGGCCAGGTATCGGCTGAGGTCTAGTGAGGAGCTGGAACTGCCAGCCCTCTTCCCACCCCACTCCAAACCCCCTTGGGCCGTAGTTCTGGACCTCCACCCTCACTGGTAGTGAACCCTCCCCTTCCTCCTCCAATCCCCTGGTGGAGGGGTATCATAGGAAGCCAGACCAAAGAGAAGATAAAATAAGACTTGGAGTTCCATACTTCACACCCTTACAGAGAATCAGGAAAATCGCAACTTAGATGAGCACGAGATAGTCAGCAAGCAACAATGCCAAGGTGAAGGAGAGCTCAGGGTTCTGTGATGAAATCTGCAAAGCAAATGCTATGAAAGGGTTTCAAAGAGCGATTACAAACACACTGGAAACGTGGGAAAACCAGCAGAGAATTTGGAAACATAAAGAAGAACCCCACGGGATATTTGAGAAGTGGAAAGTATGACTGAAAATTTACAAGCACATTGGATGGGCTCAAGAGTAGAATAAGACAAGAGAAAGAAAGAAAGTTCACGAAGGACAGAAGGGTATAGCCCATCCGAAAAACAGAGAAAACAGACAGGAAAAGTGAACGAGCGGAACTCTGGGGACTTGATGGACTCTAGGAAACATCTAACATTCACGTCACTGGAGATGCAGAAAGTGGGGAGAAAGATTTGGCTGAAAAATGTTCAAAGAAATGACATCTAAAAACTTCCACAGTTTGGTTCCACAGTGACCTTAAATTTAGGTGCCTACACTGTTTATACCAAAGGAGAAAATAACCAGATAAAAAGAACTCTTCTCTTTTCCCTTACATGACAAATAGCTGATTTAAACAGGTTATTCCAATTGCATTTGTTTCTTTTGAAGTTAGCCTCAGCCTGTTTCAGTCATAACATTTTCTTTTTATTTTTTATTTTATTTTTAATTTTTATTTTTACTTTATTTTACTTTACAATACTGTATTGGTTTTGCCATACATTGACATGAATCCACCACAGGTGTACATGTGTTCCCAAACATGAGCCTCCCCCCCCCCCCCAACCTCCCTCCCGTAACATCTCTCTGGGTCATCACCATCAGTCATAACATTTTCATGGTGTTCTTTCTGCTGCCTAAGCCCCATTAATTCAAGATGAGCTATGCTTACGGGATACATGCAAATAAAGTGTAAGTCTGTTGATAGGCAATACTGTAGAAATTTAAATGGATTTGGAAATACAAGAAGAAAAAAATTTAAACAGAAAACCCAAGGCAGAAGTCACGGTCTGGAAATAAACATGACCTATGGCTCAGAAAAGCAAGCTGAAAATTTAGAAGAGCAACAAAACAAATATGAGATTTTTATTTCTACAGTATCACATAAATGTCTTTACATACCTTTTACACTTTTGACCAGTTGGTTGGATGTTCTGTATAGCAACTTACTGAAAAAGCTTGCTAAGGAGAAGATAATAAGCACAAATAAATAACAATCATCATCATCTGAGTTTTTCCTATTATCAGGTACTGTTTTAAGTACTTTTATTTACTTAGTCCTTGCAATAACCCTATGACATACTATTATTATCCTCTTTTATGGGTGAATAAAATGAGGCAGAAAAAGGTTAGGAAAGTCAGCCATGATCATAAAGCTGGTAAGTGCCAGAGCTGGTAACCCAGGCAGTCTGACTCCAGAGACCGCAAATATAACTAGTCAGATTATAGTATCTTGAAAGAATCAAGGAATATGGATGCATAAAGATGCCCCAAAGAGCATTTTTAGGAACTCCTGAGTTCCCTGAGTCATACAGCAAATTCCCATCGGCTATATAGGAATACAAATCCACTTGCTTAACAGACTTATTGGACACTTTCCTAAGAAGATCATGACCTGAATATCTGTGTGTGTGTGTGTGTGTGTGTATACATATCTATACACACACATAACTGAATCCCTTGGCTGTACACTTAAAACCAACAACACTGTAAACCAACTATACCCCAATAAAGTTAAAAAAATCAAATCACCCTTAAAAAAATAAAAGGGAAATTTAAGGTGAAAAAAACTGAAAAAAAAATGACTCTAATGAGTATGATGAATAAAGCTAAGTAATTTTTTAAAAAAGAAACTTTAACCATATGGTAATCTCTATGGAAAAAATATATGTATGAAGTACATTGGGAATACAAATAAAAGAGAAATGAATTCTGCTGAATTACAGATTCAGAGAAAATGACAATAAAGCCATGACATCTGATGTGTGTCCTGTGATATCTGATTAGATGGACAAGAAGAGTTTTTCTAACAGAATAACACATCAAAGGGCACAAAGGCTTTAAAATCCTTGACGTATTTTTAGAATCATAAATGACAGTGTCGTAATAGTATGACAGAAATACAGGGAGCATCTGAGTCAGGGGAAAAGGTTGGAGACGAGAGTGGGAGTACAGGTGGCAGGCACTTATTCAGTGAAGGGGCCAGTGTCTCTGATGAGCAATTCGATCTTGATTCTTTCAGCAGTGGTTGGAAAGGTCATTTGTGACAGTACAAAATAGAATACCGCAGTCTGCAGGTCCAATCTGGCTCACCACCTGTTTCTCTGCAACCTGTGAGCTAAGAATAGCTTATATGCATTTAAAGGGGTTTTTCAAATGGGAAGAAGAGTAATATTTTATGTCACGTGAGATTTAATTCCAGCGCCTGTAGTGAAAGTCTTACTGGAAAACAGCCATGCCTGTGTGTTCACACACTGTCTATATCTTCGCTCACGTCACACTGCAGGGTTGAGTAGTTATGACAGGGACTGTATAGCCACAAAGTTTAAGAGATTTATCATCTGGCCTTGTGTAAAAGGATAAAGGTTGACACGAGGCAGAGAAGAAACCGAACTCAGGACGAGTGTTGTAAAAGTTGAGATGCTTATGGTAATTGGAGCTTGTAACAGGCAAATGGCAAGGTGGGCTGGGGGAACCATGTACTTGAGAAGCTTCTAAGTAGCACAGTCATCAAGCTCTCTTGATGGATTGATCAAAAAGATGAGGGAAAGCGCTGACTCTATGGTGACAAAGGATGCATAGATAGACATCACACGGATCACAAATGCATATTTCCCTTGTGGCCCACTGGTAAAGAATCTGCCTGCAGGGCGGGAGACCTGGGTTTAACTGCTGGGTTGGGAAGATCCCCTGGAGGAGGGAAAGGCTACCCACTCCAGTATTCTGGCCTGGAGAATTCCATGGACTGTATAGTCCACGAGGTCGCAAAGAGTCGGACGTGACTGAGCAACTTCCACATCACGAACGTATAGATAGACAAAGCCAAATTAAAGACGGCAGGAAGAAGGGCAGATTAAGGAAAAGGAAGAAGATGAATTTAATTCTGTACATGGTAAATGCAGAGTCTTTGGGGAGGCATCTTTCTTTACCTTTTACTCTTTGCATACCAGCTGAATCAGGAATTACTGGCCAAAGGTGCCTATCTTTGTTGTCCCTCTCTCAGTTATAAAATCTTGTCACCTGCAGGCTGGGGTCTGCCAGGGCTTGTCCATTGATAGCTTTTCTTTGTATCAGGAGTCTGTCCATCCCCTGAATCGAGGTGACCAGGTGCACAGAAAGCTGGGGTCTCCACACTGAGCCCTGTCCACTGCGGGCTGGCATCAAGCAACTGGTTTTCAGTCCCCTCTCCATGGAGCTGGGGTGGGTGCAGCCACGAATGAACATGCTGAGTAGAGATTCTGACCAAACCTGACTGAGTACCTCGCTCACCTCAGGTGCCCCCTCTGGGCTGTGCCACACCTGGGGTTCTGCATCTCCCTGGAACCCCACGTTTTTGGCCGAATGATACAAAACACCAAGAATGCTCTGTATAATTAGTACCTTAATTTTGATTCAGTTTCAGCATTTTTTTCCCTGTTTTGCTCGGTTATTCATACCAAATAAGTGCTTTTCCAGTGATTACTATAGGTAGCTACACTTTAGCTTCGACGTGACTGTGCAGCTCAGGAGTCAGAGAAGCCTTTCTGGCCCAGCCTCGTCTCCCCAGCCTGGGTGGAAGCCTCCCTGCCCTGTGCTCGTCACTCTCAGTTCTTTATTCGGCGGCACCGTCTGTCTCTCCCATCAGACAGTGCACCGCTTTAGGCGAAAGATGAACCCTTTCCTGCCCTCAACACCCAACAGGTCCTGACAAATAGATGCTTTCCTTTTTTCCCCTGGAATTAGTAGCAACAACAAATCATATCTAAAGTTCTCTTTGGGTTGACTGCAGATCCAGCTCTGAGCTAAGCATGTTGCATGCACCCACTCATTCAGCTCTGAACAAGAACCTTATGATACAGGTAAGTTTATTATTTTCAGTTTATCTATGGGGGAAGCGATGTTCCAGTGCTGGCATCCTTAAGCAACATGCCAGAATGTCTCGTTATGCTACTCTAAGAAATGGATGGATGCAAAGGAGGATGGACAGACAGGTCTCCCTGGGAACATAATTGCTGAAACATATAGGATATGTACAAACTTATAAAATATATGATAATGAAAATATATGCTTCATCTTTCTAATGCACTTTCTAATTCCCTGGTGGCTCAGACGGTAAAGCATCTGCCTACAATGCGGGAGGCCAGGGTTCGATTCCTAGGTTGGGAAGATCCCCTGGAGAAGGAAATGGCAAACCACTCCAGTACTGTTGCCTGGAAAATGCCATGGATGGAGGAGCCTGGTAGGCTATAGTCCATGGGGTCGCAAAGAGTCGGAAGCGACTGAGTGACTTCACTTTCACTTTCTAATGCACTTGGAGTAGGGAAAGTGAAATGGACACACAGAATCATTACAGAAGTTAGAAAGTGATAAAAATAAATTAGAAAGGTATGTGTAAAATGCTAACAGTCAGATTGAAGCTACTTACAACAGGGGCAATTAAGAAAGGCTTGATGCCCCTTACTGCTTCTTCAATTATTCATCAACAAAAATGTATCCACTAGACAGTATCAACTGGGTATATGCTAGAGATACAATGTAGTGAGTTTCTGAACCCTTGATTGTTAAAAACAAGACAAAATTACTATTTCTAAGTGGCTAGAAAGCAATTTATTTCTTGTGACTTCCAAGGCCGGAAAAGTCAATTTCAAAATTAAGCTGAATGAGGACGGACGGGCGGGGGGAGCCAATTTCCTCTTTGCTCTCAGGAACCGCTTTAGTGAGCGCTTGCAGCTTTGGAGCTATGAGTCCTCTTTTTCTGCAGTTTAAGGCAGCCCTAAACACTGGTAAAATAAGCCACAGCTTCTGATGTGCAGGCTAACCGTATTCTGCAAAGGTCCCCTTCCTGGTGTTAATCAGTGGGGGTGGAGATGGCAGACTTCTGGCAGATTATGTCAACTGATTGTCTTTTTCCTCTTGGTTTATTTATCAGTGTGCTCCAAAAAGGACAAAGGGGGAATAACGGACTTGTGCTTTGAGAACCGAGGGCAGGATTGATGGGGATCCCTGATGGGAAAAGAAAAGTGGTCACAGAGAGGAGAAGGCAATGCAGACGGGCCCGCAGAGCCCGGGCCGAGCACCTCCCCACAGGCGTGGCGCCGCGCCTCTAGGACACGCTCTCCAACCCGTTTCCGCATTGCTCTTCTGCACTGTTAGGCGTGCCCAGTCGTGTCCGGCTCTTTGCCACACTTTGGACTGTGGCCCGCCAGGCTCCTCTGTCCATGGGATTCTCCAGGCAAGAATACTGGAGTGGGCTGCTATTTCCTCCGCCGGGGGATCTTCCTGACCCAGGGATCCAACCCGCACCTCTTCCGTCTCCTGCACTGGCTGGCGGGTTCTTCACCACAAGCGTGATGCAGTCTTAGAGTCTCTGGCACTTGCTGAGGCTCTGCAGCCTCTTGCTGGGTAACTGGGAGCGCTGGGCCAGTGCTGAGGGGAAACTTGCACAGTGATCTGGAGTGGCAGACCAGAGAAGGACAAGCGGCAGCCTGGACCAAGGGCGCTTCCCTGGGATGCTGAGTGACACAGCTTCCCTGACCTCGTGGTCTTGCGGGAGGCAGCAGGGGAGTCTTGCCATTATATTTGCACATTAAAGGAAAGGATGGGCCAGCGCTTCAGTTCCCATAAATGAAGGTGATATATTCTCTCCTCTCAAAGAACTCACAGTTCTGGGTTTTGATGAATGAGTAGAATTCAAGCTTGTTCAGGCAGATAGGAAAGAACAAGGAAAGGCAAGAAGGTGGAAAATCCCCAAGCATGAAATGTTTCTTCTTTTTTAACTGGAAAAAGAAAAGGTTTTTCTCTGTTCCAAAAAACTTACTTAAAATGTACTTTTGGAAACTAATCCATTTATAAACGGGACTTCATGAATAGGTCAGAAGAACAAAGTACACCAAGGCTTCACAGACGTACGGCAAGAGAGATTTCTGCTTGAGAATGAAAACGGGAACAGTTATTTTCAGTTCCTAGTTAGCAATCAGAAAGGAGCTACCACATTTTAATCCCATAAAAATTCATCATTAGTAAGCATCATTTATAGACTGTTTGGGGCTTCCTGGATGCCTCAGGAGTAAAGAATCCGCCTGCAATGCAGGAGGTACAGTCTTGATTCCTGTGTTGGGAAGATCCTCTAGAGGCTGAAGTAGCAACCACTCCAGTATTCTTGCCCGAAGAATCCCAAGGATGGAGGAGCCTGGTGGGCTACAGTCCAAAGGGTGACAAAGAGTCAGAGATGACAGCATGTACCCAAAGACCGTTTAACTACAAACATCTTGTTTAATTGACTCATGATTATAGCAGATATTGCCTTTTTATTAATCTACAAAATTTTAAAGGCCCTTCTAATGTTAAAAGTAACAAAAACATAAGTAGAATGAGAAATGTCTTCAGTTCAGTTGCTCAGTCATGTCCGACTCTTTGTGACCTCATGGACTGCAGCACGCCAGGCCTCCCTGTCCATCACCAACTCTTGGAGCTTGCTCAAACTCATGTCCATTGAATCGGTGATGCCATCCAACCATCTCATCCTCTGTCATCCCCTTCTCCTCCTGCCTTCAATCTTCCCCAGCATCAGGGTCTTTTCCAATGAGTCAGCTCTTTGCATCAGATGGTCCAAGTATTGGAGGTTCAGCTTCAGCATCAACCCTTCCAATGAACACTCAGGACTGATCTCCTTTAGGATGGATTGGTGGGATCTCCTTGTAGTCCAAGGGACTCTCAAGAGTCTTCTCCAACACCACAGTTCAAAAGCATCAATTCTTTGGTGCTCAGCTTTCTTCACAGTCCAACTCTCACATCTATACATGACTACTGGAAAAACCATAGCCTTGACTAGATGGAATCTTTGTTGGCAAAGTAATGTCTCTGTTTTTTAATATGCTATTTAGGTTGGTCTTACAAATATAAGAAATGTCTTACCTTTATAAAATATCACCTTTAACAATTTTAAAAGTATTTTCGTAGATACAGTTTTTATGCTGCTTGAAGGCTGACTCCTTGGAAAAGACCCTGCTGCTGGGAAAGACTGATGGCAGGAGGAGAAGGGGATGACAGAGAATGAGATCCCTTGGATGGCATCACCAGCTCAATGGACATGGGCTTGAGCAAGCTCCAGGAGATGGTGAAGGACAGGAAAGCCTGGTGTGCTGCAGTCCATGGGGTTGCAAAGAGTTGGATACAACTTAGTGACTGAACAACAACTCATTATATTATCTCAAGCTCCTTGCAAGATACGCTGGGCAAGTGACAGCTCCATTTTTCAAAAGAGGAAACAAAGTTATAGCGATTAAAAGATTGGCTGGAGACTACAAAACCACTTACTGGTTTTTATCTCCCAATTCCTAATCCAGACCTCTTGCTAGTATCTCAAAATGCCTCTCTTGTGTCTATAATAATCCCCAGGTTTAGAGTCCCCTGCATAAAAGATCATGCCTAATACTTAATCTGATCACTCAGAAATTGGAATTAATTATACTTTTAAAGAAATCAAGTGTTCACCAGTTACTTCTAGCAGTTTGATAATTCTGGGAGGTAAGCTCTGAAAGAATTAATTCATTAGGGTGAGGTCTAACAAATATGTTTTTTAATATTCCATACTCAGTAGGGTTTGACATGATTTATTATTTACACATAGAAGGAGAAACCACACATTTTAAAACACTGCCTTTAGCCAAAGCAAGAATGTTAGCCTCAATTTTTCCAGTTATATTGTATTACAGATGAAATCAATATCTCCAGTGGCTGAGAATAAAGAAGGGGAAATGTAAACTGAGATTGACTTAACAAAGGAAATGAATGTAATTATGTTGATAAGATAAACCCCAAATTGGGAATAAACCTGTCAGGTAAATTATCTCATCAACACTCCAGTTTGATGAGTGTTGTGACAACACTCTAAGCAACATGACCTATGCCAATTAGGGCCACTGTTCCACAGCAAAGAAATACTATTACTATAGTTTTTAAAGAGAGGAAATAATGTTGGATACAGGAAAAAAGTGGATGAAAGGCACAGTCGCAGAGGCCGCATGTAAATGAGCAGAGGATACTGCCTGTTTTGGGCTTCCCCAGTGGTGCAGGGTAAAGAATCTGCCGCCGTGCAGGAGACACAGGTTCGATCCCTGGGTTGGGAATATCCTCCTCCAGTATTCTTGTCTGGAGAATCCCATGGACAGAGGATCCTGGCGGGCTACAGTCCCTGGGGCCACAAGCAGTCAGACACGACTGAGGCACTAAACAGCAGGGCTGCATATTTAGAAATAGTCACTTTTAGTCGGGAATATTCTCTTCTAGGAAGTAGTGCTCTTGAGAAAGAGAAAATACGTGCTTTTCGTAAATATATGAGTCTGTTTGACAGGTACACAAGGGTATCAATCTCCAACACAGAGGATGAGCTAAGAAGTAAAATACAATAAACTTTCTTATTTACAGATGGCTCACCCCTCCCAGGGCCTCCGAGTGGTGCAGTGGTAAAAAACCCCACCTGCTGGGGTAGGAGACACGAGAGACCTGGGTTCCATCCCTGGGCCAGGAAGGTCCCCTGGAGAAGGAAATGGCAACCCACTCCAGTATTCTTGCCTGGAGAATCCCATGGACAGAGGAGCCTGGCGGGCTACAGTCCATGGGGTTGCAAAGAGTCAGACAGAACTGAGTGACTCACACGCGCACACAGCCCTCCCAGGCAGAGACCATGCCCAGCATCTCTGTATCACAACACCCTCACCTAAGAGTTTGCATTTAGTAGGCACTTGGTAAATAATTCTGAATGCAGGCATCAAGTCTTCTGGTAGACTGAATTTTCTGACTCACAAAGATTTGTATTATGAACCCTATGTGGATTGCTAGTTTTTAAGGAGTCAGGATCCATGAAACTGCATTTAGTCCCTAAGCATTTCTGACCATTTTCTTTTAACACTTGAAATATTCATAAAAATCTTCAGAATCACTCACTGTCTCAGGGTTGCCTTAGGGATAATAAGTGAGCATACAGTGCTAAGATTTCTTTTTTAATGTTTGTACTATCTACAAGTTTATTAGGCTAGATTATTAAGTTACCTACAAAAATTTATAGGTTTTATCTACAAGCCAATTTAGAGTTGAATAAAGTGTTGGCTAAAGCATTATTTCTGAATAAGGAGTGTTCTACATTTCATATCTGGGTTTCCTGACTTTTTCTCAGTCATGTGACTCTTTTGATTTCATTTTTTTTTTTTTTTTAACATAAGAAGAAACTGCCAGGAGTGACTCATTCACTTACTGGCTAGATTCTTACTGAGCCCACTTTACGTGCTAAAGGTAGCAGCAGTGAACAAAAATAGCCCCTACCTCCACTGGGCTAACTTTCGCATTAAAAAAGGTAAATAGTAAATAAATAAATGGCCAGAATATGTAGTTTGCCAGAGGAAAGTAAAGTGAATCAGGGAAATACGGTCTGTATGACGGAAGGGGGTGCAACTTTAAATAAGACAGCCTGCGAAGACTTCGCTGAGGTGCTCCCTGAGCTCAGACCCCAAGGAGCAAGGCAGCGGGGCCGTGCAAACAGACGGGGGAGGAATGCTGCAGGAAGATGGGTCAGAGGGTGCGGAGGTGCGGAGCTGTGAGCATGCCTGGGGTGTGTTTAAGAAACAGGAGGAGGCCAGTGAAGTGGGGCAGAGAGGCCGAGGAGGAGGATGGGTGTGGAAAACAGGCTTAGGGGATGAATGGATGGAGAAATGTACGCAATGGAATGCGATCCGGCTTTCAAAGAGAAGGGAATCCTGCAGTATGTGATGACCAGGATGAACCGGGAGAGCGTCATGCCAAGTGAAACAAGACATTCACAGAAAAACATGGCATGGCTCCACTTATATGACGTATCAGAATAATCAAACTCATAGACACAAAGAAGAGAATGGGGGTTGCCGGGGACTGGGGGGAGGAGGGGATGCAGGGTTGTTGTTCGATGGCTATGGAGCGTCAGTTATGCGAGACGGATAACTCCTCGAGATCTAATGTGTGACACGGTGCCTGTGGCCAACAATACTTCATTGGGCGCTTAACAAATTCGTGAGGCGTGCAGAGCTCATGCTGTGTCATCACCACACACGCAACATGGCAGAAGGGCACTTCTGGAGATGATGGAAATGTCTGTCACCTTGATTGTGGTGATAACTTCACGGGTGTATGCACAGGTTAAACTTAAACTGTATAAGTATTGTAGCTTCTTGTATATAATTAAGCTGCTTTAAAATGTTCAAGGGTATTATTTGCACACTTTAACTCACATATTGCAGTAGAAGGGAGTGAGAGGGTGAAATCAGGTCTAAGTAGGTATGGATATTCAATGTGGAGAATAAAGGAGTTTCTATCCGATGCCTTCTATTTTTTTTCTGAAAAGTAGAGCTAGATAAAACTGCTAAGAATATGGAGTAGGATGGATTGTGGAATTTGGAATGTTCCAGAGAATAAAGAAAGTTAGAAACAGTCACTTTGGAGATGGGAGGATACCTTAAATAGTACTCCAGTTGGATTGTCAAGAGAGTGAAAAGTCCATTACAAGCCAGGGGAACCTGAATAGACTGGAAGTAATATTCCTTTTCATGTGACTTTCTCCAGAAGCATTCAGAAAATGACAACTGTGCTCAGGCAGGAAAGAAGATGAAGCACTAATTCACCGAGGACTGGATGAGAAGAAGACAGAAAGAAATTAGGATTTCAACAGGAGTGATGCTGCAAACGTAGGTCCTGGCTTCTGATTGGATTGGGTGAGAAATGACGCAAGTCGGTAACAGGAATTGGTAAGAAACAGGTCAGTGGCCTGATGGCTCAGAGAGTGGAGGATGATCACAAGGGAGTTACTGGGTCAAGGCAGCTGGAATGAGCCAGAAAACGAGAGAAGAGACGTGGTCAGGGGGAAAGCTGGCTGAATCAGTGGCTTTGAAAGTGGAGCATTGTTTGTGATGGATTATTTGTGATGGCGAGATCCAAGGCATGGCCATGGGACTGGATTGTCCAAGTGAAGGAGAAGATGGTCGGCGAAGAGGTGAGAGAATCAGGCAACAGAGGGAAAGTAGAGTTCCCCTGCCTTCACGGTTTTATAATGAGAAGCGTGGCAAGATTACATTTCAAAGGAATGGTTCACAGGTGCCTAAGAAAGACATTCCTTGGCAAAAGGTTTTCTTTTTTTAAAAACATTTATTAATTTCAGATGGGTCAGAGAAAGAATTTATGATGTTCATAAATAAAGAATTTATACATGTTTCCTAAATAAATGCTCTAAGAACAGAGAGGCCGGGTGCCTATTGTCAAGAAGAACCTTGGGTAATTTTGTCAAAGGAAGGGAGCACCAAGGCCATGTTGGTCAGCTGATAGCAAAGGGCAATTTAAAAAATACATCTTAGCCAAGGTGTATATGTTTATTTAAAATAAAGCTTTGCTCTTTGTTAAAATCTCCCCCATGAGCCTTACTAAAAAATATAGTTCTAAAGTAATACTTACATAGATCACTTTTTAAGGAAAATTGATAATTAACTGTGGATCTTGTAAGGGAAGAAAATCTAAGCACAGCCAAAGGGACGTGATAATCAGTTTTTGTCCCAGTTTTATAAATGATGCCTGGTATTATAAATAAAAATGACTCAGTCTAGAAATATCTATCTAACTGTCCACATAACTCAACAAAAAAAATTATGTTTTTTTGGAGAAAGCACAGGCTTTTATATATAATACATCTCTGAAACTCAGTTATAGCTGCGTATCTGAGTAATACAAGAGATATATAAGCCAAGAAAGGATTCTATTTCAAATGAATTAAAACAGCAGTGCAGACCTCAGTGCCACTCCTCGCCCAGCTCTCTCCTCATTGCAGAAGTATGTGAACTTATGGTTCCTAGGTCAAGTTCATGTACTTGTCGATATTCCAAACACAGAAAAGGGGGAAGGAAAGTGGAGGACTCATAAGGATCACAGGCGACAAACACATCATTCTTCTCCTGGACTCTCCGAAGAAGCTACCTGCTGAATCTCTAATGGCTATCATGCCAGGCAAGGCCTACTCTAGCGACAGAGAAAGTCCTGCTAAACGCAAACTTAGAAAGAGCATGAAAAGGCAGAGACGTCACTTTGCTGACAAAGGTCTGTATAGTCAAACTATGGTTTTTCAGGAGTCACGTATGGATGTGAGAGTTGGACCATAAAAGAAGGCTGAGCGCTGAAGAGCTGGTGCTTTAGAACTGTGGTGCTGGAGAAGACTCCTGAAAGTCCCCAGAACAGCAAGGAGAGCAAGCCAGTCAATCCGAAAGGAAATCAACCTGGACACTCACTGGGAAGACTGATGCCGCAGCTGCAGCTCTAGCTCCTTGGCTGCCTGACGTGAAGAGCTGCCTCATTAGGAAAGACCGGGAAGTTAGCAAGATTGAAGGCGAAAGGAGACGGGGGTGACAGAGGATGAGATGATTGGATGGCATCACCAGATCAATCGACATAAATGTGAGCAAGCTCTGCGAGATAGTGAAGGACAGGGGAGCCTGGCGTGCTTCAGTCCGCAGGGTCACAAACAGTCAGACACGATTTAGCGTCTAAACAACAAAAGAGGATTCAAATTAAAACCCACATAGCCAGAAATTATTTCTTGTTCAGAAAGCGGGAGGATTTTGATGACACACTTGTTATTAAACATTCCCACTTGAAAATTTTCTATTTCAAGTCCAACTCAAGAAGAGTCATTTACCAAAACATTTCCCCATGCATATCATCTTTAAATAAACTTCGTTTGGGCATGTTCAGTGTATTCCTTCAGTTCAGTTGGAAGAAACTGATTCTGACTCTCCAGTGAGCAAAAGACTTTCAGTGGAAAGACATTTTTACTGTACCTGTTCACAGAGTAGCTGGAAAGCTAACCCATGGCAAGGACAGAAATCCAAAATGCTCATGACTTTCAGAAAGCAATACAATGGACTTTTTCTCTCAACCTCCCTGCCAAACAAGTCCCCTCCACCTGTTTGTTCTTTCAATGCAACTCTAAGGACATATTCAAATTCCCAGGAATGGGATCGGCTTGTCCCACCATGGGTCATAACAAGTGTCTGTCATTACAAACATGACTCTCTTAGTTTGCTGGGGCTGGCTAGAAGAAACTGTATCAGACTAGGGAGCTTAGCAGAAATTTATTCTTCCCAGTCTGGAGGCTAGGAGTCCAAGGTTAAAGTGTCAGGAGGACTGGTTCCTTCTGAGGTCTCTCTCTCGGCCTGCGGGTGGGCCCCTCCTCACTGTGTCCTGGCACCGTCTCTGTGAGCTTCCCACCCCTGGTCTTTTCATGTGTCCAGGTTTTCTCTTCTTATAAGGATACCAATCAGCTGGATTAGGGCCCAGGTAATGACCTAATTTTAACTGAGTTACCTCTTCAAATACCTTATGTCCAAATGCAGTCACATTCTGAGTCCCTTGTGGCTAAGCTAGTAAAGAATCCGCCTGCAATGTGGGAGACCTGGGTCCGATCCCTGGGTTGGGAAGATCCCCTGAAAGGGAAAGGCTACCCATTCCAGGATTCTGGCCTGAAGAATTCCATGGACTGTATAGTCCATGGGGTTGCAAAGAGTCGGACATGACTGAGCTACTTTCACTCCACAAATGCACTTACAGGCACTGCCAGAAATCACGTTTATCAGCTATCTGGGCTTCCCTGAGCCCAGACAAACCAACATAACATCAGGCATCACAAGGACTAATCTGGGGGGAGAAAGCCATTCTGAGAAGAGAAATTGGAAATGACTAATAAAAACAAGTGAAATAGTTTAAAGTCGTTAGTAATCTAAGAGGGCGTCCCTGGTGGCCCAGGTGGTAAAGAATCTACAAAATGCAAATAAAGCCACTAGGTGACCCTACTACACGCCCAAAAGCCATAGAAAGTCAGGATGGGAGAGGACGTGGAGCAGAGGGAGCTCTCCTCCTCTGCTGGCCAGCGTAAACTGACGCTGGTGAGCACTTTCGCAACGTCTCATGGAAGTGGGAGAGTCCACGCCCCAGAAATTCCCCTTGCATGTATACGAACACAGTTCACCCCTGTGTACCAAGAGAGAAACAAGGTGTGTTCAAGGCAGTCATTTCTGGGATTGAACAAACAAATCCCCAAACAACCTAATTATCCATCAAGTGAATAATGACAAACTTTAATACCAGTGAAATTAAGTGGACGGGAGATGCATGTGTCAGCACAGACAGATCTCACTAAACTGAGCAGGAAGAGGAGGAGCTTAAGCAGCAGAACACGATATTATTTGCATAAAGTTTAAAAACATGCAAGTCCAAGCTGCATGAATCACTTGGAAACGCAAACCTACGTAGTAAAAATCTACATAAGAACGAACGTGTGCGTGCGTGCGAGTGTGCGCGCTATGTCGCTTCAGTCACGCCCAACTCTTTGCGACCCCATGGACTCCTCTGTCCATGGGATTCTCCAGGCAAGAGCACTGGAGTGGGTTGCCATGCCCTCTTCAGGGGATCTGCCTGACCCAGGGATCGAACCCAGTCTCCCGCACTGGCAGGCAGGTTCTTTACCACGAGAGTTACCTGGAAAGCCCAAGAAAGAACATGCGGCGTGATAAACGCCAGATTCTGGATGGTGAAAGGGCCGAGGAGCACGACAGAGTGGGGGGCACCTGGAGCTTTACGTCATCAGCACCGTTTCATTTCTCGAGCTGCATAGTACAAAGTATTCGCTGTAATGTATTTAAAACCTCTGTATGTATCGAATGCATCAGAGTAATTTTAGAAAAGATCCCTAGCTTCACTCATAATTACAGAAGGGCAAGTATCGCGGAAGGTTTAATTTCCCAGAAAAAAGAAATATTGATGTGGAAGGAGGAATGCCTCCTCTTTTGAGGCATTCCTTTTTCAGGCCGGATGAAGTGACTCAACACGCTGGCACTTCACAAAGCTTCTGACACAAAGAATCTTAATTTGCAGAGACCTAGCATACATGAAGAAAGAACAATTAATTCTAGGCATGAAGGTAATTATTCAAATCCAGTGCGCATCCTAGCCTGAGACGAGCACAGAGCCTGGATCTGCACAACTTTTTCAGGAAACACCTGAGCATAACGTAGTGTGATGATGCATTTAACTGATTCACTAAAACAACATTTTTGAACTACACTCCGCTTAAAGAGCAGTAAGGCTTTCCCGGATCAGTGTTGCAGGGCCTGTGCTGTATAGCCCAGGTGTCTGAGTTCAAAATAACCAGACAGCGGTGACCGCGCGCTGTGCTCTGTTCAGCGGCTCGGTCGTGTCTGGCTCTGAGACCTTCTGGACTGCAGCCCACCAGGCTCCTCTGTCCATGGATTCTCCAGGCCAGAAGACTGGGTTGCCGTTTCTTTCTCCAGGGGATCTTCTCGACCCAGAGATCGAACCCAGGTCTCTCTTCTGCATTGCAGATGGATTCTTTACCAGCTGAGCAACCTGGGAAGGCCAGAAGTGACCATTTGCTTTTTAAAAAGATAATTCTAATATTAAATAACTTAGGCTAAACAGAGAGAAAAAAGTAGTTTTATTCATGTGAGTAACTCATCTAACATTTAAAGGATGGTAAAAGAAGGAGGGGTTCCCAGGTGGCTCAGCTGTAAAGAATTCAACTGCCAGTGGAGGAGACAGTGGTGAGATCCCTGGGTAGGAAAGATCCCCTGGGGGAAGGCATGGCAACCCACCCCAGGATTCTTGCCTGGAGAATCCCATGGATGGAGGAGTCTGGTGGGCTACAGTCCATGGGTTGCAAAGTCAGACACGACTTAGCTACTAAGCAACAACAACAACAAAAGGGGAGCTAAACCAACATTTCTGGGTACAGAGTAGGCATAAGAAATAGCTCTTATTCTCCCACATTATAAATAAACTGAGCACTAGGGCAGATAAGTTACGTAATGCCAGACAGCCAGAAAGCAGCCAGATTGGAGTATGAATTCCATTCCTCTTCATTCTAAATTCCATACCCTTCTTCCTGGGAGACAGCTAGCTAATAAGCAGAAAAAGACGTAGACAGCTTCTCTTACGGCATTTTTCAGATTACATTAGAGGAGACATTGTGTGTGTGTATTTAAGATTATGTGATTATAAAACTGATTTTAAAACCAGAGATGATAATCTCCTTCTTAACAAGGTTATTTGTGGGACAGTAAACAAACTCAGAATTTAAAAAAATAAAATAAAAGGGCAACATCAGACACATATTTGGCAAAGCCCTAGCTTAGGCTGTAGAAGACCCCACCATACCGGACCCTGCCACTACCTGCGTGGCTGAGAACAAGACCCATGATCCTCTGTGAGGACAAAACTACTCAAAATAGTTATGGAAACACGGCAAAAGCCAGATCGCTTATATCCGGTTACTCTGTAGGTACAACCACTGCCTAGAGATAAAATTATATTCCTCCATAGGGTATTTTAGACTTCTAACCAAAAATTCTACTATTTTTGATGTCATAAATTTGTTGTTTAATCGCTCAGTTGTGTCCGACTCTTTTGCCCTCCCCATGGACTGTGGCCCCCGGGCTCCCCTGTCCACGGGACTCTCCAGGCAAGAGCACTGGAGTGGGTGGCCATTTCCTTCTCCAGGGGATCTTCCTGACCCAGGGATGGAACCCCCGTCTCTTGCATTGCCGGTGGATTCTTTACGGCTAAGCCACTGGGGAAGCCCTGTAGAAGGTTATTCTCTTTTGAAACTGGGCATCAGATATTTGGGGGTTGTTTGTTTTAGAGCTACATATAGATACTGAGGTCAGAATGCTTAAATTCAGAAGTAATTTATTATTTCTGAATTCCAGTTCCACTTGGTCTTTGACGCTGCTATTCTTCTCCGTTATCTCACAGTGAGGTAGGAAAGGAAGGCTGAGTATGAGACGTCTTAAAGGAGAACCTTTAAGATCTTACACACTGAACAGATGAAGGAATAGGAATGCAAGGGGCGTACCTCGCCGGACCCCCAGGGTGGTTGCCTGGCTGACGGCCTGGACAGCGCTGCCACTGACCAGCGCAGAACCTGTGGGACAGGATCAGATCTCACAAAAACCACGACAAGGCAAGTTCTGGATATGCTGAACTGGAAGAGCCTATGGACGATCGAAGGTGCCTTGGATGTCCGGTTCTCTGGAGCTCAGTAGGAGGTTGCAGGCTGGGCACCAAAGAGCTTTCATTATTCATGACCTATCTGCTTTAATCTGTCAGGCACAGAGCTAGATTCTGGTGACTCCAGGTTGAAGAAAACAGATCCCTACTCTCATAGGTTAGAATATGAGAGATGTAAAGATAAATGGTAACGCACTGATACATGCTCCAGTATGGCAACATTAAAGATACGTGGGTGCTAAAGAGAGGCCCGAATCTTCCTGGAGGCATCGAGGATATTTCACAAAAATAATGGTTATTAACTCTGTCTTGAAATGGGCGTTAGACTTTGAAACTACAGATTTCAAAGTTGTCTTCTTGGACTTGTGACAATACTTGCAGGATTGTCTGAGTTAGCAAATAAAAACATGTAACTCCCAGTTCAATTTGATATTCAGATAAACAGTGAATCATTTTACAGTATAAATATTCTTTTTGTTAATATGAAATTAAATTGACTGGACAACCGTATTTTTTTCTGGCAACCCTAATTATTTATCAGTATCATTTAAAGAGTAGTGTGAGAGAGATGAAATTAGTTAAATATCAAAAGATAGTTATTTAATGTTACCTTGTTTAATGATATGTAACAAAATGAAATATCAAATAGTTACTGTTAGAAACCAGACAAAATTTTAAGACTAGACAATGGGTATCACAAATACTATCTTTTCCAAATGTTTCTTAGAATATATGATAATTTAGTGATGTTTTAAAAAATATCTCTAAACTCTTGGGAGGAAAAATCACATGAACTAGGCCTTTGACATCTGCAGTACCGACACTAGTGAGATAAGACTCTCCTTGGCCTTAATAACATCCAGACAATATTACTGCTACTCTCCCGAATAACTTAAGCATCGTAACAACGGTGACAGCTGGTTCTCTGATCATGCTGACAGCTGCGACTCCTTTGCTAGAAATGTCACTGCTGATTCCACCTGAGTCATGCTGGTGAGCCTGCTTGTGAAGCTATGTTCAGCCCAACAGTATTGCTAATAATGAGCAAAACAGGGTATGGAAATCCTGACTTCCGCCATGGTAATTTTAAAAGTTACATTTTAACCGTTAATTCCAACATCTCTCACCTTCAGACATTTCCAAGATGGCAAATGAGAGAGTTAATCACCCTGGAATTTTATTACCCGAACAATGAAATGTGATGGTTGAAATAAATCACCTCTAAATGCTGAAAATCTGTACTTCCCAGGCACACAGCCCTCCCACCTGAGGCCTTGCTGACCCCAGGGAGAAGGGAGGCCAGGCAATCCTGAGCTGGTGTTCCCCTAATGTGCCTGGGCTACAAGGCAGGAGAACGGGGTTTGATCCCTGGGTCAGAAAGACCTCCTGGAGAAGGAAATGGCAACCCACTCCAGTATGCTTGCCATGAAAATTCCATGGACAGAGGAGCCTGGTTGGCGATAGTCCATAGGGTCGCAAAGAGTCGGACACGACTGCGTGACCAAGCACGCATACCATAAAGCTGCTGCTGCTGCTAAGTCACTTCAGTCGTGTCCGACCCTCAGTGACCCTGTGGACTGCAGCCTACCAGGCTCCTCCATCCATGGGATTCTCCAGGCAAGAGTACTGGAGTGGGGTGCCATCGCCTTCTCCAGCTTAAAGCTATTTAGCAACAACAACAACGACAACAACAACAAAAACAACAACAAAGAACAGTGCCCAAGACAGGAATGAAAGTAAAATGATTTCTACAAAATCTTCTGAGTCCACTTAGTGATCTTTATCACTGAGACACGTCAAACACATGGCTGGAGATAACCCAGCTAGTAGTTTGCTTTGATATCATCACTATCATCTCATTATTGAAAAATGTATAAAAATATCTCCCAAATCTTGAAAGCTTTTGTCTAATTTAATAAGTGTAGATTCCATAGAATCAAAGTGAGTGTTATCTAATTTTAACAAAACTCATATAGTAATTAGTATGTACCAGGAACTATTCTTAACATTCTATTAACACTAACTTACTCTTTATTTAAATAAAGACAGAAATAGTATGGACCTAACTGGCATGCTGTGATTCGTGGGGTCGCAAAGAGTTGGACACGACTGAGTGACTGAACTGAACTGAACTGAACTGAACAGAAGCACAAGGTATTAAGAAGAGGTGGCAAGAATACACAGAAGAACTATACAAAAGAGATCTTCACAACCCAGATAACCACAATGGTGAGATCACTCACCTAGATAGAGCCAGACATCCTGGAATGTGAAGTCAAGTGGGCCTTAGGAAGCATCACCATGAACAAGCTAGTGGAGGTGATGGAATTCCAGTTGAACTGTTTCAAATCCTGAAAGATGATGCTGTGAAAGTGCTGCACTCAATATGTCAGCAAATTTGGAAAACTCAGCAGTGGCCACAGGACTGGAAAAGGTCAGTTTTCATTCCAGTCCCAAAGAAAGGCAATGCCAAAGAATGCTCAAACTACCGCACAATTGCACTCATCTCACACGCTAGAAAAGTAATGCTTAAAATTCTTCAAGCCAGGCTTCAGCAATACATGAACTGTGAACTTCCAGATGTTCAAGCTGGTTTTAGAAAACGTGTAGGAACCAGAGATCAAACTGCCAACATCTGCTAGATCATTGAAAAAGCAAGAGAATACCAGAAAAACATCTACTTCTGCTTTATTGACTATGCCAAAGCCTTTGACTGTGTGGATCCCAGTAAACTGTGGAAAATTCTGAAAGAGATGGGAATACCAGACCACCTGATCTATCTTCTCAAAAATCTGTATTTAGGTCAGGAAGCAACAGTTAGAACTGGACATGGAACAACAGACTGGATCCAAATCAGGTAAGGAGTATGTCAAGGCTGTATATTGTCATCTTGCTTATTTAACCTATATGCAGAGTACATCATGAGAAACGCTGGGCTGGAAGAAGCACAAACTGGAATCAAGATTTCCAGGAGAAATATCAATAACCTCAGATATGCAGATGACACCACCGTTATGGCAGAAAGTGATGAAGAAATAAAGAGTCTCTTATTGAAAGTGAAAGAGGAGAGTGAAAAAGTTGGCTTAAAGCTCAACATTTAGCAAACTAAGATTATGGCATCCGGTCCCATCACTTTATGGCAAATAGATGGGGAAACAATGGAAACAGTTATAGAATTTATTTTTCTGGGCTCCAAGATCACTGCGGATGGTGATTGCAGCCATGAAATTAAAAGATGCTTATTCCTTGGAAGAAAAGTTATGACCAACCTAGACAGCATATTAAAAAGCAGAAACATTACTTTGCCAACAAAGGTCCATCTAGTCAAAGCTATGGTTTTTCCATAGGTCATGTATGGATGTGAGAGTTGGACTATAAACAAAGCTGAGCCCCGAAGAACTGATGCTTTGAACTGTGGTGTTGGAGAAGACTCTTGAGAGTCCCTTGGACTGCAAGGAGATCCAACCAGTCCATTCTGAAGGAGATCAGTCCTGAGTGTTCATTGGAAGGACTGATGCTGAAGCTGAAGCTCCAATACTTTGGCCACCTGATGTGAGGAGCTGACTCTTTTGAAAAGACCCTGATGCTGGGAAAGACTGAAGGAAGGAGAAGGGGACGACAGAGGATGAGATGGTTGGATGTCATCACTGACTCAACGGACGTGAATTTGAGTAAGCTTCGGGAGTTGGTGACAGACAAGGAAGCCTGGCGTGCTGCCGTCCACGGGGTCACAAAGAGTCGGTCACGACTGAGCGACTGAACTGAAGTGACTCTTTACTTAAAATGCCAATGGGAAAGCAGTGGGCCAGAGAGATTCCCCACAATTAAATAAACTAGAGCATGGCAGGACCATAAGTGGAACCCAGGCAGGTGGGTTCCAGAACAGGGCTCTTAAACACAGTGGCAGGCTGGCTCTCCCATACTAAACTGTTGATAACATTAATTTATGACTGTATTCAAATGAACCTAAGCAAGTATTAAGTGCTGACCAGGAACCAGACACTTTACCCAAATGATCTCAGATCTTTAGCACACCACTGAAGGGCAGTTTTTTTTTATCATCTTCAGGTCACTGGCAAAGCCCAGAGCTTGCGACTTGAAACATGCTAGGCTGGAGGTTTCAGCCAAGGTCTCAACGGCTTTAAAGCCCAGGTACTTTCTGTTCTCCAAGACTGCCTCCTTATGGTGCCTTGGGAATAGTACTGGGGCTCTTCACTTTTCAGAGCTCTTTTTCCCAGGATCTTTTGCATTGAAAAATGCTACAAGAATACTCATAATTGAATAAGGCAGGTAGAACAGAGGCATGCGTGCCCACACCCATGCCAACAAGCGCCTGCAGCTTAACTTGTAGAACAGGCTCTTCAGCGAAGACAGGTTCTTGAGAGGAGAACTACAGTCCATTCATCCGACAGTGTTTGGGTAAAGTTGGTGCTCAGTAAAACTCTGAATGAAGTAACTACTGAGGGCATATCCACATTCCTTTAATGTAGGAATCTCTATTTAAGATAAATGTCAGGAAACACAGGAGTACAATTTATTACATAGCCGTTTCCAGGACAAGGGAACCACTGATAACTTGGTTCCTAAAGTCAAGTTCTAGTGAAAACTACAACTCCTAACCACCTTCTTAAAACCCCCAGATCAAAGTTACATATCCCTCCAAATCTATCAGCAAATGAAATCAACTCTAAACAACAGCAAACTTAAGTTATCATTAGGAGAGAGTCTATATACATTTCACTTACACTTTGAGCCAAACATCCTCTTCAGTTCAGTCGCCCAGGCGTGTCCGACTCTTTGCGACCCCATGAACTGCAGCACACCAGGCCTCCCCATCCATCACCAACCCCCAGAGCTTGCTCAGACTCATGTCCATCAAGTCGGTGATGCCATCCAACCACCTCATTGTCTGTCGTCCCCTTCTCCTCCTGCCCTCAATCTTTCCCAGCATCAGGGTCTTTTCAAATGAGTCAGCTCTTCACTCTTACCAGAACTCTTAGCAGTGCGCGAAAGCAGTATTTCCTTTGTGTTTCTTGTAAAAAATCTTGGAAAT
The DNA here is from genome assembly GCF_016772045.2 of Ovis aries. Taxonomy (NCBI): domain Eukaryota; kingdom Metazoa; phylum Chordata; class Mammalia; order Artiodactyla; family Bovidae; genus Ovis; species Ovis aries. Next base: position 59,267,678 of record NC_056076.1, read on the forward strand.
CTCAAATAGAGTTAGGAGACCAGCAGGGGGAGCCCTCACACCCGGGGACGTGGCTGAGCCCAACAGGAAGGAGACTCTTCTCTCCTGACAAGGTCTCAGCTGGTGGAAAGCCATGGGCTCCATTTCCTCAGTCCTGCCCGCTTCCACCTCCCCTCTATGAAAGCGTTCCCCTTTCTTTGCCATCTTGCGACCTGCATGGCATATGGCTTGCCATGGTTACAGACCCCAAGTTACAATTCTCTGCTGATCCTGAGTAAACTCATCTTTGTTGGAGAAACATATGGCAGTCTATCTCAGGTCAACACACTACAGATGAAAGAATATATGTGTTTCTTAAAGGAAGTCAGGAAAATGAAGAGGATGAATGGTAAAGTAAAAAAATCAAACTAACAAAGCACCGGTTAAATGTCTTATCTTTGCCCACACGTGAATATAGATGTTTTAGAAATAATACATTTTATTTATAAAAATCAAATACACACGCTTGTATTTCTATGGGATGCAGACTGACCTTACTATGTGATGCCGTGGAGGTGTGTGTTCCTGTGTGCACACACACACTCCTTAGAGGCCGTCGACTTGGAAATAGTTTGTTCTCAAAGTCTGTTTCTAGGTCAGCTTTTGGCGGCTGGATCATACGTCCTCTTTGAAATCAACGTGGTAAGTTGGCGCCGGGGGAATGGAAACATACAGGAGGCACAGCTTCTCCTCTGCAAGGAGACAATGGTATATACTCATCATGTACTAAAAAAGACATATATATAAAAATAGTATTAGGAGGAACACAAAGTGGGAAAGAAAGAAAGCTTCTTTATATGTCTGGGGCATGAAACACACAGAACTCAGCTCAACATTGGCCACTGGTCTTATAGTCCAGTGGATCCATCCCAAGCCCCATTGCAGCTCTGTGGTCAGTCACAGAGTCCTCTGAGAGACACGGAAGAAGAGGGGAAGTCGCTCTCCAATCTAGCTTAGAGGAGCCGTGCATTAAGATAAACTCACCAAAATGCTGAATTTGCAACAAACAGCGCTGCAGGAAAACACTGCAGTGCTTTGTTCATGCATACGGATGTTACACCAGTTAAATCCTCAGTGGCTTCTCCCATCGTTTTCTTCTGTGATTTTTTTTATTTTCCAAAATTTTAATAGTCATTAAAAAAGCTTAGATAACAATAAACATTTACGCGGTGAATTCCGCTGAAAAGAATTAGCTAAGGAAACACCATGTAAGCATCTGCTGCTGCTGCTATATAATAAAAGATAAAGGAGTTGAAATGAAGCATTCAAACATGCAAACAATTTTTTAAAACCTGAACAGCAGGAATAAGGTCCTTAAGTCTCTCATCACTTTTAATTTCAGTATTTGAGATGTACCCCTCCCCTCAACAAAACAAAGCCAGAACTGAAATAATTTCTAACCTTTAATAATGAATAATGAAACTGTAATAATGAAACACGTGAAATCTCATTTTACTAAGCACAACACTGAGTATCAAATGGCACAGAATAGAAAGTCCAGAAATAAACCCGCGCATTTACGCCAATTAATTGATAACAAAGAAGGCAAGCATACACAATGGGGCAAAGACAGTCTCTCCAACAAGTGGTGCTGGGAAAACTGGCCAGCTGCATGAGAAAGATGCAAAGGGGTCGTTCTCTAACACCATATACAAAAATAAGCTCAAAATGGATTGAAGACCTAAAGGTAAGGCTGGATACCAGAAAACTCTGAGGAAAACATAAGCAGAACACTCTTTGACATAAATTAGAGCAGTGTGTTTTTGGATTCATCTCCTAAACAAAGGAAGTAAAAGCAAAAAATAAACAAATGGGACCAATTAAACTTAGAAGCTTTTGTGCAGAAAAGGAAACCGTCAACAAAGTGAAGAGAACCTACTAGTGGGAGAAAATACTTGTAAATGCTATGGCAGACAAGGGGCTAATACACTACACATATAAATAGCTCATACAGCTCAACATTAAAAAAAACACATCAAAAAAAAAAAAAAAAACCATGGAGAATACAGACAGAACCCAATTGAAAAACTGGCAGAGAAACTGAATAGACATTTTCCCAAAAAGAAAATGCAGATGGCGAGTAGGCACAGGAAAAGATGCTCACCACCGCCACCATCAGGGAAATGCAAATCAGAGTGACAGAGAGAGGTCCATCAGAATGGCCAGCGTCAAAAAGTACAAATCGAACAAATGCTGGCAAGGACAAGGAGAAAAGGGAGCTCTCATGCACTGCTGCTGGGAATATAAAGGGGTGTGATCACTGTAAAAACAGAACTCCCATGCAGTCCAGAAATTCCATTCCTGGGTATGCATCCCCAAACCCCCCAAACACGAATTATGAAGATAGACACACCCCAGTATTCATAGCAGCGTCATTCACAACGGCCAAGACACAGAGGCAACTTGTGTCCATCAACAGATAAGTGCATAAAGGGGTGCCTGCCTCTCCATCTAAGGAATACTAGACAGCCGTAAAAAATGAAATAACGCCATTTGCAGCAATATGGCTGGACTTAGAGTTATCACACTAAGTGAAGCCAGTCAGAAAGAGAAAGACAAAACCATGAGACACCACTTACATGTAGAATCCAAAAAATATAACCAACTAGTGAGCATAACAAAAACGAAGCAGACTCACAGAACAAACTAGCGGGTGTCCGTCGGGCCAGGGAAGGTAGGAGGGGCAATACAAAGGTAGGGGATTAAGAGGTACAAACTGTTGTATAAAATAAGCTACAAGGATATACTGCACAACACGGAGAGAACAGACAGCATTTAAAAACAACTGTAAGTGGAATATAACCTTTAAAATTGTGAATCATTATATTATACACCTGTTACTTCCTTAATACATCAACTATACTACAATAAATGAAAAATAGAATGACTATAGAACTGAAAAGCCCCTGATGCTGGGAAAGATTGAAGGCAGGAGGAGAAGGGGACGACAGAGGATGGGGTGGCTGGATGGCATCACCGACTCGATGGACATGGGTTTGAGTGAACTCCGGGAGCTGGTGATGGACAGGGAGGCCTGGCGTGCTGCTGTCCATGGGGTCACAAAGAGTCAGACATGACTGAGCGACAGCAAAAAGGGAACTGAAGCACAATTTTAAAGAAATACCTTCTGTTTTCCTTTTAGCTATTCCATTGTTTCCAAAGGAAATAAATATTTAAGAAAATTTAAAAAAATGGACTTGTGACACATGGCTGAGTAGTTTTCAAGTTGACTTCCCAAAAGCTGTATCATACCACCGATTTGAAAGAAGCCTGATGAAAAATACTTTTGTGTGTTTGTGTGAGTGGACATTATGTATGAGTACAAAGCAAGAAGTAATCTTCAAGAAAAAGAAAAGTGGATTCAAAGCTATGTTTTCATAGAGATGATTCATTTTCTGTACCTTTTCATCACACTTGCTACTCATAGCAGCTGGCAGCAAGAAACCAATTCATGCTGCTTGTAAGTCTAGCTGTAAAAGATTTTCATTTGTATGAAGCATTTAATCTATAATTCAGCAAATCTATATAAACAAGCTCTTCTGTTCATCTGGATCTCTGCCATGATAATATTCAGTGTTGTTAATATTACAGCAGCTGGTCATCAATATCATTAACAGAACCAAAGTGTGTTAAACTGCTTTCAAGCCTGTGGTGTTCTTTTTGAAGCTGAGTAGAAGTGGAAAATACTACTTCAACACATGGGAAAAGCCATCCATGTGCTTTGGGACCAAACACATCCATCATTTGGCTCAGTCAATCAGATAGGTCCTGCGGACATCAGTGCAAACACTTAATGTGACTGACTGGCAGAGACAGAGCCATGTAAAAAGTCAGCCCATCTAATTCCTCATTCTTTTATGCACTTGGCTTACAAATGTCAGTGCAGCAAATTGCATCGCTTCCTAAAGAGCCTTTTTGCTCCCAAACTCTTTACACACTGACAGTCTTTGGAAAGCAATTTTTCAGCCTCAGATGACATCGTAACTCTCTTTATTATCTCAGCTTCCTGACCTACCTGCCATGCCCATGGGGTCACCCAAGACAGGCGGGTCATGGTGGAGAGGTCTGACAGAATGGGGTCCACTGGAGAAGGGAATGGCAAACCACTTCAGTATTCTTGCCTTGAGAGCCCCATGAACAGTATGAAAAGGCAAAATGATAGGATACTGAAAGAGGAACTCCCAGGTCAGTAGGTGCCCAATATGCTACTGGAGATCAGTGGAGAAATAACTCCAGAAAGAATGAAGGGATGGAGCCAAAGCAAAAACAACACCCAGTTGTGGATGTGACTGGTGATAGAAGCAAGGTCCTGAGACGGTAACAGGCAGGAAGGCCACCGGTCTTCAAACAGAGGAAATAGCCTGCAAGCGTCAGACATTTTTCTCTCTCTTAAGCGGCAGGCAGGAGGAAACAAACTACCAATATTTTTTCCTTCTCTATGCAAATTTAAAAGGAGGTTTCTCTTAAAATTCTGTGTTGCCATAGTGACTCCTGGTTTCACCTGAAGTTAACCAATGCCTTTTTCTTATGGAAATGTTTATCTTAAGCTATGCTAATGTACCATGCATTTACCCCAAACTCTGTCTTCAAGTCCATCCACCTTTTGGCTCAGAAACTACTTGACAAACCAGTATGTTATAGTCAGATATTGTTCCTCTAATCTATGTAAATGAAACTATTCATATGGTGATTTGCCCTTCTTCAAGATTCAAGTTAATCATTTTATGGCCCAAGAGGAACCATTTGGTGCCAAGATTATCACAAAATGCATCTTATGGGTGAGGGGCCTGGTGCCATTCTGAATTTTAAGACATTCTTTTCTCTCATTAATAGACTGCTAGTGACTATTCTTCAAGAGATGAGACTACTCAGACCACCTGACCTGCCTCTTGAGAAATCTGTATGCAGGTCAGGAAGCTACAGTTAGAACTGGACAGGGAACAACAGACTGGTTCCAAATAGGAAAAGGAGTACGTCAAGGCTGTATATTGTCACCCTGCTTATTTAACTTATATGCAGAGTACGTCATGAGAAATGCTGGACTAGAAGAAACACAGTCCACAATCTGGAATCAAGATTGCCGGGAGAAATATCAATAACCTCAGATATGCAGATGACACCACCCTTATGGCAGAAAGTGAAGAGGAACTAAAAGCCTCTTGATGAAAGTGAAAGAGGAGAGTGAAAAAGTTGGCTTAAAGCTCAACATTCAGAAAACGAAGATCATGGCATCTGGCCCCATCACTTCATGGCAAATAGATGGGGAAACAGTGAAACAGTGTCAGACTTTATTTTTTTGGGCTCCAAAATCACTGCAGATGGTGATTGCAGCCATGAAATTAAAAGACGCTTACTCCTTGGAAGAAAAGTTATGACCAACCTAGATAGCATATTCAAAAGCAGGGACATTACTTTGCTGACTAAGGCCCGTCTAGTCAAGGCTATAGTTTTTCCTGTGGTCATGTATGGATGTGAGAGTTGGACTGTGAAGAAAGCTGTGCACCAAAGAATTGATGCTTTTGAAGTGTGGTGTTGGAGAAGACTCTTGAGAGTTCCTTGGACTGCAAGGAGATCCAACCAGTCCATCCTAAAGGAGATCAGTCCTGGATGTTCTTTTGGAAGGAATGATACTAAAGCTGAAGCTCCAGTACTTTGGCCACCTCATGCGAAGAGTTGACTCATTGGAAAAGACCCTGATGCTGGGAGGGATTGGGGGCAGGAGGAGAAGGGGATGACAGAGGATGAGATGGCTGGATGGCATCACCGACTCGATGGACATGGGTTTGAGTGAACTCCAGGAGTTGGTGGTGGACAGGGAGGCCTGGCGTGCTGCGATTCACAGGGTTGCAAAGAGTCGGACACGACTGAGCGACTGACCTGAACTGACCGACCTACTCTCAGGGCTCCATGCTGTTCCTGGTGCCTTGGAAGCTCTTTGCTTTTCTCTGTTTATTTGATTCCTTCTCATCCTTCAGATCTCAGAGCCAGCATTACTTTCTCAGGGAAACGTTGCTGCGGCCCTCTGTCTACGTCTGGCTCCCACAGCAGAGGCGCTGATGTTGACACAAACCTCTTCTTGGTAACAAGTGTCATAAGAACCATGTCAGAGTTCATCCTTTTTCTCTCACAAGGCCATCAACACTAAGAAGGCAGAGATCAAGGCTGGTTTGGATTATCAACTACATTCAACTACTACAGAGGCTTTCAAAAAGCGGATCCTGGGGCTCCATAAGTATTTTTAAATGGAAGAATTTGTGTCCTTAATACTATTATTATAAAAATGAAATACAACAAATTTTATATTATAATCTTATTGTCATTAATATTATTTTTCATTTTTCCTATAAGCTCTTCCTAGAGCTTTGTAATCAACCAAAACATAGCCTTAACATCCTACTTTCAGAGACGATATAAATCCATGAATTACTAAAGCTACAATTTTTATAGATACACTCAATTTTCAATTATGTTACTCAAAAAGTCATCATCTCTAGAGTGTTCTTGTGCTTCATTCCTATAGTTAAGATGAAAGAACAGGTATCACTGAACCTGTTCATATAGGTGATTGATTTAAAACTATTTAAAGCTGAGTCAGTTTCAAAAATACTCTTGAAGAATAAAATCTCAGGTTAAACTTAGAACTTTGGTAGAGTGATTTTGACAGAGGTGACAGGAAGAAATATTTCCTTCCGGCATAAAATTAAATACTTCTTGGATTACCAAATCCAATCTATAGCTTTATTATCTATTTCTAATGTCTTAGGTCATGCAGACTAAACTGAAATCTCATCCAGGCCTCCTCCACCCACTCAACATGCTCCTCAGCAGTCGAGCTCAAGTGCGTGGATGTTCTGGGATTTCAGTCGGCAATGCAGGGCAGACATGAACGTCATATTAATGACGAAAACGTCCGCATTCCTGTTCTTTCACGCTCTCCTTTCTCTAAAGCTGCTTCTCTTTCATTTCCTTCCCCAGAAGCTGGAGGTGGTAAAGGTCCTTCAGAGAACTCAACTTAGATTATGGGACATTTCTCTCTGCTCAAAACCACTTGAAATTGTTTTGTGAAAATGAGGGGTGGAGTTACAGTAAACTGGGTAATCTATTTTACCTTGTCTTCCCTCACACCTCAGTGTTTTGGTTTCAAGTATAACGTGCATCACGGTATTTAAATTTTCAGGCCATCCATTACCTTAGGGTGCTGATCATCAGTAATTCTGTATGAGATGGGAAGAAAGCCAACACAAAATCATGCCTATACATTGGAATGAGGACACATGTAAACGCCTTACTTCAGGGAAAAATGTTTAGGGAGTGAAAGAAATATCTGTGATCTTATTTTTTTAATGAAGATGTTCACATTCATGTATTAACTTATATTATCCCTAATGTTTTGTGAGGTTCTCAGGCAAGAGCAAAAATGGAGGCTGCATTTTTATGATTAATTTTAAGGTTGTAAACAAAGCCTATGCCTGAGGTGAAAGGACTGATACCAAGTTAGGGGCTGAACGGGCCCCCAGGGAACAGAGGTACACGTGGAGTTCCCCTCATCTCTCTCATTTCCCACTTGGGATTTCTAGGCCACTTAGAGAGTCTCTTATAACTGTGTCACCATAGCAGAAGGGCAGGGCTAGAGAGCCCTGTCACAGTGGGGAGGAACCCGGTTCACCCAGCCACCCCCTTGGGGGCATCCACAGCCAAAGCAGGCTGTGGCGTCCCCCCGACTTCACAGGACGCTCTGCACGCTGCCCCTGGTGAGTCTTCTCCCAGAATCCCCAGTTGCCCAGTTGGTTACTGGGGTTCCAAAACTCTCAAAGGAGACTCGAAAGAAGGAAAAATGTTGACGTGTGTGGTGTATTACGGCAGCTGGAACAAGAGACCACAGGGCCTGAGGGCTTCCCTGGTGGCTCGGATAGGTGGTAAGGAAGCAGCCTGCAGTGCGGGAGACCCGGGTTTGATCCCTGGGTGGGGAAGATCCCCTGGAGAAGCAAGTGGTGATCCACTCCAGTATTCTTGCCTGGAGAATTCCAAGAGCAGAGGAACCTGGTGGCCTACAGTCCCTGGAGTCGCAAGAGTCAGACACGACTGAGCAACACACACACAGGGCTTAAACTATGGAAATCTATTTTCTTGAAGGCTAGAAATCTGAGCTGGAGCTGTCCCCAAGGTTATTTTCCCCGAGGCCTCTCTCCTTGGCCTGCGAGTCCCACATTCTCCCTATGTCCTAGCCTGGCTCTCCTCTGCGTACTTCACCCCGATATCTCCTCGTGTGTCCCGTTTCCCTCCTCCTTTAAGGACACCAGCGGCTTCCCAGGTGGCTCAGTGGTAAAGAATCCACCTGCCAATGCGGAGCCTGGGTCGGGAAGACCCCCTCGAGGAGGAAATGGCAGCCCACTCCAGTGCTCTTGCCTGGAGAATCCCATGGACAGAGGAGCCTGGCGGGCTACAGTCCATGGGGTCACGGAGGAGTCGGACATGACTGAGCGCTCTCACACACATAAGGACATTGATAAACTGGATCAGGGCCTACCCTAACAACCTCACTTAACTTGGTCACTTCTTTAAAGACACCATCTTCAAACACAGTAGCATTTTGAAAATGGGGTTGGGGCTTGAATATATAATTCAAAGAGGACATAATTCAGCCTATCACAGCCCTCTTTGGTGCGGGACCTCGCTGGGAGTCTCTCCTGCCGAGGTCTATAGGCAACCCCCGTTTTAAAAGCTCACGATCATCCTCATTTTACACATGAAGATATTGAGGCACAGGGTGGCTAAGCAACCTTGCCAGGACCCCAGAGGAAGCATGCAGTTCACCTCCAGAGCCTGTTCTTTCGGCCACAACCCTCTAAAGTGAAAGTGAAAGTCGCTCAGTCGTGTCTGACTCTTGTGTCGCCATTCTCCAGGCCAGAACACTGGGGTGGGGAGCCTTTCCCTTCTCCAGGGGATCTTCCCAACCCAGAGATCAAACCCCGGTCTTCCACACTGCAGGAGGATTCTTTATCAGCTGAGCCACAAGGGAAGCCCAAGAATACTGGGGCGGGTAGCCTATCCCTTCTCCAGCAGATCTTCCCAACCCAGGAGTTGAACCAGGGTCTCCTGCATTGCAGGCGGGTTCTTTACCAGCTGAACTAACCCTCCAAGACCTCTTTATAATGGAGGGTCACATGACCCCAGCCACACCAAAGAGAATTTCTCTCTACGAGTCTCTGACTCTGAGCTGGGCAAAGACAGTCTTTTCCCTCTCTTATCCCAAAGTTGAAAGCTGATCAGCCTGCTCCTGGACATTTCCACCACCAGCTGGTAAAGCTTGCTTAAAAGAACCAAATCATTATAGGAAGATGCACAGAAAGGAGACCTGGCAAATCAAAATCATGCTAGGGACACTGGTCCCTGTTGGCCCTGCCCTTTTTGAGGCTTGACCAGTTCTCCCCGAGTCTAACTGCCTGCTAGCTCATCTGGTAAAGAACCCGTCTGCAATACAGGAGACCTGGGTTCGATCACTGGGTTGGAAATACCCCCTGGAGAAGGGAAAGGCTACCCACTCCAGTGTCCTGGTCCAGTATTCATGGACTATATAGCCCACGGAGTTGCAGAGTCGGATACGATTGAGTGACTATCCCTTCACTTCAGTTCTCCCGATATTCAGCACTAACCAGCATCCTTTTGGGAAATTTGTTTGTGCTTTTTTTTTTTTCTTTTAGCCAGAGTCAGCATTTGTTGCCTAGAACTAAAATAACCTTGACTAACACTCAAGGACCCATGATACAAAATTGAATTTGCTTTGGTGATGACCTCTCTTCATTGTTTAGATCCAACAGACGTACTTAACCAACATAAGCTGCCTTATTTAAATGAGTTCTTTTACTCCACAAACCCTGTTTTTCTGGTCTCTGTGTCAGGGAGGTCAATTTAACAGGAAGTCTTCCCTTGTAGCTCAGTCGATAAAGAATCTGCCTGCAGTGCAGGAGACCCGGGTTCCATTCCTGGGTTGGGAAGATCCCCTGGAGAAGGAAATGGCAACCCACTCTAGTATCTTTGCCTGGAAAATCTCATGGACAGAGGGCTGCAGTCCATGGGGTCGCAAAGAGTCGGGCACGACTGAGTGAGTAACACTATTCCAGTGACTAGCTTGGAACTGTTTTAGAAACCAACTTTGTTCTCTCCAGCCCTCAAATATTCACTCTTACTATTAGTCTCTTTTATCACTAAAGCGTGGTACCCTGAGACTTTAAGAAGGAATCATTAAGCTGTAGTTATATATCATTTGGCAAGAAAGAGTGAAAACCACTCTATGGAATTCATCAGTACTGAAAATGACTTGGGGCATAATCAGCAATGTGGAAAGCAAACTGCAGGTAGTTTATTTTTAAAATCCCCATTATCTGCTGCGGAAAGAGACATGGCAGCAGCAGAAAGTGATAAGTAGTTGGTGTATGAGTCGTGGTGACACACCATTCAAATTCTAGAAAATAATTCTAAATTAAAATGCCACCCATTGTGGCTCCCCATTATTAACTGGGATCAGTCAATTTAGGCAGCACTACCAACCTGGCTGGAGTGAGGGCACAACTTTAATTAAAAACACTTCAATGTGGTTGAAAATTCACTTGCATAGTCAAGCTGAATAAATGATTGGAAATTTTAAAAAGCTGGTGAATCAGTTTCTCTTTATCTTTGCTCTTTGTTGGGATGGAGATATTTACGGACGTTCTTTGTATCCCTAACACTGTGCTCGCCATTGGTAGGGAATATATAATCAATCAGTGGAAGACAGCTTTCTCACACTAAAAGAAGGAAGAAAACCATGCGGGCAAAAGGCCAGTGGAGGACAGCTTTGGCAGCTCCCAGCAGAGAGAAGCTTCCAGCCTCCTGAGCGTCCGGGGTAACTGCGACGACATATGGCGTAGTGCTCAGTGGCCAAGTCGTATCTAACTCCTTTGCCACCCCATGGACTGTAGCTCACCAGACTCCTCCGTCTATGGAATCTTCCAGGCAAGAATACTGGAGGGGGTCGCCATTTCCTCCTCTGGGGGATCTTCCGGACCCAGGGATCAAATCCACGTCTCCTGCGTCACCGGCACTGGCCGGTGGATTCTTTACCACTGAGCCACCTGGGAAGAGCCCAATTTGACTGCACAGTGCATGTAAAATTTCAGTATGCTGATCCAAAAAGAGTTTAATGGACAAAATAGAAAGCCCAGAGATAAATCCATGCACCTATGGACACCTTATCTTTGACAAAGGAGGCAAGAATATGCAATGGAGAAAAGACAATCTCTTTAACAAGTGGTGCAGGGAAAACTGGTCAACCACTTGCAAAAGAATGAAACTAGAACACTTTCTAACACCATACACAAAAATAAACTCAAAATGGATTAAAGATGTAAACCTAAGATGAGAAACTATAAAATGCCTAGAGAAGAACATAGGCAAAACATTTTCTGACATAAATCACAGCAGGATCCTTTATGACCCACCTCCCAGAGTAATGGAAATAAAAGCAAAAATAAACAAATGGGACCTAATTAAACTTAAAAGCTTTTGTACAACAAAGAAAACTATAAGCAAGGTGAAAAGACAGCCTTCACAATGGGAGAAAATAATAGCAAACGAAGCAACTAACAAAGAATTAATCTCAAAAATATACAAGCAGCTCCTGCAGCTCAATTCCAGAAAAATAAACGACCCCGTCAAAAGACGGGCCAAAGAGCTAAACAGACTTTTCTCCAAAGAAGACATACAGAGGGCCAACAAACACAGGAAAAGATTGTCAGCATCACTCATTATCAAAGAAATGCAAATCAAAACCACAATGAGGTACCATTTCACACCAGTCAGAATGGCTGGGATCCAAAGGTCTACAAACAGTAAATGCTGGAGAGGGTGTGGAGAAAAGGGAACCCTCTTACACTGTTGGTGGGAATGCAAACTAGTTCAGCCACTATGGAGAACAGTGTGGAGATTCCTTAAAAAACTGGAAATAGAACTGCCATAAGACCCAGCAAATCCCACTGCTGGGCATACACACTGAGAAAACCAGAACTGAAAGACACGTGTATCCCAATGTTCATCGCAGCACTGTTTACAACAGCCAGGACATGGAAGCAACCTAGATGTCCATCAGCAGACGAATGGATAAGAAAGCTGTGGTGCATATACACGATGGAATATTACTCAGCCATTTATTCGAATCAGTTCTAATGAGGTGGGTGAAACTGGAGCCTATTATAGAAAGTGAAGTAAGTTAGAAAGAAAAACACCAATACAGTATACTAACGCATATGTATGGAATTTAGAAAGATGGTAACGGTGACCCTGTATGTGAAACAGCAAAAGAGACACAGATGTATAGAACAGTCTTTTGGACTCTCTGGGAGAAGGCGAGGGTGAGATGATTTGAGAGAACAGCATTGAAACATGCATATTATCATATGTGAAACAGATCGCCAGTCCAGGTTTGATGCATGAGAGAGGGTGCTCAGGGCTGGTGCACTGGGATGACCCTGAGGGATGGGGTGGGGAGGGAGGGGGAGGGGGTTCAGGATGGGGAACACGTGTACACCCGTGGCTGATTCATGTCAATGTATGGTGAAAACCACCACAATATTGTAAAGTAATTAGTCTCCAATTAACATAAATTAATTTAAAAAAAAAACCAAAAAGAGTTCATGAGAGTAGACAGAGGAAACAGCTTAATTTAAAAGACCCAAACATTACTTCATAGGACAATATACAGAACACTGAGAAGCATTATCAGTACAGGAATATATCATCTCTAAGATTATACAGCCTCTGCATGGATTCTCAGTGTCTAACCTAACGTCCCTGACTTACTCCCAAACCTCTTACTGGGACTTGGGACTAGCGGGTGGGGAAGCCACGCCATTTCTTAAAGGCAGATGGGTAACTGTGGGGGTCTGACAACGATCAAGACAACCTAATTTTTGAAATGCATTTTAGAAGAAAATATGTTTACAGTTGTGATTCCCCCCCCCCCCCCCCCCCCCCCCGCCCCCAACCCCTAGGGATGGGGGAGCCTGGTGGGCTGCTGTCCATGGTGTCACACAGAGTCAGACACGACTGAAGTGACTTAGCAGCAGCAGCCCCTATAAACCACTTCTTAATGGCACACAGCATGGGCTCGAGTTTCAGTTCTTCCTTGGCTCCGCCGCATAATCTAAGAGCTGCTGCTGCTGAGTCGCTTCAGTCATGTCCGACTGTGCAACCCCATAGACGGCAGCCCACCAGGCTCCCCTGTCCCTGGGATTCTCCAGGCAAGATCGCTGGAGTGGGTTGCCATTTCCTTCTCCAATGCATGAAAGTGAAAAGTGAAAGTGAAGTCGCTCAGTCATGTCCGACTCTTACCGACCCCATGGACTGCAGCCCACCAGGCTCCTCCATCCATGGGATTTTCCAGGCAAGAGTACTGGAGCGGGGCGCCATAATCTAAGAGCTTGGAGGAGTAAACACATCACTGGCCTGAAACAGCTTCAGAGAGTGAGAATGATGGTGATAATGAAGTAGAGACAAGACTACTCCCTACTGCATGGGCTCCTTAAAGGCCTTAGATGAAATAATCTATTAGTGTCAGAATAATGCTTGACATATGGTGAGAGCTCCAAATACTACACCTTTTAAGAACGGTGCTGTCAACAGTAAGGGCCATGACACAGATCGGGAGTGGCATCGTCACCATCAACAGGAACGGGGCCAGGCTGAGCCTGGAGAGAGATGGATGAGTCCTAGCACGTGGCCTCAACTTCTTTAACAACTGTTCCCAACGCGCCTACCCTGGCTTCCCTGGTGGTTCAGCTGTAAAGAATCCACCTGCCAAGCAGGAGATGAGGGTTCGATCCCTGGGTCGGGAAGATCCCCTGGAGGAGGGCATGGCAACCCTTTCCAGCTCTTGCCTGGGAAGTCCCATGGGCAGAGGAGCCTGGTGGGCTATGGAACATGGGGTCACAAAAGAGTTGGATATGACTTAGCTACTCAACAACAACCCTAGGCTGTAGAAGCATTAAACAAATATGAAATTGCAGAAAAATCCTTACTGACCAAATCTGGAGTGTTAAAATTGCCTCCAAATAGAAAATTGGCCAATTTTTGAGATTCTAAGCCAAAGGTAGATTCCCTAGCAACAGAGGCAGCTGTCCAAGGCTGCCTGTCAGTATCTAGCAGTGACAAAAAGGTGGAGTACCCACAAGTCCTGACTGCCCTCTGCTGTGATCTGATAGACTGAATTCCCAGTTCCTCCCCTCGTACATCATTTGGCTTGATCTCCCTATAGCAAATCCCTGAGTAGCCTGTGTGGCCCTCAACCTCCACAGTTTCCTGCCACCCAGAGTCTCCTGACAAGACAGACAGACAGGAAGGGGCAAAGCTACTTTCACCTTTCTGAAAGCTGTTCCTTTAGCAGAGCAATGTTGCTTTTTTTCGTTATCTTACTTTTCAGTTTATTTGAAGCATCCGGGAAAGATTTATGTTCCTATTTCTGATGCAGTTTGCCAATTTCCATTGTTTTAAATCATCAAGTCTCTTTCTGAAACAGAGGCAGGCTCCTCACCAACCAGGGGTCCTAACTGCAAGTCTGGAAGCTCTTATAGGCAGGATAGCCCCAGACATAAAGGTTAGTTTCATAAGATCTGTGTTATAGAGGCCTCATGGTCCTGCAACGTATCCTTTCTTCATGGAAAGTGAGAGAGATGCAGATGAAAACCTGCTTCAGAAAAGGACTGAATAACTTCATTCCCTCTAAGCGAGAAGCTGCCAAGGAAGCCCGCTCTGTCATCAGGTCCATGGAGTGGCATATGACTGATGGACGTCAACAGGGGCGTGGACGAATTGTGCATACATATGGGGCAGAAGAGTCGGGGGACTGTCCTCATCTTAATTATAAACATGATAAGTGGTACCTGCACAAATTCATCTTGGGGTTGGAGATGCTAATATTAATCCTAATAATCAGTTAATCTCTAAGGATCACGGGTTTCCCCAGTGGCTCAGCGGGTAAAGAATACACGTGAAACAAAGGAGACACAGAAGATGAGGGTTCGATCCCTGGGTTGGGAAGATCCCTTGGAGGAGGGAATGGCAACCCAGTCCAGTCTTCCTGCCTGGAGAATTCCATGGACAGAGGAGCCTGGCGGGCTCCAGTCCATGGGGTTGCAGAGAGCTGGACATGACTGAAGCGCCTAAGCACACGGGGCTCATGTAGGAAAAAGTCCTTCCCAACCAGGAAGTCAGAACATGCCAGGCCACGGAAACCAGCCGCTCATGACCGGGCTTCTCCCTGCAGCCTGGCCTCTACTGCTTCACATCTCTGCCTCTCTTCCCCTGCCCCTGTCTTTCAACACCTCTTCCTTCATTAGTAATGCATTCCTAGCCTCACTTCACCCCACTTATTTAAAAAAAACACATGGTCTCAGGGCTTCCCTGGTGGTCCAGCGGTTAAGAATCCACCTGCCAATGCGAGGTGTACAGGTTTAATCCCAGATCCGGGAAGATCCCACAGGCCACGAGGCAATACGCCTGTGCAGCACAGCTACGGGAGCCCTCAAGCCCGCACCTGGCAACAGGAGAAGCTGCCACGAGGAGACGCCCGCACACTGTGCCTGGAGAAGAGCGCCCCTCCCTGCACCTAGAGAAGCCTGCACACAGCAACAAGACCCGGCGGAGCCAAAACACCAATGAATAAATAAAACAAAACAACACAATAGCTCTGCAACATAATTTTTTATTATTTTGACAATCAAATCAAGTGTGTTAGTTGCTCAGTCATGTCCGACTCTGCGGCCCCATGGGCTGTAGCCCACCCGTCTCCTCTGTCCATGAGATTCTCCAGGCAAGAATCCTGGAGTGGGTTGCCATGCCATTCTCCAGGGGATCTTCCAGACCCAAGGATCAAACCCAGGTCTCTCACGCTGCAGACGGATTCTTTACCATCTGAGCCACCAGGGAATCCAATCCAATCAAACATCTGATGTTATAACATGTATATCACATGCCTTGGCAAACAAAAGGATGCATAGTTTAGGTTCTAAATCTGTGAAAACACTCAAGTCAAATCAGTGGAGCAGGGTGTGGGGGCAAAGCAATAAACATGATACAAAACTTAGCACTAGTTAATCAGATAACCAGGGATGCAAAATCAAAACATACTGATAATTATTAGGAACACAAACAGACAAGCAGAAAAAAACCCCTGTAGAATTTCATTCTTTTCAAAGGTCAGATGCTCCAAAAGAAAAATGATGAGAGATGGCTCTTACCAGAAATGCTTACAAAAAATTTTATAAACAGTAGGTCTGTTTGGTGGACTCATGCATTATGAAGAATCATCAAATTTTATCTGCTGCAGAAAGTGACTGTATGACATTAAGAGTGTGAGGGCCAAATCAGAGGACCTAACAGAATCACTTTGATGCTGCACCAAAGCACTTGCAGTATTCTGAATTGCTGTTTCATGTTTATTGCTGATATATTTCATTTCTTAGAAAAAGACTGGCAAAGTAAACCACAGGATCCTAGACAGAATTCATCAGTATGTTGAAAATTCTTCATCGTGTTTATTACAGCTGAAGGTCTGCGGATGTTTGACCTTAAAAAGATTACGAGCTATTATGGGAGCCATTACGTCTGACCTACTGAGGAAATCAGTCCGTCCTACAGGTGGAAACCCAGAAGTTGGGCTTCCACCTCTGAGGCCTTCATAGAGAGGATTTATGCCTTGGGGAGGAGTTAGGTTAGATATATTCTAGGTGTCTCTAAATGAGATTTCATGTACCTTTGGAATCCAACAAGTATAGAGTTTATTGGACTCTATAAATACTTGGGAAAGCCAAAGAAGGAATGGAACTAATGAAGCAGTGGAGAAGCACGCGGCACGCAGGCATAAATGCAGCCAAGCAGTCACGACCTTCTTTCCTTGTCCTCCCTGTATTATTATGGAGCCGTTCACCTGAGCCCTGCTCAGCTATGTGTTCAATGTACTACGCTTATTTTAGCCCAAACTCAGTCAGTCACAAATGTTTAATTGTGCCTCTGTTTAGAAAACAGTTTGCAAACTGAAGATGCTATTTGCACAGAGGCAGCCCAAAGAGCTGTGTTCTTGTGGCGAGCTGATTCACCTGCCATTATGCATGGGGGTCAGGGGCCTCCAAAGTGGCACGCTTGGGTTCACACCAGGATTTGTCAAGACAATCCACTGGGGTGTGGGGAAAACGAATGCTTCATTTGCATATTTATCTAAAGTTAAGAAAGGACGTAGGCTTTACTAATATTTTCCAGTGGACAGACAAATGTCTCTTACTTAAGTGTCAAGGAGAGAAATCAGGGCAGAGTGAGAGTTCTACCAGCAGGAGATAAAGATGCGGGCTCTATCTTACAAGGCGGGCTTCTGGTTAAATGTGTTTATAGGATGTATTATCTCAACTACTTCAACTCAAACACCCTCTACAACATGGACACTTAAAGATGTCCTACAAACGTATCACCAACAAGGGCCTGCTGGAGCGCAGGGGGTCTGCTCAGTGTCGTGTGGCCGCCTGGGTGGGAAAGAGCGGACGCGTGCGTGTGCACAGCTGGGCCCCTACACTGTCCACCTGGAACCGCCACAACCGTGTGTGCTAATCGGCTATATTCCAAGACAAAACAAGAAGTTGAAAAAAATGTGCCCACATGGAAACCATATGTGATCTATAAAGTTTTATAATGAAGGTACATGAGAAGAAGGAGAAAATGCCAGACTGAAACTTTGCCTACTGCTAAAGCAAGCTCTTCTCCCTCCACGTGAGGGTTAAAGTAAGAATAATCAGATGAGTTCACACAAGAGCCCGAAACTAACATCAACAAGACTATGAAGCATGAATGTGCATCTGGTATAACTAATGATAAGCTTCACACTAATGCATATCCTACCTTCAGCTAACATTTTATGGTAGCATGAGGTTGTCATGATGAGCATGATATTTAAAAAGTAAACCACTAGAACACCATTAATAAGATTATAGTGGGAGAAAAATGATTCTATACCAATACCATAAATGAACAAAAAAGAAGTTAGATATTAGGTTTAAAATTTTTTTTCTTATACTTTTAAAATATCAATATTTGTGTATGTTTTAAAAACTGTATTAGGACATGTATGAATTTATAATTGTGGGTATACATATAATACAGAGAAGGCAATGGCACCCCACTCCAGTACTCTTGCCTGGAAAATCCCATGGATGGAGGAGCCTGGTGGGCTGCAGTCCATGGGGTCACGAAGAGTCAGACACGACTGAGCGACTTCACTTTCACTTTTCACTTTCATGCACTGGAGAAGGAAATGGCAACCCCTCCAATGTTCTTGCCTGGAGAATCCCAGGGAAGGCGGAGCCTGGTGGGCTGCCGTCTATGGGGTTGCACAGAGTCGGACACGACTGAAGCGACTTAGCAGCAGCAGCAGCATACATATAATATGTACATGCATATTATATATACATACTAAAATAGATAGCTATGGTAGGGCTTATGACATCAGCTGATAAGGAATATACATATCACATACATATAAAAATATATCTGTGTGTGTCTGCGTGTGTACAATAATCGTTCTATTTAGAAACGTGGTTTACTTACGAATGCTCAGTCGTTTCCGGACTCTGGAAGACTGGTTAGCCTCTGGGGCTAGCCTTTGTGTATTTAGATATACCTTTCAAATAATATCTTTTTGTACAATAGTTTCTACTTACAGATAGTTGAAAAATAAACCAGATAATTTGTATTCTAAACTCTTTATATTTCTATCAGTCAAGTCTCTCAGGTCTGAGACTTTAATTTTATGCCGATGTTATTCCAATGGCTATTTCCACCAGATGAATATCTCTGGGCCAAAGAAACAATCTCGTCTGTGTTCATTATTTTCCTAAATTACGGATATTAAACATACATAACCATGAAGCCACGTGGTGATATTTCCATGCAACACTCTCCAACTGACTCAAATAGGTTGTGTTTATACATCTGATTAACGAATCGAAAAAATAAACCAGCACCAGGTACTAAAAAAGAGAGAACACAACCATACTTTTATGTATCATGATTTATCCATATTTCATTGTTAGGCGGGTATAACTAGGCCAAAGCTGAAAATAGGTGTTGTCAGTGTCTTTGACGGTGGTAATCAATGAAACCATTTTTATGTTTGTTAATTTCTGCACAGCTTAAAGTATTTTCAAAATAATTAGCAAACTGAAATTCTTCTATGTTAGATGGGTTTTATGTTTCTGTTTTGAATACTGTATTTTATTTTTTTAGTATATCATGTTCTATGAATATACTCATTCCTTTTAAAAAATATTCTGTGTTTTAGATCTGTTTTAGGTGCACAACAAAACTGAGCAGAAGGGACAGAATTTCTCACATGCCCCTGACTCGAACACATGCTTTGTCTCCCCATTATCAACATCCCCCATCAGAGTCGGGGGGTGTGTTCAACTGATGAAACCATGTTGACAA
This sequence comes from Ovis aries, assembly GCF_016772045.2. Classification (NCBI taxonomy): domain Eukaryota; kingdom Metazoa; phylum Chordata; class Mammalia; order Artiodactyla; family Bovidae; genus Ovis; species Ovis aries. The sequence goes on from NC_056076.1 coordinate 59,287,196, forward strand.
ATTATGATCAGCCAAAGTCCATAGTTAACATTATGGTTCATTCTTCACTTTGTGTATTTTACAGGTTTGGACAAACTTATCACGGCCTGTGTCTAGCTCTACAGTGTTGTACAGAGCCGTTTCGCTACCCTAAACATCCTCTGGGCTCTGCCTTTTCATCCCTCCCTTCCCCCTCGGCATCTACTGATCTTTCTACTGTTACCGTAATTTTGCCTTTTCCAGAATGTCATATAGCTGGAATCCTGTAGTATGTGGGCTTTTTGGACTGGCTTCTTTCACTTAAGCAATGTGCATTTAAGATTCCTTCATATTCTCATAGCTTGAGAGCTCATTTGTTTTTAGTGCTAAGAAATATCCCAATGTCTGGATGTACCACAGATTACTTATCCATTCACCTCTTGAAGAATATTTTGGTTGCTTCCAAGTTTTGTCAATCATGAATGAAGATGCAATAAATATTCATATGCAGGTTTTTGTGTGGACATACATTTTCCAGTTCCTGTGAATAAATACCAAGGAGCATGATTAGTGGATCACGTGGTTAACGCTGCATTTACTCTTGCAGAAAACTGCTGTGCTGGCTTCTGAGGTGGCTGCGCCCTTTCACATTCCCACCGGCAACGGTGAGCGCTCCTGTCCCTCCACGTTCTCCCCAGCGTCTGGTGCTGGGTGTTCCGATTTGGGCCATTCTAATAGGTGTGTAGTGGTATCTCCTGTTTTAATTTGCATGACTCTAGTGATATAGAATGTGGGGCATCTTTTCACATGCTTATAGCCATCTGTCTATTTTCTTTGGTGAGGTTTTATTTTTTAAAGAACATTCTTGAAAATTTTGTTAATTTGTTAATTTGTTAATTTTGGGATTAAAATGAAGTGTTTAAGATAAACAGAGAAACAACAGAGGCATGTATCACGGAGCTTTCTGCTCCTAAGCTGCACAGGAAATCCCACTATAAAATTTATTAGCAGATCTTCTAATCAGCTCAGCCTTAATATTCAAACTTCAGTGAACACTCGCCCAAGTTCAGAAGCGGCAACCCCTCTCTCATGTCATAATCAGTTTACTTTCCCATTTCTCCTTAAGTATACTTTCTTTTACCCCAATATTAATTACAATGGCTCAATAAAAAATAGCATGAATTGAATCGTACATAATTAGTTTAATCAAATTCTGATGGTAGTGCAGATTTGTCCGTGAAACGGTCTATCTAGTTCCCAGAAGAAAAGGATCAAATTAACTAACACACTCAAAGGGGTAAAATCTCTTATACAATCTAGTATTTAGTCCAAATTTAGAGACTCATTCAAGTGTTGCTCATAGTAAAACGTCCAGTAAAAAGATATTTTGACCTACTAACCAAGTGAGCATTCTTCTTCAGAGAAAAAAACCACAGATTTGAAAAGAGAAGAGGGAGAGAGAAATCTGTTTATAGATTCTGACTTCCCATTTACTTGGTATGTATGTGGCGGGCTATCTAACTGAGATCCCTTTATGCAGAATTTGTGGTAATAGTACAGACTCATATTGCTGAACAGAGAGTGGCAATCCTGCTAAAGATCACATCTGGCTGGTTTTGCTCAGGTCTCCAGTGTCTGGTCACCACCAGTTAGCCTTTTCCTCTCAATAAGTCTTGTCACACCAAGGCCTTTGAACTTCAGGGACACTAACAGACTTCCGAGATATCTTAAACACTTCAGGAAATAGAACCTAAGACAACTCGCTATTAATCAGCAGCCAGTAAAGCACCTTAGGCTTCCTCAGCGGCTCAGCAAGGAGATCCAACCAGTCCATCCTAAAGGAAATCAACCCTGAATATTCATTGGAGGACTGATGCTGAAGCTTCAATACTTTGGCCACCTGATGCAAAGAACGGACTCATTGGAAAAGCCCCTGATGCTGGGAAAGACTGAAGGTGGGAGGAGAAGGGGATGACAGAGGATGAGATGGTGGGATGGCATCATTGATTCAATGGACGTGAGTTTGAGCAAGCTCTGGGAGACAGTGAAGGACAGGGAAGCCTGGCATGCTGCAATCCATAGGGTTGCAAAGAGTTGGACACGACTGAGCAATTGAACTGAACTGATACTAAGATGACCAGTGGGGGAATCAAACATCACGTACATTAACAAAACACGTGCTCTGGGCAAGCTCATCTTCAGAATCCTTAATCCCCTTTCAGCCACTTTTATCCTCCAGATAAAGGAATGCCCGCTCCTTTTAAGAAAGCCTAGTTTACTTCCCAACAGTTTTCTGTCCTTTAAAAAAAATATTGAGCCTAAATTATTTCTCTCCATAGCTTCATACTGTTGGTCCCAACTCAGCTTTCTGAAACAATTCATAAAAATTTGGTGCCCCCACTACATACAGCCTTTTAGAGATAGTCTTGCTCTGTAATAAAACCTTGCTCCAGACTTTTCTCTTTTCGAAGTTGGTCATATTTAGGTACCTTCCGTAAGACATATTTTTAAAACTTTTTCCTGAAAATACACAAATGGAATAGCATGGCAACCCACATTTCAAAGAAAATGAATATACTTAAAATAGCCAAAACCCCAAATTACAAAGCTATGAAAAACAGACAGTGGAATTGATAAAGAAGACTTTTATCACAGGACCAGATTAGCTTCCTTAAAGCACATGAGGCCATTTTCAGGAAGCTTTGCATCACAGCACAATTTCCAATAATGGTAAATATTATAGCTTTCTCCCTATTACTTAAAAATAAGCAACATTAATTGTTCAGATAATGAGTGTCCTAGACGTAGTTGGGTAGATAGTTATTGATACACAGCCTTCTAATGGTGTGGTTACTGGGAGCTAAGACATTGAATCTTCTTTACTACCATACATCCGAGTAGGGCTACACAGTCAGAGCCCTAGACTGTTTGTTTCCATCCACGGGCAGTTTGTACCTTTTTGGATATGCAAATATAATTTGTGATATGCAAATAACATCCTTTCCTGTTGGTGCCATGATATAAACATGTTTGAGGGAAAGTGGTTCACTTCACATGCTATTAAAATAATTAGAAGTTCACTTCCTATGAAAAGGGCAAAAACTGCCACCCAACCTTTACTTATCCCACCAGATATTCCCATTGCGAGGCACTCTTCTGGATTAGGTATGAAGGCTCTTTTGAGATTACATGTATTATCTAGAAGTGCTTACACTCTGAGTAGTTATGCCAGTTTCTTGGGTATATCAAACAGACTTCTATAAATGTGCTGGGAAATTAGAAGATAAAACAATGGCTAAAAGGCAAGACCAGAAGTCCATGATGCTCCAGAGGGCATAGAGAAGGAAGGAACGGGGTGATCTGGCAGGTCAAAGGGCAGCCTGACAGGGTTTCTGGGAGTTTGGAGGAAAAGGTAAGGATAGAACACAGGCTGGGACGAACCCTCCCTGAAGGAAGAAAGGGACAGTCAGCCGTGGGTCACAGCAGGCCTTCCGCCCTGAGCGGATGTGGTCCACGGGCCCTGGGAAAGGCGCGCGGGAAGACACACTTGAGCCTGCTACCAGCTCTCCCAGACGCTTCTCACAAATGAGGACTAGGTTTACAACACAAGCCACCTTCTGAAGCCCGCTGCCTCTGCCCAAAAGCTGCCAGAGAAGGTTTATATACAAGAGCAGGCTAGACTCTCCATGCAAATAATAGCTTTCGCCAACAGCTGGGGTGAAGACAATGCCCGAGGTTTCTCTGAAGTGTCGTCAGTCACTTGAGGGCATAGAGTGTGGGAAGTTGTTCTGTCGTGTCCGACTCTGTGCGACCCTACGGGCTGTAGCCCACTAGGCTCCTCTCTCCACGGGATTCTCCAGGCAGGAAAACTGGAGTGGGCTGCCATGCCCCGCTCCAGGGGATCTTTCCAACCCAGGGATCGAACCCGCGTCTCTTACGTCTAACCTGCATTGGCAGGAGGGTTCCACTAGTGCCACCTTTTAGGGCATTATCAGCAAGTAAGGGAAGGGGCAGAGGCATCTGATTTTCCAATAGCTTGAGTGCCCAGCATCCAAGGAATTTTAAGGAGAGACGGTCAATCCCTGTCCTCTGCCAGCGTATCACTGGCAAGAGGGGAGGAGGCGGATTAGGATTAGAAACGTCAATCAAAGGGACTTCCCAGGTGGTCCAGTGGCTAAGACTCTGCTCCCAAAGCAGGCGGCCTGGGTTCAATCCCTGGTCAGGGAACTGGATCCTACATGCTGCAACTAAAGATTCTGAGTGCCACGTCTAAGACCCAGCACAGCCAGATAAAAAGAAATGCCAGTCAATACCCCACAGGTCTGATTGTGGGGTAGGTCAGGTCTTGAGGTCACAGTGGAGTAGAGTCTTGTCCAGCGCCCAGGGCTCTCTGCTTGAGAATCTGATTCAGTCCATCCCAGGTACTGAGGTTGACTTCAGGGTCTACTGTCTGCCCAGCACCAGGCTCCACCTTGCTGACATGTTCACAGACGAAGTCTGGTGACGACAAACTCGTCCACAAATAAAATTGTGCTATGTAATGCACAAAAAGGCAGATTCTATATACGAACGCAAGAGGCACCACAGAAAAAGCAAGTAACACAGTACGGAGGGTACAGAGCACCTCATGTGAAGGCCAGTGCCCGCACAGGGCTTTAATGACCAGCAGAGATTTTCCGAACAGACAGGAGAGAGACGCGCACTCTGGGAAAAGGAAGAACACGTGCCTGGTGTGTGGGGAGCATTAAAAAGGGTTTGCGAGGGCTCAAACTTCGGCATGAGAGAGAGAAGTGGTCTAGAGAGGGGCCGGGTCAGGAAGGCCTCTGACTAGCAGAGAAAGAGCTCTGGCTTCATCTTAAAAGGAGACAGAAGCGCCAGCGACGGCGGCTCTGGCAGCCACGGTCTCCACGAGACGGTCTGGTGCGCCAGCAGCCGCAACGGCGTGCCATGCAGGAAGGTCAGAAGTCACCGAAATGAACGAACCCGAAGGGCAGTTAAGCACCAAGCTGTGCTTACCTAGAGCTTCTCTCTCATACTAAACATCAGGGGCTGGAGAGTTTGTGGGTCGTCATAGTCCAGATGGTGCTAGTGGTAAAGAACCTACCTGCCAGGGCTGGAGACTCGAGTTTGATCCCTGGGTCGGGCAGATTCCCTGGAGGAGAGCAGGGCAACCCGCTCCAGTGTTCTTGTGGAGAATCCCACGGGTAGAGGAGCCTGGCGGGCCACAGTCCACGGGGCTGCAGAGACTCAGACGTGACTGAGCAGAGCAACACACCGCACAAAGCTGAGCAGACTGTGTGTTAAGAGAAACTCCAGGCTTCCTCCTGGCCCAGGACGAGTGCGGAGAGACCAGAGGGGCACGACAGGGGTCACGGCTGAGGTGGCCAGACAGACAAACATGGGCCTTGCCTGGCACCACTAAGCCTGGCCAACAGCATCTGCAAACTAGTCTGACCACCGCAGTCACAGAATCACCTGGGGATCCTCATTCAGGAGGTCTGCCCCAAACATCTGTATTTTTGCCAATTGATATTGACAACTGGGTATGTGCTGGGAATATTGGTCAAGTCCTAGGATTGTACATCAATAAATTAAAGTATGGGGAACATCCAAACAAAATATATAACACTCTCTTAAGATTAAAATTTTCACTTCGCAAATCAATCAGCAGAACTGGAGGCCTGTGTAACTTCAAACTTATACAATGAGGTCAAAATGTTTTGATTCTGAGCATCAAAGAAGAGTGGAGTACAAATCAGTACCAGCTCAGCAAGCTATTAAACCCACCTTAGCCGCAGGTACCACTTTTGTAACGTGGAGATATTCACACACGGTGGTTGGGAAGATAACACAACTTATTTGAAGTTACTAGCAAATGCCCCTGATAGAGCAAAGCTCACTGAATGCGAGTACTCTTGAATTTCCCTTAAAAGCAAAATGTGAAAGGAAACACATGGAGAATGCCTCACATCACTGAAAAATACATAAGGATGTACTAAGTGACAGGTGTTATGAATCAATGAAAAGAATGGATAAGAGTAAGTAAGATACAGAAGTATGACCATTTCAAGCCATGGAACCAACCGTTAAGTACAGTCTGGAACCAAGCGTGTCCTCCACACTCAGCTGTCACGTGTGTTAGCCTATTCCAGGGACTCTTCTGGCTCAGCGTCAGGACAATCAATACATTTTATCTTCCCTGCGATCTATGGCCCAAGGATCTTAATCCTTATCAAGCAAGCTTTATAGTATCTGTATCTACCGCATTTATTTATTCGGGCTTGCTTTTCCTTGATTCTTAACTTGAATCCAATCATCTGTTCAACGTACTAAAAGGTGCTTCCTCTTGTTTTACCATCAATTCAAGTTCATGTGACTGGACACACGAAGGAAAACAAAAAAAATGGAACTGGAAGAGAGAGGCATTAGAAGTACCGAAAACTTACAAATCCCACTCTGCACTTTTTGGGTACAGAGGAAAACATCTTGTGGCAGGATAAGTTGCTGACTTATTAATCTGATGATGCATTAATACCTAAATGGGCTCGGGAAGATCGCCTGGAGAAGGGAATGGCTACCCACTCTAGTATCCTTGCCTGGAGAATCCAGGGACAGAGGAGCCTGGCAGGCTACAGGCCATGGGGTTGCAAAGAGTTGGACATGACTGAGCGACTAACACTAATACCTAAATGGCAATTCATTTCTTGTTAATGAATTATTTTTCCCTTGCGTCCTCACCCATCTCAGGGTAGCTCAAGTCTTTAATTTCTTATATTCAGGGTTTTGGAATGCACAGGGTTTTTTTTTTTTAAGCCTACGTCCTTTGTAAAGTTCTTTTTAAAATTTTAGTCCTTTGCAGAGAATGGCACCTCTGAAGCAACAGGAGACATCAGGAGAGGCTCCTGGAGGCCCCAGATGAATCAGGTCTGAGGCTCCAGAGGGGGCGGAAGTGACCCAGTGCCGTCTGCCCCTGCACACCCCACGCGCTCACACCTCTGTGCTGGGGGCCCATGGAGCACCTATTTGAGAATCAGCATAAAACCCCTAGGTTCAGAGACATGCCGAAGATGACCACAAAACTCAGAGACCCAACAGGCAAGAGAATGGGGGTGCCTCATCCATGATCAGGAGGGCCTTGAGACCCCTCTTTGAAGTTACGGCCCTTCCCAAGCCCCAGGACCTTAGGGAGACCCTACCAAAAGGAACCTCTGCCAGCGAGGGCCCAGAGGCAGAACAGGGGTCATTCAAAGGAGATTTTAAAGTATGCTGTTCCAACTGAGGGCGTCCCTGGTGGCTCAGATGGTGAAGAATCGGCTTGCCATGCAGGAGACCTGGGTTCTATTCCTGGGTTGGGAAGATTCCCCTGGAGAAGGGAATGGCAACCCATTCTGGTATTCTGGTTTGGAGAATCCCATGGACGGAGGAGCCTAGTGGGCTACATGGGGTCACAAGGAGTGGGATACAACTGAGTGACTGACACTTCTTCCAGCTGAGCTTGCGGACTGAGACTCATACTCACTGCAACTCTATTATTATGGCCTCTGAATAGCTTTTTGTAAGTCTAATTTTATAGTGATGAGTATATTAAAAAAATATATGCTCCCAGCTGAAAGAACTTAGAAGCTGAGGCAGAACTTTAAAGTTAACAAAATAATAGTAACAATGCGGATATGTAAACTTGCCGGTAGAGAGCCAAAGGCTGTCTTTTACATACAATTTCTATTCTCTTTCTTTGCTGAATCATTGATTTTTATGTTAATAACAATGCAGCTTTGATGGATGTCTGAGTTATCTGAAATGAAGAAGGGTTAAGAAATTTAAACCCTGTCGCTTAGAGTAAGACATAAACAAATAGCTGTGAGATGTTCCATCTTGACTAAGGTTGCCACGAACTCAAATAATAATAAACAGTCTATAGCTGCTACATGCACAGTGCCTAGAAAAAGAATTTATTGACTAGGATTATTTATTATGAAAAAATTATTGTAACTACTCAACGGAGAAGTTAATGTCGGGTCGTTTCCCACGATATGTAGATAATAAACACTTGATAGTCATATAATACGAAGAGTATTACATCAATAAATACTAGATTTGTGTGCAAGCCCTCGCAAATACTCTTAATTATACCATTCCTAGATGTCAGATTAGTGGAATTTACATCCGTTAGCAGAAAAATGGACGAAAAAGGAACAGCACCTGCCATATGAGAATTTATTTTTAATCAACACTTCCACTCAAGACAGTCTATATCACCAAGGAGCTAGGAATTAAAGAGAGGGTAAAATGTGACATCATTTAATCACAGCAGCAAAGTTGTTTGAAAAGGAAAAGCAAGGAATGGAATAGCAACTTGCCGAGTCAAGAGCTATTCTACCCTGATCTTGTCTTAAAGAAGCTTACTACATTCCAGCTTTTCCTTTACTTGTCTTTTGACCATTTTATTTCTTCCTCAGGTTTTAGATTGGGGTGCCAGGCCCATGTTCTAATTGACATGTTGCTATGCCAAAGCACACAGAGTTTTAGGCTTGGCTTTCCTCTTGTCCTTAGCAATAGTTAAGTCAGTAAATTGCCTTGGCAATTGGTAATAGTCCTGCTGTTCCTTATTCATCCCCTCACAAATTAGCCCCTTAGGAAGACACTGCTGTCTGGACTTCAAAATGACAGTGGAAAACTACCCAGGCTCTTAGGCGTAAACTGAGAAAGATATCCCGATGCAGAATCATATCCATCCATTTAAAAATCAGTTCTTTCACATGCAGGGCTGTGGCTTCGCGGCAGACGTTCTGATCTGGCAGACCTTTTGGAGCTAAAGGAAAGCTAGGAGAGCAACATGACAACGAAAACTGATGCTTCCTGTTAAATGGGTTTAAGCGAGTTTGCTTTTTGCTTCACTAATACACTGACACGCTTGAATACAAATTGAACACGAATCCAGCATGAAGAAATGCTTCGAGTATGAATGCATGTAAACGGCTAAGCAAATGTGAGCACATGCATACCTGCGTACCTGCAACCCTAGCCACTCACACAGAAGGTCTGTCATGCTGAGACAGGACCGGTGGTTCAGATCAATCATATGCAAACTAGCGCGGAGCCTCGACAGCTTATTAGAGCATGCAGTCAATTCCCAGAACAATAAAAGGAAGAGAGCGAGAGAGGTAACGTCAGACTGAATGATTTTATTGCACTGATTCTAATATCCGGTGCTGAGAACCTGCACAGGTAAAGGCAGAGAGCCCAGGGGACGGACGCAGGCACACGGACACCCTCACACCTGGCTGGGAGCCGCAAGAGGGGCAGGTCAGGAAGATTCCCTAGGGTAGGAGATGGCACCCCACTCCAGTATTTTTGCCTGGAGATTCCCATGGGTGGAGGCACCTGGTGGGCTACAGTCTATGAGGCTGCAGAGAGTCAGACAGGCCTGAGCACACACATACCTGGCCGGTGAATAAAATCCAGAGACACGGGGAAAAAAACAAGCCTCAGAGCATTCAGTGGCTTGCTTAACACAGAATCTTACACCAAAGTTTTGAAATGTAAAAATTAGAAGGTTAGAGTCGGTTCCTGGGGATAATTTGTTAGTGTCTGTAGCGGTCAGTTTTAATGGTCAACTTGGCTCGTTTGTAGCATGCATCGATTCAATCAAGCCTTAATCGAGGTGTTGCTGTGAAGGTATTTTGTACACATGGCTAACATCTGTAATCAGCTGACTTGTAAGATTATTCTCAGTAATGTGGACAGGCCTCATTCACTCAGTCGGACGGCCTTAAAAGCCAGACTGCAGCTTCCCAGAGAAGGAACACGCTCTGCCTCAATGTTGCAGCAGCAATTTCTATCAGAGTTTCCAGCCTACCCTACACATTTCAAACCTGTCAGCTCCACAATCTCATATGACATGAGCCAATTCCCTGAAATAAATAGGAGATACGTGTGTGTGGGTGGAGATGGGAGGGCAATCACGTGTAAGCAACCCCAAAGTCCTTTAAAAGATTAATATGGCTACATTTAATTTTCAAATGTAGCCTAGACACCTACTCAGACCACTACATCATAATCGAGTTGCAACAGTCGGCTTTATATTTAAGGCATACAGGTTTCCATGTACTTAGGGAACAGTCCAAAGACCAAAGCTGGAGAAGGAAGTGGTAACCCACTCCAGAATATTTGCCAGGAAAATCCCATGGACTGAAAAGTCTGGTGGGCTGCAGTCCATACAGTCACAAAGAATTGGCCATGGCTGAGCATGCACGGACACGCCAAAGACCAAAGGAAAACCATCTTACTGTGGAGTGTTGTTTGCTTGACAGTGGCAGCTCCCAAAAGGACACTGTCACAGGAATTCCTACTAAGACAGCACATCAGTGTTCTCCAGGATGTTCTTAATCCAACTAGCTTGCGGTGTGCCAATTTTGGACATCATCTTCACGGATGTTGCTGTAGGTACGGGAGATCCAGGACCGAACCGAGACACGTACATCAGGGCTGATATCTGGGAACAGGTCTTGGAATTATTAACTGGGATGATGATGTTTGAAGCAAAGAAAAAAGGTCTCAGAGGACACTAATATCTCAGTCACTGAGTGCTCATTGCATGTCAGGCCCTGTGCCCAGCATTTAAATATAAAAGATTTGTTTTAAGCCTTACAACTACTTTCTCCTATAAACATTACTGTACCCTTTCCACAGACCGGAAAACTAAGACTGCAGAGGTTAAATAACTAGCCCAAGGTCACACATCCAGGATCCCAACATCGGCCTTTTAGATGTTGGAGCCCGCGGTTTTTACCACGAAGCTACCGCATGGCCTGCCTTATCTCATAAAGGAAGGCACCTAATTTACAGCCAGAGTTAAGGGATGGGGAGAAAGAGAGGAATCAGAAAAGTTGCCAAGGAAAGAGTATTGCCAGAGACAAGAAAAGACATTGGACAAATTTCCAAAAGAAGTAGACAGAAGAGTTAATCCTTAAAGAAGAAGGAAGTGATAAATATTATATATCAAATAAACATAAAGAATAACGGGGGATGGCCTTTTTTCTAAAGTTATTGAAGGCAGGGAGGGCAAGAAAAATAAAGAAGGCAGTGGTTAAGAAATTCAGAGATTTAAAAGATACGAAAGAAATTATGGTGGTGTAGAAGTAAAGAATCTGGAGACGTGGGTTCCATCCCTGGGTCAGGAAGATCCCCTGGAAAAGGACGTGACAACCCACTCCAGCATTCTTGCCTGGGAAATCCCATGGACAGAGGAGCCTGGCGGGCTACAGTGCATGGGGCCACAAAAAATCGGACATGACTTAGTGGCTAAACGACAAGCAAAAACCAGAAACCTCAATTAAAAATAGACTTGGGAGACCGTTGGGGGAGCTCTTTCTCCTGCAAAGAAAGCAAGCAGAGATCAATGGAAGAGGACTCTTCCCTCGTAAGAACTCAGCCAATGAAAGCAGAGATTCCATTTCCTCTAACTCTCCCAGCTACCCTTTTCCCTCTGTAAAAACTCTGCCCTTCCCTTGCCCTGCAGGACTTTGCTCTGTATAACTGCAGACCCCAAACTGCAATTCAACGATGATCTCAAATAAACCCATCTTTGTTGGAGAAATATCTGTTTGTTTCAGGTCACAGTCTTTTGTCAGACATTTAAGAAAAGATACATGGAAGCAATCTGCCTGAGGAAGTAGGGGAGAATACTTAGAATACAGGGGAAAGAGAACTCTGGGGAAACACGTCATAGATGATGATGGCTAGGTAGCAATACGGGGTAGGGGTGGGGAGGGAGAGGGGGGAGGCAGGGAGGCAGGAAAGAGAAAAATGAAAACGCTCATCCTTCGGCGGTCAGTATTTATTTGGCGTCTTAAGTTTTCCAGAAGGTCAGCGTTAGAAATATGACTCACAACTTCCTTCAGAAATGACAGTCTGTGTTACAGATGAGTCTGTGACCATCACAAGACCTACCTAACCCATCAAGGGAAAAACAGCTGGGATCCTTGCCTCCTGTGATACTTCTCAAATGAACACAAACGTGACGTTTAATAGAAAATGTTTGGGTTCTTGCTATAGTGCCATACCTAAGACAAGCCTGAAGAGGACCGTACGATCAAATGAGTCTCTTAAATTTCAAACGCTACTCAGTTAGAGCAGACAGAGCTGATAGAGATTACTGGTGATGATGCTTCAAGAAAGCTTGCTGCTGCTGCTGCTAAGTCGCTTCAGTCATGTCTGACTCTGTGCGACCCCATAGACCGCAGCCCACCAGGCTCCTCCGTCCCTGGGATCCTCCAGGCAAGAACACTGGAGTGGGTTGCCATTAGGGCACCTTCAAAGGCTTTAGAGCTTGAGTCAAGTTTTTGTCGTCCAGTTTTATTTCTAAACCAACACGGTTTCCTCTGTTGGTGCCGTTACTTCCCTGAGACACACAGTGTGGTGGGAAGCGGGGGTGGTTTTGGTGCACGTTTGAGACAAATGGACACTGATTTCCTCCATTAACTCAGAAAGCTGCAGAGCTTCCTGTGACTTCAGAGCCACAAACGCAGCATGTGAGCCATGCCGACTCCCCCTCATTGCTGTGTGTGCGCGGCCCCCAAGGGCCGGCTTCTCCTGGTCTCACTGTGATTTTCTTTCAGAAACTTCAGAACAAGAGAGAGAGGTGAGGCTCGACTGCCGTTCAGTACTGAAGAACCTAAAGCTCTAAACGAATGGAAAACAGACTATCTTAAATAACGACAAGGCCAAAGCATTTGTTTTGCTTTTTAACCCAACTACAAGTTAAATACAGCTTTGCTAAATAGGTCAATAACTTTAGTTTTGCCAAAGTTTTACTTTATAGCTCACCAGCTCTGCTGGTGGCCCAGTGGTAAAGAACCCACCTGCCAATGCTGGAGACCTGGGTTTGATCCTGGGGTTGGGAAGATTCCCTGGAGGAGGAACTGGCAACCCACTCCAGTATTCTTGGCTGGAAAATCCCATGGGCTGAGGAGCCAGGTGGGCTACAGTGCACGGGTCTCAAGAGTCAGACACGACAGAGCAACCAAACAGCAACTCCATTATATCTAAATACCAAATTGAACGCTCTCCATGCGAGGCCCATGAAGGAGGAAATGCGTCCTTTCTGCTGGTGTGGATCCCTTCTTTGCCCTTGGCCAGAGCACAGCTGTTCGAGAGTCCTGGCGTTCTTTCCCCTGAGATGGATGCAGCTCTCTGTAAGCGTTGTGGGAGTGCTCCTTAGAGACCGCCAGGTCTCCCCAGCAGTGCTGCTCCTCAGAGGCGATGAGGAAGGTCAGGCCAGCATCTGAGAGGGGGTGTTCTATCAACGGCGACCACCTCCCCCCCAGCATGTCTGAAGGGTCTCAGACCTTTCAGAGCCCCGCCCCCACCCCATCCCATTGCCCCTCCCCATTCTCCCGAGGCTCCCACCCCAGGGAACAGGGCCGGCTGAGCTGCGTCTCCTCCTCGAGGCAGGACTGAGATCTACCTTTGCTTCTGAAGACATGGTCAGAGAAGTGCAGTTCCAATGGCCAGTAGTTCAAACATTTTATCTTAAAGAGAAGCAGAACATTTAGAAATCGAAAGTCTTCTTGGAACCAAGACCTGCTGGCCAGCATAGTTTCATTTCTCATTTGTTTATCATTTAAAATAAAGTCTGGTCGATACCTAAACCCACACGATTCATTGCCATATATGACAAACTGTGGAATTTTCCTTACACAGGTTAACATGCACTTTTGTTTTTCGTATCCCCTAGTTCCAATATGAGAGCATTACAAGGAGAAATTTAAGGATTCTCCCATGGGCTCAGAACAAGAGAGTACTCAGTAGGTCCTTACTCTAGTCAGCTGGGGTGCCCTCAGGTAGTCAAAGACGGCTAAGCCACCAGCAGCTTGGAAGGGGGGGAGAGGAAGAGAGGAGGAGCAGGGAAGGAAGCGGAGACAGAGAGAAAGGTAGGAGGGCTGGATGGTTCCCAGAGATGACTTTTTCCCCAAACCAAGCTTCCCATTTCCAAGAAAACAATTTGAAGTCATTCCCCCAGCGACTGTTTAGCTGAGTAACCTGCTTACCTTCTGAGAAAATGGGCTAGAAATAAGGCAGACCAGAGGAATGAAAATGACTCGGTGACAAATTAGAGATGACTGATTTATATTTATTTATTGATGCGTTTGAACTCTGTCATGCTGGAGAAGACTCTGGAGAGTCCCTGGGACTGCAAGGAGATCAGACCAGTCAATCCTAAAGGAAACCAACCCTGAAGAGTCATTGGAATGACTGATGCTGAAGCTCCAATATTTTGGCCACCTGATGCGATGAACTGACTCTTTGGAAAAGATCCTGATGCTGGGAAAAACTGAGGGCAAAAGAAGGGGACGACAGTGGATGAGATGGTTGGATGGCATCACCGACTCAATGGACATGAGTTTGGGTGAACTCTGGGAGATGGTAAAGGACAGGGATGCCTGCTGCGCTGCGGTCCATGGAGTTGCAAAAAGTTGGACATGACTGAAGAACAACACTTATAGTAACAAGGAAGAGAAAGGGAGAGAGCATTTATAAGACAAGATTCAATATTTATTGTGCATTAAAGCTATATCTTCTAATTGCTATGCCAGGAGTTCTGTTTGTACATGTCAGAAGTACTAAAGATCACCTTTGCGGCCACTGCTCAATGTTCAGACAGCATTTTGTCCTCTACGCTCCATTCTGATCTCACTCCACTGTGTTCATTCTGCCCGTCAGTCACTGCCTAGATTGTAGAAGACTGAGCATTTGCCTCTCCACTAGACTGTGAACACCTGGAAGTTGGGGCAGTGTAAAAAAAAATCCCCAGCACTGAGTAGAGGGTTCAAAATTTGGTGGATTGTTCAACATTTAGATATTAAATTGAAATATACTGAAATTGAACTCTTAGAGATTAACTATATGGAATAGCCAAAATGAAAAAAATTCAAGTAGTATAGTGTGGTTGGAAGAGCACTATCAAAATGTCAATGACTGGGGGTTATCCATGTTCTTTTCCATAAATCCATGTCCCGTAGCATATCAAACCAATTTGTCAAGTCTCAGAGTAACACAGCGTATAAATAGCTCAATGACTTGAAGCAGGAAACAGGACCAGCTAATGACCTGAGATTCCATCCAGCTCTAAGAAGCAAGTTTCTGTGAAAGCAGTGTAGTCACAGCCACGATACTGTGCAAAGTAGGCAAAGATATCAACGCGTGCATATTCATAGCCTTCTCTCCTCCTCATCTTCAAAAAAGAGCGAGCATTTGTTGCTTTGGAGACTACTGGGCTTGGTATTTTGGGTACATTTGTCTGGAGAATCAATAGGCAGGAGAATTGGAACAAGCCCAGAAAGGCTAGATTTATCTCCATGAGTAAAGGGAGAAAGGGTCAGGAAAAGAAAATGGCATTCTAAAAGGGAGTGTGGAATGGACCCGACCAGCGGGGAAGCAGTCTGGGGAGAACTGGGGTTGAGTTTGATGAGGCAGGGTCGGACATTCTGGAAGAGGCTTCCATGCTTTTAGAGCTACTGAGACAGAAAGAGAGAGAATAAAAGAATTTTGAGGGTTTT
The DNA here is from genome assembly GCF_016772045.2 of Ovis aries. Classification (NCBI taxonomy): domain Eukaryota; kingdom Metazoa; phylum Chordata; class Mammalia; order Artiodactyla; family Bovidae; genus Ovis; species Ovis aries. Next base: position 59,302,711 of record NC_056076.1, read on the forward strand.
TTTTTTTTTAACAGTAGAAACTAATAGAATATTGTAAATCAACTATATTCCAATAAAACTTTTTTAAAAAGATGTGGTACCTACACACAACGGAATATTACTCAGCCATAAAAAGAATGAAATAACGCCATCTGCGGTGACAGGAAAGGACCTAGAGGTTCTCACACTGCGGAAAGTAAGTCAGAGACAAATCTGTGAGATCGCTTGTATGTGGGATCTAAACCAGGGGTACAGATGAGCTTACAGAACGGAGACAGTCACAGACATAGAAAACAGACTTAACGGTTACTGAGGGGGAAGGAGAGGAGGGGCAAGCAGAGGCTGGGCTGACCCACGCCCTGCTGCGCTGGGCTCAGCCGCTCGGTTGTGTCCTTCCCTGGCGGCCCCCTCGACTTACCCGCCAGCTTCTCTGTCCATGGAATTTTCCAGGCACGAGTACTGGAGTGGGTTGCCATTGCCTTCTCCAGGGGATCTTCCTGACCCAGGGATGGAAACCACTACTGCTGTGTCTCCGGCATCGTCAGGCGGATTCCTTACTCCTGAGCCACCCGGCAAGCCCACATACACACGTTGCTACATGTATCAGTAAAATAGAGAACAGGGGCCTACTGTACACAGCGCGGGAAGCTCGGCTCAACGCTCTGTGATGACCTGTGTGGGAAAACGATCTAAAGAGTGGATGCGTGTGTGATTCACTCTGCTCTACACCTGAAACTAACATTGTAAATCAGCGATACGCCAATAAAGATTAAGTAAAAACAAGACTGTAAGCACTTTGAAAGGCAGTGGTATTATCTAACGTGTGTCTTATTTCTCATTGTGGTGAGCACATCAAACTGGTAAAAATTAGTGAATGAGTAAATATGTAGTAAAGACATTAATGTTATCACTTATAGCTACCTATTATTACTCAGACAACAAAATTACAAGGAATTAAAACTCTACATAGCATTTTCTTCATTTCTGGAGTCTTTGTAACTAATGCCCTATAGCTATGAGCTACCATGATTTTAATTTAAAAACAGCTGCTGAAGTCACCCATTGAACTGATCCTTACTGAGACAACCTTGCAGAGATGGTTATGTTACACTCCTAGCATGCAGAAAAGCAATCAAGGAAAAGCCACGCTTAAGTAACTCCTAATGAACCGAAGAGATGCTCCCTAAAGGAAAAATCTGTGACAGCCTCCAAAGTGTACATCAACAAAATGAGTTTAAAACACAAATACAACAAAATTCACCAGTGTTTTTGTGAGTGTGATTCAAACATCAGAATTACAAATTAACGTGGAACTTCTGGTAAATAACATAAATGGCTAAATCCAACCTAACTTGATTATTTTATCACAAAAATAAAATTTTAGGGATGAATGTCATGCATCAGCTAAGTTTTTTTCTTTTCTTATTGAACAACTCAATTAAAACCAAACCTGTGGAAAATCACAGAACAGCTTAAGGTCAAAAGGTAAAATATCTGCTTTAACTTAGTCTGTTTCATTAACAACCCTCAAAAAGACAAAAGTTCCTCATATAAAGGCTGTGGCCTACCAGGCTCCTCCATCCATGGGATTTTCCAGGCAAGAGTACTGGAGCGGGTGCCATTTCCTTCTCCAGGGAATCTTCCCAACCCAGGAATTGAACCTGGGTCTCCCGCATTGCAGGCAGATGCTTTACCATCTGAGCCACCAGGGAAGCCCTATTATTAAGGGTAAAACCTACAGAATGGACACAAATTGGACAACAATAATTTGCTACCCACAGTTTAATAATCCCAGAGCCATACTTCTAATTTTCTATAATAGATTGATATTGCCTCTGGTAATCATTACTTTGAAATGATTTTCCCTTCAACTAAAATCGAGCTTTTAGTACTCTATAACTTGCAATAAATGGGAGGAAGCATCTAGCACTACCGAAATTAATAAAAGAAGATCAGAAGTCATCCTCTACATACTATTAGAAATTCGATTCCTCTTATCTGGTTCCCGTGAGGTAGCTGGTCACTCCACAGCATTTGAAGTCAACCTGGGGGTATTACATGTCATTCACTTAAGCAGCCACTTTTTGCACCTGGCAGGTGACATCTCCATCTTCAACCAAACGTCTGTTGGCATCTATTCCTCTTCATCTGGAAGCTGCTGGAGTGATGGTTTGAGGGAACGGCGTGAAAACACTCTTTAACCTAGCCTCATCTGTTCTATCTGGCCTCGTCAAGTCCCTGGCCAACTCCAAAAGATGGGTATCTTATTCAGTGAAACCTCCTCAGGAGCAGGGTCTGCCTCCCCTGCCAGTCCTGTTTGTGTTCAGCAGAAAAATGAAACAGCAAATTTGGAAGAGAGGAATTAGGGAGCAACACGGACCTGCACCCACGTCATCCAGAGCGCTCAGCAGAGCTGCCTCTACTTACGGGGTTGAGGTGAGGCACTGGATGACCCAAAACTGCACGGGACAAAAAAAAAGGACTTCCCTGGTGGTACTGTGGATAAGAATCTGTCTGCTGAAACGGGACCCGGGTTCGACCCTGGTCGGGGAAGATCCCAGGCACCACGGGGCAACAGTCACCGTGACACCAGTACTGAGAGCCACTTGCACTGAGCTCGTGGTCCCCGACAAGAGGAGCCGGTACACCGCAGCGAAGGGCGACCTCCACTCACCGCAGCACATGCCGCACCAAGGACGTGAATGAAATAGGAAATAATTAGGGAAAAACCCCCAGGTGACGCTGTCCAGATACAGGTGGGCTTTGTGGGCTCAAACAAAAAACAGATCTAGCTACGGATTTTCGATGTTTCCTAATTTCAAAAGACTGCTCCTGACAATTTTTGAGCCTTCAGGAAACTGGTGAAGGATGAACCATAATTGCCAGAAAACCCCAAGTGGCAGGAGTTCAAAACACATGAAGTCGTAACGATAAGATGTCAATTGTGCTAAGCGATGCTTTAAAAGCCCTCGGTAGTTTTTGCAACAATGGAGAAATACATCTGCAGGACTATCCCCAGTCACTGCAGTCCCGCTTGTCTAAAATAACCCAGAGTAATCGCGAGTAATACTGTAATAGCTCTGGACTTCTTTCCTGGCAAGTCCATGGACACATACACGCCCTTGTTTCTTTACCAAAGTATGAGAGTGCTTCCTATGCCTTTAGGCAGGTGACTATTTTAAGATAACATTTAATGGATCTCATCTCAAGCCAAGGTTAAAAAGAAATTAAGATTTGGAAAGTACCTTCTGTCCGTTTCTGGTTTTCGTTTTCCTGTGAGTCATGGGCAGCCTTCTGCTCTGTGCCAAAGTGTCCTCTTTATTTCTTCCGTCGCATTTGTGTACACTCTGTCGCTTCAGTCGTGTCTGAGCCCGCCTGGCCCCTCTGTCCATGGGATTCTCAAAAATACTGGAGTGGGTTGCCATTTCCTTCTCCAGGGGACCTTCCTGACCCAGGAGTTGAACCCACGTCTCCTGTGTCTCCTGCATTGGCAGGCAGATTCTTTACCACTGAACTACCTGTATTATTTTTTGTTAATTACAAATGGCCAGCACAATGAATAAAATACAGTTTTCCCTTATTCTTCCTTAAAGAGCCAAACAAAAGATGTTTGAAGAAAAACTGTTATTCTTGGTAGAATGAATTGAGCTTCATTAGGACCTTCTCTATTCATCTTTTCCTGTAACAGCCAAACCATAATTGCTCTTGGCAAGACCCTTCCTGACACTGCAAATCAGAGACTTGGAATTTACGTCGGAGCCTGCTGTGTCACTGTTATGGCCTCCCTGCTGAGAAGGGCTCTGGTCATCAGTTTTCTTATGTCCTCTAATAAAGTTTAAAACATGGCTATTTTGACCTTACAAGCAACAAACAAATCTCTAACGACATCTACTCACTGGGAAGGGAAAACTAAAAAATGTAAATCTGGTTGCACAACTTCCATTTCACTTCCTTCAAATCAAATTCCTACACGTCCTATAGATGCTTTTCATCCTCACTACTTGTACTCTGATAAATCTCTCTTTAAATCCCAAAGTCAAATGGATGTTTGTAAAAGATGTGAAATCAAAACAATTTCTCTTCATTTTTAATTGGAAATTCTTCATAAAAGAAATAGTAGTAAAAAGAATAAATATACTTTCCTGGATAAATATTGTTAAAAGACCCCTTTTTTCTCCTGCAAAAAATATATATATATATATATATATATATATATTCAAAACATAAAAATCTAAGTGACAAATTTAGAACAGTTAAAAAAATTATTTTTTAACCCAGAGAAAAGTTATTATCAGCAAAATATATTTCAAGTAAATTCAAACCACTTTTGAAATTAAATCTTAACTAAAAAAACTCAAATCTGTTGACTTGAAAGATACTAGATGGTATCACACAACCGAGACACTGAATTTTGAAAACATAAACAGTTGATACGTATATAGTAAATGAGTACATACCATTTGAAAAGAAGGGAAAGTTGTTTCTAAGTGTTTATTGATGCATGATCTTTATAATAAAAATGAAAGTATTTTCATTACTAAACAATTCATTTAGTTGTGACTTTCTTCTGCATTCTCCATAACTAGGCCAGAATTTCTATACCATTACAATCTGAATAAATATTCATTTAGTGACTGGAAAAAAACAACCAAATAAACAAATGACCTTATAAATAAAAATCATGATACAATGGTAATTAAGGCCAGCAAGTCAAGCCCATCAATCAATTTAGTGAAGTGGGTTCTAAATATGTTTAAATATAATTGAGAAACCATTCAAAACAATTTAATTTGAATTAGTGAGGTTCGCTGATTTCATTAAAAAAACTGACTTTAAAAGTGAATATGGTGCTCCTGGCCTTGAAGGAAGAACAGCATATTTCCCATCCTAAACCACGAGAAAACAGGAAGAATACATGTGGTAATTGATTTCTAAAATTAGACAACAGACAACATGGGGCCATGGTCCCTGGAATAAGGAAAGTAAGCAAGATGAAGCCTAAGGTAGTCTCGGTTTTCTGCACTGAGATAATTCCTAAGGCATGAAGGAGAAACCCAAGCAGCGCCCAGCAAGGTCTTGATGAGCTGAACTGATAACTAAAGCCACTTGGACAACTCCAGAATAAGGAGTTCAAGGAAGCCTAGGTGGCCAGACTATGTGGGTCAGAGCTCTAGAGAAGCAGCAATCATGACATGCAGGAGTCCCAGAAATCTATACAGGGGCCCCCGAGTGCTCAGCTAAATACAATCTGAGTGCATGTAGAGTAAAACCTCACAAGACTGGGGACGTACAACTCCCAAGAAACAGCAATTACTGGAGGGAGACCTGTAGGCAGGAAAAAGGATTGGGGACAGGCTGAGCTTTCAAGAGCCAGAGTGGGGAGTGATGGAGGGAGTGAGAGTCGCTCTGTCATGTCCGACTCTGCAGCCCAGTGGACTATACACAGTCCATGGGATTCTCCAGGCCAGAACACTGGAGTGGGTAGCCTTTCCCTTCTCCAGGGGAGTTTCCCAACCCAGGGATCGAACCCAGGTCTCCCACATTGCAGGCAGATTCTTTACCAGCTGAGCCACAAGGGAAGCCCAAGAATACTGGAGTGGGTAGCCCATCCCTTCTCCAGCGGATCTTCCCAACCCAAGGATTGAACCCAAGTCTCCCACCTTGCAGGCGAATGCTTTACCAGCTGAGCCACGAGGGTTAAAGGCAAAGAAATTCATATCCTTGAATACATTACAAGTTCAACAGAGCATTTGAGAGGGTCACACTTTAGTAGCAGGGCTAAACTATCCCTGAAGTAAAGTATCCTTTATACCTGCCCTGTCTGTCTAGTCAGAGCTATGGTTTTTCCTGTAGTCATGTATGGATGTGAGAGTTGGACCATAAAGAAACCTGAGCGCCAAAGAATTGGTGTTTTTGAACTGTGGTGTTGGAAGAGACTCTTGAGAGTCCCTTGGACTGCAAGGAGATACAACCAGTCCATCCTAAAGCAGATCAGTCCTGAATATTCATTGGAAGGACTGATGCTGAAGCTGAACTCCAATACTTTGGCCACCTGATGTGGAGAACTGACTCATTTGAAAAGACCTTGATGCTGGGAAAGATTGAAGGCAGGAGGAGAAGGAGATGACTGAGGATGAGATGGTTGGATGGCATCACTGACTCAATGGACATGAGTTTGAGCAACTCCAGGAACTGGTGATGGACAGGGAGGCCTGGTGTGCTACAGTCTATGGGTTTGCAGAGTCGGACATGATGGAGCGACTGAACTGATAAAAAACTTCAAGTCCTAATAAAAGCACTGGAGAATCAACCTATAAGTAAGTTAACTGCCTACAAAATAAAAACCCAACATTCCTTAAAGGAAGGCAGCAAAACACAGAAACTAAAGCATAAATTCATTATCTAGGATCCAATTAAAATTTATTAGCTATGTAAAAAGAAAGAAAGAAAGTGAAGTCATTCAGTCGTGTCTGACTCTTTGCAACCCCGTGGACTGTAGCCTACCAGGCTCCGCCGTCCATGGGATTCTCCAGGCAAGAGTACTGGAGTGGGTTGCCATTTCCTTCTGCAGGGGATCTTCCTGATCCAGGGATCAAACCCAGGTCTCTCTTTAGAGATAGAAATCATAACATTTAATTCAAAGTATCAGTTGATTAAGAGCAGATTAGATATGGCACAGGAAAAGATCTGTAAACTTGAAGACATAACAATATAAATTATCCAAAGTGAAACTTGGAGAAAATTGACAAAAATAAATGAAGGGAATTTAAGTGATAGTGACATCATGTAGTTGAAGTCTCAAAAGGAGGGGAGATGAAAGGGATACAGAAAATACTTGGAGAAAACAATGGCCCTCAAATTTATAAATCTTCTGAAAACTATAAATTCATGGGTTCAAAAAACTTCAAACAGAACGAATCTAATGAAAACCATGCCAAACTAAATCAAATTGCTGAGAACTTCTGAGAAAAAGAAAGTCTTCCAAGAGGCAGCCCAAGAAAAGAGGTTACGTTACCCAGAAGAAGAAAGCTAAGCATTATCAGTAACATCTTCAGAGACAATTCCAGCCAGAAGACAACGGAGTGACATCTGAAAGAAAATGCTCGTGGCAATTCTATACCAAAATAGAAAAGAAATTTCCAAATCAAAGGTAAAATACACTATTGTCAGCAAAATGAGCTCTGAGAGCATTTGTTGCCAGTTCCCTGCACAAACTGAAAGAAGTTCTCGAGGCAAAAAGAGATCCAGACCAAGCCTGGAGTTCAGTTAGTAATAATGTCCAAGGCTGGCTTCCCAGTTTGACAACCACATCATGAGAGTGGATGTTAAAGCAAGAGAAGCTGCGCGAGGACTATGCAGGAACTTCCTGCATTAGCCTTTGCAACTGTTTCTGTAAATCTGAACCTATTCTAAAATTAAAAATTTACTGAAAAAAAAAGAGAAACATTTGACCTTTGAATGATATTATTAAGGGAATAAAAATACAAGTCAAAGAATGGAATAATTATTTGTAAAACATATATCATAAAGGGCTTGTATCTAAAATTTAAGTAGCTCACAAGTCAATAATAGGAACAGCAACTCAATAAAAATGGACAAGGGAATTCCCTGGTGGTCCAGTGTTTCCAGGGTTAGGAATGTGCTTTCACCACCACGAGCCCTTTTCACGCCACGTGTGCTTTTCACCCCACGATTCAATTCCTGGTCAGGGAGCTATTGATAGGATCCCACAAGCTTCTTGGCTGGGCAAAAAAAAATAAAATAAAAAAATAAAAAAGACAAGATATTTTAACAAAAAAGAGATACAGATGACATAGCACTAAAAACCAGTACTCATATCAACAGTTATTGGGAAAATGCAAATTAAAACCACAATGAGATGGCACTATGCACCTAGCAGAAGAGCTGAAACTTTAAAATCTGACAGGTGAGGATCTGGAATGACTGGGACTTTCACAGAGTGCTCAAAGGAATGCAAAATGGTACAACTACTTTGGAAAACAAGTTGGCAAATTCTTTTAAACATACAATGATCATACAAGTCACAATCTCATCCCTCAGTACTGGAATAAGAAAAATGAAACTGTATCTCCAGAGACCTGTACACAAGATTTCACGGTATCTTTGCTTCCCTGGTGTCTCAGACAGTAAAGAATCTGCCTGCCATGTGGGAGACCTGGGTTTGGTCGCTGGATTGGGAAGATCCCCTGGAGAAGGGAAAGGCCACCCACTCCAGTATTCTTGGCTGGAAAATCCCAAGGACAGAGGAGCCTGGCAGGCTACAGTCCAAGGGGTCGCAAAGTGGGACACGACTGAGCGACTTTCACTTCACTTATTCATCACAGCTAAAAAAGGAAACAATTCAAGTGTTAACGAAGAATGACCACGTATGAAATTACATAGTGGGGCACTATCAGCAATCAGCATGAGTAAACTACTGACAAATGCAACAATGATGAATCTTACAATCATTTATGCTGATGGAAAAATCTAACGCAAAAAGCTACAGTTTCATTTATACGACATTTACCAAAAGGCAGTGCTACAGGGACAGAGGTCAGGGCAGTGGTTCCCAAGGGCTGCAGGTGAAGACAGGGTATCATCTGCAATGGATACAAGGAAAATTGTTGGGATGATGGAAACATTCTGTATCTTGATTGTGGTTATGAGTCACAGCTATATACATTTATCAAACCTAACATAACTATACAACTTGAAAGAGTAATTTGTCCTGTATATAAATTATACCTCAATAAATCTGGCTGAAAGAAAACCAGGGTTTCCCAACTGGTGCAGTGGTAAAGAATCAGCCTGCCAATGCAGGAGGTGCAAGAGACTCAGGTTCAGTCCCTGGATGGGAAGATCTCCTGGAGCAGGAAATGGTAACCCATCTGAGACTCTTGCCTGGAAAATCCCATGGACAGAGGAGCCAGGCAGGATACAGTCCGTAGGGTTTGCAAAGAGGGGCACACAGCTGAGCCAGAGGAGCCTGGCTGCTGCGAAGAGCTGGACACGACTGTGCGACTGAGAACGCAAAGAAAACCGAATGGGCATCCTCGGCAGCGGAAGGGAAATTTTGCATAAATGTTTAAGCTTTAAAATAAAATTTCAAAGGATCGCTTGCTGTTACCGCTGCCTTAGGGTCTGCTGCCGCTTATCCTGGGGAAAATTAATCACTGTCCTCTGCCCTCGGGAATATTCCAGGAGGAAAAAAAAAGTAAGGGAAACTGACACTCTGTGATTTTCCATGCCTTGAAAATTTCTTTAGTACAGTTTTAGCAACTTTTTTCTTTTTGGGTAGAAACCTTTCCTTTTCTAGTCATAAAATACCTGAGTAACATATCAATACTAAGTGGTGATTACTCTGAATTGCAGTAAAAGACCCTGCATTTGTGGTATACTGAATAAAGGAAAAATAACACAGTTGCTTTCAAACATTAACAATGTAAGGTAAAGGCCACTGAAAGTGTATCACTTTGAAGGAAGTGGTTCATCTATCAAGAATTGAGCTAGGGTAAGAAGGTCTTTTTAAGCTTGAAGTAAAAGGCAAAAACAATAAAAGTAAAAACGGATAAAATGAATATCAATATTTAAAACTATTTGGGTAACAGACTATGAAAAATAAGTCAAATGAGAAACAGAAAGCTATTGGCAAACCATAAAACTGACCACAAGTTAACATGTTAAGGGCTTCTATAAAATTATAAGACAGAATAACGTAGTACAAATGGAAGCAAAGATTAAGCCCTGCCGACTCAGAGAAGAATAAACCAAACATTCAAAAACCTACAAAAGTGTACTCATTTTGATTAGTGATAAAAGGAATAAACATTTTAATCTATCAAATTTTCTACAGCTTTTAAACAAATGTCCATATGATGCAAGAAAATAGACTAAAACGTTGGTTGAAATGCAAATCAATGGAATATTCTGGAAAAACCATTTGGCGATATGTATTAAAACATTGTGCAAAATACGTACATTTTGTTTAAACAAAAAGATAACCTACAGAATGGCAAAAAGTGTTTGTGCAAACTATGTGACTGATCAAGAGATGAATTTCCAAAATATCCAAATGACTTACATAGCTCAACATAAAAAAAAAAAATACCCCACAAGCAACCCAATGGAAAAATAGGCAGAAGACCTAAACAGACATATCTCTGAAGAAGACATACAGATGGTCACCAACAGGAACATGGAAAGGTGCTCAACAGCGCTAAATACTAGAGAAAAGCAGATCAGAACTATAGTGACGTATCCCTTGACACCAATCAGAACGGCCATCAAAAAATCTACAGATAATACGTGCTGGAGAGGGTGTGGAGAGAAAGGAACCTCCTCCATTGTTGGGAATGTGAGTTGGTACAGCTACTAAGGAAAACAGTATAAAGGTTCCTTCAAACCCTAAACTAAGAGTCGTCAAATGGCCCAACAATCACGCTTCTTAGCGGATATCTGGAAAAGATGAGAAAGAATTAGAAATTCGCACCTCCATGATCATAGCAGCATTCTCTACAACAGCCAAGACGTGGAAGCACACACACACACACACACACACACACAGATGATGAAATGCTACTCAGCCGTAAAGCACGGAATAATGCCGTTTGCAGCATCTTTCTTGTCCTTGGAACACTTGGTTTATTCCCTTCTGAGCTGTCAGTGCAGAATCCTTGTTTCCGTTTGTGTTTGGTGATGGAGACATAGGTTTATTAAACCATTTTCTGCTTTTTCATGCGTACTTGAAACTTTCACTATGTCTTGCTCTTTATTATAAATGACAGATTGACTGCTTCAGTTTCCTACTATTCAACGTAAAATGCTCCTTTACTGTGAAGCTGCACTGCCACAGAGCCTATTTGCCTCTTTGCGGTAGAGACTACTATGCATCCCTTAATATTCATTCTCTTCTTAGTCATAAAACTTTCAGCTTAGAGTTCTCCTAGCTTCTCTTGCATCTGGCCACACGACAAGATTTTGTTACTAAAAATGTAGGCAGAAGTGACCTGTGCAACTTCTGGGTTGGACCTAGCCCTTCCCATCCTCCTGAAGGAGGGATGGGATGCCGACGTTGTGGTGAGCCAGTAAGGACCATGTGGACAGAGGGGGCACGAGGAGTGTCTTTTCCCACTGAAATCGCTCATCGCTAAGAGCATTTCCCTGGTGTTTGAAACAGCAGCTCCTTCAGTTATTGCCTCTCTGTCACTTCTGACAATTTTTAAGTTGAAATACACACTACAGAAGTCTCCTGTCTCTACAGGGTATATGGGAGGCTTACCTGCTTGCCTCTGACTCAGCAGCTTTCTCCTTTGTGGAAAAATAATGTGAATTCTCCCTCACAGATCATGGTCAAAGGAGCAGCAGAAGGGGTATAGTATTTCTCCTTTGTTTCTTTTCAAACTTGTTATTCAGGGACAACACAAGTATGACGTGACCAGAATATGGATTAGATCTAGCTTTATAAACTTGAATATACTTTATTAACTCCATTATAAATATGTTAGGTAGTTTAGTAGATTAGGCATCTAAGTAGGGCCCTAAATTATTACCCAGATCATAAGGAAAATCATCCTGCCAGGAACTGATCATGTTAAGAGAGACGATAGTGGTTAGCAGTAATGAATAGAAAGTCACTGAGGTAGAAAGTCCAGTGCTCCAGTGGAAAAACTGGCCTTAGAGAGAACAAATGCACATTTGAATATTGACATAAAAATATAAAATCTCAATAAAATATATCCTGAAACCCATTAAAGGAAAATTAAGCTAAAAAAAAAAAATGTCTGTAGACTCTGAAGCTCAGATGCCTGCACTGAAGTCCCAGCTGTTACTTCCTCTCTGCGTCAGACTGGGCAGGTAGCTGAAGCTCTCTGTCTCAGCTGTCTCATACAGCTACTGGAGAGCGCAATAGTGCCTGCCTTGTAGGGCTGGGTGACTGCTGCTGTGAGTTGCGTCCCCACCCAGAGTCACATGTCGAGGCCCTAACCCTTAGAACCTCAGAACGTACCTTATTTGGAAATAGGGTTGCTGCAAATGCAGTTAATTCAGATGCCCTGCCCTGCTCCAGTATGGTTGGTGTGGTTATAAAAGGACAAGTTGGCAGACAGATACACAGAAAGGGAACATCACGCAGAGATGAAGGCAGAGATCAGGAGGACGCTTCTGCAAGCCAGGGAGTGGCAAAGATGGCCAGCAAATCGCCGGAGGCCGGGAGAGGCATGGGACAGATTCTTCCTCAATGCCCTCAGAAGGCACCTACCCTGGTCTTGGACTTCCAGCCTCCAGGACCGGGAGACAATGAACTTCTGTTGTTTCAGTCACCCAGCTTACGGCGCTTTGTTACACAGAAGTCCTAGCAGGTAATTCAAGTATTAAGAGTCAGGACCTGGAAAGCACTGTGAGCTGTACCTTGCACATGCCAAGTGTTCAGTAAAAGAAGTTAACAACTGTTCTGTAAAATTAGAAGCCTTTCATTTGTGTTCTTATTTGCATAATTCCATGCAGCACTTACCCACTCCAGTCTTCTTGCATAGAGAATCCTGAGGCCAGAGGAGCCTGGTGGGCTGCTGTCCATAGGGTCGCACAGAGTCGGACACGACTGAGCGACTTAGCAGCATGCAGCACTTGCTTGGAAAATTCCATGGACAGAAGAGCCTGGCTGGCTACAGTCCCTGGGGTTGCAAAGAGTTGGACACGACTAAGTGCCCACGGACACACACACACAGCGCCAGGAACTACAATAAATGGGAAAATTAAACTAATTAGGAAGTTGGCACATTTTACCAAGACTAAGTGATTTCTACATTTAAGAAACTGTCATGGAATTATACCAATGGCTATAAAACACGTCATCAAATTATCATTTAGTTATAAATTATACCATTTTCTTACGTATATTTTTAAATGAAAGCATGATAAACTAAAATGCATTCAGTTACAAGATGATTAATGTGAAAACCAACAAAAGAGCCTCAAGACAACTCTTAGGATCTCATTTATGGAAATTAACTTATGCCCTGAAGCATTGCAAACTCTTGTATACTAATATACATCACTTTATTATGTTTATCTGAGGCATTCTATTTATTTTTTACAAATGTAATTCTGATTCTTTTCCCCTGTACCTGCAAATAAAGCCACGGTGTGTTGAGTTTTATGAGGAATTGTGGTTATCCTTGACTTTAGAGCATCATTTCTTTACAGAAAAATGGCTTAGGGTTTTGTTACTTTTTCATTTCACAGGTTTTGGCTAATATTTCAAACAGTAAAATTAAATACTTGGATCAAGGTATTAGTATTCTAGAAGATCATGCCATTTATAATGAAACTTTCAAAAATTAAAAAATGATTATTTGTTTAGTACAGAATAATGTTTACTTGAGGGATGAAAGCTTTAAAAAAATGTGTTTGAATCATATGCATTTTGAAAAAGGCTTCTAACGCTGTTTTAAAAAACCTGACTGAAAGGTTTAAAAATATTTCTGTTCTCCTCTTCTTGCTGCTGCTGCCTTGCTCAGTCTCCGTGAATATGTATGGTGCCTAGAGCGACACCCCGCCAAAAGCCCATCATTCAAAATCAGAGGCAGCTGGTCAGCGACTTCCCTGGAGGTCCGGTGGTTAAGACTCTGTCTTCCCAGTGCAGGGGGCCTGGGCTCGATCCCTGGGGAGGGAACTAGATCCCACATGCTGCAACTGAGACCCAGTGCAGCCAAATGAACAAATAAATTTTAACAACAGCAAAAGTCCGTTGGTTAGCAAGTACCATCGAAACGAAAGAATTTGTCAACTGACTGCTTATTTTGACTTCACATAGACAGAGCTTGAGTCTCAAGCCAGAATCGCATAATCTTTATGCAAAGACTATATAATCAACATGAGTTAGAGGAAACAGCTGTCATAAATTGACACTAAATTATTCAGAAACTCAAATGGCTAGTCTGAGAACAATAGGTACCCAAAATGTCAGATAACTTCACCAGGATAGCTCAGTGTTATTCATCTTGGACAATTTGGAGGCAGAAGTTACATCTGAAATCAATTCAAGTGAGCTCAAATTTAAACAAATAATCAAATACAATGCTGCCCTCCCCTCCTTTTTTGGTGAGGCAAGCCAATAAAATCAGGTATGTGACAATCTGTAAAAGTATGTAATAAATGGTTTTCAAGTTCATAAGAGCGCTACATAATATATACTATTAACGTAAAAGGTGACTTATTTGCTCAGATGTGCACTGAAATCTCCGGGGATTCCCAACAACCTGAGGAGGAGAACTGACCCATTGAGAGCCAGTGCGGGGAGAAAGAATGTCTTCTATAGGACGGTTTCTGGAACTTTTGTATTTCTATAATGTGCCCTGTTAAACTAATCAAAGGTTAAATGAAGTATGATAATTTTCAAATTATGTTCAGGACAACAAGGTCATCTTGATAAGTCAAACAACATGGGAAATAGTCTCATTCTTCCTAGTTTTTTATCTACAAATAGTTAGGCAAAGTTTCAGGTTCCTTACCTAGACCTAGGAGAACTCTTCTAAACAAACAAAATGAAATTCTAAGCATCTGAAATTCTTCTCCTGAAATTCACAAGAAAATTCATGCAGTGGACTACCAAGGGGGACAGGGAAGCAGGGAGGGGCAAATTAAGGGTATGGGATTAATAGATTAACAGAAAATATCAATAACCTCAGATATGGAGATGACACCACCCTTATGGCAGAAAGCGAAGAAGAACTAAAGAGCCTCTTGATGAAAGTGAAAAGAGGAGAGTGAAAAAGCTGGCTTAAAACTCAACAGTCAAAAAAGGAAGATTACGGCATCCGGTCCCATCACTTCATGGCAAATAGATGGAGAAACAATGGAAACAGTGAGAGACTATTTTGGAGGGGGCTCCAAAATCACTGCAGATGGTGACTGCAGCCATAACATTAAAAGACGCTTGCTCCTTGGAAGAAAAGCTATGACCAACCTAGACAGCATATTAAAAAGCAGAGACATTACTTTGTCCACACAGTTTTTCCAGTAGTCAAGTATGGATGTGAGAGTTGGACCATAAAGAAAGCTGGTGCCGAAGAATTGATGCTTTTGACCTGTAGTGTTGGAGAAGACTCTTGAGAGTCCCTTGGACTGCAAGGAGATCCAACCAGTCCATCCTAAAGGAAATCAGTCCTGAATATTCATTGGAAGGGCTGATGCTGAAGTTGAAGCTCCAATACTTTGGACACCTGATGCAAAGAACTGACTCATTTGAAAAGTCCCTGATGCTGGGAAAGATTGAGGGCGGGAGGAGAAGGGGACGACCGAGGATGAGGTGGTTGGATGGCATCACTGACTCGATGGACATGAGTTTGAGCAAGCTCTGGAGTTAGTGATGGATAGGGAGGTCTGGCGTGCTGCAGTCCATGGGGTCCCAAAGAGTCGGACACGACTGTGCGACTGAACTGAACTACATGTAAAATAGATAGGCAACTAGGATACACAGCACAGGGGAACGACACCCATCATCTGACAGCAACCCACAATGCAAAGCAATCTGCAAAAGGGCTGAACCCGCATGCTGCTTAATACTGTAAATCAACAATACTTTAATTAAAAAAAAGTTGTAGAAAATGCAGCTGAGATCCTGACTATTTATAATCCAGCAAGAGGGTATTTTTACATAGTGGAACATCGTATCTGAACCTCCTGGGTGCAATTAAAAGACTTAGTTCCTTCTTCATATACAGCCAATGGATCTCAGATCCTTTTTAATTGCTTAAAATCTGAACTAACCAAAAAAGTCAAATAAGCAAAAACTGGATAAATGAGATTTATGTGCAAATTTTGCACAAAATAAGATTAGAGATTTTTTTTAAAAGCTGCAACTCAAATTTCAGAGTTTTAACTTGGTCATTAAAAAAATGTATTAAACTTTATTATTTAGAACAGTTCTTCACTTACTTTTAAAATTTTATTTATTTTTATTCACATAACATAAAATTCACCACTTTAATCCTCTTAAAGTACCAAATTGTACTGTATTTAGTACATTTTCAATCTTGTACTACTATCTAGTTCCAGAACTGTTTTGCCACCCCAAAAGAAGTCATTAAACAACCATCCCCCATTCCATCTTTCCCCCACCCGATCCCTTGATACCAAGCAACGTGTACTTTATCTCTATGTATTTGCCTATCCTGTATATTTGATAAATCATTTTAAACTATATAATTTAGTGGTTTTTAGCATATTTCAAAATGTTATGTGCAATCACCACTAATTTCTAGAATATTTTCAAAATGGTCTCAAAAACAATTACACCCATTAGTAGTCAACACTAATCCCCTCTTCCTCCAGCCCCTGTTAGCTGCCATGTGCTTTGTATATCTGTGGGTTTACCTTCCATGGATATTGTATATACACAGACTCACACAGCGTATGGTCTCTCGTGCCTGGCTTCTTTCACTTAGCATAATGTTTCTAAGGCTCATCCATGTTGTAAAATCTATCAGTATTTCATTCCTCTTATGGCTGAATGATATTCCATTGCCACTAGGTTCATGTACAATGTTTTGTTTGAACGCCTGCTTTCAATCCTTTGGGGGGGTATATATTACCTAGAGGCGGGATTGCTGGGTCTCATGTAATTCTACGTTTAGCTTTCTGAAGAACTACCGAACCATTTTCCATAGCGACTGAACTATTTTATATTCCCGCCATTAATGCCCAGAGATGCGAATTTCTCCATATCCTCATCAACACGTCTTTCTCCTTTTTTGGTCACAGCTATCCTACTGGTGTGCAGTGGTATCTCACTGCGGTTTTGACTTGTCTAATGATGAATGATGGTGAGTGTCTTTTCCTGGACTTGTTGGCCACTTGAATATGTTCTTTGGGGAAGTGTCTACTCAAGCTCGTGGTCCAGTTTTGAATCAGGCTGTTTCTGTTGAGTTGTGCAGGCTCTTTATATAGTCTAGATACCAGATCTTTATCAGAGACACGATTTGAAAATATTTTCTCCCAGTCTGTGAATTATTTTCCATTTCTTGATAGTGTCTTTGGACACAAGTTTAAAGTTTTGATGGAGTCCGTCTCTGTCTCCGTTTCCTGTGCTTCTGAACCATTGCCACATCCAAGGTTGTACAGATTCACTCCTACATATTTTCTTCTAAGAGCTTTGTATAGTTTCAGCTCTAATATCAGGTCCCTGATCCACCGAGTTAACTTTTACATATGGTATGAGGTAAGGATGCAATTCATTATCCCGGCCAGTTGAAATACGGGCTGATAAAGGCAGCACGTATCAGCGTGCGCTATGTCCTATGCACATTATATTTGTTGTAAGGCATCTCTCAGGAGTTAATTGGAAGTATGAGACAAGTTGGATATCCAGGGAATGAAATATGTAAATTAAGTCCACGCTGGGCCTCCACAATTTTCATAATATGAGTAAGTGCAAGGAAAATTTGTAAGCAAATATGTGACTCTTACTTCCATTTGCCACACTGAAATTCACATAGGACAGTCACACTGAGTCATACACAGATGTGACTTAGACAATTCATGGGCATCTAGTTTAATGGAATAATAATAAATTTTAGCTGTGAAACACTTCTGTGTAAAAGAAGTCACAGCGACCTTGTTTACCTGCTCTGTGAAGAATTTTTTTTAACACAAATTAGATTTTTAGAATGGGGATAACATGCTTCTTTGGTGAAGATATTAATTTTCTTTTCAGAGTTCATACCACACTGGTGATTCATTTGTCGATCCCAAAACTACCTGCCACATATCTTTTTGAACAAAAGTGATAATATTAGATATAGAATTTTGAGCAGAACATTCACTATTATTTAAGAATTTCTTCCCAGTTACCATGACAATGTGATCACACAGCTGAAAGGGCTTGGAGATATTCAAAAAAATCTCTCCGGCAAGGAAGATACTGTTGTTATTTTCTAGTCACATATTACACTAGTCAAACAATTATCAAAGGGAAAAGTCGTGGTGGAAACGCTAGAGCCGGGTCAACGACCACATGCATTTGTCTTATTACAGTATACTCTAACTGACAATAATACAGCTTTTATCAGGCTGCTCCCTACATATTCTGAAATCCCTTCCCTCCAGTAGAAAGCGAATCGTGTCCATGGGCAAAGCTAGATCTTAAATGGGGCAAACACGCTTGAGAGGTTCAAGCACGTGTTCGAACAAGAGCAGGTATGTCAAAACTTCACTGACCCCTCTGTCCCTGTGAGAAATTAGCTCAAGCTTAGGCTCTAAGCTATAGAATGGAATGACTGTTTCCTGAGCTAAGAGCCCTTACTCCTGGCAATGATCTCATGAAGAACACTGTTTCATGCAACAATTTTGTGGAAATTATCCCTTTTCTGGAAATTATCACTAAAGGTAATATCTAATGTTGTGACAAACAGCCATTCAGTGCATTTTAAAGAGCTTGTGCCATGCCATGGAAGTGAAAAGTCACAGTGACAGGGAAAAGGCCCCCCACACCCTAGGTATCCCCACCCCTAAGCAGCCCCACAGGCCCCGCCCATCCCAATCTTGTTGCACGTTTATCCCACCAACAGGGTAGACATGAAGGTAGGGACTGAGAGAAGCACCCTGCCTGCGCTAGAAGAAACTCTTTACTGACCATTGCATTGCCCATTAAGCTCCCAGCATCCGTGCGCGGCACTGCAGGGTGTGACTGTGGAGATTCACTGAGTGCAATATTTAGAGACCATGGGTAACCGGGAATCCTCCTCAGACCATTTGCTGGGACAAACTACCACTGCATTACATACAACGTCGATTCCTATTTTCATTCATGAAGAAATGGATCCTTTCCCTAAAAGAAGAAAAAAAAAAATCTTCACCTAACTTATTTGCATTGCTTTAATTGTGCCAATTTTAAAAATTGAGATCAAAATATAGTGTTGATGATTCCATCTCCTGTATACCGTATCTTCCCTTTTATTGCTTCTGGGACCATTTGATTCTTTCCGATTTTTTCTTAACATAAGCTGGTCCCTACTTTTCTCAACCCATTTGTCATTACACATGTTCTAAAACAAACTGGGTTCTCAGGCAGGTATTTTAAATGTTTCTTTTTTTCCCCCTTGCCACGTTGTAATCCTATTTGGAGGGCCTGATGTTCTATTGAACACTTAGAGAAATGTTCTTCTCTTGGGTTGCAGACAGTTTTATGAGCTTTGATCTGATTTTCTCCATTGACTCACCCATGAGAAGAATGTAATTTAGCCAGGCTTAGTGTCGGGGTAACAGCAAGAGTTCACAAATTAGCCTGCTCACAGAGAAGTGCACTTTGCTGCTCCATGCCCAGCATATTCTGTAACTTAGAATGCCCTGCACCTTCCCCACCAAAATAGAAGACCTTAGGAAACTTATTTTCTCTGAGGTACGCGGTTCCACAGCCACACCCCAGGTAGGAAAAGATTCCCATGAAGTCCCATAGGGTGAAAAATATCTTGTCCAATTGGCGTCCAATTCGGAGGACAAAGGCCTTATGTCAGAGCCTCATGATTTATCAGTGCTGTGTCCACTCAAGCCCTGATCAGACGCTACATCGAAAGGATTACACTAGGCCTCCTCTCTGCCTTTCAGAGGCTGGCCAGGCACTATCATCCCTAGTCATTTGGAGCAACTGACCATGCTTGACATCTAATCAGAAAAGGACAAAGGATCTTAAACCTGCGTGCATACTGGAGACTCCTGCAGAGCTTTAAAAAACATAAGACTGGCACCTTGGTCCCAGCCGGCCAGCCCAGAGACTCTGAGACTGCTGTTTTTCAGTGTTCCTCAGGGGAGGCAAACAGCCAAGGCTGAGAACATTGACCTTGGGTTGCTCCCGAATTTTGTTTAATTTCAACTCAGCTGCCATAGAGGAGAAGAGCCCTGTAATGCAGTAAAATTTAGTTCCCAAACCCATAGCACAAGCATTTTGGGGGGAACTTGTTTGAAGTTGATTTTGAGACCTCACTGCAAGACATCAGAAACACAGGGAGTAGGACTCAAACATATGTCTTAAATGCCTTCTATTTGCAATGAGCAGACACAAATTACTATATATAAAAGATAAAAGAGGCCCTACCCTTTAGCACAGGGAACTATATTATCTTGTAATACACCATATGATAATAATATGAAAAAGAATACCTATACACATATATCTGAATAAATTTGCTATACACCAGAAACTAACACAACATTTAAATCAACTATGCTTCAATAAAAAATAAATAAAAATTACAAATGCCCTCCAGGTGATTCAGACGCATGCCAAGGGTTAAGGTATGAAAGGTATTAAGGATTTTCCAGACTTTTAAAGTCCTACAGCAGAGAGTCACACAGAGCATCAAAGCTTGCCACGTCCCTCCAGGGACCAGAGCTTCAGGAAACTGGCTGATGCCATCTCTTATTTCCCTGTTTTCTGTGCTGCTGTTCATAAAAGTCCTATCTGAACCCCACATTTGCTCAGTTCTTTAGAAGTTTCTGATACCCTTGTGAAATTATTTTTCCCCACTCAGATATTTCGATGGACCACACTGCTGCTGCTAAGTCGTTTCAGTCGTGTCCGACTCTGTGTGACCCCATAGACGGCAGCCCACCAGGCTCCCCCATCCCTGGGATTCTCCAGGCAAGAACACTGGAGTGGGTTGCCATTTCCTTCCCCAATGCATGAAAGTGAAAAGTGAAAGTGAAGTCGCTCAGTCGTGTCCGACCCTTAGCGACCCCATGGACTGCAGCCTTCCAGGTTCCTCCATCCATGGGATTTTCCAGGCAAGAGTACTGGAGTAGGAAGTTAAGTCAAGGGGTCTGGACCCTCAAACTCAGGTACCTTCTGGCCCCAGAACTGTTAAGGCAGATTCTTCATATGAAATCAAACAAGTATGAACGGCTCAACATGGAGCAGTTCTTTCTCTAAAAGTCTGAAACTCAGATTGTCAGCTCAGACACGACTTGGCAGTTGGAAACTCAATAAAACAGCATTAGGGCAGGCTACCTGTGAATCAATCATTTCTGTGTTTAAGAAAAAAAAAAAGGAAGAAAAAGAAAAAAATAGGAGAAAAAGAAGCTGCTGGATAGCTCTTCTCTTAAATGCCTGCTTGACCTGCTGCTTAATTTTTCTCCCCCTCCTCTGGATTTTTCCTCCCTCAAGGGAATATCATGATGACAGAGAGGCCTCTTTAAAGGGTCAGTTGCAGAGATGGGTGGTTGATGGATGGTCTCCATTTCTTCTAAATGGCAATCAATAATAATAAAAGAAAAAGCTGGTCTACAAAATAACTTGAAACGTTTCTGGAATCAAGAGAAACAGTCAGCAGATGCCTTGGACTGACCTGTGTGTCTCCCTGCCTACATCCACCTGCTGAAGCCCCAACCCCTGGGGGGACTGTTACCTGGAGGTAATTAGGAAGTCATTACGGTTTGTTGTTGTTCAGTTCCTCAGACAAGTCCGACCCTTTTGCGAGCCCATGGACTGGAGCCTGCCAGGCTTCTCTGTCCATGGGATTCTCCAGGCAAGAATGCGGGAGTGGGCTGCCATTCCCTTCTCCAGGGCATCTTCCTGACCCAGGGATCAAACCCAGGTCTCCCTCATTGCAAGCAGATTCTTTACTGGAGGAGCATTTAATTTAGGCTAAAATTTTAATTCAAAGATGATATTCCTAAAAGGAAGGCAGTAAAAATTCACTCCAAGTAAACCTTATTAACAGGCATGGATATATTCTGCATGTTAAATGTTTTCTGATCTATGACCAGTGGAGAATCTTCCTGAAATTCTACTTTGCCTTTATCAAGCTTAAGAGTTGATGGGTTGATGAATGCCTCATCCCTTCTACGTGAGACCACACGTCATGGTCCATTCTCCGGTCATGAGGCCACGTCAAGTCCACTCAGTAAAGCCATTCCCGGGCAGAGAACAGCCTGGGAGCACCTCTCTGAGCAGGGAACGCTGCTGGGGAAATTAACACCCAGAAGAGCGGGGAAGACAGGTCAGTTCATGGGCATGACCCATGGAATATTGTTGCTGATCTCTGAAAGGGTCGTGTCTAGAACTCAGGCCAACTTAAACTAAGAAATTTTCCAAAATTACATCAAAAATGTAATTTTCATTAAACTATTAAGTAAGCTAATATCTTAAAGACAAGAAAATATCATAAACACAATGCCCATTTCCTTACATTAACATAATTCAAAGTGTATCTCATGAAAAACATGTGCTGTACTACAGGCTAATGGGAATTTCTTAAAAAATTAATGCAATTATTTATAAATATTAAACACATATTTTATATTTGTAATTGCATGTGAATGTATATGTAAAAAATACTAAACAAATTATGCCACTCCTGTATTCAATGGTTCTTTTTTTTTTAAATGACAAACTGCCTTCTGGAAATGGTATGGCATGTAACCAAATGCCTGAAAATTTAGCTTAAGATGTTTGCTCTGAATGTTAATTCATAAACAACACTACTAACCAAGGATCCATTAATGAGCAAGACATCTGCATGATTATTTGTGGTAAATGTGGTTTTTCTTTCAAATGACAATGTCTAGTTATAATATTACGTGCTGTTTCTTGCCCTTAACCTCATTGCAAGCGTGCATGGTAGCTCCGTAGCTACTATTGGTGTCTTCTTGACTTGTTATAACTTACAAAAGCAGGACTCCCCTGGAGGCTCAGTGATACAGAATCTGCCTACCAATGCAGGAGACCGGAGTTCGATCCCCACCCGGGAGGATTCCGCATGCCGCGGAGCAGCTAGGCCCTTATCCCACAACTATCCAGCCTGTGCTGTGGAGCGCCGGAGCTGCGACTACTGAGCGCAGGCACCCTGGAGCCCACGCTACCTCCAGCACCCGCCTTCCTCCTCATTAAGGGCGAAGCAATCAAGGCAGCAGCGGGTGAGTGAGTATGCAAAACCACTACAGCTGCCATCCCCCTGAGCCACAAGTCAGCTCGGGTGGAAAGCAGGGAAGCATAATGGTGCCTTAAGGGAGGGCAGAACTGATGAGAAGGGGGATGCAACCTGCATACACATGTAAGCAAGTTAAAAATTCAAGTGCTTACAAAGAAATGGAGTCCACCGAGGAACTGCAGAAACCTGTGATGTAGGTTAGTAAGACGCCGCGTGCGCGCCCAGTCTTGTCTGGCTCTCCGCGACCCCGTGCACTGTAATCCACCAGGCTCCTCGGTCCATGGGATTCCCCAGGAGTACTGGAGTCGGCTGCCACTTCCTTCTCCAGGGGATTTTTCTGACCCAGGGTTCAAACCCGCATCTCTTGCACTGGTAGGTGGATTCTTTACCTCTGAGTCACCTGGGAAGTCTAAGACCATGACATTACAGAGCAAAACAAACCCATATCCTTATGGAACAGGTTACTTATGCTAGACCTCAGAGCTAGGAGGGGAATTTGAAGAAATTCTGTCTTGAAAGTAGAATGTAGTTGTTTTCAGAGAAAGAACTAAGTTTACCTTTGAGACAGATATTCTCAGAATTAAGAACTATAACCCAATACATTATTTAGGGGAACAAAGTAAGTATTCACACCCTCCAGGGGGAAACTGTGAGGTCATCATTAACCAAAAAGCAGATGATTCAAGTGAACACGTGTCATTTTTTTTTAACTTATTAATGATCATTATTTATTGACTCAAGTATTGATGCTACATTTTTCCCAAAGATAATATATTTAGTTTACGAGTTTGTCTGTTTTTCAAATGCATTTTTATTGGAGTGTAGTTGCTTTAGGGTGTTGTGTTAGTTTCTACTCTTCAGCAGGGTGAATCGGCTATAAATATGTCCTCTTTTTGGATTTCCTTCCCATTTAGGTCACCACAGCTGGCTCGGATGGTAAAGAATCTGCCTGCAGTGCAGGAGAGCTAGGTGGGATGCCTGGGTCGGGAAGATCCCCTGGAGAAGGGCATGGCAACCCACTCCAGAACTCTTGCCTGGAGAATCCCATGCGTGGAAGAGCCTGGCGGGCTGCAGTCCACGGGGTCGCACAGACAGCCCTGAGCAGAGTTCCCTGAGCAGAGTAGGTTCCTATTAGTCATCTAATTCACACACAGTGCGGACAGTGTATGGCTGTCAATCCCAGTCTTCTGATTCACATCCTCTCCCCTCAACGAAGCGGGAGGAGGGGGAGCATGAATCCCTTCACTCGTTAGTAGTTCCGCTTCGCTACGCTGTAAGCCCTACATAGGTGAGCGCTAAGGTGTCTGACTCAATGTTCCCTTCAGCCCACACATCACAGGGACCAGCACACAATAGGCCTTCATGCACGGCGACTGGATAAATACAGGAATCAAGCATCAACCACTGGTGCTACGGACATAGCTTCTAAAATGGGAAGACAGAACTGGCCCATCAACAGTGCTTGCCACGGGATTATCAACTCCAATTAGAGGCACATTTTCACTACGAAGGATTTTCATGTATGTTAAAATATGAAACGTTAAAAATAGATCTGGTACAGAATGTATCTAAGAGGTTAAACTTCACGCTATGTTTATCTCTCACTGTTTAAGTTCAGGAGTAATGACTCATTCTTCTGTTGTACAGTAGCATCTGTTAAAGGTCGCTGCTGTTGTTGCCTCACAATAAACCCTTTTATTAGACTCAGAAAACTGTATGAGCTGGTTGCTGAGTGAAAGGGCACTTTGTAATTAAATTCTGACACGTATATTTTTTGTCATACTGAAGGTTTCATGAATCAGGGCAGGTGACGACAGAAGAAATACATGTGGATACAAGCACATACCTTCTCTTACCATGATTTCTGAAAACATCTCACAGCAGAAGTCATTGTATGATCACATGGATGATTTTATTTCTCAAAATAAGAGTTTCAGAGGCTGAAACTGGGTTGCTTTCTTGTGCAAATCCCGCAGAGTTCCAATAACAGTTCCAATAACAATTCCATGGAATTCTCCAAGCCGGAATACTGGAGTGGGTAGCCTAGCCCTTCTCCAGGGGATCTTCCCGACCCAGGGAATGAACGCAGGTCTCCCGCATTGTAGGCAGATTCTTTACCAGCTGAGCCACAAGGGAAGCCAAATATACTAGGAGAGTGGGTCAGATTCTAGCCTGGCCATTTTGTAAACTGCAGCATGTCATTGAACCATTAAACCTCAGTTTTTGCATCTGTCAAATGCAGGTTAAAAACAAAGCTACTTTTTAAAGAGTTATTTGGGGATTAAATAATACAATGCACATACAACAGGTGCTGGCATCTTGAATGTGTCCAGTGAGCTTTAGCTGATCCTGAAAACAATGGCCACCTCCAGCCACTGGCACTGTGCCAGGGACAGATCTACACACTCAACAAGCTTGCCTCATTGACTCCTCATATCACTCCTTTCAGGTAAATATCTGTGTTATCCCCCATCTACATAGAAGAAACTGGGGCACAGAAAGACTGTGTAACTTGCCCAGACTCAGCTAATAAACTGCAAAACTGGAATCTGGATCTAGGCAATCAAGCTCAAGCATGCAAGCTCTGTATAACTTCACATTAGCCATTCATGTGGCATTGTTGAAATCAGATCACTCTCTCATATGCAGAAGAAATAAACCTGTACTATTAGCTTAAATCAATATGCATGGTAAGATTCTAAGGAAATTAGAACTGTTACTTGTACAAGGGAAATAAAAGGAAGGACTCAGTTTTAGAAAAGGTCTCTGCATCTGCCTTTTTCTTGTGAATATCTATCCAGTCATTTTTTATTCTGTCATATTCGGTACACACATATTTCCATGTAATTATTTAAAGACAGCAGACTTAAGATCTTTACATTTGTATCTGCTATTTGATTGTTTACAAAGGATGTTCTCTGAATGTAATTCAGATTCCTTTCATTTAAGTATCTAGCTCAGCTTGACACTGAATGTTAAGAAAATTTCTTAGTGCTTTTCCTGATAGCTTAACATGATTTAAACCATGGATTTGCTTTCACAAAGTGAAATGTATAATCAATGACTGCATTACTACTGGAGACAATATATAACCTATAGTGCTTTCACACTTCAATATCTTAACAACAACAACAAAAAAAGAATTGGGATGGAGGCAAACTTGCTCCCTTTTATTCAGCATTATCAAGAAAGAACTGGAAGTGGAGTGATCTGGGTACTTAGTATATGCTAATGTCTTATAATTATTATTCAGTTTTGGAAACTTTGGGTACTGAGGTCAGGAGGCAATCCCATCAGAGGAATACTTTAACTGAAAGGGAAATGAGATTCTGAGAACCCCACTGTATGGTGATAATGGGGTACCACTGAAGTATGGATACAGATATGGTCTCTAAAGTAACCCATATATTAAGATCACATACTATATTGGCCCAAAACACAGACACAGGAAGAAGACAGACATTAATAATGATTCAGCAAACACTTTTTAAATGATTATTATGTATCAGACATATTATGTACTGCAGCTGCAGAGGATTAGACCATATTTTCAAAGTTCTTACAAAAAAATATATAAAAAGAGGCCCGGGCACAGAAAATCAGCATATAACATTAGAGGTACAAGCCAGCAGAAAGTTTCCACAGCTCTCCTCAGAGACTTAAGGGGGTTCTGGAACCAGAAAAAGGTAACCCCCCTGAAGGTCTCCTGCTAACCTGCTAAGAGTTTGGATTTTTATCTTGAAGGTTATGGGATGCTGTGTGAGAATTTTAAAGATGGGAAACCTCTTAATCGGATATGACTTTCAGTCCAGTTCGTTTGCCTTTGGGCTACAGCGAGGAAGAATGTGGGTAGGAAGGGAGGATGTTGGCAGCTTGAAGTCTTTTAAGAGGGATCTGCAATGAACAGTCAAGACAGACCGTGAGGAACGGCAGTGTCAGAGGAATGGGTGTTTACAGAAATATCCAGGAGGCACAGTGAGGGCGTGGGGGGCGGTTAGACATGGAAGATGAAAAAGAAGCCCTGCACAAATGGGGAGGTTCGAGGTGCAGAAGTAAAGGCGATGAGGGGCTGCCCTGGTGGTCCCGAGGGCAAGAGTCTGCCTGCCAGTGCAGGAACTCAGGTAAGATCCCTGGTCTGGGAGGAGCCCATGTGCCCGGGGAACACAGCTACTGAGCCTGTGCCCTAGAGCCCGTGAGCCTCAAGTACTCAGCACGCATGCTCCAGCTATTGAAACCCTGCCTGCCTAGAGCCTGTGCTCCACAGCAAGAGAAGCCACGCATGAGAAGGAAGCCTGCACGCTCTGAGCAAGAGCAGCCCCAGCCCCTCACAACTCGAGCAAGCCTGCATGCTGCAACGGGGTCCTGCTGCCAAGTCACTTCAGTCGTGTCCGACTCTGTGTGACCCCATAGATGGCAGCCCACCAGGCTCCCCCGTCCCTGGGATTCTCCAGGCAAGAACACTGGAGTGGGTTAGCCATTTCCTTCTCCAGTGCATGAAAGTGAAAAGTGAAAGTGAAGTTGCTCAGTTGTGTCTGACTCTTAGCGACCCCATGGACTGCAGCCTACCAGGCTCCTCCGCCCATGGGATTTTCCAGGCAAGAGTACTGGAGTGGGATGCCACTGCCTTCTCCCGCAACAGAGTCCTAGCACAGCCAAAAACAAATAAATAAGAAGACTAAAAAGAAGCAAAGGAAACGAAGCCAACTAGGGGAAGGTTGGTGTGAGGAGGAGAAAAGATTAGTTCCGTCTGTGAACATCTGAGTTTGAAGAATCTACCAGATCACCAATAAAAATGCTCAGCCAGAGCTGAATCCTGGGAGGTGGCTTTGTAGGGGCAGTGAGTCCACCATCGACCCCCATTCACTGGCATTTGATTAAAAGCAACTTTCCTTTCTAACATCGAGAACAACAAAGCCCAGCCGGTATATAACTGGATATATGGATCTGGAGCTCAGTAGAGGACTTGACAGCAAGATTTGGAAGTCATCGATTCACTGAGGCTATGCCTGCAGCCAAGAGACCAGATGAGATCGCACAGGGCAGATGAGCAGCGTGAGAAGTTATGTCACAGGACAAAGAAGCCCACAGGCCAGTCGTATTTAAAGTACAGACAGGAAAGAAGAGGCTGAGAAACTTTAATGAACAAACAGGACAAGAAATCAGAAGGAAACCCATCGGGTATGTTGCCAAGAAGCTGTTTCCCGCTTGACTTCCTGGAACAAAGGGGTAATCAATCCACAATGGTGAATCCCATGGCATTTTCAGAGATACAAAGAATTAAATGGTCTTCTCGAAGAGGACTGGAGACACAGAGAATATGAGTCTTGTGTGGATGGTCTTGCTCTTCCTAAACAGAGTAGCTCTAAAGAATGCCCTTCTTTCCTCCAGACGGTGGACCGCAGCCTGGGTCTCACTGAGCAAAAGACCACGTGGAGGAGGACGCGCCATCAGTGAGAGATGGGCCGCCGGGAGCCAGAGCAGGGCGCCGCCCAGCGCCAGGGTCAGAACCAGAGAAAGGGGAGGATACCTGCCCTTGTCTTCAGCAAGCGATAGACGATGATCAATGATGGTCAACGAAACATACGGGACGTGATGAGAGGGGGCTTTCCCAAGAGACTTCCCTCTGTGCGGAGGAGAAGGTACGCGTCTGCCTCCCTCCTTGATGCGATTTCCCACTCTGGCCTTTGAACCCTGTCCTTTAGCCTGACTTACGGGGGATGATAGAGTCTCCAGATGGAAGGAAACCGGGTCCTAGATGACATTACTGAATGCCTGAAACAGATGAAAAAAGAGCCTAAAACAGACCAGACCCAAAAAAGAGTCAGACACAGGTTGGCCACCGAACAATAAAAAACACTGAAAAAGACTAAAAGACACTCACCTCTGGACTTGTTACGTGAGAAAATCATCAGCCCACACAGTGTAAGTCAGTGCAGTCAGACATTCTGTGAATTATAGCCGAGAGCATCCAGATACACCCTATATACTCAAGGGCTTAGATGATGTTATTTACACATAAATGGAATAAATCTCCTTTCTCTGAACAGGAACCGATGTAAAGCTACCTTTGAAAAAAATTATTACTGTGTAAAAAGCTGTCCAACAAGTATGATCTTTTAATATATTTTCCGACCACAATGGAAATGCCTGTTTCGACAAAGGCAGCGGAAGCACACAGCCTGGAGCATCCATCACGCCTATAGAAACTTAGGATGAACGTTTCCAGGGAAATCTGGGAAAGAGCTGAGATGCAGGTCAACAAATAAATAAGCTCTACGCCGTATCTGTGGTTGAGTTTCAACACAGGAGGAGGCCATCGTGTCAGGAGAACGGATTAAGATGTGTAAATAAACCGCTCACCGCGCACACACCCCTCCGGCGTCCCAGCCGAGGTCAGAAGCCGGGTTTTTGTGTTTTTAAAATGTCCAGACGCAGTGCCTTGCGCTGATTGGCAGTATATGCGCCTCTCTGTACGAATGCCCTTGCGCACCGCAGCAAATGGAACCACTGGGTCAGGATTAAAGCGACTGCAGAAAGAACTCCAGCAGAGGCACGTTATTAGAGCCGAAGCCCTTCTCAGGCAGGAGTCCTCCAGGTAAACAGTGCCTGGAACAGGCTTCTCGCCGCACTGTTAGGACTCTGCCGGAGGAATGGGAGGAGTCTGCCGTTTGCAAGGGTGCCTAGGGATGTTGCTTTTCATTCCCCCAAATTCCCTTTATTCCTCTGATCTACAAGATTAGCAGAGTGACCTGTGGGTGCACAAAGAGTTGGTAGATATTAGTGATACTTATCTCAGCAAATGAGTGATACTGACCTTTATCTCAGTAAACAAGAACGTTCTCATGGAAGCTTGAGCTTTTTTTCCATATCAAAGATACAGACTTAACCCGAATACATTCTTGTGATGACTGATGTGAATTTTCTAAAGCAGTGAGGATGGTCCCCTATAGACATGGTGTAGGACAGAGTCCCCTGAGTGTTCTAAGTCACAGAGAACCTTCCCTTGCTCTCCTTTGACCCCAACATAATCCAGCTCTCGAAGTCCCTAGGTAAACATATTGTCTCCTTAAAATCTCCCCAGTGACCTAAGCCAAGTCATCAAGTTCTTCCTGAGTGTCTCAGATAATGTATCGATTATACGGAAAT
This sequence comes from Ovis aries, assembly GCF_016772045.2. Taxonomy (NCBI): domain Eukaryota; kingdom Metazoa; phylum Chordata; class Mammalia; order Artiodactyla; family Bovidae; genus Ovis; species Ovis aries. The sequence continues at coordinate 59,332,758 of NC_056076.1, forward strand.
TTTCCTTTTGTTTGGGAATTATCTGTTTCCATTTGGTTCCTGGGATTCATAAAGTACAACAGTAACTGCAGGTCTCCCGGGACAAGGACGAGGCTCTGCACAGGAGACAGCAGTGTGATTACGGTGCGTGGCCACACAGGGGCACAGACAGACCCTCTGGATGCTGGCAAGTAACAGCCGCTGTGTTCTTCTTCCAAATAAGACGTTCCTGTTGGCTTTGATTTTAAGAAATATGCTGTGTGTGTCTCCAATCACAGGTATTGTTACCTGCTTAGCCGAAGTGTTTGTAAATTGAACAAAAAGATTCCTCTGTGGTGAACGTGTTTCTGGATTCTGAGGGAAAAGGGAGCCCTTTTGACAAATGTGGGACTTCATAACTCTAAGCTTAATACAATACTTTTCCAAGGGCAAAGATGACAATTCTGCATCAGTCCACAGGCAGAGTTGAAAGCTGATGATTATTAATTTTTAACAAAGCCCTAATCAGAGAATTAGTAGTGTTGGGACTTAGGGCAGGCTGCCCCCCAATACACCAAGGTAGCATATTGTTTATTTTTAATTAAAACTCCTGAAGTAACAGCCGCACAGGAAGGACACACTGACTGTTCTTTGTCTCCCTGAAAGCAAGAAGCAAATCTCCCACGGGAAAGGCACCCTCCCTGTATCAAGAGGGTAGAAGGCATCCTTGACACAGACGCAGAAAACCTAGTGTCCCAAAGACTGTATAAACAGATCTTGGTGCTTCTTCACTGATTTATTACCCCAAGCCCTGTCGGCCTGTCCGTTCTTCACAAATATAAATATATATGTATATATATATATAGTCTAAAAGGTAAAAGCTGCCTGCTTTGGTCGCTTCTCCGAGCCCCATCACTTTGGGTTTCCCAAACACACAAAATAAAAATTTGATTTTCTCCTGTTAAACTGGCTTGTGTCAGTTTAAAAATTGTTAGATCAGCCAGAAACAGCTAAGATGGAGAGAGAAAATTTTTTCTCCCCAGCAGTAGTACTGGTATACAATTTCAAGGAAACCAGGACACTACCATTTCAAAGGCGATCTCTGCGAATCAGTAGCAAGAACAACAAAGGTTCAAAGCATCCTTTGATGTCAGATGCCAGAAAATTCCAAGATCCTCCATTTCAATGAAAACCAATTCTTAGTCCGATGGGAGCAACTTTTCAAGTTCCCCTCATCCAGGTCACCGGGTCAAGAAAAGTCTTCCTTCACGTGGCTTTGAAACTTTATGTTTAAATCTTCGGATTCAACTATCTTGACAACATCTTTGACTAGAATTTCTTGAGACTGAATTAGAATAACCGAGGTGCTGTCTGCTTTTCATTAAGGACCAATTAACTGGAGATATTCTGTTTGTAATTCCTCTTTTGAATGTGGGCATACTGACTTGCTGGCAGTCAACCCCTGTTAGGCAGCCTCTGACAGAATGGAGAAGGAAATGGCAGCCCACTCCAGTGCTCTTGCCTGGAGAATCCCAGGGACGGGTAAGCCTGGTGGGCTGCCACCTACGGGGTCGCACAGAGTCAGACACGACTGAAGCGACTTAGCAGCAGTAGCAGCAGCAGCAGAATGACACAGATGGTGCGGCATTGGAAGTCTTTATGTCTTTCACTCAGGTGCTGCTAAAATCACCACCTGTATCAATATTTACCTTACTTAACTTGGAATAAAGTAACATTTGCAGAAGATTCCTTTTTAAATACAAATATATGATCTTAGGCTGCAGTGTTTTGACCCACTAGTTGTCACTAAAACCTTGCTCATTCCATGAGCAGAAAGAAGAGTCCTGAGAAGGATGACAGGCATGTCTGGAGGCAGGATGAAGGCCAAAGAGGTGAACTGGAGTGTGAGCAGGGTGTACTGACGGATGTTCAGGCCTGAATCGTGTTCCACAAAATTCCTTTGTTGAAGCCCTACTCCTCCTGTGACTGTGTTTGGAGATGGGGCATTTTGGGGATAATTAAGATTAAATACAGAGTACATCATGCGAAACGCTGGGCTGGAAGAAGCACAAGCTGGAATCAAGACTGTTGGGAGAAACATCAATAACCTCAGATACGCAGATGAGACCACCCTTATGGCAGAAAGTGAAGAGAAGCTAAAGAGCCTCTTGATGAAAGTGAAGGAGGAGAATGAAAAAGTTGGCTTAAAGCTCAACATTCAGAAAACTTAAGATCATGGCACCTGGTCCCATCACTTCATGGCAAATAGATGGGAAACAGAGAATTTATTTTGGGGGGCTCCAAAATCACTGCAGATGGTGATTGCAGCCATGAAATTAAAAGATGCTTGCTCCTTGGAGGAAAAGTTATGACCAACCTAGAAAGCATATTAAAAAGCAGAGACATTACTTTGCCAACAAAGGTCCATCTAGTCAAACCTATGGTTTTTCCAGGAGTCATGTATGGATGTGAGAGTTGGACTATAAAGAAAGTTGAGCACTGAAGAATTGATGCTTTTGAACTGTGGTGTTGGAGAAGACTCTTGAGAGTCCCTTGGCCTGCAAGAAGATACAACCAGTCCATCCTAAAGGAAATCAGTCCTGAATATTCAATAGAAGGACTGATGTTGAAGCTGAAACTCCAATACTTTAGCCACCTGATGCAAAGAACTGACTCATTGGAAAAGACCCTGATGCTGGGAAAGATTGAAGGTGGGAGGAGAAGGGGACGACAGAAGATGAGATGGTTGGATGGCATCACTGACTTGATGGATGTGAGTTTGAGCAAGCTCTGCGAGTTGGTGATGGACAGGGAGGCCTGGCGTGCTGCAGTCCATGGGGTCACAAAGAGTCGGACACGACTGAGCGACTGAACTGAAGATTAACTGAGGTCCTACCGGTGAGGCCCTAATATAATAGGACTGGCTCTTATGAGAAGAGGAAAAGATGCCAGAGTGCTTGCTCCCTTACTTGCTTGCACGTGCTCTCTTTCTCTCCCGGGAAGGGGAGACCTGAGGAAAGGCCGCGTGAGAACACAGGGAGAATGTGGCCATCTGCAAGCCAGGAAGAGTTCCCACTGGAAAGCAGCCTGCAGCCCCTGGATCCCGGACCAGCAGCATCCAGAACCGTGAGAAAAGGAGCAGCGGCTGTCCAAAGCAGTCAGCCTGTGGCATCTTGCTAAGGCAAGCAGACTAATCCAGTGGGAAACCCCGGGAACCCAGAAAACACAAACACGTCTCTAGCTTCCGAGAACAGGAAATGGAAGAGATAGAGAAAGGCCAAGACATGGGGTGACCAGTCGAGAAACAGGCAAAGTTTCCCAATGTTAGACCTCGGCTTTAGTGACAGACGAACCAATAGTTCTCTTCTTGGGTTGAAAGGTATTCTATGTAAATCATAGATATTTACAACCTTTCAAGTTTCAGGTCGATATGCTATTTCAAAATGAATTTAACAGTATCTACATAATAAGGAAAAATTCCAAAGGGATTTTAGTCCAAATATTTGGACAAAATTCTAGAAGTAGGGGCACCAAGTTCTAGATAAAATTAATTACCAGTGGCACTTAAAACTAATTTTATCCAACGGGGAAGATACAAAAATTGTTTCTATTCTGCAGTGCCACAAATTCATAGCTTATCAGAGCTTGAGGAAAACTGAGACTGGCTCAACCCTCTCATTTACTATGTTTATACACTTGTTAGATTTTAACTTGCTAAAAATAATGCTTTAAGATCATTGTAAGATAATTCTTGTTTACTTAAGTATTAATATTATATTAGAGTACCCATAGAAGGGTAAACCTTATTGTTTAAAATAGTTGACTTTTTCTGGAATAGATGAAAAGTCTAATTTGAAAGGATACAGGCAGCCTGATTTGCATAGCAGCACTGTTTATAGTAACCTGAGTGACCGCTGACAGAGGGGTGGGTAAAGACGTGGTGTGTGTGCGTGTGCATGTGTGTGCATGTGTGTGTGTGTACACGCACACAAAATGGAATAGTACTTGGCCATAGAAAGGAAATAATGCCATCTTCAGCAACATGGATGGACCTAGAGTCTATCATACTAAGTCAGACAAAGACAAATATCATGGTATTGCTCATATGTGGAATCTATGAAAATGACAAAATTTATGAAACAGAGATAGATTCACAAACATTGAAAACAAGCTAATCATTACCAAAGAGGGAAGAGGGAAGGGAGGGCTAAATTAGGAGCTAGGGATTAACAGATACTCACTACTGCATATAAAATAAACAACAAGGACCTACTTACAGCATAAAACGAGTAACTACATTCAATATCTTGCAATAGCTAAGAATGAAAAACATCTAAATGACATATATATGTGTATATATGCACCTATAACAGAATCACTTTGCCAAATGCCTGAAATTAACAGAACATTGTAAATCAACTATACTTCAGTTAAAAATGTAAAAAAAAAAAGATTTCTAATCGATTAATTTATCTTCACTCAAATCAAAATGATTATCTAATTTCAAGGTAAATTGTAAAATGTTTAATATATCTGCCTAGTGAATAATACAGATAAACCGACATAAACACAGACAGATATAGATATTTCCAGGCAAAACATTCTGCAAGGTCCTTTAAGTAGGTTTCAATGTCCAAACTGAGGAGCAGCTTTTCTTCACTTCTTGAGTCCCTCCCTGTACTAACCACTCCAGATGCTGAGAACACCCTCAGGGTTTTCTGATTTCAAGCTGCTCTGAGATGAACCCATGGTACATATGCTGCGGTTAGACCACAGTTACATCTGTTTCCTCTTAAAGTGAACCTCTACGTGCAAAAATATAATAGCTCACTACCAAGATTTTTCTTTTCTGGGGAAATAATGACAATTCTTGTCCCACAATTGTTCTGTTTGGTTTTGTTGATTTTAATGGTAAGATTAGTGATATTCATTTTCAATACCAGTGAAGTAATAGTTTTCTGAGTCCATTAACCTATATCTAACTTATTTATATCAGCAGAACTGAAGTCGCAACAGCTTGAAGGGTTTGTAATAAGTGTGCACTTTCGATTCGTTGGTTACTCTTTCTCATGTGCCAAGCCTTGTTACGAAAGCCTGCATGTGTTTAATCTGTCTTTGCAAACAGGTATACATGCTACAGCAAAAATATTTTTGAAATATTATCAAGGTTTCTTTCCCCCTAGCCAGCGAGGGTTACTCATAGCCTCAAGGAGAGCTGGAATCCTTTGAACAAGAATGCACGCAGCTCGAGTCAGCTATAGATTTTGACTTACAACATAGCATTGGGAGGCAAAGTTATGCTGCTGTCTTGATAAAATAGACTTTTTGGAAAGGAAAAAGGGAGTTTCTAAATGACAAAGCTTCCTTTTAATAAATCAAGAATAGAGATTAATCAGTGAGCCAGAAACTTCTCCCTGGATCTTCAGGTGAGACTCTCACCGCTGCCCCGTGCCAACCCAGGGAAGCCACTCATGGTGGATCGGAAATGATGGTGTGGCATCTTCAGGCAAGGAGGGGGCTGGAGGCAGTTCCTCCAACCGTGCTGGTGTAGAAAGGGCAACCAACATCCCGTGTGTCCCTTCCCAGGTTAAATTCAGAAGTTGAAGGTCCTGGCTGTGTGTCTGCCAAGGGGTCTCTTCCATGAGGGGTGTGCTCAGAACTCAGAAGGTGCCGAGATTCTTCCTTACTTGGGAGCCAGTAAGTTCGATGCCCACTGCTTCCTAGACACCAGAATACCCCGGACTCCTGGGACGGGGCCGAAGGAGAGTTTCTGAGTCCCGGCCACAGCAGTAACGCAGTTTCAGTATTTCTCATTCTCCAAGCTCTGGTCCCGCAGGGCAACACAGAGCAAAGCTAACAACTACACACAACGCAAGGAAGCCGGCCCTTTCCTAGCAGGAGGCCGGCGGCTGCTCTTTGCTCCGAGGGGGAGAGCAGCTCCGCTGGCAACCGAGGCAGGTCAGTTCACAGACGCTCTGGAAATGCCCTTGAAGCCCCAGAGCGTCCGCACCATGCTCCAAGATGCACAGAAATGCCAGTGCAGAATGATCTCCCCGCAGGGTGAAGGGAGCCCCCAGCCCGGTGAGGAGGTGATGGTCAAGCCAGCAGTCCTCTGGGAGTCTCCCACAGCCCGAGCGGCTCTGCACTGTTGCTGAGAGCCGAGGTGGGGCCTGGTTTGAATCCCCAGAACAACAGTCACGCTCCTCTCTGCTCTGAGAGCAAGGCCCGGGACCAGCCACCTCCGGCGGTGAGGTCCGAGGCCTGAGCAGAGATAAGCAGGACAAGACCGCTCCCCTGGAGAAGCGCCCTCCTTCCCAGCAGTGCCGCGAGGAGACGCACGACCTCCCTGGGAAGGAAGAAGAGAGGGAAGAAACTGACCTGAACGAGAATCTGAATGACCTGTTTATTCAAGCAGCACTGAATTACTGTGCAAGAGTGGACAAGGAAATGCTAGCCCACTCCAGTACTCCTGCCTGGAAGGCCCCACGGACAGAGAAGCCTGCTGGGCTGCAGTTCATGAGGATGCATGCAAAGAGTCGGACGTGACCGAACATGCACCCAGCGCGCTCTGAAAGAGACCTCGAGTGGAAGAACTGAGCTACCTTCACTCACGAGTTTATCTCCCCTGCTGGACACGCCCATTCCTGCTTCCATATAAATGAAAACTCCTAAGCAGGAATGAGATCAGACAGAAGTACCTGTTTCCTGCCCGACTATACTGTGTAAATTTGACCCAACACGTATGAATTAAGTTGGCACTAAGTAATCACAATGACAGGATATTTTCATCCCAACACTAAATTTTTAAGGAGTATTTTTAGGAGCCATATTATATGAAGCAATATTTTTATACAGTTGTGAAACCTAAAGATATTGCAGACAAAAAAAAGACAAAAGCAGGTCCTTTGAGAGTTTAGTTGAATTAATGGGTGGTTTCACAAATGAAACAAGGGGAGCTGTAATATTTTTCAGCTACAATCATAACCTTTCTGAGTTAATGCCATGGTACACCTTTTACAAAGGTGCCTTGCAGCCGCTGTCAGAAGCCTAATCATAGCTTAGCCACTTATTAATCTGATCACATCTTCTGGTTTCTACGGGTTCCAATATCCAGTGGGTTAATAGTTGTCTGGTTTTTCTCTGACCTTTCCGTAAAATTTCCCATTGCCCTACTTAAAGCCAATACTTCAGACTTTATAACAAGTCTACAATTTCCAATTATTACCTTGGAGTTTCTACACACAGCCTCCCTACTACTGTATATCAGTGTCAATTGGTGTGATGTTATGAAGCAAAAGACCCGAGACGAAAGTCCGGTTCCTTTACTCGGTGGCCTTGCGATTTTGCACAAATGACAACTTCCGTGTCCCTAAATTTTCTCATCTTTAAAACTGGGAAGATTTTTATCACCCAAACAGGCCTCACATTGGTCAGGATTGCTGAAACTCAAGACTGATTAATGTAAAATTATTCATTTTGAATGAATGTAAATTTCTACTCTAAATTTTCTGTGGACGAGAGCTAAACTGTCACTCAGAGCTGAAACCAGCTGGAGAAGTTAGGGATGCTACTTACCTCTAAGATGATGGCTCTTTACTTAAATGAAACCATGAATGATTTTTCAAGTTTGAAAAAGAAAGGTAACAATGAGCCATCTAGAAGGGAAACAAATGAACACAAGGAAAACTGATGGACTATAATGAGCTTCTTCCAGGAGCTTCAGAGGAAGATATGAAGGGAGGGAGGGAAGGGGGAGAAAAAAAGGAAGAACCTAGCAAGACGGGCAGAAACCGGAGCCCTGCCTACCGAGACGATCTGGGAGGATGGCCAAATGACTTCCCTAGCTGTGCATCTCCTATCCGATGGTGACTTGCTTGTTGCATAAAGTTCTGTGTCTACATCACCCACCTCAGCCCTAAATGTTATTAAAAACCACGACAGAGTTCAGTGTGCTTTCTCTTTCAGACGATGGGAGAATCTGGGTGATGGGTGGGACTAAAGAGGAAACTTCTACAATACACAAGCCCTCAGGCAAAGAGAAAGCTCGGCCAAGGCAATGAGGAAAAAAAGGTGGAGCTTGGGTTTAACAGATACACACTACTATACTCGGTCGTCCCCTTCTCCTCCTGCCCCCAATCCCTCCCAGCATCAGAGTCTTTTCCAGTGAGTCAACTCTTCACATGAGGTGGCCACAGTACTGGAGCTTCAGCTTTAGCATCATTCCTTTCAAAGAAATCCTAGGGTTGATCTCCTTCAGAATGGACTGGTTGGATCTCCTTGCAGTCCAAGGGACTCTCAAGAGTCTTCTCCAACACCACAGTTCAAAAGCATCAATTCTTCGGTGCTCAGCCTTCTTCACAGTCCATCTCTCACATCCATACATGACCACAGGAAAAACCATAGCCTTGACTAGACGGACCTTAGTCGGCAAAGTAATGTCTCTGCTTTTGAATATACTATCTAGGTTGGTCATAACTTTTCTTCCAAGGAGTAAGCGGATGGCATCACGGACTCGATGGACGTGAGTCTGAGTGAACTCCGGGAGTTGGTGATGGACAGGGAGGCCTGGCGTGCTGCGATTCATGGGGCTGCAAAGAGTCGAACACGACTGAGCGACTGAACTGAACTGAACACTACCATATATACGCAGATAAACAGCACGGACTACATAGCACAGGGACTATGCTCCTCATCTTGTAATAATAACCGAAAATGGGAAAGAGTCTGAAAAAGAATACATCCATGTTTCTGTCGTGACTTTGAGTGAACTCCGGGAGTTGGTGATGGACAGGGAGGCCTGGCGTGCTGCGATTCATGGGGTTGCAAAGAGTTGGACACGACTGAGCGACTGAACTGAACTATACGTGAATCACTTTGCTGTGCCAGAAACTTACACAACATTGTAGATCAAATATATTTCAATTAAAAAAGGAGAAAGAAGAAGAAAAAAAAAAAAGGTAACAGTTCCAAAATATCCAAGACTTCTGAAAGAGACTTTGGTTTCTGGTTTTTTGGTAAAATGTGAGCTCAGTCATTTTCACTTAAGTCAAAAAGACAAAGTGACTGGCACAGCCTGGTGGTTAACACCTGACTTGCCTGTATTACAAAATAGTATGAAATACCGAAGAAAAGGTAGAAAAAAAAATAACAACAATCATGTATTTGCCAGCATTTCTAATCTACAGCCCAGCCCCCAAGTCCAGATTTACAAATTTCAATTTTTATAGGTGTCCAAGTTTACATAATTATTAAGTAATTTCCCAAGATGGTTCATTTCACCAAAATCTGAAGCTGCTAACTTCGGAAGCATTGGAACACTGTATCATAAACTGCTAATTTTTTTTCACGGAAAATGCTGATGTCAAGAAAAATAAGACATTGATTCCTTTTCATTCTTTGCTTTTCATTTCATTGGGCAGAGGACTTACCTGCTGAGTGGCAGTAACGAAGCTGCGCTGCTGGGGCTTGAGATTCACTGGAGGCCTTGGGAGGAGAGGCAGAGGGCAGAGTTCTGGTGATCCTGCTTGGCGAGCCTTGCATTGGTTTTTTTCCTGACTGTTGTTATAGTAAGTAAAGAAGATGAAATCAGTTATAAAATTTGGATGCTTCTTTGCAAAGCATTTCTTAAACTTTCATACTATAAACATTTGTCTCAAAAGTTAAGAAATCCTTTCTTTCAGGCTGGAGATTTAATGATTCCTGCTTTCTTCACATTTTTATAAATGTGCCATCTAAAACAGGGAAAAATGCTCACATGATCCTAAAAGTCTCAAGAAAGGAAGAAGGAAGTCATGACCATATAGAAAAACAAAAATAGAAAAATTGATAGACTCCAGATGTGTAATTCTGTTTAGAGCCCAAATGAGAAAACTGTTTTATGAATCAAAGCATTAGTATACCTCACTCTGTGAACTACAAGATGAAATCAATTATAGACAGTAACAGCGCATAATTTCCCAAACACGAAGCACTTTTAAAGAATTTTGACCACGCTGTGTTCAGTGCAGTCACTATGCTGATTTGCTGACCTCCAAAAATACCACCTCAGTTTTTTCCTCACATCCCCTGGATAATAACAACAGTAATACTTTAATAGAAGTTAAATAAGCAGGGTGACAATATACTGCCTTGATGTACTCCTTTTCCTATTTGGAACCAGTCTGTTGTTCCATGTCCAGTTCTAACTGTTGCTTCCTGACCTGCATATAGGTTTCTCAAGAGGCAGGTGAGGTGGTCTGGTATTCCCATCTCTTTCAGAATTTCCCACAGTTTATTGTGGTCCACACAGTCAAAGGCTTTGGTATAGACAATAAAGCAGAAATAGATGTTTTTCTGGAACTCTCTTGTTTTTTCCATGATCCAGTGGATGTTGGCAATTTGATCTCTGGTTCCTCTGACTTTTCTAAATCCAGCTTGAATATCTGGAAGTTCATGGTTCACGTATTGCTGAAGCCTGGCTTGGAGAATTTTGAGCATTACTTTACTAGCGTGTGAGATGAGTGCAATTGTGTGGTAGTTTGAGCATCCTTTGGCATTGCCTTTCTTTGGGATTGGAATGGGAACTGACCTTTTCCAGTCCTGTAGCCACTGCTGAATTTTTCCAAATTTGCTGGCATATTGAGTGTAGCACTTTCACAGCATCATCTTTTAGGTTTTGAAATAGCTCAACTGGAATTCCATCACCTCTACTAGCTTTGTTCATAGTGATGCTTTCTAAGGCCCACTTGACTTCACATTCCAGGATGTCTGGCTCTGGATGAGTGATCACATCATCGTGATTATCTGGGTCATGAAGCTTTTTTTTTGTACAGTTCTTCTGTGTATTCTTGCCACGTCTTCTTAACATCTTCTGCTTCTGTTACGTCCAGACAATTTCTGTCCTTTATTGAGCCTGTCTTTGCATGAAATTTCCACTTAGTAGCTCCATTTTTCTTGAAGAGATCTCTAGTCTTTCCCATTCTGTTGTTTTCCTCAATTTCGTTGCATTGATCGCTGAAGAAGGCTTTCTTATCTCTCCTTGCTATTCTTTTGGAACTCTGCATTCAGATGCTTATATCTTTCCTTTTCTCCTTTGCTTTTCGCCTCTCTTCTTTTCACAGCTATTTGTAAGGCCTCCCCAGACAGCCATTTTGCTTTATTTGCATTTTTTTTTCTTGGGAATGGTCTTGATCCCTGTCTCCTGTACAATGTCACGAACCTCATTCCATAGTTCATCAGGCACTCTATCTATCAGATCTAGTCCCTTAAATCTATTTCTCACTTCCACTGTATAATCATAAGGGATTTGATTTAGGTCATACCTGAATGGTGTAGTGGTTTTCCCTACTTTCTTCAATTTGAGTCTGAATTTGGCAATAAGGAGTTCATGATCTGAGCCACAGTCAGCTCCCGGTTTTGTTTTTGCTGACTGTATAGATCTTCTCCATCTTTGGCTGCAAAGGATATAATCAATCTGATTTTGGTGTTGACCATCTGGTGACGTCCATGTGTAGACCCTTATGGCAGAAAGTGAAGAACTAAACGCCTCTTGATGAAAGTGAGAGTGAAAAAGTTGGCTTAAAGTTCAACATTCAGAAAACGAAGATCATGGCATCTGGTCCCATCACTTCATGGCAAATAGATGGAGAAACAGTGGAAACAGTGTCAGACTTTCTTTTTTGGGGCTCCAAAATCACTGCAGATGGTGATTGCAGCCATGAAATTAAAAGATGCTTACTCCTTGGAAGGAAGGTTATGGCCAATCTAGACAGCATATTAAAAAGCAGAGACATTACTTTGCCAACAAAAGTCCATCTAGTCAAGGCTATGGTTTTTCCAGTAGTCATGTATGGATGTGAGAGTTGAACAATAAAGAAAGATGAGCACTGAAGAATTGATGCTTTTGAACTGTGGTGTTGGAGAAGACTCTTGAGAGTCACTTGGACTGCAAGGAGATCCAACCAGTCCATCCTAAAGGAGATCAGTCCTGGGTGTTCATTGGAAGGACTGATGTTGAAGCTGAAACTCCAATACTTTGGCCACCTGATGCAGAGAGCTGACTCAGTTGAAAATTCCCTGATGCTGGGAAAGATTGAGGGCAGGAGGAAAAGAGGATGACAGAGGATGAGGTGGTTGGATAACATCACCGACACAATGGACATGGGTTGGGTGCACTCTGGGAGTTGGTGACGGACAGGGAGGCCTGGTGCGCTATGGTTCATGGGGCTGCAAAGAGTCAGACACGACTGAGTGACTGACCTGATTACTTTAATAGGACTCAGTCTAACTGATTTACATATATTGGCTCATTTAGTCCTTGTAACAATTAGGAATGAATTCTAGAAGATGAAATAACTGCATATAAAGCTGGAAATTAGATTTTTGACTTGGAAGATAAATTTGAGATGAGCAAGACCAACCTGTCAAGTAACATTTTATAATCTTTTTTTTTCAGGAAGGCAGGAAATTCAATTCTTCCTCGACTTGATTCACACACAACTGTAGCATTTTAGCTCTTGAATTAGGCTAAGAATCCAAGGAAAATCTTGAGAGAGGATTAGAAGAGGCTCCATTATGGCATTATTTTATTCTTTTATGTTGTATCTTAAAAACCCTACTTAGGAATCATCAGCTTCAGCTTCAGCTAATGTCTTGCCTTGCAAAGTATAATTTTGAACTCAAGAGGAGTAAATGGAATAATCTCACCTTTAGTAAGTGAGAAGTACAAATTTTGTACTAGTTTAGCTGGTGAGCAGTAGCTGGCTTTATCCATACACTGCATTTTATGTATGCATACCTGATTAGCAGAGTGCAGAAAGGGGACATTTTGGCTCTGAGATTGCAGGAAGATCAGATGAGACTGACTGAGATTGTTGTAGCAGCTCCATCTCCATGCCCCTTTCTGCGCTCTGCTAATCAGGTACGCACACATAAAATGCAGAGTATGGATAAACCCAGGCTACCACTCACCAGCTAGACTAGTACCCGTCTCACTTACTAAAGGTGAGATTATTCCGTTCAAAATTGAGTTCAAAAGTATACCAGGGCAAGACATCCATTTCTGTGTCTTTGAATGGATGAGTCACTATCCAGGGACCACAGGCTTGATCCCTGACGGACAGCGTTCTTCCCCAGCCTTGGAGAGAGGACCGCAGCTTGCTCGGGGCTTGACTTCTCTGGGACACTGTGTTGCGCTATCCCTTCGGAGGTTGGTCTTGCTCACCTCAAATTCATCTTCAATTTAAAAATCCAATTGCTAGCCTGATACCCAGGTATTTCATTTTCTAGATTTGCACTTGATTATTACGAGGACTAGAGTGAGTTATTGCATGTAAATCACTTAGAATGAATATTGATGCGTACTGAGTCCTATGAGAGTATCAGCTGCTGTTCCTCCTTCCTGGGGAAACGTGTGTGACAGACACTGACAGCTCTGCCAGAGGATGTGCCCTCGGCGAGTGGATAAGCGCAGGTTTCCCCTGTGACAAGCCTGCCCTGGTTCGGCCTGGATGGTGGAATGTCCTGGGCACTGAGCCATGCTTCTCCCTCCCCTCTGTGTGCCGCCCAGGAAGCAGCAAGAAGGGTCTGGTGCTGGGGTGGGGATTCCTTTCCTTAAGGAAAGGGACCTACAAGCAGAGGCCTGTGCGTGGCCTCACCCTGTCCTCAGAGAGCTTGTGCGCAGAGCCAGGGGTTTCTTTTCTGAGACACTAGAAAATTTATAAGCCCATTACCCTTATAACTACTGATGCAAAATATTTACAAACCAAATTTAACAATATACAGAAAACTCAGTTACAGAGGGTAGGATTTATCTTAAAAATAAGATTTTAATGACTGTTAGTTTAATTTACTACATTAACAGAATAAAATTGCAAAACCCAGATGATTTTTCAATAGATGAAGAAAAATGTGATAAAATTAAATAATCATTTATGACTCAGTATCCTAGAAAACTGGGAATTGAAATAAACTTCTAAAGCCAAACTGTTGTTAAAGCATTAGAAACAATTGCCTTAAAAGAAGAAAAAAAAAACAAACAGGAAAAAATGCCTACTTCTACCCTATCTATTCGACATTATATCTGCAGTTTTAGCCAATATATATGATTCAAGAAACAGCAGGAAGAAATATTAAGTATTGTTTAAATAGTGGTAAAATAGTTATTTGCGGATGATATAGTTGCCTATAACTTTTCCTGTTTTAGCATTTTATAACGTAAAGATCAAAACATTCACTGAGAAGAACATATTGATCATAACTAAACTAAGATTCAGGAAAAGGCTATATTAGACTGTAAAATGAAAAACTAGAGTGCATTGTAGCAGTTATGCAATTTAAGCTTTTCAATGTTTCTTCATTTTCCTTTCTTTAAGGAAGTCTTGTGAGTTACTATACAGAATTTATATACTCTCCTCTAACTTATCTACGTGTAGACAATAGACCATGGAACTTAGATGCCCATGAATTAGGCTCTTAATAAAATTTTGATTTTTTATATTTTCCTTTCAGAAGTTTTATCAGATCTACTATTAATAATAATCATATGTCTGAGAATAATGACCTAGGAATGCAAGTGGACCTGGCCACTCTTACTTTCTGCTTCTTTGATATGACCATGCCTATTAAATTACAGAACCCTACACAATAGGCTTTCGACCTTAAAAAGTTCTATAAGTTCCTGCTTGCTGAGCTTAGGAAACCTATATTATAGGTATGATGAAGTCTTTCCATTTAAGTATCCAGATACATTTCTCAAAAAAAAAAATCTTTCCAGAAAAATCTATATACTTATTACCTATGTCCCAATTGTTCACTGACCTGAAAATCCTCAGTGATGGAGAATTCTATGGTCATTGGTCTAAGAATTAGAAAAATCAAGGATTTAAAAGGAACTGAGGTGGTTTTTTGTCAAGAAGAAAAACTGGAAAATGTTTGGAATATACTGTTTTTATTAAAATAGACAGTGTAAAATGAAAAATATGGATTCGCTTTTCTGTAAAGCGGAAATGAACACAACACTGAATTAACTCTACATTCCAATAAAAGTTAATAAAAAACACAGGTCTCGAGAAACACTTGTGACGAGGCATTTGTATTACTAACACACACTCATCGTCTTATCATGCACAGTCAGTGACATTTGGTTCAAGTCTGCATACCTGATGAAAAAGTCACTTAGGTAATAAATATTCATGTGATGTGTATCGTAGGGCAAGTGTTGCACTGGTGTGGCGGGGTCTGCAAAGTGTGTCACACAAACAGCCCTCAAAGAAACCTGTGAGGAGAAACCACAGGACCAAGAGGTGTCACTAGAGTGAGGCAAACACAGGAAGAGGAAGGGGGCAGGAGCCACGTCTGGGATGAAAGAACAAAGGCCCTGAGTACCTGCTGAGCGTTGTACGGCCCCGGAGTGTCCTGCAGGACAGCAGGCAAGGTCACAATCAAATGCTCTTTCAGGCATTTCTCAGTCTCTTCTGACTTTTGGAAATGCACACTCCATTATCCCCTGTACACTACTCTCCCTAATTAAACAGCAGGACAAATACAAGTCGTCTTTTTTGCTGTCGGTGTTCTAGGCTACTTATTAGCCAGACAGTTTTCTGGCTCCATATGCAAGGTGCTGTTCTTTTGTTCTCTCCACTTAATCAAACCACAAGGAAAAACTTATTCTCCCTCAGCCTCTGAATCACAATCAAAGGATGAACAGTTTACTAACCATTTCTACTTCAGCTGGGCAGGTGTTTGTACAATTTCTACCCGAGACTCTTTAGAACATCTGTATTCTCTTTAATTTTCATTTTACCATATAATTAATGCTTGTTCCATAGCTGGCTAATTATTATTGATCCTATAAATATATAGACTATAATAAAATTTCTGTTCTTTAAGAAAAAAAACCTGTAAATATTTTGGCATGCTTATTTTACTCCTGACTTTTTCCTATGCAAACATTAATAGAGACATCTTTGAAAGCTATGTAGACTGTTTTTTAAATGATGGAAATAAAAAACACATCCTCCTGCTAATATTTTTATCACTAGTATTTTTCATGTTAGAACATTTATTTATTTAACAGGTATTTATTAAGTACCTTCACTGTCTAGACAGGGAGGCTGCCGTATACACAAGGCAAATCTCTGCCTTCATGGAGATTATGTTTTGACCAACCCAGACTTGATTAAAAGAAAAAAAACTAAACGAATGCAATGGCAACCCACTCCGGTATTCTTGCCTGGAGAGTCCCAGGGACGGAGGTGCCTGGTGGGCTGCCGTCTATGGGGTCGCACAGAGTCGGACACGACTGGAGCGACTTAGCAGCAGCAATGAGTGAGCGTGATTAGGAAACCAGTAGGTGCCATAAGGTAATTAAACAGGTACAGCCCAGAAAACGACACAACAGATGGGACTGTGACCGCTTTACACAGGGGATCAAGGCAGGCGGCCCTGAGCAAGTGATGCTGGAACTGAAATATGGAAATGGCAGCCCACTCTAGTACTCCTGCCTGCCAAGTCTCACGACAGCGGAGCCTGGCAGACAAGAGAGTCAGACATGACTTAGCGACCAAACAGTGGCGGCAGTGCGCTGCGAGGAGGAGCCGCTCAGCGGAGATCTGAGGGCGAGCATTCCAGGAACTGAGGACCGCAAGGATGAAAGGCCGAGGGCCTCCGAGCCGGGGGAAAACCTGCTCCGGCCGCCAAGCATGCCGGTGTGGAGGGGAGCCGGTGGCCTGCTGCGCCTCGACGACGTGGGCCCCCAGCCGGCTGCACGGAGAACCGCGTCTCCTCGGGACTCTCCCGCTCTTCTCTTCTCTGTACCTTGGTCTTTCAGGTACCACTTTTTTTTTTTTTTTCAACCTGTATGCTGGTTCTGTGATCATATCCTAATTTGTCACATTATATCCTAGGCTCTACTTTGCAAACTGAGTTTAATGACAATCCCCAGTCACAGCATTTTAATCTGCAACATGGATAGACGGCACTAAGACATTTTTTTTCAACTATGAATTCAGATGCAGAGCATGCAATAAAATTTACAGTTTTGAATTCTGAATTTTTAGAGTAGAAATTCACTGGTAGAGACTACCCTGGACAGAATACTTTAAGTATCTCTGAATTTGCACAGTTCATGTTGTAATCTTGCTTCTGTTTTTTCAGATTACTGAGCCCTGAAGAATTTGGGAGAACATTAGAAATGACACACAACCTTCACAGCACAACAGGCTGAAAATCCAGTCTACATCGTGGTGTCTGAAGATTATGTTATTACTGAATCTTAGACTTCTAATCAGGATTTAAACACACCGTTTCAATGCAAAGCAAGCTGGTGGTTAATAAGTATTATGTAGTCTACTATCTCAGTCTCAGAATTCTTATGTCAATAACTTTGGTTGAGACAGTAAGAGAATAAAAATTAAGTTAAACTTTTATCCGTTAATTTAAGACCCTGTACGTCTGCCCATCAGTTCAGTTCAGTCGCTCAGCTGTGTCCGACTCTTTGCGACCCCATGGACTGCAGCACACCAGGCCTCCCTGTCCATCACCAACTCTCAGAGCTTGCTCAAACTCACATCCATTGAGTCCAGTGATGCCATCCAACCATCTCATCCTCTGTCATCCCCTTCTCCTCCCGCCTTCAGTCTTTCCCAGCATGAGGGTCTTTTCCAGTGAGTCAGTTCTTCACATCAGGTGGTCAAAGTATTGGAGTTTCAGCTTCAACATCAGTCCTTCCAATGAATACTCAGGACTGATCTCCTTTAGGATGGACTGGTTGGATCTCCTTGCAGTCCAAGCCACACCTCTTATCAAGAAGGTGGAGAAGGAAGTGTCTACTGCAAACACAACCAGAGTGAAGGCGAGTAGGAAAACAAACAAAAACGAACCCAAAACTTGTGCTGTACCACCACCTACTGGAAAACGGAAGGCAGGCCGCTGACGTCCAGCCTATCGAGGCTTCTGCACCCACCGATGGGACATGCCAACAAGAACCCTGAAGAACCGCAGTAACACTCCTGCAGAAGACCACAACAAGTCTCCAGAAACCAAACCCAAAGTCATGGAATATGGTGACCTAACTGACAGAGAATGCAAAAATAGCCATCATGAAGAAATTCAGTGAGCTACAAGAAAACTCAGGAGGGCAGCTCAATGAGCTCGGGAGTAAAACTGATGAATAAAAGGAATCCCTCACCAAAGAGAAAGAAGTTCTAAGAAAGAGGCGAACAGAAAATCCGGAGCTGAAAAACTCAGTAAATGAGATGAGAAATGCCTCAGGAAGCACTGGAAACGGAGTGGTCCATGAGGGTAACGGGTATTCCAAAAGAAGAGTGAGAGAAGAAGCAGAGAGCTTAAAGAAATCATAGCTGAGAATTCCCCGAACCTGGGGAAGAAACTGAA